>NC_058101.1:203969464-204581071 GCF_020171115.1 Neogale vison
TTCAGATTTTAAAAGATACTATTATCTAACATGGTTAGGCATAGTCAGCAAAGCTGACCCCTAAGAGAGCCAAGGTTGCCAGTAGTAGTAGAACAAGATACAGCTCTTCCATAGGAAACTTTGTTCTCTTCTTTTTTATTTTTATAAGCTGTTTTTTGTAGTGGTGAGAACCAGGTAGTTGCCTTAAACTCCTCGTTCATGAATGATGTGTTTGGGTTGAAATACAAGACTGAAGTTATGGGCTGCCTTTAGGGAAACCTCCCCACTCTTAGACCTTTAGGGGACTGGAGATGCGGACTGTGAGGAGTTTATATAGGGTGCAGAACAAAGCTCCCCATAACACAGTATGAAACGCAAAACCAAGTCGCTGAGGGGCCACTGCGGGTGTCTGGGACTTCTTCCTCTGCTGTATGACTGTGGCTCAGCATGGTACCCTCTGATACTGGATTGAGTCTGCGACTCCCAGGCAGGGCCCCACTGCTCAGAGGGGTTGAGAGGCCATCACAGCCCACCTGTGACATCAGCGCACTCTCACTGATTTAGCTGAGTAGGTTAGTGTATGGTGACCGTGAACTCAAGATTGTGATCATTCCCTGCTTCTCAAAGACATAAGCTGCTCGGCAGCCACAAACCGAAGGCCTTCCTCCAGTCTTGGATGCCGGCTTGGTTTTCATCAAGTCATCGCCTCAAGTGGTAAAATGCAAGCCTAACATTTCTGCCACAGAATAGACATGGAGCAGAGAGACTCAAGGTGTATCGTGTAGGTTCATGGTCGAGTGTGCTGGCTTAGAGCATCATCGGTTTGCTTTAAAATCACAGCCCTGCTTCTTGTTAGCTGTGTAACCTTGTGGAAGGGATTCAGCTGTCTGAAGAGGTCAGATCGGGTATTTAATTCATCAGTTGCTAGGAGATTTAATGTGCCTGACAAATAAGATTCAATAAACATCAGCTATCTTTATTAATTTTTTCACTTTTTTATACACATGGATGGTTACATATCTACTGCTCTAGTAAAATGGTCAACATTTATTCTTCTATTGAGATTATTCTAGAAGCACTTCAGCTGTTGGCTTCCATGTACAATTTGCATTATTCAAGGCATTGCTAAATCACTTTTGAAATGCTCTTCATTTCTCTATTCTCTCCATAGTACTTAATTAAATTGCTTTTTATCATGATAAATTCTCTTTATACAGATTGGCTATAAATGCCACAACAAGTGACAAGCACCCTTTAAAAAGCAACTTTTAATTTAAAAAAATTTTTTATGATCTATTTATTCATTTATTTGACAGACAGAGAGCACAAGCAGGCAGAGAGGCGGGCAGAGAGAGAGGAGAAAGCAGGTTCCCCACTCAGCAGGAAGCCTGATGTGGGGCTGGATCCCCAGATCCTGGGATTATGACCTAAGCCAAAGGCAGAGGCTTTAACCCACTGAACCACCCAGGCACCCAGCAACTTTTTAATTTGAAATAGTTTTACACTTACAGGAAATCTGCAAATTGTGACGAGTTCTCACGTACCCCTCACTCAGCTTCCCCTGATGTTTACGGCGTACGTAATCACAGCACAACTATCAAAACCCAAGATAGTAACAACGATACAATATTAAACTGCACATCTTAGTAGGATTTTACCAGTTTTCCCCAATGTTCTTTTTCTGCTCTAGAATTTAATCCAGGACCCTACATGGCATTTTCCTGTGTTATCTACTATTCTCCCATCTGTGACAGCTTTTTTGTTCTTTCCTGGTCTTTCATGTCGTTAGCACTTTTGATAAGAACACATCAGTTATTGTTTAAATTTTCAGTTCCATATAGGTAGCATACGGTGTCAGGCTCGTTTCAGGTGTGTACCGTAGTGATTCAGGCTTGGCACGTCACCCCGTGCTCATGGTGACAGGTGCCCTCCTTAACCCCCACCACCTATTTCACTCACCTTTCCAGCCCCTCCCCTCTGGTAACCACCAGTTTGTTCTCTAGCGTTAAGAGTCTGTTTCTTGGTGAAATGTCAGTTATTTTGCGGAATGTCTCATTTTGGGTTTGTCTGATGTTTTCTCGTGACCAGATTTTTGTTGTGTATTTTTTACCAAAAACAAGGCAGAAGGGACTTGGAGTCGCTCTCAGGGAATACATGGTCTTGGTATGTCTCATTACTGGTGAAATCGACTAGGACTATTCAAATAGGATGGTGTCTACTGGGTTTCTCCATTATAAAACTGATATTTTTCCTTCATACTTGATTGGTATTTGGGGGAAACTTCTTTGAGGCTATGGTAATATTCTATATTCCCTAACATTTTTATCCACTGATTTTTAGCATATATTAGTGGATTTTCTCTCCAACAGTCATTAATATCATATTTGCCTAATGGTGATTTCTTTTTTTTTTTTAACGACTTTTTTTTTTTCTAAGTGAGTTCCACAGCCAACATAGGGCTTGAACTCGTGGCCCTGAGGCCAAGAATCACATGCTCCACCAACTGAGCTAACAAGGCGCCCCTGCCTAACAGTGATTTTGTACTTCCCTCATTCCTTTCACACTTATTAGTTGAATGTTTTTCTATGAGGAAGAATTGTTCCTTCTCCCCATTTATTCAACTGAATATTTACATAGATATGGACTCAGGGATATATATTTTATTCTAAAAGTAATAATCTATTTGTTACTCAAATGATTCCTTCCTTAGCCATTGGGAACTCCTGCCAGTGGGCTCTCCTTCCTTTTGATAGGCTTCCAGACTTTTTGAACACTTAACTGACTTCTGCCAGCAGAAGATAGCTCAGGTTCATCTTGAACTTTTCCCTGTCCAGCCATGGAATCTGTCATTTCTCGAAATAGCTGGTTCCTTTTATTTGAGAATGGTACTTAGAAGTCAAGAACTGGGTTCTAGATGTTGACCAAATGTTTAAAAAAAAAATTAGTGCTGATTTAGAAAAACAAAATAATTATACAACACATCTCTCTCATAAAGTAAAAACAGCTTTTCTGCAGTATGTTACCTATATAATTGACTAGAATTATGTTGGTGAGAAAATTCACACTAGTTTTAATTAAAAATCAAAGGTTAATGTTTGTTCACTATGGTGAAGCAACAGGGAGCTAATCTTTTATTCTGAAATCAGTTTTTGTGTTTTGTGCAGAAGATTGATGGGCTGATATTTTCTCATCACTATTCTAGACTCTTGCTGTGGGGGTAGACTAGAATCATTCAGTAAATTGGTGAAATCTCTTCAGTAATTCAATTCCATGGTCACCATAGTATGTTCCTCTTCCTCCTCCTCCTCCCCTTTTCCTCAGCCTCTTGGGATGTGAATTCAGCTCTGCTGAGAGAGCGACCAGGGAGACAGACTCCATGGTTTCTCCATCTGGACCTGCTTCTGCTGCACTGGCTCGTCCATAGGCTTCCTATGGATTGGGTGGGGGAAAGCCATTTGCTTTGTCTGTTCTAAATATTCCCTCATCTGCCTCAGTTGCACAAGGACTAGAAATTTATTTCAAGAAAGAGTTTGGTTGGGTGCCTGGGTGGCTCAGTGGTTAAGCCGCTGCCTTCAGCTCAGGTCATGATCTTAGGGTCCTGGGATCGAGTCCCACATCGGGCTCTCTGCTCAGCAGGGAGCCTGCTTCCTCTTCTCTCTGCCTGCCTCTCTGCCTACTTGTGATCTCTGTCAAATAAATAAATAAAATCTTTAAAAAAAAAAAAAAGAAAGGGTTTGGTTAATCTCTCCCATAAAGCATTTTAAGTATGGGTGGAGAAAAAGTGGGCGCGAGGGGAGAAAATCAGGTGATGTGCCCCTTCGTCTAGTTCTTTTGCTCCCAAAGCCTCTTGAAGTCTCCCCCGGCTGGGGTGGTAGGCAGAGGTGTGTAGATGCTCTCTGGACTCTCGCTTTCCTTCTCCACATAATTTGACACAATCATCTTGCCAAGATCCTTGTTTTTCTAGTGCTTCTGTGAAAGAATCCCTATTTTGCTGCATGCCCAGACCTTTCTGGAGTTTCTAAATTTTCCTAGCTTTGGGCATGGAGCTCTGAAGGCTTTTTTCTCTTCAAGTTGTATTCTTGCTCTGCCAAGAGGCGGAAAGAATCTGTCTCAGTGTCAGTTAATTCCCTTTTCAGGAGGGCATCTGATCACATAGACTGAGAAGTGGAATACTAATAATAAAAAGGCTGGGGTCCCTATTCCAGGCAGTTGCTGGTTCTTCCTGCTCTCTGTTCTGCTTTATACCATGGAGAATCCCACACTGACCTGATAATGTGACAATTAGAAGCATGGCACCTAAACAGTTTGCTGTGGATTTGGGAGGACGGAGGTTAGAAGAATTGGTGGGTAATTTCTGAGGCTCTACCCCTGCTCTCTATCTCAACTCTCAGACAGGATCCACTATTACACACACAGGACATGCTTATTTGGAATTGATATTTCAAATTTTTTGATTCCTCACCCTTACCAGTACCATTTTTCAGAAAGTACTCCCAATATATAACTATTTATAAAAAATTATGTACATGTGGTAATATAACATATTATGTATTTTTAAAAAAATATTCACAACTTCAGAAATATTAAAAGGTAAAATAAATATAAAATTTAATTTTTTATTAACAGTACAAACACTTCTTTGCTCTCACTACCACAATTAATGCATTATTTTTAGTGAGCGTAAGATGATTGAATATACTTTATTATTTTGAAAATTCAAGTCTATTTCTTAATTTGGTTTATTTTATTATTTGAGTTTAATGACTATCAAGCTAAAACAATATATAAGATTTAATTAAATAAAATGACTTATGAAAATATCCTTGGTTTTCAATTTTTCAATTATGTAAAATTTTTAATTTAAATTGAGCTTTTTAATTTCTCTTTTCCTCTTATAAATTAATGTTTTTAAAAAATGATCAAAAGTCATTGAATTTTTATACTTTTAAGCCAAGATTCAGACTACTATTTTTTTGGGAAAATAGTGCTTGGAAACTCTAATCTTGGTTGCAGGTGTTAAGACATCTTGGAAAGTCTTTTAAAAAAGCTAAGAAATTCTGTTTCCAACTTTCAAATATGGATGTAAGAGAGTCTTAAGGCAACAACATATTATTTTCAGCAAAAAGTAATATTTAATGATGGAAGCTTTAGTTTTTAATACAAACTGTTATTCTAAAAATAATGTTACAGTCTCACTGTGAAATGTCACTTTTTCTTAGAGAAGTTTATTAAATATGATTATGGTCTCAAAATGTTCTGCTTAGCATCTTATTCTTGATAGTCATTTTTACCCAAATCATTACAGTTTGGGGACAGTATCTTTCTGTAAATGCAAAATGTTCAACTTATTTTAAGCTCTTCAAATGTTAAGAATTCAATAAATATATGCTGGAAAATTGAACAATCCAGTTACTGAATGATGGAGAGAACCAATAAGGCTCTATGTAGCACAGAATGGTTTCCTGGTTCTTCTCCAAAATACCACAGTTTTGTCATTCATCTATAAATTAGCAAGCAAGCAAATAAACAAACAGATAAACAAAAACTACAACTAGCCACAGGGATGATGTCCTTAAAATTCTGGGTTTTAAATAATTGATTGTAATTGCTTTCTTTTGAATTGAGCCATGAATAAATTTCACCTGCGGTGTTTTTTCTGTACCTGTACTCTGGAATCCTGTTAAAATTCCAGGTAAAGAAACCAAGTCATTAGTGGTCACCCATTTTCTCTCCCAACACATTAGTTTCCCAAAGAGTCATTACCAATGATACTTATTTTTCTTGTGCATCTTTTCTTTATAATTCCCCCCAAAAGTATTTCTTTATACGTTTCAAGATTAATATACTTTACACATTAGCCTAGAAATACGAGTAACATCAACATTTTTATCCAACTTCCACATGATGAAAAATGTTCTAAAATTTGTGTAAAACTTCTGACACGTCTATACGACTTCCAACAATATTTGGGCTGCATTTTAGTTTATTGCTGTCTTTGTCTCTGAATCATAGCAGCTGTTTTATGTAGTAGGAAGAACATGTTCCCCCCAACTCCGACAATAACCGAAGACAGAGAAGGAGTAATACAAGGATGAAAAGTACATTTCAGCTCCAGCACTAACCCACCAGAGAGCACTGATGAGGATTTCTTTGCTAAAGCCAGTTTGAAAGCCGGGATTAGTAGGATGGCAGAGATAGTAACCACTGGTGGGGAGGAAGTTTGGGAGCAGCAACAGTGAATTATCATACAGCTGGGCAGTATCACAAAATCATAAACCCACATCCTCTTGTTTTCTTATGCTTTTTCTTTCTTGGTGTATTCCAGAGGTTCTGGAATGCTACTGGGCTGGCTTCACAACAGACCCACGAGAAACGTCTGACAAACATATGTCCCTTTTGACTGTTCAATCAAAAGTCACTCATGGGAGCCCAGTCCGTGTCAGTTACCATGTAGCATTACGAGCCTAACAGTGCGCAAAAGTCAATGTCCTCTCAGAGAGCTAAGAGTCAAATGAAAGACAAACAACCGCTACAGAAACATAAATAAAATAAATGTAAGTCATGAGATGCGTGTTAAATGGAGCTTAAAGAGAAGCGTAAGACTTGATAAAGCAATCAGCATTTTAACACTTCCAGTGGGGCGTGATATTTCACGAGTGTATTATGTGTGCTTCATGTCAGTGGTGACAGACATCTCTTAAGGATAAATGGTGAGAAAGAGATTCTAGAACATTGTGTGGAGACCCTGTGACAAAGAGTCTGGATAAAGAAATACAGTTAACTCTGACACCATATTATTATTGGTTTGCAAACTCTGCCTTGTCACTTATTTCTGTCTTTATCTAATTCATGTAGATGGGGTAGTTAATTATGTAGGTATTATCTATTGCTATGTCTTGTTTAAGTGACATAAAATGTTTATAAATTTTCTATTACATATTTAATGCATTACATTATATTTAGTTACTGGATACAGTAACTAAAACACTGAGAGGTAAAATCAGAAAAGCTGCCATTACTCAGAGGGGATTCATTGACACTAAGATACACCTTGACAATGGCTCTTTATTCCCTGGGAGTAATGGGGCACAACTCGTTTTCATATGTCAATTTTTTTGAAATAAAATAAGTTATTCAAACAGTTCAGTTCTTTTTATCTGAAGCTAAATTCAGTGTCAGTTAGCTATTTAGATTTTAGGAAAATTTGGTTAGTTGCAATAAGAGAGGTTTCCCTATTGACGCAATGTTTCAGTAGAAAATTTATGTTAGCATCTACTTTTGTTAAAACAGAGAATAAAAGAAATAATTATACTTTTGTATATAATGTGCCTCTCTCCCCTTTTAATTGATTTTTTGGGTTTTAGCTATGTAGATTATGTCTGAAATGATGGAGTAGGTGAAGGTACTAAGTATGGTGGAAAATAAAGCTGTCAAACTTTGGAAGAATATAGATTACAACAGACAGAGGAATATAGATTACTACAGACAATGGGATCATAACTGGGAAACATAAATTAGACTTTCCCAACAGGCGCATTAGATCAATAAACCATTTTAAAAGCTTTCAAACCTTAAACTCTTGGAAGCTTTTAAGATGCTGTGAATCTGAAAATGTATGTTTTGCAGTGACCTGAGAACACTGGTATAGATTTAGGAGGACGATTCTTAAAGATGGATGATGTCTTAAAATCGTGTGACAATACCATATGAGCACAACCTCATACATTGTTAAAGGTACTGATATAAAATACGGGGCTGTCTTTTTCGGTTGTTTTGAATAATAAAGCACAACACATAAGATCAGCCTTAGCTGAAACTCAAAGTTTTCTTGATTCTGGGATGGGTAAAAAAATAACTAGTTTCTCAGCAGAAATTCAATCAAAGAATGAAGCCCCTGATATCCTTTTAACATGGACAAAAGATAAGCTACAAAAATGGTTTTAATATAGCATTTACAGCACAAAAGCTGGATGCATAAAATCTTATTTGGGGACCTGAGAATTCATATTACCAGTTTGACTGCTTTCATTTAGAGATTGAACAAACAGATTATTTAATGCATCTCAAATTTCAACACTTTCAAACAGAAATAGTCAAAAAATACCATGCATTTTCAGTCAATTTGAACAAAAAAAAATCTCAAGGGATTTTATTTCTTTATTTTGTTGTCATTGCAATTTAATTTTTTCCAGGTTTATTAAGATGTAATTGACATACAATATTGTGTAAATTTTTAATGGAATGATTTAATATATGTATATATTGCCAATCATCATCACAATAAAGTTAGTTAATGTATCCGTCACCTCAGGTAATTATAATTTTTTGTTATTGTGATGAGAATTTTTAAGATATACTCTTTTAAAAATTTTCAAATATACAATACAGTATTATTAATTTTAGTCACCATGATGTACGTTACATCCCCAGAATTTTTTCATCTTATACCTGGAAATTTGCATTTCCAGGATGCTCTGGCCACTACCTTCCAATCTCCTGCACTGGAAGCCACCAATTTATTCTTTTTTTATGAGTTCAGATTTTTTTTTAATTTTAATTTTTTTGTTTTTTAGAATTCACACGTAAGTAGATCATACATAATTTGTCTTTCTCTCTCTTACTTATTTCATTTAGCATAATGTCCTCAAGATTCCTCCATGTAGTCTCAAAGGTCAGGACTTCCTTCTTTTTTATGTCTGAATTATATTTCATTGTAATGTATAAACATTTTAATGCATGTATATATATATATATACGCATACATATGGTGGGAGTGTATATATATGTATATATAAGTGTGTGTGTGTGTGTGTATGTGTATATATATACATATGGTGGGTGTGTATATATATATATATATACACACACACACATTTTCTTTATTCAACTATTGATAGACACAAGTTATTCAACCCTTGGCTATAGTAAATAATGCTGCTATGAACATGGGGGGAACAGATATCTCTTTGAGACAGTGATTTTGTTCCCTTCAAATATATGCATTGGATCATATTGTAGTTTTATTTTTAATTTTTTTTAAGATTTTATTTATTTGACAGAGAGAGAGAGAGATCACAAGTAGGCAGAGAGGCAGGCAGAGAGAGAGGAGGAAGCAGGCCCCCTGCTGACGACCCTAGGATCATGACCTGAGCTGAAGGCAGAGGCTTTAACCCACTGAGCCACCCAGGCGCCCTGTAGTTTCATTTTTAACTTTTTGAGGAACCTTCCTACTGTTTTCCATAGTGGCTACAAACAATTTACATTCCCACCATCAGTACACAAGAGTTTCCTTTTCTTCCTATCCTGGCCAGTACTTGTCATTTCTTGTCTTTTTGAGGATAGCTATATTAACAGGTGTGAGGTTATAGCCCATTGTGCTTTTGATTTGCATTTCTCTCATGATTAGTGATATTGAGCACTTTTTCATGTACCCATTAGCCATTTGAAATTTTTTTTTTTCAGAGAGAGAGAGACAGAACACAAACAGGGGGAGCAGCAGGCAGAGGTAGAAGCAGGATCCCTGATAAGCAAGGAGCCTGATGTGGGACTTGATCCCAGGACACTGGAGTCATGACCCGAGCCAAAGGCAGACACTTAAGCGAATGAGCCACCCAGGCATTCCTTGAATATTTTCTTTGGAAACATATCTATTCAGGTCTTTGCCCATTTCTAAATTGGATTATTTCCTTTTTTTTGTTGTTATCAAGTTGTGTGAATAAGCCCTTAGCAAGATACGTGGTTTCTAGATATTTCTCCCATTTCATAGGCTGCCTTTCATTTTGTTAACTGTTTCTTTTGCTGGGCAGAATTTTTTTTTAGTCTTTTTTTTTTTTTTTCCTAAGAAGGATCTGAGGCATTGGGTGTATACATGATATTAAAATCTCAAATTTTACAAACACTATAGTTAAGCTCGATGGAAGCTACAAAACCCATCTTCTTTCCATCCCCTTTGCTTAAAATCCATTGTCTCATAGTTCTGGTCCAAGTTCCAAGCTTGGCCCTTCACCTCCAGGGTCTCCTGATGTACTATTTCCATTTCATCTGCCCACTGACTCTCAGGTTCACCAGCTGGATACCCTGTTTCTGGTAACCGATAAAGACTTAGCTATGATGTTTGCCCTGGAGCTCCTTTTTCTACTCGTGTCTCTTTGAAAACCTTGGGCTGAACTCTGTCTGCCAGTATTGTCCTCAGATTATTCTTGCTTTGTAATCTGCTAAGGGAATCCTCTCCACTTTTAACCATGGATCTCTCAGAAATGATTTTGTATTCTGCCTCTGGCTCTGTATACCTTCAGGCAGAATTCAGAGATTACTTCTCCATCCTATATTCTTCCATTTGTTTTTAAATAAATTTTCATCTTGGAATTTCCTGATACTGTTAACAATTTGGAATATTTCCAATACTGGTGCCATATGCAAATTGAATTTTGAAACTTTCCCAAATATCATTTTTGGGGACACTTCTATTGTCAGATATTTTTTCTACGTAAGTCTGTATTTATTTACATGATGGAAAAATTTGGAGAAAGGCAAGCCTGAGCCAACAGCAGTGCTGGAAAATGAGCAGATTTTTCCCCATAATAGGCTATATTATTGGACATAGCTGAATTCATCAAAATCTTTTCATTCTGGCCCTTGGGTACATGAGTTATTGGCTTAGTAGAGTGAATCTAGGTTTTATTTTTTATTTATTTTTTTAAAAGATTTTATTTATTTATTTGACAGACAGAGATCACAAGTAGGCAGAGAGGCGGGCAGAGAGAGAGGAGGAAGCAGGCTCCCTGCCGAGCAGAGAACCCGACGCAGGGCTGGATCCCAGGACCCTGGGATCATGACCTGAGCCAAAGACAGAGGCTTTAACCCACTGAGCCACCCAGGCGCCCCTGAATCTAGTTTTTAAAAACAGATTCATGCTAACCCAACTCCCGGCACTCTAAAAACGTCAGAAGACCAGCGTATCCCACACGACGAGCAGAACCATTCTGGTGAATAAGGATTCTCACGTGAGCACGACTAGTTCATTCTTTACCGATTGACTAAGACCAAATCACGATGAAACATTTGCTTGGTGAGAAGAACAAGTTGAGTGAATTTCTGACTAAGTTTTTAGTGGACGAGGTCAAAACAACTCAATCCAATCCCTATAGCGGTTCCTTGAGCTATGCTAACTATGATGCTTGTGTTGGGCAGCGCTCCAGTAGAAGCAGGAAAAGAATTTACTGAATGGCTGTTGGTTAACTCATAGGATCTTACAAGGACTGGGGGCCAGAATCAGAAAATGAACAAGAATAAAGTAAGGCTGTGCTAAAGCCACGATAGGGGAAATCCATGAACAGAATTATGCTGCCTATGGCTATAGCTGGTGCTGGTCACTGGGGCCACCAGTGCACCTCCAACACTGGGTCCCTTACCTCGTGCTATAGCCGTGTTTTAGAGTCACAACAGTGTCTCTATTGCTTCTGCTTCTCTGCTTCCTTAGCTCTGGATTCTAGGTCTGATAAGTGCTTCCAGCTGGCTAAGCCTCCTACCAAGACACATGCCATATGGATATTCCAAGCCCAGGAACAGAATTTAGATGTTGGTTGGAAAAAGAAAAAAAGTAGCAGATATTCCTTAGAACTCTTGTGGCGGCAATAAGCACCCTCCTCCCCCAGACAGTGGTAGGTCAGGAGCTGACATTGTGGCGGGGTTTTCAGTAGCATCCACGTCAGTGTCAGCAGACCGAGCGTTAAGTTCCAACTCTGACACTTTCTTGCAGTGTTGGAAAAAGAATGAAAAGTACCCAGCATACTGCTTGGCACTGGGTACGTGTGCGTTAGGCAGAAGTTATGCCTGTTTGCAGTTCTGCGCACCGCTCCCCCTTCTCACTCAGCTGTCCTCTCCGCAGCGGGTTAGACCCAGAGATCTGGCGGATGACTGTGAGTAGTTCCACAGTCATCCTTTATGTGCAGGTTTCATAGTTAACCTGTCAGGGGCAAGGTGGTTTTGCTTATTCCCAAGTCCTAGAGAAAGCCTAATTCAGTGTCCACTGACAGTGTTTATAAGGGTTGTTATAAAAAGAATAAATACGGTTATACTCGAGAAAATGCCTCGCATTTTATATAGCACATTTTACACTAAGGATTTTATGGGCATAAACTTTTATTTCCTTTTTCCTGGAACGTTCTTTTCGGCTTTTGTCCTCCAAAATCAAATTAGAAATAAAAATATTAATTGATTTGTAATTTTGCTCACCATCACAAATGTATTCCTTACCCTCTTATACTCAACCATGTACAATGACCCAGGCCCTGAATTCTGGACTGGGGGGGTGGGGAGCGTGGGGGAAGGGGAGAGCAGTAAACGAGATCCATACCCTGTTACATCAGTGCAGGGTAAGATTTACTTTTAATGAGATTTAACAAACCATTTCAAATTTAGAACAAGAAGTCTATTTTCTCTCTCATTCTTGAAAGATACGAACAGATCTCTCCCAGCAGGAAATGTAAAAATACCTCCGCGTTTCTTTTTATATAGCATATAAAATTTGTTAAGCATCTATCCTGTGCCCAAACCATTATAGGATTATGTTATCTGATTTGCTTCTCAAAATAGCTCTGAGAAATCAGAGTTACTTATTTCGTTTTAAACCTGGTTAAAGAGACAGAGTAGTTTTCTAGGTCCTTGTGTTTTCCTATACTAACACATAAGGCATTTGACATAGTTTTCTAACAGTGGCACCAAAAGCTCTAAGATTCACAAATGGAGAAACAACAGAGCTTATCCCCCACCTGTACGGAAACTGAAAGAAGATAAGGTCACACGGCTTTCCCAGGTGATGTCTACGGATCACTCAGACAGCGGGACAGAGCTGCTGCGCGCGCATGCGCACTGAAACCAGATAACTGGGTTGGAATCACGATTCTGTCACTGATTGGCTACATGACCTTGGGGAAAGCCACCTAACTTCTCATGCCTCAGTTCCCTCGTCAGTAAAACGAGGTACATGATTTTACTCATTTTACAGATGAAGGTACATGATTTTACTCATTTTACAGATGAAGAAACAGAAGTCTTAAGGAGAGGGGAAGTAGCAAATGGAAATTTAACTTTTGGGGGTTAGAGCCCGTATTTCTTCTTTACGTTTCCTCCACATTTTACACCATTATCAGTAGCAGGAGGGTGTGCAATGAAGGCTCCTTAGATTAACAATCTCAATATCTAAGATTATGATGTTGGGTGGTTTGGGGGAGGGAGTGAGAAAACTGTGAGAAAACATGAACTCTGTTTATCTTTAAGTCCCCCAAAGATAAAGAAGGGTGTTGAGACCTCTTTCCTACAGGGCCATATACATTTTCTCTTTAAGGAGGCAGAGACATATTTCATCCAAGGTGGTATTTCAAAGGCAGACCTATAAGGACTTGAATCAGAGATCCACTACCTAGAGCTCTTATGACTTTGGGAAGATTACTTAAATTCTTGGCTTCAACATTGTTACGTGTAAAACAGGGAAGGCGAGATGGAAATACAAAATGGGACTGTATATGAAATAACCTGATACACGAATGTACAGAGATGTGCGTTCTTTTCCTGTTTCAACAGAGAAACTCTTCTACAAGAAGAAATTCTAAGTGGAGTGCAATCCATGGTATGACTTGCTGTGTCCCTCTGAAGGCCAGTTAGAATGTTAAACATGGCTGTCCATAGGTTTGATCTTGTATACCCTGTGAGGATGATGGTGGGGTCAAATTATTTTTTAATATTAAAGATAAACTGAAAATATATGAACACATGGCCATTGATTGCTTCCTTGAATGTCTAGCTATAAATCATTCTCTTGTAATAAAAACAAATGTGAGGCAACCATATGTAAAACCGGCCGAACACCAAAAAGTTAATAAGAAGTATTTTTTAGTAGAATACAGAGAAACTGCTAATCTCAGAAACCCAGTAATGAGCTTTCACAGGTTGGAGAATAAGAAATGGTGAATTAGCTAAACCTGAAAGGGAGGAAGAAATATTAGGATCATTTACAAAAGAAATAATAAAGCAAACAGAAGTCAAGATTGCAGACCAATATATTTCTCTGGTAGCTGTATTACTTTTTGTTTACTTTTCATTTCTAATCAATATTGCAGAGAGCAACAAAGGTGCACAGTGTAACGAAGAGAGAAATAAAGAAAATCAGGGACTTGAAAGAAACAGGAAAAGAGATGATTTATCATAAAATTTAGGGCTTTGGAGAAAGATCCCGGAAAAATATCCGTTTAAATTCTTGAAGAGAGAACAGGAAAAAAAAAAAAAAAAAAAAAGGAGTGGAAAGTTCTTAGCAGATTTGTGAGATCTGGAAAAATAATACTGAATATAAAATACCTACGGATGAAGGGTATTTTTACTCATCTAAGTCACCTTACATAAGACATTATTTAAATTACTACTACAAAACACTATATATTAAAAAAGGAAGATTTAAGGTTTTAGCTTTCTTTGGCAGCAACTGGACTGAAGTTTCAATTAGCACTCAAAATCTTTATCTCAAGATAAAATAGCAAATAAAAATAATTAATTGATGTTGTAAAGGTGCTTATCTTAGCTCTTTAACCCAGAGATATGAATCTTGGATTTTTCATGCACCAGAATGATGTTTTAAATCTGTGAAGTCTTCTGAAAAGATTTTCTTCTGAAAAGATTTTCTTCCGAAAATAATTTTCACTGTCATTTATCTTTACTCTCAGGAAAATGCAGTGTTTGTTAATGACAGAATTATGAAAAATTAAGTTTGTCTACACAATGAAAAGTCAGGCTCAGAACCAAATAAATAACTACCAGCTACCAGCTCTAATCCAGTTACCATGGCATTGGGTGGGATTTTTAATGCTAGATGTTTAAAATTTTGCTCGCATTTATCATCTACCCTTTGCCCAAGGAAAGTATTTTAAACAAAGAAAAGTTACCTGGAATGATTATTTTATCCCTTAAGCTGTTGAAAGTACTTTTTACCACTTTGAAAGGTCTAATCACTAGAACATATGCCACAAGTACTAGTATGACTGACTGTAAAATTTTCACTGACTACCTATTTTTTAAAAATTATGAGTCTAGATGAACCAAATGGAGAGGAACATGTTAACTCTTAATGTCAGTTTTTCTTACGTGAGTAATGTCTGTTAGTAAAGCTATATCCTAACATACTTTCATGAAACAGAGAATAAAAGAAATTTGGATGCAATATTATACCAAAAAATCACTAAATTCTTGGAATCTGTAGCTCTAATACATCTAAAAAGCACAATAAATTTTTTAGTAAGAGGGTATTCTTTTTAGTATGCTTTCTCAACTATATCTTGTATTGTGAATTTAGGCTATAGATATTATACCTATAGATAATGAATTTAGACTAAGTATATTATTATACCTCAATATTAGAACAAAAATAAATTAGACTACTTTTTGATATGATTATCTGTTCTGTGTGTGTTAAGTTTGAGAAGTTCTTTATAGATCCTGGATATCAACCTTTTGTCTGTACTGTCATTTGCAAATATCTTCTCCCATTCTGTGGGTTGCCTCTTTGTTTTGTTGACTGTTTCCTTTGCTGTGCAGAAGCTTTTGATCTTGATGAAGTCCCAAAAGTTCATTTTCGCTTTTGTTTCCTTTGCCTTTGGAGACATATCTTGAAAGAAGTTGCTGTGGCTGATATCGAAAAGATTACTGCCTATGTTCTCCTCTAGGATTCTGATGGATTCCTGTCTCACGTTGAGGTCTTTTATCCATTTCGAGTTTATCTTTGTGTATGGTGTAAGAAAATGGTCGAGTTTCATTCTTCTACATATAGCTGTCCAGTTTTCCCAGCACCATTTATTGAAGAGACTGTCTTTTTTCCACTGTATATTTTTTCCTGGTTTGTCAAAGATTATTTGCCCATAGAGTTGAGGGTTCATATCTGGGCTCTCTACTCTGTTCCACTGGTTTATGTGTCTGTTTTTATGTCAGTACCATGCTGTCTTGGTGATCACAGCTTTGTAGTAAAGCTTGAAATCAGATAACGTGAGGCCGCCAAGTTTTTTGTTTTTCAACATTTCCTTAGCGATTTGGGGTCTCTTCTGATTCCATACAAACTTTAGGATTATTTGCTCCAGCTCTTTGAAAAATACCAGTGGAATCTTGATCGGAATGGCATTAAAAGTATAGATTGCTCTAAGTAGTATAGATATTTTAACAATGTTTATTGTTCTGATCCATGAGCATGGAATGGTCTTCCATCTTTTTGTGTCTTCTTTGGTTTATTTCATGAGTGTTCTGTAGTTTCTCGAGTACAGATCCTTTACCTCTTTGGTTAGGTTTATTCCCGGGTATCTTATGGTTCTTGGTGCTATAGTAAATGGAATCAATTCTCTAATTTCCCTTTCTGTATTTTCATTGTTAGTGTATAAGAAAGCCACTGATTTCTGTACATTGACTTTATATTCTGCCACCTTACTGAATTGCTGTATGAGTTCTAGTAGTTTGGGGGTGGAGTCTTTTGGGTTTTCCATATAAAGTATCATGTCATCTGCAAAGAGAGAGAGTTTGATTTCTTCATTGCCAATTTGGATACCTTTTATTTCTCTTTGTTGTCTGATTGCTGTTGCTAGGACTTCTAATACTATGTTGAACAAGAGTGCTGAGAGTGGGCATCCTTGTTGTGTTCCTGATCTCAATGGGTAGTCTGCAAGCTTTTTCCCATTGAGGATGATATTTGCTGTGGGTCTTTCATAGATAGATTTTATGGATATCAAACACATGAAAAAATGTTCATCACTAGCCATCAGGGAGATTCAAATTAAAACCACATTGAGATACCACCTTACACCAGTTAGAATGGCCAAAATTAGCAAGACAGGAAAAAACATGTGTTGGAGAGGATGTGGAGAAAGGGGAACCCTCTTACACTGTTGGTGGGAATGCAAGTTGGTGTAGCCACTTTGGAGAACAGAATTAAAAATAGAGCTTCCATATGACCCTGCAATTGCACTACTTGGTATTTACCCCAAAGATACAGAGTAGTGAAAAGAAGGGCCATCTGTACCCCAATGTTTATAGAAGCAATGGCCACGGTCGCCAAACTGTGGAAAGAACCAGGATGCCCTTCAATGGACGAATGGATAAGGAAGATGTGGTCCATATACACTATGGAGTATTATGCCTCCATCAGAAAGGATGAATACCCAACTTTTGTAGCAACATGGACCGGACTGGAAGAGATTATGCTGAGTGAAATAAGTCAAGCAGAGAGAGTCAATTATCATATGGTTTCACTTATTTGTGGAGCATAACAAGTAGCATGGAGGACGTAGGGAGATGGAGAGGAGAAGGGAGTTGAGGGAAATTGGGAGGGGAGGTTTACCATGAGAGACTATGGACTCTGAAAAACAATCTGAGGGTTTTGAAGGGGCGAGGGGTGGGAGGTTGGGGAAGCCAGGTGGTGGGTATTGGGGAGGGCACGTAGTGCATAGAGCACTGGGTGTGATGCAAAAACAATGAATTTTGTTATGCTGAAAAGAAATTTAAAAAAATAAATTAGACTACTACTGTTGTACTTCAATTTTAGGGCAAAATATTAATAAGAATGCTAGGTAAAATGAATGAGAAGTTTAAAGATAACTTGACCATCAAACCAGGCCAGCAGCCTCTGGGCCAAACCTCACCCATTGCTTTATTTTTGTAAATAAAGTTTTATTGGAACACAGCCATCCTCATGTGTTTACATGTTGTCAATAGCTACTTTATACTATGATGGCAGAGCTCAGTCTTGCAATGGTCTACGTGGTCTAGATAACTTTTCACTATCAACAAAAAATTTTACCATCTCTTGATCTCAACGATCATTGGAAACAGACTTTATTTTACATCAGTTCTTAGACCATGGAAACCTCATAACTTAAGATTAGGGCTCATCATACCCTTTTATTCAATGATTTGCTACCCCATGTCGAGATTACATGGAAAACTTTTTTTTTTCCTCCTAAAAAGCTCTTTGATTGATTCAAAAGGTATGAATTTTTTGAAGAATTCAAGATGAGAAAAATCCAGCAGATCGTCTAAGGGTTCTTTACTGGGATCAGCTTCAGAGCCCACAGCCTGTTCAAATATACAAAATTTTATCAGCTTGTGTATCTGAATATCCCTTCTTGTGAGCAGGGTCACAGTTTTTTGAGACTGTAATGATAAAGGCTCAAATGATTTTCATAGTGGTTTCTTAAATTCAGAGAATTTAAGAAGAACAGATCTAGACAAATCTTAATCTTTAAAGATAAGGATTATAAGGCCAAGAAGTTTAAATAGCTTTTCCTCAAAGGTATATGACTAGAATTAAAAGAGAGAATTTCTTGCTCCCAGTTCAGAGGCTTTTATTTATGCAAGCCAATTTTTTAAAAACAAAGTTGTGACGCAGTATCAGAAAACTATAATACATGCAGAATTAAATATGGTAGGTAAGTATACCTTGTCTTCCCTTCTGAGATGTGTGTTACTTTCACGACTTTGAAGACAGAGGTGAGGTGCGATCAAGGTCCTGGGCCTCTCAGGGTGGTATAGGTTAATGTGTGACATTAACCAAGCTGCACCCAGTTTGACACGAACCCAGTGGAGTATATTGGTCTAAAACCATTGCCAAATACAAAATTCAAGGGGTCAGCCAGGAGAGTCTGCCTATCCCAATATAAAAGTTTCCTTAAGATCTTAAAGTTGGAAACCTTGTTTTATATGGTTTAAATATTCCATATTTTATATGGAAACCAAGTCTGCACTTGCTTCGTTTTTTCCACTTTCACTGAGTGCCAGCTCCTCTTGTGTTTTTGAGGAGGGAGAAGGAGCAGGGAAAAGAGCAAACACCTCTTAACCCAACTGGCTGACGTTGTTCTTCCCTTCTTGGTTCCTTGCCCTGCTTTATCCTCCCTGTACACGGACCCCATGCTGAGCGTCATGTTCCTGACAGCTTTCACCTTGGTGTGGTGTTCATGCACACCCCCTTGACCTTCACAAGCCTCCTTCTGGGATCGCCTCTCTCCCTCCCATGCTGTAGCCGTCCTGGCCAAGCTGTTAATCCCAATATACCATCCATGGCCAGCTGCAGGGAGACTGCGTGCACATCCATCTTCTGTGCCTCCCGGGGACTGGGGAGCTTGCGAAATCTCTCTCTTCTAATCACTGTGAGGAAACAAAGCTATTGACCAAAATGCTGTTCTCCTGATAGGATAACTTATCTCCATTTGCTTAAACATCATATATATATATCAACTAGGGATAGCCCTAGAATAGGATGGAGAGTATGGCCACAGTTGTAAAGGCATTAAGGGTTGTTGTGGACCCTTCTCTAGAAGCCCTCAAGGGAGATGGCTGACTCCTATTTAGATGTTCTTTAACACGTGGAGTATATGTTACATTTTGTCTTCGGCTTTCAGTCTTTACCACAATTATGGAACACGCTTATACATCTGAATTCACAATTGGGTGTTCTTCTTTTGCCATACTATTCCTAATGACAGTGATGTGGATTCTCCAGTGTTTCTCTGTTACAAAGACTGCTCCGGGGAGCATCCAGGGCTCATACCTCTGTGTGGCATGAATTAAAATTTTCTTTTTCATAGGGTAAATACCGAGAGGGAGAACTGCTTAGACACAGGACATGAAAATGGGAAGTTTTAATATAAGTGACAGATTGTCCTCAATAAGTGACTATTCTAATTTATTTTCCCAAACCTCCAAAACCCATAAACATATGCCCACATGCACTGTGAGCAGGGCTGTGCAATCACAGCCGCAGTGAAATGCCTCTTAAAACCCATTATACTGACAAACCCGAACTTTTATATACTGCCGGTGGGAAGGAAAGGGAATAGGACTTAGGTAATGCTCACATCTGTCATTTCTTTCTCAAAATCTTCACCAAGAAAAATGTCAGAATATTGAAAAATTGAAACACTATTATAACCAGCACCTGTACACCCACAATCAATACACACATATACGCACTCATGCAAACACACACATCTGAACCATTTGTAACATCAAGACTGTTTCTAAACACATATATCTTATTTTTTTTTATAAAAGTTGAGTTTTTTAATTACTATTTTTATTTTTTTAATTTTTTTTATTTTTTTATTTTTTTTAAAAGATTTTATTTTATTTATTTGAGAGAGAGAGACAGTGAGAGAGAGAATGAGCGAGGAGAAGGTCAGAGAGCGAAGCAGACTCCCCATGGAGCTGGGAGCCTGATGTGGGACTCGATCCCGGGACTCCAGGATCACGCCCTGAGCCGGAGGCAGTCGTTTAACCAACTGCACCAGCCAGGCGTCCCTTTAATTACTATTTTTAAAGATTTTATTTATTTGAGAGAGAGCAAAAGCAAGCATGAGCATGGGAGAGGCAGAGGGAGGGGGAGAAGCAGGCTCCCCACCAGCAGGGAGCCCGATGCCGGACTCAATCCCAGGACGCATGGATCATGGCCTGAGCTGAAGGCAGAGGCTTAACTGACTGAGCCACCCAGGCGCCCCCATATATCTTAGAAAGCATACATTGTTTTTCTGTCTAAGTGAGGATGATTATTAATTGTATACTGTATTTGTGAAAAAAAGGCAAAATAATATATGTAAAGCACCAAGAGCAATACTCAGATCATGGTAAAAATGATACAAAGTATCCAAAGGTAAACAAAATGTACACAAAGATGATGCTTTTATTCCCCTAAACAAAAATATGAAATTGACATATGTGAATGTTTTTTTAAATGAGTTTTTTTTTATAGATTTATTTATTTATTCGAGAGAGTCAGCTCGTGCAACCTCAAGCAGGGGCAGAGGGAGAGGAAGAGAGAGAATCTCAAGTTTGGGGCTCCATCCCAGGACTTATGAAATCATGACCTGAGCCAAAGTCATGAGCTGGACACTTAACTGACTGAGCCACCCAGGTGCCCGTGTGTGTGTGTGTGAGTGTGTGTGTATTCTTAAATGAATATGTGGTTTTTGTTTACATCTTGAGTATATAAGCTATTTTTTTCCTGAGGGCTGCTCTCTTATTGAAGAGAGAAAATGAAGCTCGCAACATGCGAGGTATCTCAGGGAAGAGATCTAGATGAATGAATGCTATTTACTTATTTGTGAGAACTCTATTGGTGGAAAGGCAACTTTAGCTAAAAAAGCTGATCCTTTCTCATCTTTTATTTCTTAACTAAAACCCACAAATGTAATGTTGGTCTGTAAAAGAGAGAAGATAGAATTTTCAAATATAGAAAATTTAAAACTTTAAAAAAAAACTATCCTCATGTTTCTTATTACTTTTTACATTTCAGTATTTTATTTCTTTGTTTCATCTAACCATAGCACCATTATTTAAAGGTAAGCATGCTCTCCTCTTTAATTTCAAATGATCCTCTGAAAGGAACAAGTTTTAGGAGTCCTAAAGACAGAAAAAACCTTGTATAGAGTAGATGCTCAGTAAATATCAGTTAATATCAGTTAATTGTAGATATGAATTTTTAAGTGAGTTGATGATGTTCTTTGTCAGGAAGATATAGTCTGCATTCCAACTCCTCTACAAAAAATGAACCTTTCATTGGTTATTACAATTCATAAATTTGAGGTTGTCAAAAACTTTCAAACTTACTAAGCCTTGGTTTTCATCATGAAAAGGAATCTTTATCTTTTATGAAGTAGCATGCTTCCCATATATAAAAGCTGGGCTGTTTGAAACAGTCTGTGGGAAACATCTTATTACATAGACGTTGCTGCCAGAGATTGCAATATGCACAGTGTGGGTTACAATAAAGTCTGATTAATTAACTTTTATTTTTTAATAATTCATATGCCATAGAATGCAAGTCAATCAGAAAATTGCTTTCAGTAAAATTTTGCTACCAGATAATAAAATGAAGTCATTAGGAGTCTACATGACAGATACCAAATAACAATTAAGAACCCAATTTTCTTTGCTGAGTTGGACTTAAATAAAATCTTCACTTAATCTTTGGAAGAGTAGTTCTTTGTTATTAATTAAATCTAGGATTTTTGCTGTTGAAATCACCACGCTGGTTTAGTTTTATTTTTGCAAGGCCATGAGAAATGTTATTGCTGCTTCAACATATATAGTACACAGCACATAAAAATTATCTCATGCTTTGTGAACAGAAACAAAAATTCTCAAGCATTAACAATTATATCAGTGGGAGTTTTTGCATTAAATTAAGCTTGGGGGAAGGAAGAAATCTGGGCTGTAAACAAGAAAAATATTTCTCTTAAGACAGTTAAATGTTAACTAGGTGAATTAATCAAGTTATGATGTAATGTTCTGCAAAGTCAGCTATTTAAAGTGTTTTCCATTACTTTTCTACTTTCACATTAATTTTTTTGCAGTAAAAACTAACTGCCCTATATAGCAAAAGGAAAGTACCTAACTGGATGTGTAATTTTATTTTGAACCGAAGAACATATAGAATTTCTGTGTGAAAGAATATTAACTGTAGCTATACCTGTTACGGCAGAAGACCTTAGTACTTTGGATATCTGCCTGTTCTTTTTTGAGGGCAAAAAAATTTTTTTGGAAAATTTATTTTTGGCAAATTTCTAGTGATACATGCAGTGCTTGGAACATTTTCACAGCTTGTTGTTTGTAGGTGGAAAGAAGGAAAGATGGATACAAGGAGGGGAGGAAGAAAATGAGAATGGAAGGATGGAAAATGAGAAAGGAAGAGAGGTAGGAAGGTAGGTAGAGGTAGGAGGTAGGAAGGAGGTAGAAAGGAAGAGAGGGGAAGGTAGAAAGGAAAAGAGGAAGGAATTTATGTCAGACAACCTAACTCTCTTAGTAAACTCTAGGAGGTGCAACATACAAAATATTAGAAAGGAAATGTACTTTGAAGTTCACGCTATTTAAAATCAGGAAAAACCAACTGGCGAATGTACATCATACCTTTTTGTATTAATGTAAAAAAATGCATTTTAGTCCATACAAGTCATTGCTAGTTTTAATCTTGGATAATTTACAACATTTGTTAGTTTAAATTTCCTTATGTGAATCATGATGGAATAATCTCCAAACTTTAGCCTTGCTCAGATTTTTATAACACGATAGAAGAAGAGCCGATGAGGGTGTTCAATGCAGATTGCCTGCTCCCTGTTTACACGGTTGGCAGTGGAGGTGTGCATAAAAGGGAGCTTCTGGGCTGGTGCTTGCCCAAGGAAGACAAAAACACAAATTCAAAATGAGCAGCCCTCTGCTATTGCAGCTTTATTTACAATAGTCAAGATATGGAAGCGACCCCAAGTACGCACTGACAATGAACGGATAAGGAAGATGTGGTGTACATGCACGACCTACGACACACAAACCACACAAACACCCCACGTACTCACAGAAGCAGAACAGAGTATTTTGCAGCATGAAGAAAGGATAAGGCCGTGCCATTTGCAACATCATGGAGGGACCCAGAGGGTATTACACTAAGTAAAATAAGTCTGATTGAGAAAGGCAGATTTCACTCCTATGTGGAATCTACAGAAACAAATGAGTCAACCAACAAAAAAGCAGAACTGGGGCTGTACGTAGAGAGAACAAACTTACGGTCGTCGGAAGGGAGTGAAGTGATGGGCGAAATCAGTGAAGGGGAGTGGGGGTACAGGCTTGGTTGTGGAATAAATAAGTCTCAGAAATAAAAGGCAGAGCATAAGGGATACAGTCCATGACATCGGAACAGCGTTGTACGGTGACAGCTGGGAGTCACGCTTATGGTGAGCATAACATATGAAGCTATCACATCACTATGTTGTACACCTGAAACGAATTTAACATCGTGTGTCAACTATACTCAAAAAAAATTTTTTTAAATAAAATCTGTTCAGCAAGGAAAAAAAAAAAAAAAGAGCTTCTGGGAAACTAGCAACAAATACTGTAAAACTATTGATTTTCCTCCTGACTCCTCCCTGGCCAGTGGCCATGGTAACGGCAGCAGGAATGGTGGCAGCTGGGCCTCGGACAGATCTTTCAATTTACATCCATAGCAGACTCTACAGCGGGATTTCTACAATTAGGAGCTCACATAGTTTATTTGTTTGAAGAAGTCCTGTGTGAACAAGTTAATTAGTTCAGTTTCCTTTCCTTTAATCCAAGATCATGAGAGCTTTGGGGAATGCATTTCATTTCCTTGGGTCATGAAACTGAAAAACAAAGTAAATTTATATTTAATGGACCTAGTAGTTGGGGAAATTATATATAAGCATACTGCTACAGAACAATGTTTTTTGGTCAGAAGGTATTTTTAGGCAGGAGAAAGCAAAGTTCAGTTTTATAGCAGTGCAGTTTGGGTTTGCAATACATAAGAATTTAAAAGACGAAAAGAAAGCCAAAACAGTTTTGGACTACATAGGGACTTGGAGAAATAAAACTAACCTGCAGAAATGACCATACAATTACCACAACTAATTTCAGAAATGTAATGAAGAAACATAGTTTGGGTTTGCAATTAAATTAGGTAGGAATCCAATAAAATTCCAAAATAATTTTAAGGAGTAACTTGGTTATTTTGAAACATGTGATTGGTTAGTTTGCTGAGTGACTTTCCCTTCTTTTTAAATTTGATCTATAATCAAAGTAAACCTTCTTTAGGAAAGGGTAGAATTTCTAGCCAAATGGTTGTAGGGAAGAGATATGGGTGGGTATGGTGGAGGGGGGGGAGACTTCTGAGTTAAGCTCCTTGAAGGCAGGTCAAATATATTTGAACTTCCCATATACCCACTAGTTCAGCACTGAGCTCAGAAATGCTCTCTAAGAATTTTTTTTGGTAATGATTTGCTTAGGAATTTAACTATATTTTCTGTAATAATTATTGTTGACATAGAATAAAATGTCCTAAACTTTTCCAAGATGAAATTAATGTAGTCAGAGTTCTGGGGTCTCAACTGGAATTTATCAGTGTTCAAATACCTTAAAAATCTCTTTTTTGAGGAAATATTTTAAGTTATTTTCAGACAGCCTATGGCCAGCCTCAGCTGGAAGTGGGATAGCTCCCAGGACCAGTAATTCGTCAAGTGCCAAAACCTGTACAATGGAATGGAATTCTGCCTTCTGACAGCCTGATATTTAAAGCGTATGGGTCTCATGTCAGGACATCCAAATCTGAGCTGAATGGGATCCAGGGTTTCCTGAAAGTCTATGGTAGATATATGATATTGGAAGGAAACCACCTAGGATCTGTCAACGCTCTATTTTCCTAGATTTTCTAATCTTTATCATCAGAAAGCAATGTGCCTGGAACATATTTTCCATAATCTCACAGACATGTATAAAATATCTTCAGTCAGCCATGTTGCAAAGGTTAGCTAAGGGTATTCTAAAATAAATGATCTTGGGGACTGTATTTCTCTCCAGTTAATATGCCAAGTCTTCTGGTTTACCTTTTATAGCACTAAGTAAAAGAGATAAAAGAGCTGTCCTTTAAAGTCATTCATACTATGAGTCAAAAGATAGAGCTGGGGAAGGAGGGATAAGCTGTCAGCGATGGTCCTTGCCACACCCTTCATCGACTGGTTAAATAAGTCATTTTGCTGTATCGACCGGTGTCAGACCTGGTGGTAGGCCTAGCCACACAGTGATGAATGGGACAGGCTGCAGAGACGAACAGCACCAAGCTATTCCCTCATCAAGAGACAGGCCACTGACTAGAGAAGGTGTGGTCCCCTAGGGGCTGGACAGGGATAGATGTCATAGCCTAGAGTGAGGTCTATCCATTAAGGGGCAAAGACAATTCACTTTGTTTTCTTAAAAGATTTATTTTTTAGAGAGAGATAAAGAGCATGAGCAGAAGGAGGGGCAGAGGGAGAAGGAGAGAGAGAACCTTAAGCAGATGCTGTGCCTCACTCAGGGCTCCATCCCAGCACCCTGAGATCATGACCCAACCCAAGTTGGTTGCTCAAGGGACTGAGCCCCCCAGGTGCCCCAATAATTAACTTTTAAGACTGGGATTCTAATCTGAAGTATAGAACATTGAAACTAATTCATGTCACCATTTTCTTAATTCTTCCAAGGAAGGTAGATAGCTAGCATCCTAGACACATGGGAGAGAAGTTAAAAGTCATCGCTTATGGTTTTCCCATGAAATCCTATTTGAGGAATTTGAATGAGAAACCATGAAACTATCCAAAGGGTAACTGCAAAGTTAGAAGCAAAACACATACTGAAATGGAAATAGACCTCAGCATGTATCAGGGACTGTTCTAAGCGCAGTATGCATGTTAACTCATTTAATCCTATCAAGTGGCTTTAGGATTGTCCTAATCATTGACGGAGAAGCTGAGGCAGAAAATAGCTAAATAACATATTTGAAGTTAATGACTGGTAAAACTGGGGTTTACAAGCAGCCAGTATGATTTAGGGCCTGAGGTGTGACCCGAAGAGTAGCTGAGCCCTCCGAGTGGCAGGACTGGGTCTTGGCCGTAGTGTTGGGAGAAGCAACCTGCCGTTGGCTGAGTGTCCCTGAATGGACTCCTTGGACTTGCAAGAAAAGCAGAGTCCCGACTGCTCTCTACCAGGGCCATCCCTCAGGATTGTATTTGTAGTGACATTGAGGGATGAGGAGATGTTTCCTCCTAGACACAGAGCCAGCCTGCCTGCTCTTACTATAAAATCAGTTTTCCTCTTTGGGAACACAGCCCGTACGTGTGCAGGCTTCATGATGTGGTCTTTGCAAGGTCCTTGTGGAACAGGGCCGGCATGAGAACCCACAGAAACCAACATGAAGCTCTGGATGCTTCTGCTGTGAGTCATTAAGGCTTTGGTCACTAACCCAGAAGTCTTGTGTCTTCCGCTGGAACCCATGAAACAGTCACACGTTAGCTTGCTAGCTTGAAGGTAGGGAAAAATCCCGAACCATGCAATTTCTGACAGAGGGATGGCAGAGTCGTAGAACAGGAGGACTCTGGTCACCTCTGAACTTCCTTCTCTACTCACCAACCATTAGTCCAGGGGAGCAGGATCCCAGTTCTCAGGGGTGTTGACAGAGACAGGATGTAGAAAGCACAGAGAGTACGCAGGAAGACAATAGAGACAAATAAATGTTTCTTAAAATGGTTCTGCTGTTTGTAAACAAACCAGCAGAAAGAACCCTGGAAGTGTGTGCTTCTCCTTTTGTAGTTCTTGGCAAAAATTACTTCTTCCTAGTCATTTTCTGATTCCCTCCTATTTTCTTCTTTTATTTTTATGCCTTCTCTGTACTTCACCATGAGTCAGAAAGTTTATGGTTATATAAGGTAATTTTCCTGTAATTTTCCCCCCTTGTTTTGCAAGATCATGCAGAAACCTTGATAACCCAGGACAAAGCTACAGTTTCTTAAATCAATCTCTCCCTCCAGTGTCATGCTTTGTGACATGTTTATGTAGTCCTACCTCAAGAAGCAATTTAGGCTGTGGAAGGTATGGTAGGTCTATTAAGCTTCAACCTCTGAGACATCTTTACGGTCTAACATATGCAAACCACACAAATCAGTTACACTAAACCCAGAATTCTTTCATTGAATCCCTACTGTGTGCAATATATGAAGTACCTTCTTCCTTTTTTTTTTTTTGAACCATCCCTTGACTTTTTAAGTTAATTGGAAATGAGTTCAACTGTTTTTGTACTTTTCTCAAGCCACCAAAAGTGGCAAGAGTTACAGATGTCGACTTTTTTTTTCCTCTTATAAGAATAATAATTCATAAACCGTTGAGAACAGTTGATAAGATTTCCAGGAAAAGGCACTTTGAGGTTGAAACCAAACATGGAACAATAAATTTTTTCAGGTTAAATTTGCCCTTAGGTCACTATAATACATACTTCTGTTAACATAAATTGAGATTATTCACTTGATAAAATTCTACTTCTGAAAGGATTTGTGCCAATGCAGCTGGAAGGAGACTTCTGTCATTTAGATAATCACTACTTATTATTTCCTTTCACATGTCCTCTGAAATAATGAGCCCCGCTTTGGAAACATAACCTCATCGAATCCTGTTTAGGAAATCTTGCCCCCAGCCCCATATTACAGATGGGACATTTAAATCGAAGTGTCTTGACATAGTGATATTTTTCAATGACTCAACGGAGAGTCATAGATAATCACCCAAGTTAGGAGATTGTCAGAACCTAACATTTAATATTTAACACATGTTAAAACATTGTAATATTTTATGTTAATACATTTAAAACATGTTAGAAATTATACTCTAAATTTATAGTTGCTCAACATCTATTAAAATTTTGTTTATGATCAAAATATTTTCAGAGGATTGACTGACAGATGTGGGTTTCATCCTTTTCTATTGGTTTTAAAATCTATCCTTAAAAAATCAATAAGCAAATGATTGACTCTATCTCAGCTCCCAGCCAGAGTCAGACAGCTTATGTTATTTTAATTTCAATTATATGGACTAGTTTGTGCTAGCTCATGCCCACTAATGTCTAACTTTTCTTCCTGGCTGTCAGCTACTCTGATCTATGGAGACATTGGTCTCAGACTATTTGCAGCTCTATATAGATTTTTCTATCAGCTTCTAAAATTGCTTTCAGTTCTAATCCTTACAATAAATCACTTATGTCATGTCAATATCTATAACAATAAATCACCTTTTCTAGTAAAAAAAAAAAAAAAAAAAGAAAATCTATCCTTAAGTTACAATATCAAAGTCATGTGCTTGAATGGCCTTGATTGGACCCAACCATGCTCCTCAAACTATACTTTGATTTGATACTATTTGGTTCTGAAGGATAAAAAAGTTACTCATTGCATTTCTTTATCCATCCATCCATCCATCCATCCATTCATCCATCCCAATGATTCATTCAAATTCTTATTGAGCCAGAAATATGGTTGGCCCAGGGAAAATAATTATTAACAAAACCAAACAAGGAACACAGTCTCCTGGAGCTTACGGGGTAGAGACAGACATTAATTAAGAAATGACAGAGAGCATAACAAAAAGCATGGAGGACATGGGGAGTTAGAGAAAAGGAGGTTGGAGTAAATTGGAAGGGGAGGTGAAGCATGAGAGACTATGGACTCTGAAAAACAATCTGAGGGGTTTGAAGTGGTGGGGGTGGGAGGTCGGGGTACCAGGTGGTGGGTATTATAGAGGGCACGAATTGCATGGAGCACTGGGTGTGGTGAAAAAATAATGATACTGTTATGCTGAAAATAAATAAATGAAAAAAAAAAAAAAGAAATGACAGAGAGGGAGTTAAACTGGAAGAGACTTTTCACTGTAGGAAACAAACTGAGGGCTACTGCTCGGGACACAGCGGGGTGGGAATGGGGTAGTTGGTTGATCGGCATTAAGGAGGGCATTTGATGTACTGAGCACTGGGTATTATATACAAATGACGACTCACTAAATTCTACCCCTGAAACTAATAAGACACTCTGTGTTAACTAACTTGAATATAAATAAAATCTTGAAAGAAAAAAAAAAGTCACAGGAATGAATTATGTAGAGTTAGGAAGCAAGACAACTGTCTTGGAACAGAGACACCTGTGTCTCAGAGGACCTATAAAGAAGGAACAGGGCTGTAATCGACTCAGCCGAGGTGCAGTTTTGAGAACTATCAGGGCCAGAATATGAAGAACCTTGATTGTGACCTTATGGACTCTGATCTTTATTCCAAGAGCAATGGAAAACCATTTGAGGAATTTAAGCACCAGGGCAACATCCGCAAATTTTAGTTTTAAAAGATGGCTTTGCCTGAGGAATGGAAAAGAGATTGGAATGGGCCCCGGGGGAAAGAGTCTAGTTCGTAGGCTTCTTGTAAATGTGATCCTTGTGGGGATATTGTTAAGAATATTCTTTACTACATTATGCAGGACTCTATCCATGAGGACCTAAGGGAAAGTTATCCCTCCTGACACAGTACTGGGAATACTCGGGTAGGCCTGACCCAGTTACTATTGTTTTTATCTTATAAACACTTAATAGATATCATATAAATATTTATCTTATAAACACTAAGGAGATATTTAGAAATAATGCAACTGATTATGCTCTCATATTCTCATTGGCTTCCAGAAATGCTAAAGCCAAGAGTACTGGACTCCAGGGTATTACATTTTTACTTCCCTCATTCCTAGCTTTATCTTAATCTTTTAATTTATTTTCCTTTGCCTTTGTTTTTGCTTATTTTTTTTAAAAGTAGGCTCCACGCCCAGTGTGGAGCCCAACATGGAGCTTGAATTCATGGCCCTGAGATCAAGACCTGAACTGAGGTCAAGAGTCAGATGCTTGACCAACTGAGCCACCCGGGTGCCCCTGATTTGCTTAATTTTAATATTATTTTGTACCCCTAGCACAAAACACCTGTACGTGGTTAAACAAAACCATAAATACTATTATATTAAAACACGTGTTACTACCTTAGAAAAAATGTCTGGCAAACAGGAAAATGTGTTGACAATATGCCCACCACACACAAGAGCAAGACACTGGAGATGGAATAAGAGTGTGGGAAAGCCATGGTCCTTTTGTACCAAATGGCCATTTAAAGACTGTGACAGCTAATATCTATGTTGCTATGAACTGTATTGTTTCAAGATGTGTAAAACTGGCAGGGACCTAAATTCCAGACATCATTCACTCTTGGCTTTGAAGTATGCTCATGGTATCTGGTATTACGCAATGTTCTTTGGAATTTGTAGAAGAATTTGACTACTTCTAGCTTGAGCTATGAAAAAAAAGATCTTATCTTATTTAGCACAGTGATAATGCAGTGTTGTAAATACATCCCAGCTTCGATGAGACACGATACTTTTCCTAAATGGTTCCACTCAGCCTTAGACATAGTGATTTGATGGCATGCAAAGTCAATGAGAAATAGACACTTAGAATTTGAAACGGAAATCTACAGTCTTTCCATTTTTTTCTCTATAGGAGGTTTTTCACATTTATATCAGTTTCTAGCTAATGACTCTTTAAGGCCTTGAATACAATAGTCATTCTTTTAGGTAACTTTTATGATTATAAGTAAGAAAAGAGCAAGGTAAATATTCCCTGTTCATCTGGTTGAGTCTTAAAACTCTAGGTGACAATGATAAGACAGCCAGTCTATGGGTTGTCAAGCTTAACAATGGAGCACAGCAAGGGGAAAGTGCTCAACCCAGGAATGGATGCAAGAGAAGGCTCACCTAAGGAATCATCTGATACCATGAGCAGCGGTCTGCACCCTTCACCACCTTTGGCCTGGATCAGCTTTGTTTGGAGCACATCTGTTGGTTTCACCCAGCAGTCCAAGAAGGGCACCGATCACTAGGGATGCAATTGTTCTGTGATGATATTTTGATGGTTTCATCATACACATCTCTTTACAATCCAAGTTTCCCAAACTTCATGCTCTTCTCAAGGTGTTTTTCCAGAGCTCTGAGGTCACACCTTTATCTGAACTCTTGAGCATCACTTCTACCTGGGGCTTTTCTGCAGTGTAGACACCTTTTGCAGCTGCACACTTTGACTGTTTCTGATCGTGGCCCCTGCCAAATCTGGACCTCTAGAATATGTACTCCTGTCCTGTGCCCAGGCCTGCCATATTGATACTCATCTATGTTGACATTCTTCTGTGGGTTTTGTTTTCTCAGGGCTCAGGGTATTTACATTCCTTCCCAAGCTTTGCTGTGGGCCAAATCCTTGTTCCTCCACTGATCCCACCTGTTCTACCCAGACTCAAGGAAAATCACAACTAACTGTCAAAATAAAGGAGAGAGAAGCAGACTGAGTATTTTCTGAGCTGGGACCTTGAAGATGAGAACTGAGGAAGACAGACTCTATACATTCGCTGGTGTAAGGACCAAAGATGATTCAGAATTATGCATATCACACACTGTCTGATCAATTTTCTGTGTCTGAAGTATCTAGCCCACTGTTCATTCCATGCAAAATCGTGGGACTCAGGCACTCTTTCAGAGATTTCTGGGATAATTTGGGGAAAAATTGGGGCACCTGGGTGGCTCAGTGGGTTAAGCCTCTGCCTTTGGCTCAGGTCATGATCCCAAGGTCCTGGGATCGAGCCCCACATCAGGCTCACTGCTCAGCGGGGAGCCTGCTTCCTCTTCTCTCTCTGCCTGCCTCTCTGCCTACTTGTGATCTTTCTCTGCCAAATAAATAAAATCTTTAAAAAAAAAAGAAAAAGAAAAATGTATAAAATATGGCATGATCACAAAAGTGAACCTAATTAAATTCAAACAATGGACTTAATTTTTTTCTATCATCTCCTTCCTAATCCCAATCTCCATACAAAGATAATCAGTGATGTTCTAGTATTATCTGTTTCTCACTGTGATATCTGTATCTGCCCGTATCCATTCATGTACTTATGATAGAAACCAGGCAACCATATCTGTTTCTACATCTAACCCATGACTATTTTAATTTAAAATGTACTTTATATCCATCTCATTATTTTCTTCTCCATTGTCACCACCTTGGTCACATTTATATGTCACACTGTCATCTTTCACTAGAACTAGTATCACTGCATTCTGGCTGGACTTCCTCCTTCTAATCTGCTGTGTTCTATTGTTATGTTTAATATTCTATTTGTTTATTTGAGAGACAGCACTAGAGAGAGAGAGAGAGAGAGAAAGAGAGAGAAAGCACAAGCAGGGGCAGAGGGAGAGGGAGAAGCCAGCCGACTCCCCACTGAGCAGGGAACTCAATGTGGGGCTGGATCCCAGGGCTCTTGGATCATGACCTGAGGCGTAGGCAGACACTTAACCAACTGACTGACCCAGGTGCCCCTAACTCTGTTCTTTTCTAAATCATTCCAAAACATAAAACAGGTAACATAATTGTGCAAAGCACCAAACATCACTATATTGTTACTCTGCTTACTTCTCTTCAAAGTCTTCTCTTTGCACTTTGGATAAAATCAAGACGCTCTCGCAGCTAGCAAAGCCTGGTGTGATCTAGTCCCTGCTGGCCTCTTCAGTCACATCTAGTGCTGCTCTCTGATCCATTATGTTCCAACTGTCCTGACCATTTCTAAGTCTTTCTCAATTTTGGACAGTTCTATATACACACACACACACACACATACACACATATATATGCTCAATTGCTATTGAGCTCCTGCTATTAGGACTTCCTTTGTAGGGATTTAGCCTTACTATTTTCATTGGGTACATTCCTTCTTTAATGAGGTCTTCCCTGAATGTCCGATTTAAGCTAGTTCTCTTTGTTATACTACTTTCTGGTACATTGTCATTTTCCCTTATAGCACTTTTCTCAATTTTCACGTAGGCACTTTTTTGTATGAATATTTCTAAAGTGACTGCCTTCTCGATAGGCTGTGAGTGAGCTCCATGGGAACATGGATCTTTTGCTTTCTTCTGTATGTTACTGACCACTGCAGGGACTGGCACGGAGCTGGCCCTCAGAATATCTGTCAAACGAGTGAGTGGAAATTCTGTATCTCATACCTTATTTGTTCACTTATTCAATAAGCTATGTATCTTATGGAAAGCACTGTCTTCAGTTCACTGGATACAGCAGAGACGGAAAGATACAAAAACACCTGCTCACGTAAAGCTTACCTTCCAGGGTAGGAAACCACTAATAAGCAACAAATACGAAAGATGACATAGTGTTTTAGAAGGAGATGTGTGGTAAAGAAAAAAAAACAATGAAGCAAGATAATGGACATGAGGTGTGCCAGGACTGTGATTTACAATTTTAATAAATGATCAGTTTAGGCCTTATTGAGTAGGTCACCTTTGGGGACAGACTTGGAGCAAGTGAAGGTTTTAGGTATTCGGGTATATGGAGAATTTTCTAGCCAAGAGAAATAGCTAGAGAAAGTCCAAAGGTGGGAGCTTGGATGGGGTATCTGAGGAAAAGCAAAGGAGAAAGCAGAGTGGTGCAGGGGCAGACACAGAAGGTACAAGAGAGACAAAGAAGGGCAAGCAGATAAGGCTTCTTTACCACTAGCATCGCTTGGGCTTTTGCAGTGACCGAACTGGGTGAGCCTTCAAATGGTTTCAGCAGAAGAGTGACAGGATCTTACTTTTGCTTTAAGTGGAGAGAGGGCTGCTCTGTGCAGAGTATATTGTAGTGGGGCATTGGGTAAAGGCAGGAAATCCCTACCAAAGGCTTCTGAAGAATTCAGGCAAGGGAATATGGTTGCAGAGCAAGTGATGGGAACGGCTGGGCTCTGGATATATTTTGAAGGTAAAGATAAAAGAGTTTTTTTGCTGATGCATTGGATGGGGGTTTGGAAGAAAGCAAAGCATTAAAGACCGCTCTGAGAGTTGGGTGCTGAGTAACGGGGAAGGCAGAGTTGCAGTCAAGTCAGAGGGGTGAAGAGTACAGACGAGTACGCTTGGGTGGGGTTGGTGAGATCATGTTTATTTGCAGAAACTGGTGGAGAGGTTAAATGAACAGTTGGACATACAGTTCAGCGGGGCTACACAAGACAATGACGGATGTGGGAGGTGTCCACCTACGGACAGCCCTGGAAGGCAGGAGAGGAGATGATCTCATCCGGAGTGAGTGTAAACAGAAGGGACTATGGCCTGAGCCATGGGGCACTTCAGTGTTCAAAGATCTGAGGGAAGAATTTTCTTCAGAGCCAATATTAGATCTGAATATGAGTCTGTTTTAAAATGGGTGTTTTTTTCCACTGGAATCTTAACCAGAATTTTTCTGAAGGGGCAATGATTTTTCCTCACAGAAAAACTTTAAAAATTCAGAAACCCTCATGTTTTACTATTATTACTAAACAAGGAGTTGTCCAGTAAAAGAGGTCTAAATGCTTTTTGTTAAAGCCAAATAACTGATACCTACGTTTATGACACACAATATTCTAATGTTATGTTATCAGTGAGATAATTAATTTTGGAATTATTTAGAGTACACTAATGGAATGGAAGAACAAGAGGTATATATACTTTTAGTCTTCTGAATAGCAACAAAACACTGTGAGACCCATTCTGTTAGACATAGAGGAAAAAATAGCAAGGTTATGCTTAATTTTAGAATCAGGTCTGTTCCAAACAACTCTGAAGGTCAACCTTGGTTCTAGATAATTCACTGATCTGAAGGAATTTCAGGAAGTTGGGGCGGCTTCAGGGTTAACAAAGGAATTCAGGGCTTTGGGTTTAGTTCAGTTCATGACCCCACACAACCACCACTGAATCAATTGCTGTTGAGCTCCTGCAGCAGGCCAACTTGACCTTCAGGCTCACTGTGGTTTAGACCGTTGCCCTGGAATTCGAGGACCATCTGTAGCATCGAGGCTTGTTGGTGACCTGCAGGCTGGTCAACCATGGGCAACTTTCGTGGGTTCTGTGGTAAATCACTTTCCTTTTGGAACTCTGAGGTCTGGAGTTTGTACTACACCACTTCTTTGTGTTGTGTGTGTCTCATCTGTTTGTGTCAGCTGAGACAGGGAGCAAATGTTTAGCAAAGGATTCCAAACTCTTAGCAATACTTAAGCAATACCAAAAATATGTGGAATGTAATCTTAGTTTCTCAATTGTACACTGTTGTTTCTAAATATACTATCCTTCTAAGATTTTTTTTTTAACATTTTATTTATTTATTTGACAGACAGAGATCACAAGTAGGCAGAGAGGCAGGCAGAGAGAGAGGGAAGCAGGCTCCCTGCTGAGCAGAGAGCCCGATGCGGGACTCGATCCCAGGACCCCGAGACCATGACCTGAGCTGAAGGCAGAGGCTTTAACCCACTGAGCCACCCAGGCGCCCCAGATTTTCTTTTTCTTGATGGTTCTATTCCTGTTCCTTAGGAAATGTAATGAAGGTTGTAGAAGCATATAACAATAGTTTAGAGTCCCACAGGGCTGGAGCTGGGGCCTGACGTTACCACTTAACTGGGTGTGCGAACATGCATGTTGTCTAGAAATGTCAACTCCCTAAGTATTAGTTTCTTCACCTGAAAAGTGGATTAATAGTAATACACTCTAGGTTAATTTAAAAACATAAAATAAAATAACACATTCTAGGGCTTAGCGGAATGCCTTATACCTTGTAGGTACGCAATAAATCACAGTCCTTTTTCTTCGTTGCTACCAATCATTTTAGGCCTCTGGGTCTTGTTTTCATTCAGAACAATTTACTATTTTATCAGTCTTAAATCCTGATATTTTTGTGCATTCCGTTTTTTCTAAATCAACTCTACTGAGATATAATTTACATACAATAAAATGTACCGAATTTCACCTAGGGTAAATTTGGGTGAGTTTTGACAGATTTATACACCTGGGAACCACTACAAAATCAAGATGTAGGCTCTTTACATTATTCCAATCGTGTTTTCTCAGTCTTTTCCAAATGATTTTCTCACTTCAGCCCCAGGCAAAGGCAATTGTTACTGTTTCCTGTCACTGTATATTTATCTTTCTAGAGATTCATTTAAATGGGAATTCTACAGTGTGTATCTTTTGTAACCGGCTTTTTTTTCATTCTGTAAGATTTCTGATGTTTGTGTGGCTGTGTACCTCAGCAGTTCATTCCTGTTTACTGTGGAGAAGTATTCCATTATATTAATATAATATGTTTTAGACATTTGCTTACTGATAGACATTTGGATTACTTTCAGTTTTCTATTATTATAAATAAACATCACTTATGTGCAAGCATTTATAGGGTTTGGTCATATCTTTTGACCATATACATCATTTGAAATAATAAAGATTAGAATAATGCAGATCAAGATTGCTTACACACAAGTTTTCGCGTGGTTCTCTATCTTCATTTCTCTCGGGTAAAGGCACAGGAGTGTCATTGCTAGCTTGTAAGGTAAGTAGACTTAAACTTGACAAGGAATTGTCCAACGTTTTTCCAATGTGGTTCTGCATTCCCTTCAACAACGACACTTGGTTTAGTTTATGAGTCAACCTGACTGGGCCGCGGAGTGCCTGGGTATCTGATCACCTGTTATTCTGGTGTGTCTGTGAGGATGTTTTTGGACGAGATTAACACACGGATTGGTAGACTAAGTAAAGCAGATGGCCTGCCTTGCTGTGGATGGCTCTCACCCAGTCAACTGAAGGGCTGGATAGGGGAAAACAGGCTGAACCTCCCTCAAATGATGCCAGTGACAAGGCCACACCCCTCCTGCCTGCCTGCTGAGCTGGGACACCCCTCTTTTCCTGCCTTCAGACTGAACTGAAGCATCAGCTCTTCTTGGACCTTGAGTCCCGGGCTTTCAGACTAGAACCCTTCTCAGGCCTTCAGATTGACGTGAATCAGCCCCCTGGGTCTCAACTTGCTGACTGCAGACCTTGGGACTCCGTAGCCTGCCTAATCCTCCTGTATATGTGGCAGAAACCTTTATTTTGTCAACACTGTATTGGAGGAACAGAAAATCTTAATTTACAAAGTCCAGCTTATCATTTTTTCCCTTTTATTTTGGAATCCTGGTGTTCCTTCTAAGAAACAGTGGACTCTGAAGATGACTTCCATGCTTTTTCCCCCGAGTCTTAAAGATTTGGCCCTTATATATAATGTCTACGGTGACTCCATGTTGATCTTTGTGTGAAGTAGGAGATAATTGTTGAGGTTCATCTTTTTTCCAACCGGAGACCTAGTTGTTCTGCCCCTATTTTTAAAAAGAACTTCCCCAAAAAAGTACCTTAGAATCCTTGTCAAAAATCAGCTTGCCACATAGGAGAGTTCCAGTCTGTTCCATTAATCTATATTTCTATCCATACAAAAGTATCACATTGTCTACATCACTATAGCTCTACAGTGACTGCTAGTGTTAGAATGCAATACAGTTTTGTAGTAACCTTATATCCTGGGAACTTGCTTACCTTTATTTATTTATTTGTTTGTTTGTTTATTTATTTATTTCTACTGGCTTTTGCTAGAGTTCTTAGGATTTCTACATCCAGGATCTTTCGTTTGTTGTGTGGGGGGTTTTTTGTTTGTTTGTTTTTGTTTTTTTGTTTTTTTTTTTTTTCAGTTTGTGCTTCATGTATTTTGAAGCTCTGATATTCAATGTGTACCCATTTAGGACTATTGCATCTTCTTGACAAATTAGACCCTTTATGATTATAAAATGTTCTTACATCACTTTGTCTGATTTTTGTTTAGCCACTCAAAGTTTCTTATGCTTAGTTTCGCAGGATACAGCTCTCTCACTTATTTTACTATGCTTCTTCTGATCAATGTGGATTCCTTATAGCTGTGTTTTTTTAATACCCTTTTTAACTGGCATATTTATAATTCCACTGATACCAAGGAACCACAGACATGGTTGGATTTAGGTCTACCATATTGATATTTGCTTTGTATTTATACTGTCTTTTCTTTGTTCCTTTTTCTTTCTTTGTTTTGTTCAGGATTCCATTTTATTTGTACTATTGGCTTACGTATACCTCTTTGTATTTTTTTTAAAGTGATAACTACAGCTCTTGTTCACGATTATCTTTTCAGTGATATTTGTATAGCAAGCAGCCTTAGAGGATAGAGATAGTCTTTTGCTCTGAAGCAGAGGGCTGGTTTGTTTGCAAATTAGTATAATAAAGATAACACCTCCCTCCAGGGCAAATGTTGGGCCTATTTGCTTGCATCCCATTATAAAGGATTATGGTTTCTTAATCTCAACTCTGATACAAATTTACTATATATACAGGTTCCACCTAGATCTGCCTGTTTTGCCCTCACGGAATTTGTGGGGAAAGAGGAACAGATTCACACACGAAACTTGGGCTGTTTTCTGTGCCATTATAAGAAAGTTCTTAGTCTCTGTTAGTCTGTAAGAGTGGGTTAACAAAGGAAAAATCCAGGAGACTGAAGGAGCTGAGACCCTGAGTAAAACATCAAACTGATTTCGTAGCTTTCTCCATCAAGTCTCAGCCTCCAGATTACAGGCAATTTGTCAGCTTCAGCAATAGAAATGTTTTAGACAGATGCATAGAATGAAGACCCACTGTTACAGAAATAGTGTGGCACCATCTCCATAGTACGTAATATCGGAAAAGATAAGCACAGGGCAAGGTAGTTCTACGGAAAATGCTGGATGCAGAGAGACGGGTCATCACAAACACAAAAGAACAGCAGTAAAGCGGTTTTGAGAGAAGATCTGGGAGGAAGGCTGGAGGGATATATTCATTTTAAGTAAACTCAGGTGCTAGGGGAAATGACTGACATAATAGGTATCTTAGGAAAAAAAGAGGGAGAATTTGAATGGAAGGGGAGGGAAGGTCCTTCGCGGTAGTTCTGGATGAGAATCGGCCAAAAGTGGTATTTGTGTGAGTTTGGGAGGGTCGAAGTGAAGCAGGAGATTTTTAATCTCTGGTAAAGCCATTGCGGTTAGACGGGATGACAGCTGCAGACGTGGGAGGTCCCAGCCCGTTCTCGCTTCCTCTACCACACATCTAGGTCTTCTTCCTGACTGGCAGCCCCATGACCAACCCCAGCCCCTGGCCCACCAGCCCCTGGCCCGGCAGCAGCCCACCAGAGGGGCAACAACACAGAGGCAGGCTCACCATAGGCCTCCCAACTTCCTGGCCTTCCTTCTCACTCCCATTTGCTGGGGTGTATGTTGTAACTTTTCAGATTACTGGTGGGTGACTACGTATTTGATTCTTTAACTGCTCTCCTGGTCCTCACTTTCCCAGATTCTCCCACAGTTAGGTGAGGTCAACTTTTATAACTGAGCCCCATCCCACATTTCCATAATGGAGGCTCTACTTCCATAATTGAACACCGACTGATACTTGACTCTTAAAAAGCTAATATTTTATTTAAAAATATGCTGTTTTTTAAAGATTTCTCTTTCTGCTGCTTCATTATTGGTGTATAGAAATGCAATATATTTCTGTACATTGATTTTGTGTCTTGTGACATTACTGAAGTCATTGATCAGTTCTACCATATGATCCAGTAATCATTTTTTTAGCCAAAGAATACAAAAACACTAATTCAAAAGGATATATATATACCCTTATGTTTATTACAGCATTATTTACAATAGTCAAGTTATCAAGCAACCCAAGCATCCATCAATAGATGAATGGATAAAGAAGGTGGTGTGTGTGTGTGTGTGTGTGTAATGAATTATTATTCATCCATAAAAATGAATGGAATTTTCCCATTTGCAACAACATGGACTGGTCTAGAGAATATAATGTTAAGTGAAATAAGTCAGAGAAAGACAAATTCCGTACGATTTCACTCATATGTGGAAATGTAAAAACCAAAATAAACAAAGGGGAAAAAAAGACCAACCAAAAAATAGACTCTTAATAGATTCTTAACTGTGGAGAACACACAGATGGTTATGAGAGGCATGAAGAGTGAGGGGGATGGGTGAAACAGCTGTTGGGAATTAAAGAGCACCCCTATGACAAGCACTGAGTCATATATAGGATTACTGAATCATGGTATTGTACACCCGAAACTAATGTAACATTGTATGTTAACCATACTGGAATTAAAATTTTTAAAAAAGGAAAAAATACATGCTATGTATTTAAACCAAGCTTGTTAATCTTACAAGAAAAATACAACAAATTTTGACATATTTGTCAGATATAAAACATCTCTGCCCAGTATATTTTTGAAACAACTTTAATTATTGAAGGAAAAAGTCTGTTCAAAAACAAAGTGCAATCAAGTGAATTTAAAGATCAAACTGACTTATTCACTAATTCTTGATTCACGCAGCTTCCCATCTAGCAGACAGAAGGAGAGAGGAGCTCCAAAGAGCTGTATAAGGATGGGCGAATTTAAAGGTAGAGGTCAAAAGGGAGGAGGCAAGAGAAGATGATCTCACCTTTCTCTAGAGGAGCAAAGGGGTCTATCAGGTGGATTACTTCACTAGGGCTGACCAGAAAGTTCCAGATTTACTAGTTTAAAATGACAATCTTGGGACAGGTTGAAAGTTAGGTTAGGGACAAGCCTTGGTTTGAGGACAGGAGCTCAGGACGAGCGCATCCACTCGGTCCTGTTGTCTTCTGTGTAGCAAGTTATCATGAGCATTCTTCTTAAAAAACATTTTATTTATTTATTTGAGAGAGAGTGCCCGAGAACAGCAGGGGGAGTGGCAAGCCTAGGGGGAAACAGGCCCCCCACTGTGCAGGGAGCCCTATGTGGGGCTGGATCCCAGGCTGGGATCATGACCTGAGCTGAAGGCGGATGCTTAACCGACTGAGCCCCCCAGGTGTCCCCATTATAACCATTCTTAAACAAACAAAAAACAACGAAAACAAAAAAACCTTAAAATCCAATAAAGTGCATTTTTTACATATTTGTCTTATGTGTGACATAAATATTATTTGGTGGAATGATGTGATCTTATCTTTAAAATAAACACATTCTTTAAAAGAAATGCAAGCACTGGTATGCACTAGAAATGTGGAATTGGAGTAACTCAAGTTATGATTAGTACTGACCTTATCAAAATAGGTTGCTACATAGATTTTTTAAAAAAATCCTTTGTGGGGCGCCTGGGTGGCTCAGTGGGTTAAAGCCTCTGCCTTTGGCTTAGGTCATGATCTCAGGGTCCTGGAATGGAGCCCCACATTGGGCTCTCTGCTCAGCGTGAAGCCTGCTTCCCTTCCTCTCTCTCTGCCTGCCTCTCTGCCTACTTGTGATCTCTGTCAAATAAATAAATAAGTAAAATCTTTAAAAAAAATAAAAAATCCTTTCTTCCAGGATTTTGGGACACTCCAACATCTCTCTGTCTCTCTGTCTCTCTCTCTCTCTCTCTCACACACACACACACACACACCCCTACCTGCATATGTTTATATCCTAAGTATATCCTAAGCAGAGATAGATAATGTATATATCATAAGATATATAGATACATACAAAATAGAAATACATGTGTATGTACAACTTCAGATTATTATTTTGACTAAGGGCAAATGGACAGAAGTAGCATAGTAAGATATTAAAAAGAAGATTTGTGCTTTGAAATGCATGCTTCACTACACCATATAGTTACTAAAGTTGGGCCACAGGATGAGTTCTAAAGCTCTGGACCTTCCAGGGATGAAAGCAGGATGGAATCTATGTTGTTGAAGCACAAAGTGGTTATATAAAAGCAACCAAGCACAGGCTGAAGGGGAGGTGGGGTAAGACCACTAAAGACCTTATGACCAGTTGGCACTATTTAATAAATATTTTGAATATCACCTTACTTATGTCTTAGGTGAAAGGAATGAACTTCGCCTTTTACATTCGAGAAACTTGAAGAACTTAAATGATGACATGAATAAATTGGCGGCCTCAAACTTTTGTCTATTTTATTACTTTATTGTTTACTTATTTTTTACTTTTAATATTTTGGTGCAGCAGAGTGGAGCACAGATTGAAGACAGAAGGTACTGGAAGAAGGAAGAAGGAAGGTCAGTGAGAAGACCAGGAGGTGTCTGTGAGGAGGCACCTGGCGTAATGGGATGCCATGGAAATGGGGTCGGTGGGAGCCAATCTGGGGAGGGATGTGTAAAGCAGAAAAACCAGACAAAAGATGCATTCTATGTGGATCTATCAACCCCCCAGATATATAGCAACATGGATGAAAGTATTATCAAAAGAAGTAGAAAATACTGTCAGAAGAAGCATGTGAGAGTAAAAAGTGTGTTCTGCATAGGTTGAACTTGAGAGTCCCATCATTTCTGCACCTCTGATGAGAATTATGGGTTGGCAAGAAACATTTTCCACTGATGAGCATCGGCACAGTGGTAATTCAGGAAATCCTTCCATTGTCACATTTCAAATATCCCACCAGACCTGCATGTCCTAACATACTGCTTTTACCTGCTGCTCCCCCTGGATCCTTGGTGATAGCCGCTGCTCGGAGCATGCGATGCATGTATCTTAAAAGGTCTGTTTACGATCTGATCATCCTCTGTCTTTTCAGCTTTATCTCCCCTTACATGCCTCACTCAGTCTGTTTTGAGGAAATCTGACATACTCCTGCACAGTCCGTGTGGTTTTCTGCATGTTGTTTGAGTAGCCTAGAATGTTCTTGTCCCATTATCTGTAAAATTATGTATTCCTTTTGCTTAAATTCATACTGCATTGATATTAACTTGTTTTGTTCACTGATACCAACTGTAGTCTGAAAATAATTCTAAAAGAGATCTGAAAAATATAATTACAAACATTTAAATATAAAATAGGTTAATGTGTCTTTCCAAAGGAAGATTTTAAGACTTCCCTGACTACAATGTTGGTAAAGCACAAGTCAGCTAGATTGTGGCACTGAGTCTACACTTACAGACAACACAGGAGGCAGATGGCTAGGTCCTCCTGTCCTCTGCTTACAGCTACCTTTTATTAGATGGTATTTTTTAAGGCAGCAAACATCTTTCATGTGATTAATATGTCTGGGAAAATTGAAATCATGGTGGGGAGAGCACTAAGTAAAACTTAACCAGACAAAGGAAAGTCAATACACTTGATGTTGGGCAAGTCAGAAATACTCATCAGTTTCCAAGTAATTGATAATTTCATCATCCACACAAATTATGGAGGAAATGAGGCATCTCTATGTTAGATGGAAATAAAAGACTGTTTGAGATGCTGCTCTTAGAAGATCTTACTAAATTGCAATTGTGAGGTGTGAGACATCAAAGCAGCCTCCACAACCAGCAAAGGCAGAGCCTGTTGATTACTGATCACTCACCTCCACAGCAGAGATGGACCCGCCCAAGCTCAAGCCATTATTGTATCTGTAACTTTAGAGAATTAAGGATGTTCCCAGGTTGACAGTTGGGTAATGATGATAATTGAATTTTTCAATTATTTCTTCTCCCTATTCTAAATTTAAAAAATTATAGACACAAGAGGCAAACATGACTTAATAAGACTTACCTATGACAATGCTCTACTTTTGCATGTTAACTAGGTACACATAGAATGATTAAGCCTCTTTGGAAAAATATCAGTTGGAATTTATGTAATTTACTAATTAGTTTATAAACTACTTTAAAATCGGATCTCTTCTACATTCAGGCCTGTGGGGCTGGAGTTCTGAACCATGTGGTATTCTCAAGTAAATACTGGTAAGTTAAAATGTTCATTCCTGAAGGATCATGTTAAGTGGTCTATCTCATTTTTTTGAGCAAACATTGATTACTGAAGTATAATCACATAAAATGCACAGATCTAAAATGAATTATTAAGGAAATGCACTTGCATAACCATCCCTCAGCACCACATATAGAAAATTCTGGTACCACAAACACTTCCCCAAGGCCCCTTCCTGTCATTACCTTCCTCCCCAAAGAAATCACCACTCTGATTTCCAGCACCCGACAGTATTTTTTGAGGTTCGACATCCATGTAAATGGTTATCACAAACAAAGCTGCTGGGGATATGTACACACATCTTTTGGGTACAGTACTAAGAGTAAAAGTGTTGCATCATTGTTAGAGCTAGTAGCTGAGAGGTGGTAACTGGAAGTCAGTTTCCCAAGACATTTCGCAGATGCGGATGCCCCAGAGCAATACGCAAGATGATTCTTTGCTTCAAATCTTCACTCACACTTGTTCCTATCACACGCATGTGTTTCATTTTAGTGTTCTCATGTGTATACGGTGGTATTCATTGTGGTTTTAATTTGTGTTTCCTTAATGATTAATGATATTGAACATGTTTGGCCATTTGAGTACATTCCTTTGTGAATACCTGTTCATCATATCTTCTGTCCATTTGTCTATTAAACAGTCTTTGTGAAGGTTCCTTCTATATTCGGATATGCATAGACATGTATGTAATACATATAAATATACAGATGGTACATATATGGGTAAGAGAGGTGTATTCCTTTACACATTTCTACTCTCATAATGGTGTTTTTTGATGAACCTATAGGGTCATGATTTTAATGAACTCCAATAGGTGATTTCTTTTTTATGGTTAGGGTTTTGTGTCTTATTTAAAAAGTCTTTACAAGTCCCAAAGTAATAAAGATATTATTGTGTGTCTTATTCTAAAACTTTAATGCTTTACCTTACACTTTTTTTGGACATATTTTTAGAGACAACAATTTATTAAATATATTTTCTACTTTCCATGTTATTACAAGCAACCATTTTGTTATTACCTTACACTTTTAAGATTAGAATCACCTGGAGTAGTTTTTTCAGTTATGACATGAAATAGGGGTCAAGTTTACTACCCCCCGCCACTATACATATTCAACTTATCTAACACCATTTTTTTTTTTTTTAAATGCCCTACTGGGGCACCTGTGTGGCTCAGCTGGTTGGACAACGGCCTTCGGCTCAGGTCATGATCCCGGAACCCCGGGATTGAGTCCCGCATCAGGCTCCCAGCTCCATGGGGAGTCTGCTTCTCCCTCTGACCTTCTCCTCGCTCATGCTCTCTCACTCTCTCTCTCAAATAAATAAATAAAATCTTAAAAAAAAAAAAAAGTCCTCTCTCCAGTGCTACCTAGCTCACAAGACAGGTGGTCATGTGTGTGTGGATGTGTTTCTGAACCTCCTATTTTGTTCCAGTTACACATTTTACTCAAATCTTGCCCTAATGCCATACTGTCTTATCACTGTAGATTTGTAAGTTTTGATACCAGGTAGGGAGATCCTCCAACTTTATTCATCATCAAGAGTGAGTAAATCATTCTTGACTCTGACTTTCCATATACAATTTATTTATTTTTATATTTTTAAATATTTTATTTTTTTTTTAAGATTTTATTTATTCATTTGTCAGAGAGAGATTACAAATAGGTGGAGAGAGAGAGAGAGAGGAGGAAGCAGGCTCCCCGCTGAGCAGAGAGCCCGATGCGGAGCTCAATCCTAGGACCTTGAGATCATGACCTGAGCTGCAGGCAGAGGCTTTAACCCACTGAGCCACCCAGGTGCCCTTAAAGATTTTATTTTTTTAAGTAATCTCTGCCCCCAACATGGGGCTCCAACTCTCAGCCTGGAGATCAGAAGTCGCATGCTCTACTAACTGAGCTGGCCAGGCACCCCTCCACGGAAATTTTAAAATCAGCTTATCATAGAACACTTAACAGGATTTTTATTGGGAATACATAGGATCTAGAGAACATTAGAAGAAAATTGATATTTTAAAGTACCAAATCCTCTTAATCATTAACTTGTTCTATTCTTCCGTTTAATTAGATCTTCAAAAATTTTCTCATTTGTTTTGCTAGGATTTTTTTTATGAATTTGACTTTTTTGATGCTATTGTTAATGGAATTATTTTAGAGTTTTGGTTTTCGTATTTTACATTGCTAACATATAGAAAGAATTGGTTTTTATCTGTACCTTGTAATAAGTGAAATTGCTAAACTCACATTAATTCTACAAGTGGATTTCTAGATTCATTTGGATATTCTTGTACACAATCACATCCTCTGTGAATAATGGCAATTTTACTCATTGCATTATAATTTTTATGCTTTTTAAATTTTTATTTTGCTCTATTATATGTGATAGTCCTTCAGCAAAAGGCTGAATAGAAGGAGTGATAGTGCCCAACTTTGTCTCAGTTTCAGTCCCTGGAGGAAAGATTTCAGGTTTTATCCCTTCAAGAGCTATATCGACCAAGATTATTTTAAAATTCACTCTTTATCCAATTAAGGAATTGTATCTCTATTTGTAGCTTTCTAGGATTTTTATCATGAACAGGTGTTGAGTTCTATTAAATACTTTTTTTCTGCATCTGTTGAAGTAATCCTGTTCAATTCTCTTTTTCTTCTTCTTTTATTCTTCAGTAAGGTGTACTGATTTCTTTTCAGACTGAAACCAAACTTGCATGCCAAAATTAATTTCGTTTTGTCGTGTTGTGTTACTGTTTTTATATGTGACTGCGTCTGATTTGCCAATATTGTGTTCACCTAGTAACTTTTAGTTTATGCTCATGAGGAAGACTGGTCTCTACTTTTCCTTTCTTGTAATAGTCATGTTAGTATACGGGGGGTTGTTTATCCACATTTTCTATTTTGTGAGGAATTTCTGAAGATCAACACTGTTCTGTTAAAAGCAGTGTTGTCCTCTCCTTTTGTTGAAGCCGTCTGGGCCCGGCTTGTTCTTTAACTACGTTTTAACAGCTACGGAACAAATAAGATGTAATGCTTTTTCTTGTTGCCTGTTCTGTTCAAAGTTTTTCAAGAAATTTGACTGTTTTGTCTAAATTTCATGATTTTACTCCTTGTATCTTATTTTTTTTTATTATTTAGAGAGGGAATGGGGGGGCAGGGGGAGAGACGTGGGGCTCCATCTCGTGACCCTGAGATCATTCCCTGAGCCGCAGTCAGGGTCCCACAGCTTAATCAACTGAGCCACTCAGGCGCCCCATCCTTGTACTTGCTTAAATAGACATTTTTTTTTTTTTTTAAGAGCAGTTGTAGGCTCTTAGCAAACCTGAGCAGAAAGTACAGAGAATTCCCATATACTCCCTTCTCAATAAATGTACAACCTCCCCCACTGTGGACATCCCACACCACAATGGAACATTTAGTATAATCAATAAACCAACATTAGCACATCATCACCCAAAGTTCATGGCTTACATTATGGCTCACTTTTGCTGTTGTCATTCTATAGGTTTTGACAAATGTATAATGACCTTTATCCACCACTGCAGAACCATTCAGAGCAGCTCCAATGCTTTAAAATCCCCCGAGTCCTTCCTGTTCACCCCTCACCCCTCCACCCCGGCAACCCCGGATCTCTTCACTGCCTCCAGAGTTCTGCCTTTTCCAGAATGTGATACAGGTGGAATCGGAGAATAAGTGAGCCTTTTCAGATTGGCTACTTTTCATTTAGTAGACATTCAAGCTGTCTCCCATTCCTTGATGTATTTTAAACTCTGTTATGAGGTGCATCTATGATTATGGAAAGTCTCTTTTTATCTCTGGTTATAATCTGGTCTTTAAGACTATTTAAGTTTGCATTCATGTTGTCATTTTTAGCTGATTTTTTGGCTATATGTTTTTTTCATACATTTATTTTCATTCATTGATTTTATTTATTTTTTTGTTTTTTTTTGTACTTAATCTTTTTTTTTAGTATTTTATTTTATTTATTTTTTTTCCAATTTATTTATTTTCAGAAAAACAGTATTCATTATTTTTTCACCACACCCAGTGCTCCATGCAAGCCGTGCCCTCTATAATACCCACCACCTGGTACCCCAACCTCCCACCCCCCCGCCACTTCAAACCCCTCAGACTGTTTTTCAGAGTCCATAGTCTCTCATGGTTCACCTCCCCTTCCAATTTACCCAAATTCCCTATTCCTCTCTAACGCCCCTTGTCCTCCATGCTATTGGTTATGCTCCACAAATAAGTGAAACCATATGATAATTGACTCTCTCTGCTTGACTGATTTCACTCAGCATTCATTGATTTTATATGTAAAATTGGACTCTTTTAAGCAACGTGTTTTGAGGTCTTCCTTCTTTACCTACTCTAATTACAGTGTTTAAATAATTAACTTTTAATGTAGATTTTGGTACGGATGGGTTTAGGTTTACCATCTTCTTTGTTATCTCTTTGTCTTATTATGCTTTTGTTCCTCTGTGTCCTTTTCCTGTCTTCTTTTGGATTATTTGATTTTCAAAAAATATTCTTTTTTAATTAGGCTACTATTTTTATGGTCAGATCTCTTTGCAATTTTGAAGTGTTTCTTTAGGAATTACAGTATGCCTCCCTCCCCTACCTGGAGTTCATACTGCTGTACTGCACGACATCAGGTACAATGCAGAAAGCCTGTGGTTATATTGTCCACTTTACAGTACCTGACCTTTATGTCATGGTTGTCATACGTAACACTCAGATACACACTCAACCCCTATATGCCAATATTATCATATTTTATTCTCAACAGTCATATCTATATCTTAAAAACTTAAGAGGAAAAGCAGTCCTTTATTTTTATCCTAATCATCATTTGTTTGTTCTTTTTAAAAAAAATATTTTATGGATTTACTTGAGAAAGAGCATGAGCAGGGGGAGAAGGAGGGGCAGAGGAAGGCAGAGAGAAGAAGGGGAGAAGGGGAGGGAGAAAGGGGAAGGTAGAGGGACAGAGGGAGGGGGAGGGATAGAGAGAGAGGGAGAAGCTGACTTCCCACTGAGCAGGGAGCCCAATGTGGGGTCCCAAGGTGGGACTCTATCCCAAGATCATGACCGGCTCTGAAGACAGATGTTTAACTGACTGAACCACCCAGGCACCCCAATTTCTGTTTATTCTTGCTGCATTCTTAAAGACCCATGTGTGTCCCCGGAATCACTTCCTTCTGCCTGAAGAATTTTGCTTTAGTATTTCTGGTAAAGCAGAACTTCTGACTCTAATCCTCTCAGTTTTTCTTTATCTGAGAATACTTTTACTTCACTTTAACTCCCGAAAGAAACTTTGGGTAGGTGTAGAGTTTTTAGTTGACAGTTCTTGTCCTTCATAGTTTAAAGGTGTACTACTGGGTTTTGGCCTCCAGAGCTCCTGATGAGAAATCTGTGGCCCATATTCAATGTGTCATTTTCCCTTTATGCTCTCAGCATGGTTTTTTAAATCATGATTTTTAAAATTTTAATTCCAGTATGTTAACATACAGTGTTCTATTAGTTTCGGTTTTACAGCACCCCGTGCTCATCACAACAAGCACTTTCCTTCATCCTCCTCTCTTATTTCATCCACCCCCCCAAGCCACCTCCCTTCCGGTTACCATCAGTTTGTTCTCCATTAAGAGCCTATTTCTTGATTTGTCTCTGTCTTTTTTCCCTTTGCTCATTTGTTTCTCAAATTCCACATGAGTGAAATCATATGGTATTTATCTTTCTCCGACTGACTTATTTTGCTCAGCATGATACATTCTAGTTCCACCCACGTCTTTGCAAATGGCAAGTTTTCATGCTTTTTTATGGATAAATAATATCCCATTGTGTATAGCTCACATCTTCTTTATCCATTCATCTATCAATGGGCACTTGGGCTGTTGCCATACTTAGGCTGGGGTACATGTATCCCTTTGGATTAGTGTTTTTGTATTTTTGGGTAAATACTTGGTAGTGCGATTACTCATAGGGTAGCTCTGTTTTCAGCTTTCTAAGGAACCTCCACACTGTTTTCCAGAGTGGCTGCACCAGTTTGCATTTCCACCGATAGTGTGAGATGGATTAAATAGACTAAAGACCTAAATGTGAGCCCAGAAACCATAAAAATCCTAAAAAAGAGTACAGGCAGTGATCTCTCTGACATGGGCTATAGCAACATTTTTCTAGATAATCTCCTGAGGCAAGGGAAATAAAAACAAAAAAAACTATTGGGATGACATCAAAATAAAAAGTTTCCATATAGCAAAGGAATAAATCATCAAAATGTTTTTCATTATCTTAGTCTTTTAGTACTTTGCTTATGTAGGCCTGGGTGCATGTTTGTGTGTGTGCATTTGTGTTTGTTTCCTCTCTGGTGTTGCTGAGTTTCCTAAATCTATTAATTCATTTCTTTCAATGTTTTGAAGATCTATTTTTTCAAATAATTTTCCGGCTCCAATATCTTTCTCTTTTCTTTCTGAGACTCCAATAATATATACATGACTTTTTGATGTTGTCCCACAGATTCCTAAAGCATTTTTCCAATTTTTTCTCTTTGTTAATTAGATTGGAAAATTTGTTCTTATCTTCAAGTGTGCTAACACCTCACCTCCCTTCATCATCTCCTATTTTGCTCTTGATTCCATCCAGAGTTCAAAAACTTTGAGATACTGAATTTTTTTTCAATTCTAAATTTTTTAAAAAATGTAATAACTTTTATACATTTTTGAAAATGTTTTCTATTTCTGAGACCTGCTATCTCCCAGTCATTTTAAATTGAGTATATTTATATGTCCCCAGCTAGAGCACAGCTAAAACTTCTATTTTATTGTATTTCTCTGATTCATTCCAGCTTTGGAGCCATCCTGAGTTTGGAATCAGTTAATTGCCTTTCCCTTGAGAAGTGATCACATTTTCTGGCTCTTGTATGTGAAATAGTTTTTGACGTGGAACCTGGACATTTTGAATATGTTGAATGGACACTGACTTCTGTTACACTTATTTGTAAAATACCGATAGCTTTTCAATTTTTTATTTATTATTATTTTGTGCAAGCAAGCAAGCAACTCACTTTTGTTTGGACTGCGAACTGCAAATTCATCATGCCCTTTGCACACTGTTGTTGTAGTATTAGTTCAGTTCTCAAAGCCTTTGGGGTGCTCATCTGCATTTGTGTTGGGTACACACAACATGCACAAGTTGTGAGCCTGAGACTTTGGTGGTTTATATATAGAACTATGGAGTCCTCTTCTGTGGCTGTATTTGCTGGAGGATTCTCCCTCTACTGCATCTGCTTTTTCTGGTGCCAGAAAAACAGGAACAAAGTAAAGACACAGGGAAAATGGAAAACCCAGGTCGCAAAGTTGCTTCTCTAAGTGTTGAGTCCCCTCCACAATCTACTTGTCATGTTTAATGTGCAGAGTGCCCAGGTGGTGGTCCTTTGTGTTTTGTGTAGAGTTTTGTTGTATACAGCAGAAGGAATGGGTTGTAGTGACCTAAGACTTCATGCGAGAACCAGAAATTCCATATCTACAATATTTCTAAATGACCAATTTGGTGTCGTCGCTCTTCTGGTGCTCATGTATATTTCATGGTCTTAAAATAAATATTTGGCTTTATCTTTATTACTGAATCAATTAAAAATGCCCCCACCATCCCATTAATTAATTTCACACTATTTTGAAACTGAATTCTCTTCCCTTGGTTTGAAAGATGTTTGCAGAGTGCACCACTGTCATTCATTGACTTTTGGTGTAGGAGTGATTAGCTCGGTGAGGTGTTTAGAGGAGACCGGTGGTGTAGACTGCTGTTTAAATTGCTCACGGGCTACGTGAGGCTTGTTGAAATCTCTCAGAAATCAAGAAAAAGAATGGTTTCTACGGACAGTTTTAAATAAAATTCTCCTGGATTCTCATTTACGAGTTCTGAGATGGGATCTTTGTCATTCTGAAAACAAGGAATCTGCACTAGTCTGAGACTCCAGATTCGGCTCTGCCCTCACGTCTTGCTGGCTGAGAATCAGAGCTGTGCCCTCAACTGCATTCCGTGGTCAGTATTCTTCTTTCTCCTCCACATTCTCACTTTTGGCTCTTTTGCTTCCTGGGATTAGGCAAGAACTCTGGAAGCCTCAAAAGCAAGTGTCAATGTGGGGTTGGGGAATGTCTTTCCAGATTTCTAGATGTAAAAAGGGCAGAGAGCATGTTGGTGCCATATAAGAAGCCGCGAGTCAGACACTATTTTCAAACAGAAAGTAGATATTTTTTTTTTTTTTTTATGAGGAGAAAGCATGTCAAGGGGAGAAAACTAGATTTGTTGGAGGAAGAAATCTCAAGATGCTAATATTTGACAACTTTTAGAACTCAGAGTGAGATCTCTCATTTTCCTATTTGGCACAGAGATCGAAGAGAATAATACAGAAGGAAACCCGCTGGAGCCATATTTAATATATCACATACTGTAGAAAGGGGGATTTTGATCATGTTTTTTGATATTTTCTCTAAATTCAATGCTAAATGGTAAACTAGCCAGGATAATAAAATAGGTAATGAAATATTTAACAGTTTAAGCCAGTAATTTCTGGCTTCTGCTGAAGACAAACTTTTTTTGCTAGGATGCAACCTCACTTTGCCATACTTTGAAAAGGACAGAAAATTAACCAGTGCAAAAAAGTAAGGCAATTAACATCAGGACATTTATTCTAAAGGAGATTAAGAAACAAAGCTCCATCCTTTTTAGTTAATGGCAGTTATTACAAATCTCTGACCCATTGTCTGTGGACAAGAGGTCACAGAATATACCTGGTGAGCCGCTGCAGGGAAGCAGAGGTTATGGTACTGGTACTATTTATGCCATTATAATTAGATATTAGCCAGTGAGCTCTTCTTCCAGTAAGCTCATTTACAACAGTGAAAGCACTGAGTGGAAATGTTTGCATTAAAAAAATTATGAAGAAGATTCAGAAGTGTTCCCTGCATCTCCATGAAAGATAGGTTCAAATTAATGTATTAGGCTGACATTTAAAATGGAAATTTAGAAAGGAAGGCAGTATAATAGATGTTAAGATAATAAAAGTTTATCTGTAAACATGTTTCAGTATTTTCTAATGTAGCAAAAACGAGTACAAAAATAGAAAGAAAGCAGGCAGAAAAGGAAATATAAAATTCATTACTTTTAACAAAGAATCAAGTGATCTTGTAACCGTACTATAAGTATACATTGGGGATATTGAGGGTTGGGTTCCAGATCCCTGCAATAAAGCAAATATTGTAATAAAACAAATCAAATGAAATTTTTGGTTTCCTAGTGCATATAAAAGTTATGTTTACACTACACTCTGTCCTACTAAGTGTGCACTAGCACTATGTCTAAAATAACCAATATACATACTTCAACCAAAATATTCTATTGCTAAAAAATGCTAACCATCATTTGAGCTTTCAGAGAGTTTGTAATCACTGCTCACAGATCAGCTTAAGAAATGTAGTAATAATCAAAAAGTTTGAAATATTGTGAGAATTACCAAAGTGTGACACAGAGACAGGAAGGGAGCAAGTGGTTTTGGAAACATTGTGCCTATAGACTTGTTTCATGCAGGGTTGCCACAAACATTTGTAAAACAAATGTAATAAAGCAAAGCACCACAAAGTGAGGTATGCCTCTAATAACATTTCCAGTCTTTACTCTTGCCAGAGCTGCAGAACTTAATTCTTTTCTTTCTAATCAAGAACTTGTTTCCTTGGAAACCTCTGGAAATGCTTCTGCCTTCCTCATAGATCTTCTGAGGTCAACCAGCAGATTAACTAAAAGATACTCCCCGTTAAATAGAATCCTTCTGTTACATTTGCTGTCACAAACAATGCTGTCAAGAGATACTTGCAATCATTTTTCCAAATTTTACCCAAGTAAATGATATTTTAGTAGTGATTTTTAAAAAATGAATATAAATCAATTAAATGATTTTAAAAATCCTACTATTCACTAAGCATTTGCTATTAGTGGGAGTATGATGGTAAGTATTCTGTATATATATTTAGGGGCTCACGGCCCTATTTCTACTAATTGTATGACTCTGGGTAGCACTCTTTAAACTCAGTTTTATCATAGATAAAATTGATATAACAAAAATATGTCTATGTGATACATGTGTTCAAATGATTCATGAAGATAATTAATTTCATGCATCTGCCAAAGTGCCTAAAATATGTGTTGAATATTAGTTATTGTTAATAATTATATGCTACAGACAAGGTGACTCTTTTAGTATCAGAATTATTTTATGTATTGATGATTACATTGTAGATTTTTTTTTTTTACCTACTGTACACTCTATCTAGAAGTGTCTTTTCTTGTACAAGATACCAGTGTGGAGTGTTAAAGATGAAAAAATTCTTTAGTAATATCTAAACCAAGTCAGACATTGAGAATGAATTCTCCCTAGCAAAAGTGTTCTGCATATCTAAATAGCAGAAATATTTGGGAATTATTAGAATTCTCAGATTCTGGATTTTGCATACTCTGTGTTATATTAAATGTACTCTTCTTTATTCAACAGCATAGAGAAAAACGCACGTTTGACTTTATTTCCTATTCCATCTTTATTTCGGAGGTGGTAAAGATATATCGGCAACAAACATATATAAAAATAGGAGAAAGCACAATGATATAATATTTCACATATTCTCATTTTAAGACTGTATTCTATCTTTATTTTGGCGATGGTAATAATATATCAGTAACAAACACACATAAAATAGGAGAAAGCACAATGATATATTTCACATATTTTCATTTCAAAACCCGACTGAGACATTCCAAGACATTCCTATTATTTCCATCCTTTTTACAACATGAAGTGAAAGGAAAGTTGTAAATATTTTTACTGCAAGACATAGAGCTTCTCCTGGTTTTCCATATTTTGTTATTCTAATACTTAAAGAGTGTAGCCAACTGAACATTATTTCATTTTGAGGATGCACTGCCACTCTTATTATGCTTAATCCTGTGACAAATGATGTGAAGCATCTTTCCATGTACTTGTTTGACATTCATATGCCTTTTGTGAACTATCTGTCAAATCATTTGCCCATTTTAAAAACTCTTTTTTTTTTTTTTCTTATTACTGACGTTTGAAAGCTATTTATATCTTTTGGATGCAAATGTTTGGTGAGGTGTGGGATTTGCAATGGTTGTCTCTCAGGCTATTGATTTTCATTCTCTTAATGTCTTTGCAGAACAGAAGTTTTTGATTTTGTTGGTATCGAAGTTTAAAATATATTCTACGTCCTTGCTGTCTGTTTACCTTTTGTATCAATTACCAAGAAAGAAGCGTTAAAGTCAGCAACTGTCATTGTGGATATTTCTGTTTTTCTTTTCAGTTCAAGCTGATTTTGCTTTATATATTTTGAAGTTCCATTTTCAGATGAAGACACATTTTATTTTATTTTATTTATTTTTTTTAAAGATTTTATTTATCTATTTGACAGAGAGAGAGATCACAAGTAGGCAGAGAGGCAGGCAGAGAGAGAGAGAGATGAGGAAGCAGGCTCCCCGCCGAGCAGAGAGCCTGATGCGGGACTCGATCCCAGGACCCCGAGACCATGACCTGAGCCGAAGGCAGCAGCCCAACCCACTGCGCCACCCAGGCGCCCTGAAGACACATTTTAAATTGTTGTGTATTAAGCTGTCATCATCAAGACAGCATGGTACTGGCACAAAAACAGACACATAGACCAATGGAACAGAATAGAGAGCCCAGAAATAGACCCTCAACTCTATGGTCAACTAATCTTCGACAAAGCAGGAAAGAATGTCCAATGGAAAAAAGACAGCCTCTTCAATAAATGGTGTTGGGAAAATTGGACAGCCACGTGCAGAAAAATGAAATTGGACCATTTCCTTACACCACACACAAAAATAGATTCAAAATGGATTAAGGACCTCAATGTGAGAAAGGAATCCATCAAAATCCTTGAGGAGAACACAGGCAGCAACCTCTTCGACCTCAGCCTCAGCAACATCTTCCTAGGAACATTGCCAAAGGCAAGGGAAGCAAGGGCAAAAATGAACTTTTGGGATTTCATCAAAATCAAAAGCTTTTGCACAGCAAAGGAAACAGTTAACAAAACCAAAAGACAACTGACAGAATGGGAGAAGATATTTGCAAACGATATATCAGATAAAGGACTAGTGTCCAAAATCTATAAAGAACTTAACAAACTCAACACCCAAAGAACAAATAATCCAATCAAGAAATGGGCAGAGGACATGAACAGACGTTTCTGTAAAGAAGACATCCAGATGGCCAACAGACACATGAAAAAGTGCTCCATATCACTCGGCATCAGGGAAATACAAATCAAAACCACAATGAGATATCACCACACCAGTCAGAATGGCTAAAATCAACAAGTCAGGAAATGACAGATGCTGGCGAGGATGCGGAGAAAGGGGAACCCTCCTACACTGTTGGTGGGAATGCAAGCTGGTGCAACCACTCTGGAAAACAGCATGGAGGTTCCTCAAAATGTTGAAAATAGAACTGCCCTATGACCCAGCAATTGCACTACTGGGAATTTACCCTAAAGATACAAACGTAGTGATCCAAAGGGGCACGTGCACCCGAATGTTTATAGCAGCAATGTCCACAATAGCCAAACTATGGAAAGAACCTAGATGTCCATCAACAGATGAATGGATAAAGAAGAAGTGGTATATATACACAATGGAATACTATGCAGCCATCAAAAGAAACGAAATCTTGCCATTTGCGACAACATGGATGGAACTAGAGCGTATCATGCTTAGCGAAATAAGTCAAGCGGAGAAAGACAACTATCATATGATCTCCCTGATATGAGGAAGTGGTGATGCAACATGGGGGCTTAAGTGGGTAGGAGAAGAATCCATGAAACAAGATGGGATAGGGAGGGAGACAAACCATAAGTGACTCTTAATCTCATGAAACAAACTGTGGGTTGCTGGGGGGAGGGGGGTTGGGAGAAGGGGGGTAGGGTTATGGACATTGGGGAGGGTATGTGCTTTTGGGTAAATTGGAAGGGGAGATGAACCATGAGAGACTATGGACTCTGAAAAACAATCTGAGGGGTTTGAAGTGGCGGGGGGGGTGGGAGGTTGGGGTACCAGGTGGTGGGTATTATAGAGGGCACAGCTTGCATGGAGCACTGGGTGTGGTGAAAAAATAATGAATACTGTTTTTCTGAAAATAAATAAATTGGAAAAAAAAATTGTTGTGTATTATGGACGGATTGACCTTTTCATCATTTTTTAATTCTCATCATTTTCCTTGCTCTGAAGTCACTTGTTAATTGATATTAACACAGATATCCTCACTACCTTTTGGTTAGCATTTGCATAGTATGACATTTTCTATCTTTTTACCTTTTTTTAAAAGATTTTATTTATTTATTTATTTTGACAGAGAGAGAGAGAGAGAGAGCAGCAGCAGCAGCAGGAGAGGGAGAAGCAGACTCCCCCATTGAACAGGGATCCAGACATGGGATTCAACAGGATTCAACAGGACCCCGAGATCATGATCTGAGCCAATGGCAGATGCTTAACTGACTGAGCCATGCAGGCACCTTCTATCTTTTTACTTTTAATCTACCACTAAAGAAAATCAGGGCTGGACAGTAGTTTAGGTGGTAAAAGTAGATTTTATCCAGGAGCTATTGCAATAGGAGAAAAAAGACCTAGTTCAAAACTGGGCTCAATTCTAAATACACCATGGACAAATGGAGATTTATACCCAAGACGTAGATTGGGGTCAGTGGATAGAGAAAATTACGTAGAAGAAACATCAGGGATAAGGGAAGATTCTGGCTAAAAGGACTCAACAGATTCTTGCCACGGGCAGGGCAGGGTAATGAGATATCACAGGAGGGATGGTGGAGGAGAAGGAATTCAATTAGAGATTTGGGGTGGTCAGATCAAGGGTGGGGTCCAATTTCATGGTTCTGAATGAAGTTAATTAGTTTTCTCAGAACCTTGATCCTTTCCTTGTATATTCTCGGCTTCCATGTCAAATATTAGTTGGTCACATAAGAGAGGGTTTGCTCTAGATTCTGTTCTACCGGTCTTTGTGTCTACTTCTAAGCTAGTACCATACTGTTTTCATTATGACAGCTTTATAGTACAGGACACTTAATGAATTTGTGTGTCATGCTTGTGCAAGGACCATGCTAATTCTCTCCATGTCATTCCAATTTAAGCATACTTTTTGTTGAACAAGTGAGCACACTGTATGTTTGTGGTATAAGTTAAAATCAGGAAGTTTGATGATGCCTCCAGCTTTGTTCTTTCTCAGGATTGCTTTGGCTATTCAGAGTCTTTGGTGAGTTTCTACAAATTTTAATAGTATTCTTTTTAATGGTATCGTAAATTTTGATAGGGATTGCACTGAATGTATAGATGACTTAATATTTTAACAATATTCTTTCTATCCATGAATATAGGATATCTTTCCATTTGTTGTGTCACCTTTGATTTTTTTTCATCAAAGTCTTACAGTTTTCAGTTTACAGATCTTTCATTTTCTTGGTTATATTTGGCTGTAAGTATTATATTGTTTTTAATGCTATTGTGAATGAGATAGTTTTCTTTATCCCTTTTCAGAATACTCTGTTATTAGTGTATAAAAATGCAACTGGCTTTAGTATGTTGGTTTTGTATCCTTCAGCTTTATTGAATTGGTCAATTAGAACTTATAGATTTCTGGTGGAGTCTTTAGATTTTTTGTATATAAAAACATATCGTCTGTAAAGATAAATTTGACTTATTTTTTAATTTAGATACTTTTTCTTTTTTTTTTTCTTGTTTGATTTGCCTAGCCAGGACTCCCAGGACTATGCTGAATAAGAGTAAGGAGAATGGGCACGCTTCTCTTATTCCTGACCCTAGAAGAAAACCTTTCCATCTTTCACCGCTGACTGTGGTGTTAGTTGTGGGCTCATCAAGTATGGCTGTTGTTATGTTAAGGTATGTTCCTTCTATTCCCATTTTGTTGAGGGCTTTTATTCCAAGAGGATGTTGCATTGTGTCAAATGCTTTTTCTGCTTCTATTGAGATGTTCATATGATTATCTTTTGTTTATTAATGAGGTGTGTGACATTTATTGATTTGCATTTATTGAACTATTCTTGCCTCCCAGGGATAAACCTTTCTTTGTGTATCTTTTCAATGTATTTTTTAATGCTTTTTGCTAATATTTTGATGAATTTTTCTTCTATCTCTTCATCAGGGATATTGTTTGCTTTCCTTTCTTGTAGTGTCCTTATCTGGTTTTGGTATCAGAGTAATGCTGGCCTCATAGAAGGAGTTTGTGAATGTTTGTTCCTCTTCAATTTTTTAGAAGAGTTTGAGAAGGATTGGCACTAATTGCTCTTTAAATATTTGGGTGAATTTAGCAGTGAAATCCTATGCTCCTGGGTTTTCTGCTTTTGTGTTGTTTTGGATTAATAATTCAAACTCCTTACTCACTATTGATCTGTTCATATTTTCTATTTCTTCATGATTCCATCTTGGCCATTTCTTCTAGGTTATCCAAATGTTGGAGCACAGCTGTTTATATTAGTCTGTTATGACCCTTTGACTATCTCTGGTATCAGTTGCAATGTCTTCTCTTTCATTTTTTATTTTAGTTATGAATCTTCTTTAATTTTTCTTAGGCTAGCTAAAAGCTGGTCTATTTTGTTTATCTTTTTGAAAAGCTAGCTCTTAGTTTTGTTGATCTTTTCTATTGTCTTTCTAGTGTCTATTTCATTTATTTCTGTTCCGATCTTTGTTATTTCCCTTATTCTGTTAACTTTGGGCCTATTTTGCTCTTTTCTAATTCTTTGAGGTATAAAGTTAGATTGTTTATTTGAGATTATTCTATTTTCTTTTTCCTTTAAAGATTTTATTTATTTATTTGACAGACAGAGATCACAAGTAGGCAGAGAGGCAGGAAGAGAGAGAGGGGGAAGCAGGTTCCCCGCTGAGCAGAGAGCCTGATGTGGGGCTCGATCCCAGGACCCTGGGATTATGACCTGAGCTGAAGGCAGAGGCTTTAACCCACTGAGCCACCCAGGCGCCCCTGTTCTATTTTCTTACTATATGATTTTATCTCTATAAACCTCCTTCTTGGAACTGCTTTTGTAGCATCTCATAGGTTTTGATGTGTGGTGTTTCCATTCTTATTTGTTTTGAAATTTTTTTTACTCCCTTTTGATTTTTTCTTTGACTTACTGTTTGTTCAGCAGTGTGCTCTTTAATTTCCACATATTTAGTTAGACAAGTCAGAAATTTAAGTAAATAATTATAATTTAGTAATCTAATGTTAAATTAGATGTACAAACTAACCTCTCAGGGAATACAGAAGAAGGAGTGATTATGTGTAAAGAAGGGAAAAAGGGGAGATTATAAAGGTGGGAGTATTTGAATTTGTGACAGTGATTAGAAGGGAAGAGGGACATTGTAAGCAGAGATTCTTGTAGATTCAGAGCCATTCTCTTTCACTATTGTTTTGCTGATGTAAACCATTACTTCTTTATGGAATTAGTTATCCTTTCACATGATAAAAAAGAAAACAAATATGGGGATATATAATATGGGAAAATGACAGATCTGTGTCAAAGCCTTGCATGCCAATATTTAAAATATTCATCCTTAATTTTCTGAAGAGAATATTGTTGTTTTAGGTGGCAAGGATATTCTCCAGGTGGAAGTGTCAGTTAAGAATATCATCTCAACCTCCTCATAAGCATGTGATAATATATATAAGCTTCTTGACCATTTCCTAGTTGTACACCAGCAAGTATAAGTAAATATGTTAATTACATAAATACAATAAATAAATTACAGAGGCGCTTGGGTGGCTCAGTTGGTTAAGCAGCTGCCTTTGGCTCAAGTCATGATCCCAGAGTCCTGGGATCAAGTCCCACATCAGGCTCCCTGCTTAGTAGAGAGCCTGCTTCTCCCTCTACCTCTGCCTGCCACTCTGCCTACTTGTGCTCTCTATCTCTCTGTCAAATAAATAAAATCTTTAAAATGAATAAATAAATAATTGTGTTTCACTCATGTTTCTGCTCTAGGATATTTGAATTGGTGACTTTTTAGAAAAAAAATTCATACATTTAAAACTCTTCTGAAGCTCCAGATGAACCAGATTTATAAAGGTAATGTTTTTGGAGTCTAACAGACTTTAACTAAACTGAAGATTTGTTAGTCACTTGTCTTGTTAAAACTTGTTGTAACTTAAAAATAAATTATTATTGAGGGCTTCTTTGTGTACTAGATTTATAAAATGATTAGAATCTTAAATGCTAGAGACTGAGCTTAGGTAAGCAATTGTCTGCTGAAAGCCAAATCTAATTCAAGAAGGAATTTTCAAAAAAAAAAATCATAGATCCTTTTAAAAAATAGTCCCATGGTGGTACAATGAAGACCTCCACATTTCAACCATGAATTTCCTGTCTCATTTCTTTCTGAAGCAAGTTTTTCAGATAATCCGGCCGTTCGCTCTGATCACAAAAATGTCAGCCGAGTTCTAAAGATGAGAGGAGGCCTATGAGAAACATTAGTTGAAATCTTCACTGTGTGTGATCTTGCATTGCAAGAAATAGCATCTTTTATATCTTCTGGATTCTCGGACTTCTGTCTGGATTCTTCATGTTACACTATGCTAGCATTTTAGTCCCTGAAAGAAAATTTTTCCTATTTAACATAGTAGGAACATTCCTATATTACTCAAGATAATACTAGCTAGACAATGGGCATAGAGAATCACAAAGGAGGAGTTTTTAAAGGACTAGTTCTGGAAGCAATGCACATCAGTTTCTCCAACATTCAGTTGGCTGGGGCTCAGTGATATTGTCTCAGTAACAAGCTGTGTCCTTAAGGGAAATGGATTTGGTGAGCAGGTTACCAGTGTCCTCCATAGCTTCCTTCTATGTTCTTTCCTTTGCCAGAGGTCTTAAATATTTCTGCTCCTGTTCGGTCTAAAATAATCTGGAAAATCTCTATGCTCCTGTGCATTCTTTAGCTTGTTTTCGTAAATGTCTTTTTAATTGTTCTTTGGTTTTATCAAAAGTAAAGAATTGAAACAACTTGAACTGCAAAGGATTTGTTTCTCATTGAAAATCATTTCCCTTCTTAACACATCCCAATATTTTGAGTAAGATTCAGAATAAATGAGAGAGTCACTCAGTCACTCACTCATTGAATCAGTAAATCTTTTTTGATCACAGGTGCCTACACTGCACCATGAATTCTGGAAAACTGGGATACCTCGGTGAATAAGAGACATAAAGACCCCTTCCACACGGAGCTTCCACTTAGCTGGAGGAGGTAAAACAGAGATGAAAAAAGAAACACAGACCGAATGAATGAGATATTTATAAGGGAGAAAAGTAAATGATGAGTGAAATTGGAAAAGGGGGGAAAAAGGTAGAGCAGGGCATGACAGTGGGTCAAGAAGGTGGCGTTGGAGGGAGGACGGCCGCACTTCTACACCGAGTGGTAAACCTTACTGAGTGTGTGATGACTGAATAGCTACTTAAAGGAGAGGCGTTCTAGGAGGAGAGTTCCAAATGCACAGAACAGCTAAGCCAAGACCCTAAGTCATGAGCATGTGTGGCATGTTGGAGAAATAAGCAGAGAGACGGTGTGGCTCAGGGGAAGAAATGCAGGTAGTAAGAGAAGGGGTCAGAGAGTCAATGGTGCAGAGTTGAAGCATGCACATTTTGAAAGACGTTGAGAAGTGGACAGGTAAATTGATTTCTTTAAAACTGTACTTAAAAGAATGTTTAAAGAACACTATGTACTACAGAAATATTTTGAATACAATTGAGTAATATTTTTAATGATATCACGCATACTTTCAGTGTATGTTGCAAGTAACCAATATTTTAGTGCATTTTTCAGTTACTTCTTTTGATAGATGCACGACATTTTCAGGGAAAATGACCAGTATTTACAATCCCTTTAAACGTTCTCTTCAGAACGGATGAACAGAGCTTGAGATCGAGGGCGTACAAATTCGGTTCTAGTTCTCATGCCCTACCCTAAAATTCCTTCGCCCCCTGTGCTTGTACCTCAGGAGGCCTTTCTGCAATCCTGACCCTCCCTCAGTGGTAGACACTCTCTCTCTAGAACACAGTATAAGACTCTAAGTATCAGTACCTCTGAAACGAATATAACATTTTAATGGGAATTAAAATAAAAACTTAAAAACAAACAGACAAACAAAAAAGATTCTAAGATGAAGACAGTGACTCTAGGAGATTATCCATATACATGCCTATGAATTGAAAGCTATTGTTCTCAGAGAGTTTCTTCTTGACTCCGATCTGTTTCTGTGCTGTCCCTCTAGCCATCAGCCCCCCTTGTCCCTAAACGGAGAGAGGGGCGGAGAGAAAGAGCGTGGGAGAAGACTCAAAGTGAAGCGCCTGTCTCTTCTCTCATCTCCCCTCTGCTCACAGCAGCGGTCAGTGTGAATACAGGTGTTTCCGGAGTCCTTACAGAGCTCTGCACAGACCAGTAAAACAGTAAATAAACATAGAATAGTTTGAAGCAGAAAATTCCCAAGTTAGATACTCCTCTAGAAATGACAAGTTTGGCTTAGTATGTAAGCCCAAGATAGAATTCCCTAATAGATATATTTTAAATCTTAGAATATTTTCCATATGAACAAATAAATTTTTAAACACATACAAGATCCACGAGAGACACTTGAACTGGGATTTGGTCAAAACTCACTCTACAGAGAAAAACCATTAATTTGGGGAGAATTGGCATAAATGTCAGAGAAATTATAGCAGTTTTTTGATTATCTGCATTTCTTTTCTTCATTTATCAGGTAACTAGGTACTTGGCAATTTGAACGCAGAAACAGGTTCTCATTCATGGTATCTCCATTATTTCTTTGTCTTGGACACAGCAAACTGGTGAATTTGAACTTCCAGTGAGTAAACTATTTAGATTCCTATCTATTTTATTTTCTTTGGGTCAGGGAGTCTGAAATAGGAAGAATGGATGTGATTTTACTTTATAAAACACTATTGTTGTTGGTTTTTTTAAACATATCACATATATAATTTTCTTGTGTTTGTATTTTTAAAGTCTATTTATTTATTTATTTAAGCGATCTGCACCCAACATGGGGCCTGAGATTAAGAGTCACATGCTCTTCCAAATGAGCCAGACAGGAGACCCTACAATTTTCCTGTGTTTCATTCAGCCCTCTTTTGACAGAGGTATATTCTTTGGAATGTGCTGATTAACAAAACAAATGTCCATGAAGTATTACACTCTGTTCTGTCCTCATCTGTTTTTATTAAGATGGTGTGGGGTTTCCCATTCTTCTGCATTTCTCCTTTATGACTGTAGCTATATACATAATTACTTAACTCTATTATCATCATTGAAATGTTTGTACCCATTCAGGTAAGATATATTTTCAAGGTTTTGTTTTTTTTTTTCCCTGAATGCAGTCATATTTCACATTAGTCAAATTACCTCCAATTACTTCACATTACCTTCGATATTTAGGGGCAAAGAGATTTCCAAAGCAATCCTAAAGACAATACATCATTCCAAAAATTTAAAATTAATCCCATTTATCTTTCCTGACAAGACAGTTGTGGAAAAAACATAAAAAGAGTAAAGAGCGTTTTGAGATGATTGCATTAGAACTTGCCATCATGACTAAAGTTGTGGGTATGATGAGTGATGTATGGCTTCCTGTTCAATGCACTTGGCACTGTCCTCCCCGAAAGCAGTATTTTCAGTGGACTACTGACAACTAAGGAAACTATGCCATATGAAAAAGTTTAGGAGGGCTTTAATTTTAGAAATTTAATTTTTAGGGGATTTGATTTTCTCTTTGGTAGAGAGCTAAGAACTAATTGTGGAGTTGGTTCTCATGAAGTAATATTTTGACATGTTAGAGTGATAACTAATAATTTGCATATTATTTTCTTCCCTTGGCCATGAGCTTGACTATCTTGGATGCTGACCTACTACATGTACCTTTCAAAATAAGGTACATTTTTGATTAGCATCATTATTCAGATAACACTTTTACTTTATATTTCCTCAATGTTAATGAACTATATTTTCCCTGCAGGCCACGTTAATCTGTATTAATTTGCATATGTGTTCTGTATACATACAACTGTGTATGTATAAATACAAACATATACACACGTGTGTTCATACATTATTAGTGGTTAATTTACAGGTATATAGAGACAATGGAAAAATTTAATGTTAAAGATTTTTATGCTATTCAAGTCTATTTAAATGATACAATTTTTAAATCTATTTTATTTTCTTTTATTTAAAGGTGTCAATGCGATTTTATGGGGGAAGGAAAGTTTTTTCAACGAATGGTGCGGAACGACTGGATAGCCCATATTGCAAAAATGTACTTTGATCGTCTTTTTCAAGTCACACACCACACTCACACACACACACACACTGATGACTGATAAAATATAGATCTAAATGTAAAAGCCAAAATCATAAGGCCTCTTAAAAAATATGTGACTATATTTGTGAACTTATGTTCAGGATTTTTTTTTAAATTTTAGCTAGTTAACATAAAGTGCAATATTTGTTTCAGGAGTAGAATTTAATGATCTATCACTTCCATACAGCACCCAATGCTTACCACAACAAGCACTCTCCTTAATACCTATCACCTATCTAGTCCATCCCCCCTACCTCCCATCTATCAACCCTCGGGTTGTTCTCTATATATAAAGATCCTCTTATGGTTTGTTTCCTTCTCTCCTTGTTTTCTTAACCCCCTTCCCATATGTTTATCTGTTTTCTAAATTCCACATATGAGTGAGATCATATCTGCATTTGTCTTTCTCTGATTGACTTACTTCAGTTAGCATAAAAAACTCTAGTTCATCCACGTCATTGCAAATAGCAAGATTTCATTTTTGATGGCTGCATAGTATTCTGTTGTGTGTACATATACCTCTTCTTCTCTATCCATTCAATAGTCAGTGGACATTTGGGCTTTCTCTATAGTTTGGTCATCACTGATAATACTGCTACTAACATTGGGGTCCATGTCCCCCTTTGAATCTATATTTTTGTATCCTTTGGGTAAATACATAGTAGTGCAATTGCTGGATCATAGGGTAGTTCTATTCGTAGATACAGTTTCTTTCTTAATGCTTTTATGGAGGGATTCCTGGGTGACTCAGTCACTAAGCATCTGCCTTCAGCTCAGCTCATGATCCCAGGGTCCTGGAATTGAGCCCCACATCGGGCTCCCTGCTCAATCTGCCCCCACCCCCCATACTTTCTCTCTTGTAAATGCATGCTCTCACTTTCAAATAAATAAACAAATAAATATCTTTTTAAAAATTCCTTTATGGAGGCAATATTAAAAAAGAGCCAGTGGCTTAGTACTGTTAGGGAAACTGGGCCAAACTGTTCTGTCTTAACTGAAACACTAGAAAAATACATGTTCTGTGCTGGAAGAGAGAAATGAGCAAAATGTTCATCTTCTAAAAAGAATTAAAAGTTGGCAGGGGTCGAAGGAACCTTACATTAACAGGAGTGAAGCAGCAAAAAGGAAGGTAAATTGTGCAAAATAAGCAATCGGGGGAAATGTAGGATCGTTGTGAAAGATACTAGAGTATGCACAGTAATCAAGAGCTGACAGAACAGCGAGCATGTATGCATTCCTACTCTGAGATAAAATTCAGCAAGAAGTTGCCCCAGGGAGCCCTCTTTCTGGATTTGTTTATACATTTTTATATATTTTTAAAAAATATTTTATTTATTTATTTGACAGAGAGAGAGGTCACAAGCAGCAGAGAGGCAGGCGGGGGGGGGGGAAGTAGGCTCCCTGCTGAGCAGAGAGCCCAATGAGGGGTTTGATCTCAGGAACCTGAGATCATGACCTTAGCCAAAGGCAGAGGCTTAACCCACTAAGCCACCCAGGCGCCCCTGTACATTTTATCTTGAAGTTATTATAGATTTACAGGAAGATGAAAAGATAGTACAGAGAAGGTATATTTTCTCCCAATGGGCACACTTTAAGGAACTGGCAAACAATGTAAAAACCAGGGTTGGAAATTAGCACAATGCTTGTGTAGTTCTGTTCCACTGGGCCGATTTGTGTAACCACCACCTCAGTAAAGACATACACCTATTCCCTCACAAAGATCTCCCTTCTGTAACCACTTCAGAGTCGCACTTAACCCCTTTCTAGCTCCCACCACAAGCCCTAACCCCTGGCAGCTACTAACTGATTTCTCCACATAGATAATTTTGTCACTCTGCAAATGTTGCCTACATTGAAATATACAACTTATGATATTTTATGATTGGCTTTTGTTTTTCACTCGGCATAATGCCCTTGAGATTCAGACAAGTTGTTGCATGTTATCAATACTCCATTCCTTTTACTGCTAAGTAGTATTCCGTGGTACGGCTGTACCACAGTGCATGGGATCATTCACCTGTCATGAAGCATTTTGGATTATTCTGTTTTGACTATTGCAGATTAAAGCTGCTGCAAACACTTGTGTAGAGGTTTTTACATGAGCATAATTTTTTTTTTCCTCTGGAATATATGTCAAATACTGTAACTGCTGCATAATATGTTCTGCATGTTTGCTGTTTTAAGGAACTGTCAATTAAGTTCTGGATGGTTGTACCAGTTTGAGTGAAGTATGGGAGAAATTTCACCTCCTTATACATCCTCTTACTTTCCCCCATTCATAATATAAATGTCTTAAGTATTCCCTACACGTTACTGAGTAACACATCGGACAGTGTTAAATTTTTGTTTCAACCATCAAACATAAGTTAAAAACTCAAGGAAAAGAAACATCTCTTGTGTTTATCCACATTTTTACCCTATTATCTTTTTAAAATTCCTGACGGCCCTAGATTCCTTATCATTTACTTTTTGTTTTAATAAATTCTTTAGCTATTCTTTTAATCAATTAACTAATTAATTGATTAATTAGCTATTCTTCTAGAGTAGGTCTGTTGGTAGTTTTCCTTCATCTGAAAACATCTTGATTTCCCCTTATTCTTAAAGGACATTTTTGTTTCATACAGAATTCTGGATTGATGGTTCTTTTCATTCAGCACTTGAAAAATATCATGTCTAATCATCAGGGATATGCAAATCAAAACCACGATGGGCTATCACTTCCCACCAGTCTGAATAGCTAAAACCAAAAAGACAGAAATAACAAGTATTGGCAAGGATGTGGAGAAAAAAATGCTTGAGGACTGTTGGTGGGAGTGCAGGATGGTGCAGCCACTGTGGAAAACAGTATGGAGATTCCTCAAAAAATTAAAATAGAGATACTATATAATCCCATAATACCACTGGTGGGTATTTATCCAAAGAAAACAAGAACAGTAATTCAAAAAGATATATACACCCTTATGTTTACTGCAGCACTATTTACAATAGTCAAGACATGTAAACAACCTAAGCGTCTGTTGACAGATGAAGGGATGAGGAAGATGTGGTGTACACACACATGAGCACATATGCAAATATTATATAGCCATAAAAAGGGGACGAGATTGTGTCATTTGCAATGACATATTACATGGAGTACATGGTATTAAATGGAGTGCAATAGGTCAGAAAAAACAAATAATATATAATTTCACTCATATGTGGAATCTACGAGACCAGACAAATGAATGAGTAAGCAAAAAGCAGCATTAAACTTATAAAAACAGAGGACAAACTGACGGCTGTTGGAGGGGAGAGGGAGGGGGATGAGTTCAAGCCCCCTTGGATCCTGCTACTCCTCCTCTCTGTCAGTCTCTGAGGTTTCATTCCCTTGCTGGGTCAGGACTCTTCCACATCCTTCACAGAGCAAAGACCTTACCCATCCCCTTCTTGGGAAAATTTCAGTCTCCTTCTTGCATGGATTCTTTGAGTGGAAGACTAAAAAATCATTTTTGTGTTCCTCCAAGTATTCTATAGCAGTGACACCAAATGCTAAATAATAACACGTCTGAAAGTTTGTTCAGGATTACTTGTTCCTTGGGAATATTGAGATTTAACTTGCTTTCAACTGTTTAGAGATAATACTTTGCTTTTGGAAATGTGCAGTTCATGTTGTCAGGATTATACTTGTGATTACCCATTTGGCGGGGATCAGGTCCTACCACATCGAGTGGGATCCAAATAAATCTTCTTGCCAGTGATTTTCTTTTGAGGCCATTTTCAGGTTTGGAAAAGGGGTCACAATTTATGATGGATGAAATTATTAGCTCATAGGATTGTGTTATTTTTAGAGGTAACTTGGAAGAGCATCTATGACTGAAATCACGAGTCAGCCATCAATGCTTTTTATCCTTCCATGGATTTATTTAGCCAAAAGAACATCTCTTACTTCTCCTTTCATTATCACCAGGATGACTGCACCATCGGATCTGTCAGGGGCTGTCCTAGCCTCCAGTGCTCCCAGTGTAACAACTCATAGCTCCCCTTTCACACTGAAAAACGGTGCCCAGAATAGGACGTCTCCCAAATCACCACGTTTCATTGTTGAATCCAGGCCCTTCTATTGGAATCTTAAGCATGTGTGTCTAAGTGTGTGAGAAGTCCAAGTTGTTTATACAACAAAGTTCGAATGTAACATGTCTTTGAGAATTCTTCCGAGTTCCTTTTGAGCTATGTTCTTTTACTTGGCAGGATTTTTCTGGCTCCCTCAAAGTTTTTATCAAACCAGAAGTCCAGATGGCCAGTTCTTTGGTTGCCCAGTGACAGGGGAGTCAAAGCTGGTTTCTGCATGACAACAATATGCTGAAACTTAACTAGGACAGGAAGCTTTCCCAAAAGATTGCATGAACAGAATGTTACAGATTCTTGAACTCTCCAAAGATTGCTTGTGAGCTGGGAGAGAATCCTATTCCATTTAAGCCTACTTTTCACTACAGTATCACTGCTCTACTTATGCACAGCTCAGACTTGGTAATTTGGCAAGAAACTTTAAAAAAGAAATGATCACTTTTAGTCTAGTCTAAAATATTAATCTCAAAGATAAAAGTTTGCTGATTTCAGGGTCGAATCAAGAGAGTTGGCTCCCTGTTTAAAGGTATACTTGGAATTTTCCTTAGATGTTATTCAGGATTTATTATCTAAACTTATTTTTCAAGATAAAATTTATCCACATGGTATAGAAAGAGATTAAACAGGGAATTTGGTAAATATAATCAGATGGGATTTAAATTAAAGTCATTTGTTTTGAAATTTCCTAAACCTTTATTTCCTTCTAATTATTAAGAAAAATACCTTTTTTCTTTCTTTCTTTTTGGCTTGTTAAATTTCTATTTTAATTCCAATTAGTTAACATATAGAGTCACGTTAGTTTCAGGTATAAGGAAAATATTTCTAAAGTGACCAATAAAAATCCTCAATGGTTTTATAAATTTAAGAAATGTTTATATTGCAGTTCTGAAGGAAGGTTAAGACAAGGACATTTTATGGTCTCTATGCTTAAGAGCTTTGCATTTTTAGTCAGGACCTAACTGCAAAAGGAAATTTGGAGTTTTATTTGAAATGTGGGCATTTTAAACAAATGTAAAACTCTCTTGTCTTGGAGAGTGACCCAAATCCATGCTAATTTAACCTTAGTTTTCTTGATCAGTGAAATACATTTGAGTTGACTATTAAATTTCATTTGAAGTTTGTAGTGAAAGAAAGTACATCATCGAAGTTAATTGTGATATGGCAGCAAGCTGGGGGTTCTGGTAGTTACAAAATGTTTAGAATCACCAACCGTTTTCTGGAAGTAAACCTACAGAACTACCACACAGGAATATTCTCACAACTTCTCTCTCCCTGATGTACAGAGGTTTCTTTTCTGGACTTGTCTGATATTAGAACCTAAGATATGCTGGATGCCATGGATTTTAACTCATGGATGAGTTTAGAGAGGGAACTTGATAAACTCAGATAAAAGAAAACATTTCACCCTGTAAGTTTCCTGAGCTACTTTGGGGACCTGGAGAACTGTCCTTTGGGGAGAAATTCCAACATGTGGTTTCTGGAGCAATTGGTGCATTTTGGGCCATCAGTTTCCAGAAAAAGTGTGCCTGTTTCAGAGAGATAGCCACGGGGTTAGAGGATGGGTAAGACAGAGAAAGGGAACATCTACCCTCTGGCACCCTTTGTGCCTTTGCACAAAATGCAGTCCTGCTTGTAGGACATCACGTTCTTTCAAACTGACCTGTCCGGTACGTAGTCTTGCCACTCCACAGACCACAGAATCCCATCGCCACTATCTAGTGGCTTCATTGTATGAATCTTTTAATTGGGCTGGGTGACAGAATGGAGAATGGCTACTTCTCCTAGTCTGCGGCATAAAATGGTATAATTTTTATTCCATTCTTTTCAGATTTTAGAAAAAATTACTCTTAATTTTTAAATTCCTGTGTCCGTCTCTGTGTCTTATCTCTCTCTCTCTCTCTTTTTCTTTCTGTCTTTCTTTCTGATACATACTAGAATCCAGAGGGAAAAGTTCACCTGAGACACCACTATAGTGGTCCACAACACAGACCACTGCCCTCCATATCTTTATTGTGTTCCCACCTTAGACGCCTAAAGTCTCTTTCCTTCTTTAGGATGATGATCCTAACCCACTAATCGTGCTCATTATGTGTCAAGAAAGCTTCCAATAATTTTAGGTTCACTGGCTCATTTTATTGTCACAATCACTACCAAAGAAGAACTGATATTATTCCGTTTTTACAGGTAGGGAAACTAAGGTCAAAGGAGATGACCTACTTGGCCCAAATCACACAGAAGGGAAGGAACAGAGCCAGGGTATGAGCTTCTCAAAGACCTGCTCAGCTCTGCTTTGAATATACATCAGTCTAACAATACCTCACATCAACACATCAGAAAAAACCTTCCATCTCCCAAATCCTGAACTGGATTTAAAAAAATATACTTATGGATCAGATAGCACCTGTAGGAGTTTAATGCTCTGATTAGGATGACCAAGTTACCATCATATTTATTAGCATAATTATAGAACACAGATTTTAGCAATATTAAAACTACACATTTTATGCAACCACAAAAAAATTACTTTGTCCCCCCCAATTTCAAGCCAGTGTCTCAATCTGACATCTAAAGTGCATTGAATTATTTGTGCTTGGAATGTTTGCTCAAATTTGTTGATATCATTAAAATACTTTAAACACAGGCAGTTACGAGTTATTTAAAGAATTTTATATAATTACTTAAAAATCTCATGAGTGAGTCATGTGGTCGTTTGGTGCTCACGCACTTTTGAACATCAGACTCGCCGCTACACGAAGGGACCTCTCTTACTGCCCACCACAGCTCCCCTTCCCCTTCTGGCAGGTGTATCTGATTGTTATGCTATTATCTGTCCTTTGTTTTTCCATGCCATAACTTTAAATATATATATTTGAACGTCTGTGCTTTATTGCAATTCATCTAAATCCTGTCTCCCTATTTCTCCATTCTAGCCAATACTTTTCTGGTCTCCTCGCTTCCTCCAAAAATGCCTCCAAGATTTTGTCAGTTTTTTCTTTATTTTTACATTACCAAGTTAGTGGCATTTATTTCTATTTGTAGCTGTACTTTCTTCATGGTTTATCTACAGCTTCATTTTCAAAGTGGAAAACCCAGCAAAATAGCATCTGAATGATGGTGCGTAGTAAGTGCTGTCCTCCTCGGAGCTTCAGAAGATGGCGGGGTTCCGTTGTCTTCATTTTAAGTCCAAGCTCATTAACTGCTGGGTCACCTCCAAGAGACTGTTCTTAAGTCAAAGTCAAAAATAATTATCTTTTCTTATATTCCTTCAATTACTATTCAAAGTATGACATGTTTTAAACAGCCTTACATGTGTACCTGATTTTCTTACATGGCTTTGGATTTTCCTGGAGTTTCTAACTGTCCCTAGCTGGGGAAGCCAGGCACTCACTCACAACCTCCTCCAGCTCAAGCTGTGCTGCCTTGAGGGTAAGGGTGATGCTGGCAAAGTTCCTCTTACCCTCTCAAATACTTCGAAACTTGTATTCATTCACTTATTTTTTTCTCCAGTGGAATACTGGGCGCTTCTCTGAAACCTGGACTTGTCCAAAGACCCTCCTATCCTGGGGTGTCTGGCCAAGTTAGCATTCTGCATTCTCCCAGACCATGGCTGTGAGGGGCTGGGGCCATTCGCAGACTCTGCAACCCATGGGGAGATCTGTCTGCCTGCTACCTGACACACGCAGAGGCAGGACTGCTCCTGCATCCCTTGGGTCCTTCAAGTCCCACAGAGGCACTTTGGTCATCAACAGATGCTGACGTTAATTTTTTGAAGGGGACAAAAATGACAGATGTCTCAGGCTGCCATGACGCTGACTTCATTTAGTGGCCATTCTTTTCTAATGAGAAATGAGCACGTCTGCCAGACAGTGGGATTAGAGGCATCTGGATTTCGGGGTTTTAAAGAGCATCTACTAAGATATTCACCTCTTAATTCTCAGGGTCCCATTCCTGTTCTGTTAGGGATTTGACTTTGGCATAGGAGACTTGCTGGAGTTAAGAATTTTTATAGGATACAGTGATTTTACAGATGGACTATGGCAGTTCTATGCCTGTCTCTGGGGACATCTGGAAATACAAGAGCCCAGACTCTTGGCCAGATAAGTCAAGAGGCTAATGAATGACTTAGGACATGCTGTTAGAAGTCTGGAACTCCCTGGCACGACCCAGGTTGGTATGTTTATTGATGGCTTATATTTGGCATGAGTGGACGACGCAGCCTGATTTGGCTAGATGACTGTAAGGGAACAGAGGGCCCTGCTGGACACTTTTAGGAGGCTCTCTCAGAACCACCTTCACTCAAACCTTAGAGGACAAAGCATGACCTTGTGCGACTAAGAAGGACCCAAGCAGCTATGCATGGAAGTTTCCTGTGCCTGATGCTTGCTTGCATTCTCTTTCTCCTACTGTCCTTTGTCTCGATTAAAAACCTTACATGAGTTCTGTGGAATCCTGTGACTCCTTCCAGTCATCCGACGCTGTTGTAAATATGGCAGGATTTAATCTGACGATTTCGTCTGGAGCCCAATGCTTCATTCCCTCGGCTCTCCGTTTGCAGGAAGTCGGGCTTCCTTCCGTGCTGGCGAGGAGGCTCTTAGGCTTTCAGATTTTGTTAGTTGGTGATGAATCATCCTGGGCCTGTCATTATCTCTCTTCACGGAATTGATGGCACTCCATCACAGCCACCCAATCAGTCATCTGTCCCCTCATCCTTCTCCAGCGCAGGACTGTTGCCCGAGCCCGTGCCCTCCCCTTCATCATTACCCCACCCCGGTCCGCTACGGAGGACGGCACGATTGCAGTCGTGGGCTCTCTGATCTCCACCCACCAATGGAAATAAGGTCCTTTATGCCAAATTTCTGCTGATGGATTCATAGCTCATTTTAGAAGCTGTTTCCCAGTAAGAAGCACAGTGACTAGCCAATAAGCAGGCGATACTCGCCGCAGCCCGGGGGTGAGCCCGTTGGCTTGAGGAAAGAGGTGTGGACTACCAGGGCACCACTACGTTTGCTCTGTGTTCTCACCTGTGTGTACCTTGAAGTATTATTACTATTTTCAAGTATACTTGACATCCAATATCTTAGTTTCACGCGTACCTCATTGTGATTCCATATTTTCATACACCATGAAATGATCCCCACGACAGGTGCACTTACCAGGGTCACACACAAAGTTATTCCAACATCCCTGACCATCTTCCCAAAACTGCGCATTACAGCCTCATGACTTGTGTATTGTACAACTACGAGTCTCTACCTCTCAGCCCCCTTCACGTATTTCATCTCCCCCCAACCTCTTCTCTCTCAGAAGCAACAGTTTCCTCTCTCTATGATCTGTTTCTGTTTTATTTTCTTTATTTTGCTTTTAAACTCTGGGTAGAAGTGAAATCATACTGTGTTTGCCTTTCTCTGTATAACTTGTTTCACTTATCATCATACGGTCTAGACCCGTATTTGTACATTTTTAACAGTCGACTTGATATGTTTTTAGGAGGAAGGTAAGGCAAACTTATGTGTTTATTCTATTATCTGGAAGTGATGGTAAATAGGCCATTTTTTAAAAAAACCTTTTGTTTAATACTGACTTGTTCAGCCACACCATTATTCCATATTCTAAATAATTTCTCAATTTATCCCCAGACAGGAATATTTCAGACAAAGTAGGCAATACCACAATCTAGTCAAATACTCACATACATTCAAATAGAAACCAGCATTACTCAAGACCTAAAAACACAAACTGCTAAATGAATAATTCAATATATTTCCTCAAGAATATGAAACTGTTCTAGCCACTGTAAATGAATTTAAATAGGACTAAAAGCCCTCCTGAGGTCAGGATTTTTTTTTTCTTTTGTGAGGTGAGCAGAAAATAATCATCATCTGAGCTATTTTTAATATTAATTTTTAATTATCTTCGTTGTGGAAAAAGCGGGAATAGTGAGTGGATCAACCACCCAGAGATGCGTTTGAGCAGGAAGCTCTATAAAGTCAGCTTTTCTGTGGTCAAAGTAGGCGAGAGGGTGAGTGACATCCGACCAGCCTTCATCAGCGGGGTCCTTACTCAACGCCACCTTAAGGTGGCAGAGTGGGCCTGTCTGAGACTGATGAGCAAGGCCTTGTCAACCTGCTCCCAGGACTCCCGGTGACGTGGCAGTGTCCAGTGACCCAGCAATTACAAATCAGTGAATGTGTTGTAAGGAAATCGCCGGAACTGCACACAGAAACGTGTGATCCATGATCACTGACAGAATACTGAAAATAAACAAAATGCCCCTGGTGGCTGGATAAATAAATTATAGTTCTTAATGAGGACAGATGAAGATGCAGGTATTAAATAAATATATTGTAGGAGAGAAAATGCTTCCCCATTCCTGATTAATGTAAATTAGCTCTGGAAATATTTATTCACACATACACCTCGGAAATGTTTTCCTTGAAGCCTTATAATTAGCTCTAACGTACATTTTTCCAGTTTCCTCAACTCTTCTCACTAGAGTCTCCTGATAAGCATGCTGTTGCTATCACGCCCGTTGCCTTCCTGCTCAGCTTTTGCCGGGAATACCGTTTTTCAGGATTTGATAATATCATGAATAGTACTGGTCTACAAAAATGCCTCATAAAAAGCTACTTATCGGAAGTCATTGCTGAACAGATCTTGTCACGTGAATTTAACTGATTTAAAACATGTGAAAATAAACACGCTCTGCCAATGGTAGAAAGCAGTATGAAGAGGGAAATACATTTTTTTCAAGTTTCTATGAGTATTCTACAAGTCATGGAAAGGGAAGAGAACAATGAAAATCTACACTTAGAAAAATTCTGAACCCGTTCAGAGTTTAATTCCTGTTAAAGCCCAGGAATTGCTAGTTTTTACCTCTCATCCAAATGAGGTCCTGTTGTGGGGAAACATTTTATTTCTCCTTGGATAGAAAATAACAGGAATTTTTTTCTTTTAATAACTTGGTGTTAACTCCACCATTTTTCTTCATATATATATATATATATATAATTTTATAATATAAATATATATATTTATATATATATATAAAATATTTATTTATTTATTTATTTATTTTTGAGAGAGAGGTGGGGGAGAGGCAGAGGGAGAGGGAGAGAGAGAATCCCAAGCAGACTCCATGCCCAGCATAGAGCCTGACATGGGGCTCATTCTCATGACCCTGAAATATGACCTAAGCAGAAATACTCAGTCGCTTAACTGACTGAGCCACCCAGGCACTTCTGTCAGCATTCTGAGTTTCTGCATGAGACTAATTATCTCACACTTGTGTTTTATATACTTATATGTAAAACAAATATGTGACTTTAAAATGGTAAGTGAGTCTTAGTGTTCTTTTCAACGACTACCTCTATGTGTTCTGTTGGTCATCAGCTGAACACTGAAGGTTCCAATAGCATTAAATCAAGGTAGTTACTCCCTTAGGTATCTCTATTATGCAATTTTCTATTCCAGTCATACAAGTCAGAAGTTTCTACTTAGTAAATTTTTTTTTCATGTTGGATTTTGTTTATACTTCATCTTAGCTGAACTAATTTTTTAAAAATCACATGGGTTTTACCACACATTAAAAGTAGGGTTAATACCTATTCTTCTCAAACTATTCTAATAATAGGAAAGGAAGAAACACTTCCAAATCCATTCTGTAAAGCCAGCATTACACTGATACCAAAGATAGATAAAGACTCCAATAAGAAAGAGAACTGAAGGCCAATACTCCTGATGAACATAGATGCAAAATCCTCCACAAAATTCTAGCAAACTGAATCCAACAATACATGAAAAACATCACTTACTGTTGGCGAGGATGTGGAGAAAGGGGAACCTTCCTACACTGTTGGTGGGAATCCAAGCTGGTGCAGCCACTCTGGAAAACAGAATGGAGGTTCCTCAAAAAGTTGAAAATAGAGCTACGCTATGACCCAGCAATTGCACTACTGAGTATTTATCTTAAAGATACAAACGTAGTGATCTGAAGGGGCACGTGCACCCAAATGTTTATAGCAGCAATGTCCACAATAGCCAAACTATAGAAAGAATCTAGATGTCCATCAACAGATGAATGGATAAAGAAGATGTGGTATATATATTCAATGGAATAATATGCAGCCATCAAAAGAAATGAAATCTTGTCATTTGCAACAACATGGATGGAACTAGAGGATATGATGCTGAGTGAAATAAGTCAATCAGAGAAAAACAATTATCATATGATCTCTCTGATATGAGAAATTTGAGAGGCAGGGTGGGAGGTTGTGGGAGGTAAGGAAGGAAACAATGAAAGAAGATGGGATTGGGAGGGAGACAAACCATTAGAGATTCTTAATCTCACAAAACAAACTGAGGGTTGCTGGGGCATAGGGGGGTAGGGATAAGATGGCTGGGTGACGGACACCGAGGAGGGTATGTGCTATGGTGAGTGCTGAGAAATGTGTAAGACTGATAATGCACAGACCTGTACTCCTGGGACAAATAATATATTGTATGCTAATAAAAATAATTTTTTAAAAAATCACTTACCACAATCAAGTGGGATTTATTCCCAGGTTGTAAGGGGGTTCAATATTTACAAATCAATAAATATGATCTTCATATCAATAAGAGAATGGATAAGAACCATATGATCATTTTCATAGGTGTAGAAAAAGCATTTGACAAAGTACAACATCCATTCAAGATAAAAACTCTCAGCAAAGTAGGGTTAGAGGGAATATAATGAAAACATAAGAAAGGCCTTATATGGAAAACCCAGAGCTAACATCACCCTCAATGAAGAAAAACTGACCCCTAAGGTCAGGAACAAGATAAGCATGTTCACTCTCACCACTGTTATTCAACATAGTACTGAAAGTCCCAGCCACAGCAATCGGACAACAAAAGGAAATAAAAGGATTCCAAACTAGTAAAGAAGAAGGAAAACTTTCACTATTTGCATATGACCTGATACTCTATGTAGAAAACCTGAAAAAATCCACCCAAAACTGTTAGACTGATAAATGAATTTAGTTAAGTCACAGGATAAAATCAACCTACAGAAATCTGTTGCATTTCTATACAGCAATAATGAAGCAGCAGAAAGAGAAATTAAAACAATCCCATTTGTAACTGTACCAAAAACAATGAGGTACTAGGAATAAACCTATCCAAAGAGGTGGGAAATTGCACATTTGCCACCTGACGGCAGATGAAAGAAACTGAAGACAACACAACGAAATGGAAAGATATTCCACACTCATGGACCAGAAGAACAAATATTGTTAAAATGTCTATTCTACCCAAAGCAATCTACACATTCAATACAATCCCTATTGAAAAGCCAACATTAAAAAAAAAAAAAAAGAAAAAAGAAAAGCCAACATTTTTGTTGAAAAAGCATTTTTCACAGAACAAGAACAAACAATCCTAAAATTTGTATGGAATCTTAAAAGACCACAAAAAGTCAAATCTCAAGAAGGAAAAGCAATGCTGGAGGCATCACAATACCAGACTTCAAGTTCTATTACGAATCTGTAATAATCAAGAGAGTGTGGCACTGGCATAAGAATAGACGCATGGATCAATGGAACATATAGAAAGCCCAGAAATAAACCCACAATTATACAGTCAACTAATCCTTGACAAAACAGGAAAGAATATCCACCAGGAAAAAGACAGCCTCTTGAACAAAGGGTGTTAGGAAGACTGGACAGCAACATGCAAAATAAATAGACTGGACTACTTTCTTCCACCTTACACAAAAATAAATTCAAAATGGATACAGACCTAAATGTGAGACCTGAAACCATTAAATCTGAGAAGAGACCACAGGCAGGAAATTCTCTGACATTGGCCACAGCAACATTTTTCTAGACAGGTCCCCTGCAGGATGGGAAACAAAAGCAAAAATGAAGTTTTGGGACTACATCAAAATAAAAGCCTATGCACAGAAAGAAATTAATCAGCAAAGCTAAAAGGCAACCTATGGAATGGGAGAAGATATTTGCAAATGACATATCTGATGAAGGGTTAGTATACAAAATATATGAAGAACTTAACAAACTCTACACCCAAAAAACAAATAACCCAATTAAAAAATGGGCAGAAGACATGAACAGTCATTTCTCAGAAGAAGACATCCAGATGGCTACCAGACACAAGAAAGGATGCCCAACACGACTTGTCATGAGGGAAATGCAAAGCAAAACTATAGTGAGATGCCACCTCACACCTGTCAGAATGGCTGAAATCAAAACCACAAGAAACAAAAGGACATAATGGAATATACCATTTACAATGACAGGGATGGAGCTGGAGAGTATAACGCTAAGTGAGGTAAGTCATAGAAAGCCAAATACCATATGATTTCACTCCTACACAGAGTTTAAGAAACAAAACAAATGAGCAAAGGGGAAAAAAGAGAGAGAGAGGCAAACCAAGAAATGGGCTCTTAACTATCGCGAGCAAACTGGTCCTTAACCAGAGGGGAGGCAGGTGGGAGGGACGACGAAATAGATGAAGGGGTTAAGGAGTGCACTTGACATGGTGAGCACTGGGTGATTAAAATAAAAACTTTTAAAAAATCACAAAGGTTCTATCTTTAAAATTACATCACTAGGGGCGCCTGGGTGGCTCAGTGGGTTAAAGCCTCTGCCTTCGGCTCTGGTTGTGGGATTGAGCCCTGCATCGGGCTCCCTGCTCAGCGGGGAACCTGCTTCCTTCTCTCTCTCTGCCTGCCTCTCTGCCTACTTGTGATCTCTGTCTGTCAAATAAATAAACAAAATCTTTTAAAAAAATTAAATCACTAGTTGTAATATGTATAAAACATTATCAATGTGCTCTTTACTCTATCAAACATATGGCACAGTAGCACCCAACAAATAGTTGCCAAGTTAATAAATAATAAAGGGAATAATATACTAAGAAGAGAATATTAAAAAATTTGAGGAGTTATTGCCTGTTTTCTATTTGCTTTAAGGCTGTCAGGGATGAGGAAATGGATATGCGGATTAGTTTGATTGCAGTGGTCATTTCTCTATGTACATGTATCTAACACACCATGATATATATCCTCAATATATATAATTTTTATTAAAATAATAATTAAAATGATTTAAAAACTGAGAAAAAAAGAATGGACAGTATCATTTAAGAGTCAGCGAGTGAAAAATAGGATGTTTGTTCCTTAATGTTGCCAGAAACAAGCAGGACATAGAGAATTTAAATTATACTTTGAGACTCTCTGTAAATGAATGGCTGCGTCAAACTGTGGAAAGTCACCAAAGGTATTAAAATATTATAACTCTGTAGGGTCACATACAATAGAAGCAATGTACAGGAACCAGAAACATTTGAAAAGAAAGAACTCATTTTTTAATAATTTCTAATTTCACTATTATTAAATGGAGGTAACAATGGAAGTGCAATTGAAACAGTAATAAAAATTATTAGTAATAATGCCAACCCTGTGATGGGAGGCAGAAATAAAGTCCCCATTCATATCCCACAGGCCTTCATTTAGTTTTGTTAAATTATTACAGAAAGGACAAAAAAAATCTTTTTTGATTTTGTTATATTTTGACACTGGTAGCATTTGTATAATTTATTTTTATCTTAAGATTTTAGGAAAGTATTATTTTTAGATTTTGTGATTACCATAGAAGATAAGACCCATTATCTCTTTCAAGCTCTAAGACATTTATCATGCATTCAATCATGTATTCATTCATTCAAGGCACACATTAACACACATATGTACTCACTTTGTGAGACATTTGGTAAACAACCATAAATAAGGTAAATACAGACCCTGGTCTGAGCTGACATTTATGCAGGGAAGACAGGTATAAACAAATCCAGTAAATAAAATGTGACACATGAAATGTAATACAGAGGAGTACGGATGTTATAAGAACAGATAGTGGGGGTGGGAGTCCTGATCTGTCTGAAGACTTAGGAAGACAATTCTGTTTATGTGACAGATTGACTTGCAGGGTGAGTAGAGTTTATAATTTGAGGAGCAAAAAAAAAAAAAGAGAAAAGATACATGTTTCAGGCAGAGGCAGCTGATTTTTTATTTTGCACCAAACAAGCAAAATGCTTATCAAATCCACAAGGAGTGCATATGCTAAAAAGGTAACCATGAAAACACAGAAAGGCAAGCACAACCAGAGAACTAAAGTATACTGGCTTTTGCTAGATTTCTGAATTATAAGTGGAGAGAGATGGTAGAAAAGGCCAAAGAAATACACAGTTGTTTTTTTGTTTTTTGCTTTTTGTTTTTTTTTAAGACAGTACAGATTTAGAAAGCCATGTTGTGGGACCTGGACTTTAACATGGGGACAGTGGCTGGATAACCACACAGGTTTCTGCATGGAGTGGCAACGCTTGATAGTACACAGACTGGTTACAGGGACAGTATGACTAGGAGCAGAGAGACCGGTTCCAATGCAGGGGCAGGAGTCAAGGTGAGAAATGAGGGAGGAAAGTTGACAAACTGAACAACTATTTGAATGAACTAGTCGTGGACTTGGTCAATGATACAGAGAAAACAGCAAAAGGGAGATACGAGGGAAAAATACCGTACCTTGTGTCTTGGGACACAGAGTCAATTGTGTTACTTTTACTGACATGAGTAACACTGGCAGTGAAATATGTTTCACAGAAAGTACGTTTATATTATGATGTGATGAAGATATTTTAAGAAATTTATGATTGTAAGGAAGACAGGGTGGGAATTTGAAAAGTGATGTCAGTGAAACTTTGTTTTGGGTTTTTTTTTTTAAATGATAGGGAAGACTGGAGTTTGCATATCCGTGGGAAAAAGTCAGTAGGGACAGAGATGTTAAAGAGTTAAAGAGCAGAAGGAAAGGGATATAATTCAAGGCTAAAGGTAAAAAGATTAATTTCTTTTTTTTAAATTTTTTTATTTTTAAAAAGGTTTATTCTTTAGGGAGAGAGCATGAGTGGGAAAGGCAGAGGGAGAGAGGGAGGGGGGATCCGAAGCAGACCCCACATTGAATGTGGAGCCTGACTTGGGGCTCATTCTTTGGATCCAAGCCGAAACCAAGAGTGGGGTGCTTAACTCAAATGCGCCACCCAGGTGCCCCTCTTTATTTTAAAACAAAGTCAAGGGATTTAAGCATTTAAGCATTTCCCTCCCATTTGTTTTCTTTAAGAATTTAAATTTTGGGGGGTGCCTGGGTGGTTCAGTCGTTAAGCATCTGCCTTTGGCTCAGGTCATGATCCCAGGGTCCTGGGATCAAGCCCCACATGGGGCTCTCTGCTCCGCAAGAAGCCTGCTTCTCCCTCTCTGACTCCCTCTGCTTATGTTCCCTTTCTTGCTTTGTCTCTCTCTCTCTGTCGAATAAATAAATAAAATCTTTTTTAAAAAAAATTTGGCAGTTTGTCCATTTGTTGAAATTTTCAAAATCATTGGCAAAAAGCAATTTTATAATACCTCTCACCATTTATTTAAGGTCCATAGCATCAATAATTACATCACCCTTTTCTTAATATTGTTTCTGTGTCCCTTCTATCATTTTTAAATTAATCAGGCAAACCAAAGTTTTGCCAATTTAACTTTCTTTTTAAAGAATTAACTTTTGTTTTTATATCTTCCCTATTACAGGCTTATTTTCTATTTCACCAGTTTCTTCTCATGTCTTTATTATTTCCTGCTTCTACTTTATTGGAGTTTTCTCTGCTTTCATTTTATAATGTCTTTAAGATGGATAATTGGCTCATTAATTTTTAGTGTTTCTCCTTTTAATATAAACATTATGAAAATGAATATACCTATATATTCTTCTTTATTTGTTTTCCACAAGATTTTTAAATATAATTTACCTTTGTTAATATTCAGTTCTAAATAGAAAATAACTTTTGTTCATAACATTTTCCTTGATCTATATGTTCTCTAGATATAAACTTCTTAATTTCCAAATATTCAGAGTTTTCCTAGAGATAATTTTTGGTATTGATTTATAGATTAACTGTGTTGTGAGAAAGTATATATTAGTCCCTTATAAATTTATAAATCTTGTTGCATATCCCACTTGAAATATATTTAGGGTCACTTTAGATTGAAGTAAATTGAAATATCAATGTTAAGAGAAGAGAGACAGATCATTCACTTTGGTACACTTTGCATATACAACCTTTTCTCTCATTACTTCTATCTTAATAGCCTTTTGAACACCTTAGCCCTCTGTGCAGAAAAGCCAAATAATATTTCAAAAGTTTTCCCCTTCTAGGTGATACAAAATGAAAAAAAAACATTTGACACTACTCAGGCATTTACAATGAGGAATTAACCAGGAAAATGTAGGAAAAACACAAGGAAGGGGGTTAATGGCTCATAGTATGAGACATCAGAATTTCCCAAGAAAAGCAGTTAGATTTCAAACTATCTTGTAGAATTCTAGTCTTCAGGAAATAAATAAAAAATAGTTATGAATATAGGAAAGAAAGGCTTTTACTCAACTTCAGGATTTTCAAAAAGGAAAACTATAAGCTTACTTCCAGATTCATCCTTGGGTTCACTGGCTGCAAGAATAACAGGTACCTTTTCTGGGTTTAAAACCTCCAGCAGTGTTCCAAATTCTTGCTAAGATTTAGATTAGCATACAGAGGACGAGAAGAGATATGGAGCTGTGGTAGGTCTCACATAGCCAGACATGGACTAGTCATCTATTTTAAATGCCAAAATAAGAACTACAAATTTTTAGGTTAAAATCTGCATCTCCTAAAATGCTACAATACAGACAGTAAGTATAGATTTAAATTCAAAAGGAAAAAAAAACCCTATTTCTTCATTTTATCAAACCACTTATACTTTTGGCTGGCATTCTCATAAACATCAATTTCACATCTGGATTCCAGTCAAGAATAATGTTCCTCCCATTTGACACAAGTTTCTTTAGAAGACCGAAGGAGGATGAAAATTAAAGAAATATTTGGAAGCTATGATTTATCAGCTTTTCATCATCTTGTTTCTGATGATAGGCAAGAAGAAAATATTAGTGATCATTTGTGGGAGAAGAGATTTTCCTTTCATTTATTTTCATGTAGAAACAGTTTAGTGGAACACAGAACAGGTTCCAGTCACAGCATATAAACCCGTTCCTTTTTCTCCCACTTAGATTTATGTTTAATTTTCTTTATTAAGCAGAAATAGTAAAAGAAATATTTAAAGAACCAGGAAATTTAATGACTTTCTTTTTCTTATATGTGTGTTTGTGTGCATGTGTGTTTCTTGTATATTATGGCCTGGGATCCCTTCTCAGTTACATGTTTAAAGTGATTTTGAGATTCATTAATAGAAACATTTGAGCTAAATATAAAGGCATTAACCTTCTATGATCACACCATGAGTCACAAGGTATTTTTACTTCCTGGGATGATTTATGCTTTACCTAGTCCAAACATTGCATATAAAAACTGTATTTCAGTGGACAGCATGGAGACTTACTAGAAGTCCAAACATCAACATAGTTTTCCCAGTTGTATAGTATAATAACTGGCAATAGACTATGCACTAACAAGTGTTCTAGAACCCTAAAATTGAAAAAGAAAAACTCAGCTGCTATCAGTTCCACATCTGGTGCCAGAGAGTTTACATTTCAGTGGTGTCTGAGTCCATTCTAACTATTCCCTTCTTGGTTTTCTACTCAGCAAAATTGATTTTTCTTTGTACTCCATAAGAATTAGAGCTATCAATGTTGATGACCCTCCCGTAGTTTATTTAGAAACAAAACAAGCTAATTAAATCTATTTCATTGACTTAAGGTTGATGGAAAATGCTGGAAAAGGCCATGGCTGACCATGTTGATTTATTTTTAAACTCCAGCAAGTGGTTGTTTTTTGTTCCAAATAGATGTCCAGGAGGAAAATGAACTCATCCCACTCATTTATAAAATTCTTGGGCTTGAGGTGAAGCCATCTCAGACAAATTAACAGATCCCTTCATGGAAGTTGTTCTTTATTTCCCTAAAGAACAACACTGAACATTCCAGAACTGTTCAACAGCAATCTGAAAAATTATGCCAGTGAGTTCAAGGCCATTGGCTCCTTCCCTCTACATATTTTTAAAATTTCATATTCTACTTCATTATCAAGGACTGTACCCCAGCTCAACTAGACGTCTCAGAAAAGTGCCTATTCATTTAAAGTTTAGCAAAAAAAATCAAAAGTTTTGATAGATAATCACATGTTGATCAAAGAGGAGACATATTACAGTATTTCAAGGATTTAAGAGCTTCTGTTACATTAAGAATTATGTACTTGTGATGGTAGAAGAAAAAAGATACAATTACAGTTGCCAGTCAGCAAAGTTCGGTTGATTGACTTGGTCCTCAATACCAAACATAAGGATACAAAGTGTCAAATCGATCATAAAGTAGAAAACAATTTAAGAATGATGTGCTCAGTTACATGAATGTTCAGATCGATAAGGGAAGAATGGGAAGAGTCTGGGAAGAAGAATCGAGGGATGGAGTGGTTCAGAGGAGGGGCTGTGATGGGTGAGAAAGAACACAGTATGTTTGGGAAATCCTGAGCAGACGAGTTGGAATGGAAGGGAACTTGGGTTTGGTAAGAGTTGTGTTTGGCGAGTTGATTGCCTCCACATGGTGGAAGGGCTGGAAAACCTGTAGACAATTGTCATTTCATTCTGATGAAACTGATGAGACATTTCAGTCTTCTGAAGAGACAGCGTGATGCGTGGAACAGTATTTAGGAAATTTATAAGAGTCTGCAAGGTGGTTCACAAAGTGGTTGCTCACAGTGCACATTAAAACACGTCACTCTGCTACCCCAAGCCCTCCAATACTATTTATTTTGATTAGAATAAAGTCTGAACTCCTCCTCAAACCTACAAGGCTGGCCCTCACCTGTCCTTCAGGCTCCTGTTTTGCTCTGCCCCTCAGTCACCTTGCCCTACACCTGCTCTCTCTCCATCTCTAGACAGCCAAGCTGATTCTCACCTTGCCCTTGTTTTGCATGGCGAGGAAAGCCCTTCCCCATGTCAGGATGTGCCCACTTTTGTGCCATCAGTCAGGGTTCAACTCGAATTGCTTCCTGCTCAGAGAGAATTTTCATGACTACGTTATTTAATTTTGTCTGCCTCACCTTCACTCACTCCCTGTCACACCACCCTGTGTGCCCTTAGGATGACCAAAGACTTAATATCTATTTACTTGTTGTTTTGTAGTCTGTGTCCTCTAGATGAGTTGTAAGGTCCATAAAAAATGGGATTTGTGTCTGTCTTTGTTCACTGCTTTACACCTAATGCCTAGGACAGTGCCTGGAACACGTGCTCAGTAAGTATGGCTTCAGTGTCTCATTGCATCGGAATAGGGTGAGATTGTAATTTAAAATCGGAAGTTCTCCCATTTATAGCAAAGCAGTGCCAAATATAGAGCTCAAGCCCTGGAAGTCCACATGGCCCACACCAACAGTGCCCATGGCACTATAATAAAATATTTCATAATCCAGGTATCCAAGACCCAGCTTCATGGTTAGGCAAACAAATGCAGATAATGGTCTTATTGTTTAGAGGCCTCTTTGAAAGAAAACGGGAGGGATTCAGAAGGCAGTATCTTTTGTTACAGCAGTCATTGCTATAAAAGCATGCATTTCTGTGAACAATTATATTTGGTTCAAACTATAAAATTAATACTGTAATTGTAACTTGTCGCTGGGCAGCATGGCAAGAGTACGCTCTTTTGTTGATTCCCTAAAGTGGCTATAGTCTTTGATTATCTTCTCATGAGACTCCGTTTTTATAGTTTAAATATTAATGATACTAAACTGGGACTATTTCATTAAACATTTTTAAAAGAATTTGAAAGCACTTATAGTTCTCCTAAACCACAAGCATCCTCACATGATATAAATCGGAAAGCAAAATAAAACCAAAATAAGCTTGTTAATGTTGACTGGAATCACATAAACTCAAACCTCACACACGTTCTTAAACTCTTTTCATTTTAAGTATATTGGGCCATGAAAAGTACCTAAAAATCAACGATGAACAAATGAAGGTTTTGTTTTTCAAATTATTAATGGGATTAGTTGTAAACTTATTTTCAAATATTTTAGATTAGATATAAACTGTCTTAACAAACATTCCTTGCTCTTTATAGGCTGAGTAACTAAATGTTTACTAATTCAAAATGTACTTTTGAATATGATGCAGGAAAGTAATTTTAGAAAAAAATGTGGAGGTTTTAATTAGACACTGAATATAATAAGAACACAACCAGAATACAATAAGAATACAAGTCTCATTGTACTACATTCTTCTGCAATGCCAACGCATTTCAGTTTGAGATACGCGCCTCACCTGCTATTGTACATGTGAATAGAGCTTAGCGGGCGTGTCTGGTTGCTGCGTGGCTGAGACATCGCCGGTGACAGGGGATGTTACTGAACTGCTCAAGCAAGAATGGTACATGTTGCACACATGAAACTAATAGAACATTGTATGTTAACTATACAGGAATTTTAAAAAAAGAATCTATAAATATCTGAATTTTTAAAAAAAGCAAATAAGAATGATACAATCTAGATTAGTGGTTTGCAAAGTATATGATAAAATCCCTGAAAAATGCTCCAGGAAGCATGGAAACTGATCCCAAATCTAAAGTAAGATGGTTTGGTTTTGTGTGAGAATCCCTGGCAGCAGAGGAGGGAGATAAGAAAGAGAGAGAAAAAGAGTTGTTTATGTTGAGGCATGAACCTCTGGAAACTCACTAATAACAGCTTGTGAGCAGCCGAATGAACAGGGAATGTTGCTGGGGCCTCAAATGCCAACTCGAATGAGATGCGGCACAGTTGGATCTCTCAGCTCTCAGCTGCAGAAAGGAAGGTCACCCACAAGCACAAGCCAGAAAGAAAGAAGGAAAGGGAAGAAGGAAATCCCAGAATATCTTCCTAAGAAAAGGCTATATCTGATACTCCGACTTTGTCCCGATTTCTCCCAATACCTACACCAGGAGTGTTCAGCATCAACTTCAGTACATTTTTCCTGCTGCAGGACTAAATGCAAGGATTGGGTGTCCGAGGAACAGAGTAAAACAGCATAGTCGGGAGGGGTGGTTCTACAAAAAATACATGGGAGCTGTCGTGGGCAACAGTTTTAGACTTCGATGTGATTCAAAGGAAAAACTACGCAAAGCACCGATTTGATTTGTATTAATTTGAAATATGCATAAGTCAGAATTAGCATGAGACGAAAGGACGCTGGCTCTCAGGCATCCCCGAGAGACTGGCCATGCCAGGTAACCTCACTGATCTGGTGAGCAGCTGTTGGAGGCAGCCCTCTGCTTTTGCTCTGATCCTGCCCAGGACAGACAGCAACGATCAGCGCCCCGCCTTGTGTGTTCACCGGCCTCCAAGTAAGTCAGGGAAGTAACACGAGGGAGGAACCCAGAGTGTCTGGACCTTCTGGCCCACACTGAGATGTTCGTGGTTGGTTGGGTTTTGGTTTGACTCCTTCGGCTGTCAGCTCTGCAGGGGGAAGAGGCCCGGCCTCTCAGTAGCAGATTTCAACTTCTTGTTTTACAATAATTTTGCAAGGGAGAAATGGATCTTTATAAAAGACGAGGAAGTACCATCAAGACTTTGACAGCCTTTTCCCTCCCACAGGAGACACAACCTTTCTCATGATACTTCATCGGTTCAGTTACGGCCACCTGAAGCTGAGACACATTTGCATGGTACGTTTGCCCTCAAATATTAGTCAGCTGGGGGAAAAAACCATCTGCATGAAAACTAAACTAATTCAGAGAGAGATTTCAAATAGGCCAATGCAGTTCTGGACATCCTTCTATACTCTAATGGCTATATATGAAATATATGGTATATAATACATGAAATATATATAATATGAGATATATATATTTAAGAATGTCATTTAAATGTATTTCTTGGATGACAGCATATGAAATATATATATAATATTAAATATATATATTTCAGGATGTCATTTAAATGTATTTCTTACATGACAGCATGTAAATCCAAGGAAAGAGAGAGAAAAAGGAAAATATTAATATTCTATATAACATTTCATGCTATGTGATTACTAGCTCAATTTGCTCATAAAATACTGTAAGTTCAAATAAGATATACCGAAAGGATCAGAGTGCCACCAAATGTTTTGGCAGCGTCTCCGTCCCACCCAAAGTTGCTGCTCTGGGTCGTGAGGCGGTAACTGCCCAGTAACTCATTAAGTCGATTCCAACTACACTGATATTGGAAATGATTATAGTGAAAGATGAGGATGTGTCCTCCTGTACGTGAAAGCGACAGTTCCGCCCACGTGCCGCACACACTGCTGCAGTCCGCTCCCTGAACAAGGGGCGCCGGCTGCACCGGGGAGGAGAAGCGAAACCACCTGACATCCTTGGTTACGCCATGGCCCCTGCACAAAGCTGCCTTCTCCAGAGGATGAGCTGCTTCGTTCCAACATATCCAGCCCGTGTGGGCTGGTGGCGGTCCTGAATTTACGTCGTAATATTAGAACCATTTTTTAAGAAACAGTGTTCTTGAAAGTTTAATTAAAAAAAAAAAAAAGAAGAAGTCTGCACACAGTCTGACCACAAAGATGACCTGAATTCACCCATTAACTATAATGATTCTGAAGATCTCTTCTTAGGTTATAAAAACAATCTCTTTCAAATGATGTTGAGGTTTTAATTGATCTCTCTACCCGAAGACAACAGTAGCATCAGTATTTTTGACTTTTGATTCCATTAACTCTTATGCAAATAGACTGTAATGTAGAAGTCTACTTCATCATTTCCCAACTGTTCACCTAAGTCAGTGAGTAGAAAAGATAATGAATTTATTCTCGTAATGGTGAAAAACTCTTCTTTTCGTATTTGAAATAGCTGAACAATGAGAATTTTCAAAGCATTACCATTGGAAGCCTTTCATTCATAGCTTAAATATATAAATCACTTATATAACATATAGCTAGTTTATGAAATAGACAAAACAAAAAAAAGTTAGCTTATATTTCAGAATTTTTAGTGGTTTATTTAGGAAGAATCTAAATAATATAAATAAATATAAGAAAGCTATGACCATTCTATTATTTAGCAGTTTTAAACTTTCAAACTTTTACTCCTTTTATTCATTTTCAGAATTATTGAATACCTTTGTACACTTGAAGTGAATGCTTTTGTCATGACATGATACAAGATTAAAAAATGCAAGCTGTGACTGAGGATTAAAAGAATCTTTAACAAATCTGTAAATGTGGCTTTAAGATGGGTTTACTAAGGAAAAGCTATAAAATCTTTATGTACCTAAAACTTCTATGTATATAAATGATAGTTTTTTTATATAGTTTTCATTGAAACTAACTTTGGAGTAGGAGAGTTGTGGATATTTCAAAAGCTACTTGTAAAAATGATTTCAAATATGTTAAGTGATTTACAATCTTCCTAAATTTCATATTGGCATCTGTTATGCAGAAGAAAAATGCTAAAAATAATCAATAAATTAAAAAATAAGGAACAGATATTTTTGCATTAAAAAAAGAACAGTTCATAAAAGTTAACAGCCAGATAAACCCTTGGCAGGGTTCACTGTAGAATGAAACTGTAGGGAAATTGAATTGACACCACAAATATGTTTACAGCGTATTATTTTGTTCCAACGTTACATAAATTCTGCAAATCTAAAACAGAAAGTTTATGTAACAGATGCCAAGTCAATTTCTGTATGTGCTTCATTCCTTGTTACTTGGGAAATGATGTGCTCTGCCTAATGATGCTGAAAATCACTCCCAGGACACAAAGCCACATGTGCAGGAGACCCATTGCATGGTGTAATTTGCAAACCATCAGTTATTTGCAGTGTCCGGCATGAGTTTCGTCTAATCGGCTAGCAGCAGAGTGTGGTTTGTGCACTCTTAAAAGATTTTAACGAAGGACTGCAGACTCACCAATGACTATGAGTACACGCAGCTGTTAGGCAAACTCCAGCGGGTATGAAGGGTGAAATGAGCTCGCCTTAGTTCCACAGTGAGTTCTTCGACATAGAGAAACAGGGTGATTTAGGACAATGGACGAGCCAGTGATATTTTCAACGTGTGCGCTAGACACCTTTCAGCAAAGACTAATACGTACTTGAAGAACTCATCTGCCAACCAGTAAATATAGTAATAAGTTAGGGGCATTCTTTTGAATTAAATTATAGCCTTCATGGAGATTGGTGCAATCTTTAAATTACATCTAGGAATATCATTTTTAGCTCAGAGTAGCAAAGTTGATTTGAGATTTCAGCCATCCTCATAATCAATATGCACAGAAACAAAAATCATTCAGAGGACCACATTGCAGATTTAGGCACATTTTTAAAAGGAGTTATTTTTCTCTTCTTTCCCCTAGAAGACATGAAACTAAAGATTACTCCACAGTCCTCTGGCAACCTGAGCAACTTCCTAACAGTCTGGCCATCCTTCTACAGCTGGTCCTAGGCTCAGGATGGTTCAGCTAACGATGTCCACTGTTGTAATGGTGAAAAAGCAATGCCCATTCAGTAGAAACTGGAATTCTACTGGAATTAAGTAGAAATTGGAATTCTGAATTTTGACCTTTTCCCAGGCTAGCGGTGCACGGCATAATCCTTTGAATACATATATTACATAAGGAATTCAACATTTTATTATCAAATAGGCTTTGTGTTAGCTGATTCTGCGCTGCTGTAGGATAATGTGACTGTTCTGAGCATGGTTAAGTTGGGCTAAGCTAAGTTCGGTAGGTTAGGTACTTGATAAGAATTTCCAACTTAGAATACTTGCAACTCCATGATAAGTCAAGGAGACCTGTACCAGTATTTACTCTGAAGTTCATACAAATAAATTTATTGGTCGTGCTTTCAGGCTAGCTTGGTAGCCGTGTATTTATTTTGCTACTAACTGTCTTTTATGAACACAAAAATAACTTTTGTGAACCACAGAATACTGGGTTTAATCTTTGTGAAGATGTCACTTCTGTTATGAATGTGAGTAAATTTGAATACCTATTGCTGTAAAGTCAACATACTCTTCTTTAGGGGGAAATAGGAGAGAGGAAAGGATAGACAAGACTAGATGAGCCAACTTTTAGAAGTTTTGAAGCAAAGGAGAATATACACCTGCATAAAAATAGATACTGACGGAGAATATGTATAAACTTTTAGATCTTTCATGCCTAAGTCACTATTAATTACATTCTTTAAGGTATTATAGTTATATCTTTCTTCTATTCATATTTTGTATATTATGGCCTAGGTAATTTACATATTTACCAATTAGGATGTTGGCATAAACCCAAACTAGTTTCTGAGGGAAATATTGACCTTATCTTCGGGTACTCACTTTTGATAAATTCTATAGGGAATTAAAAAGTAATCTGTTCAGATACAAGTCAATTTGTCTTCTTAATTAAAAAAAAATGAACTCATGTCCTTTTAAATCTTACCACCCTTCAAGTTCAACACCAAGGACAATAGATCTGTTCTTAATTAAAACCATAAAAAAATGGTATTACAGGCACTTGTTAGAAAACACAACCCAAAATGTGCTGCTGCCTAAAGTTAACAAAAGTTAGATAATACACATGGAGTATTGCTTGCAGGATATATATTAAGTTAAATTATCAAAATGGTAAATTAAAAAACATTGGATTTTTATCACTGCATAAAACTGGTTTACCAGAGACCAGAGAACCTAGTAAGTTATGTATGCTGCTCTTTGACAACTCATGTACCCAGTTTTTAGAGAGAATTTCACATTGCCATTATGGCATATTAAATTGCATTTGATTGTGGAGTTGTTTCTGAGGACACTGACCACTATATAACATTACTTCGGCTTTGTGAGAATCCACAGGAGAAATCTCTCTCAAGATGCCATATTATAAGCACCTACTTTCTTCTTAAGGAAAAAAAAATACCTTATGAGAAAGGGTTCAATCTTATATATGATATTCTTTTCCTTCTTTTCACTACCTGGAAGCTTAGAGTCAAATTTGAGTCCTGTCTCTACATAAATATAAATTAATTTTACTTTTTATATTATGCAATTTTCTCTTCCAATTTACCTGTGACATGATTACCTCATGTTTCCCCATATAATATATATTTTTGTAAATCACTTTGGTCTTTTAATTTTTCTTCTAGTTACTGGGAGCTCTTTGAGGTACAAATTATTGCATGTTAATGGGTGATATAATCACATCAGAATTTTAGAAAATTTTTATTATGATAACAAGAGAAACAGGTGGGGGATAAAGGCACGAGAGGGCATAATAGAAAACCATAGCAAAATCTAGTGAATTAAAAAGGAATTCGGAGAGGAGAAAACAGAAATTAGAAAAATTCATGAGACAGAGGTCTGTTTTTGTCACCAGTTGGATGTATTTACTTGGGTTAAATTAAATGGAGGAAATAAACTTTGGTTTCTGTTCTGGAAAATCTGGTGGATGGTAGAACAGGGACACAGAAAGAGAAGCAGATGTGAGAAGCACATTTTGAGTTTAGGATTATCTGGAATATGTTGGTAAATATATTCATTGGAAATTTGGAGATACAGAATAGGCATGCAGGAAAGGTATCATGAGGATGAGATGTAAAAGATTTTATTTATTTATGTGAAAGAGAGAGAGAGATAACAAGTAGGCAGAGAGGCAGGCAGAAAGAGGGGGAAAGCAGGCTCCCCGCCGAGCAGAGAGCCCGATATGGGGCTCGATCCCAGGACCCTGAGATCATGACCTGAGCCAAAGGCAGAGTCTTTAACCCACTGAGCCACCCAGGTGCCCCAGAAGATAGATATTTAAATATAAATACAGACATTCAACCCTATGACTAAGAATTGAAATTATTTTTAAAAACTTTTGTTTGAATTCCAGTTAGTTAACATACAGAGTGGTATGAGTTTCAGGTGTACAATATAGTGATCCAACACTTCCATACAACACTTGGTGCTCATCACAGCTGCACTCCTGAAACCCCCCCATTTATTTCACCCATCAACCCATCCCCTTCCCTCTGGTAACCATCAGTGTGTTCTCTATAGTTAAGAGTCTCTTTCTTGGTTTGCCTCTTTTTTCCCTTATGTTCATTTGTTTTATTTCTTAAACTCCACAGATGAGTGAAATATCATCTGGTATTTGTCTTTATCTAACTTCTTTTGCTTAGCATAGTACTCTCTAGCTCTATCCACATCATTGCAAATGGCAAGATTTCATTCTTTTTGATGGCTGAGTAATATTCCATTACATATTGATATACATACAATCTCTTCTTCATCCATTCATCAGTCAATGGACCCTTGGGTTTTCCATAATTTGGCTACTAGAGATAATGCTTTATAAACATCAGGGTACATGTATCCTTTTAAATTAGTATTTTGCATCCTTTGGGCAAATACTTGGTATTGCAATTGCTGGGTCATAGGGTAGTTACATTTTTTTTCCAATTTATTTATTTTCAGAAAAACAGTATTCATTATTTTTTCACCACACCCAGTGCTCCATGCAAGCCGTGCCCTCTATAATACCCACCACCTGGTACCCCAACCTCCCACCCCCCCGCCACTTCAAACCCCTCAGATTGTTTTTCAGAGTCCATAGTCTCTCATGGTTCACCTCCCCTTCCAATTTACCCAAAAGCACATACCCTACCCCCTTTCTCCCAACCCCCCTCCCCCCAGCAACCCACAGTTTGTTTCGTGAGATTAAGAGTCACTTATGGTTTGTCTCCCTCCCTATCCCATCTTGTTTCATGGATTCTTCTCCTGGGTAGTTACATTTTTAACTTTTTGAAGAACCTCTATACTGTTCTCCAGAGAGGCTGCACCAGTTTCAATGCCCACCAACAGTGGTTCCCCTTTCTCCACATCCTCAACAAAACCTGCTGTTTCCTGTGCTGTTAACTTTAGCCATTTTGACTGGTATGAGGTATTATCTTACTGTAGTTTTGACTTGTATTTCCCTGGTCATGAGTGATGCTGAGCATCTTTTCATGTGTCTGTTGGCCATCTGTATGTCTTCTAGGTAAAATATCTATTCATGTCTTCTGCCCATTTTTGAATGGACTTATTTATGTTTTGGGTTGTTGAGTTGTATAAGTTCTTTATATATTTTGGATATGAACCCTTTATTGGAAATGTCACTTACAAGTATTCTCTCCCATTTCCTTGGTTGCCTTTTAGTTTTGTTGATGGGTCCCCTTGCTATGCAGAAGACTTTTATTTTGATGAAGCCCCAATAGTTTAGTTCTGCTTTTGTTTCCCTTGCCTCAGAAGACATATCTAGTAAGAATTTTTGATAGTGGAAGAGACTGTCCATGGAGAGCAAATAGAATTAGTGGTGTACTATATTTGGTGAAAATTGATATTTGAAGGACTAGCAGACAAAGCAGACTACATAATGAAAAAAAAAAGAGCAAAGAAGAAAAGAAAGTCTAAAATTAAGTTTCAAGGAGTAAAGAGTTTTAAAAGTATGTCACCTAGTAGACAAAAGTTCAAGTAGGAGGAATGATGGAAGGGATCTGTATAGTAACTGGAAGATAGTGGGTGGCCTGGGATGCAGTGGTTTCATGGACTGGAGGAAGAAAGACTGATTACATGGATCTGAAGACTAACTAGGCATTCAGTTCATTTGTTACAGAATCACTGTAAGACTGGAGAGAGGTCAACATAAATAAGAAAACCTCTGATCTGCATAACATGAAGACAAATGCAAAATTCCCCAATAAGATCTTGTTGGATCCATTTAAAAAATACACTATAATTTACTTAAGATCCCATTAAAGTATAATCCCATGGCACTTCCTAATCAAACACTGCATAGAATAGGTCAAAGGAGAAAAGTTGCATTAACTCATTTCAAAAAGATGTTAGAAAAATTCACCATTTTTCTCTCATAAAACTTTTGAGTAAATCTTTTTAAAGATTGCATTTATTTATTTGACAGAGAGAGAGATCACAAGTAGGCAGCGGCAGGCAGCAGGGTGGAGGGAGGGGAAGCAGGCTCCCTGCCAAACAGAGAGCCGGATGTGGAGCTCAATCCCAGGACCCTGAGATCATGAACCAAGCTGAAGGCAGAGGCTTAACCCACTGAGCCACCCAGGAGCCCAACATCTGAGTAAATCTTAATGAACTAAGATTTGAAGGGAAATTTTAATACAAAAGGGATAATTTAGTCCAAAAGTTCAATATAATATTTAAAAGCAAACATAACCTTTCTGATTTTATAAAATAAAATCACTGAAATAAAATAAAAGAAATTGATATAGAGAAAGGCAAATATAATTCTGCTCATTTTGGAGACCCTACCATTGTTTCAAATAAAGAAGGCTTAGGGCCTATTTTCTACAGAGGCACCATTGGTTGCCATCTAATCTTCGGGTAAACAGTTACGTCCATATCTTCCTGGCTAGATCTGGAAGACTTAATTATCATTGTCTTCTATTATCACTCCAGCTTATGGTTTCTTTTCCCCCAAAACTTATTTTAATCATTTAACACATAAGTAGACTATTTTGCAGAAACTCTTGGACTGTAATTTATTCTTATATTTTTCCAAAAATTTTAAGGTTTTATTTTGCCATCAATTGTGTACTAATAATATGTATGTGATTGTGGGGTGAGTGGGGGTATTCCATAATTCTGTTATCACTATGAAATCTGATTGACATTGCTGTAGAATTCTATCACAGTCAACGTAAAGACCATAAGAGGAAAGTATTTGACATAATAGTCTTTGCCCTTTGTACCCTATCTATCCTTGCTGACTTTAACAAAACAATGTGAGAAAGATATAAGAAATGTTTTTGAAAGGCCTAGGAATATTTAACAAATGCATACACCTTAATTAGTTAAGACTTTCCTCTTACTTTCCCAGTGTTAACATTTTTCTATTTGTAAGCTGCCCTGAAGAACTATGACACAAAGATTTTTGCAAGTATGCTAAGATAGGCTGTCGGGCATTTCTGTTGCCTAGATGGCAAGGGGGCAGGTGCTCAGTAGCTGTAGTAAATACACTGAGCCTTGAGGGTCATGGGTGTGTGGGCTCAGGTGTCCTATTGCACTGGTTGTAAGTTATGTGACTTCGAGTAAGTAGCTTATGTTTTGTGACTCAGTTTCCTCATCCATAAAAGGGATGATGGTATCTACCTTTTAGATTAATTGTGAAGACTGATATGTGATATACACATATAGAAAAGATTAATTGAGATATACAAGGTTATACACACATGCAGCCACATAGTTTTAAATAAGGCTTTAATAAGAACTAATAAATTACCTACTCTAAATGTTTTGGACTCAATCTAAATTCAGATTTTTTATAGTTATAGAAATGAAAAATTGAACAAAATGTTTGGTGATCTACAAAGATAATCAGTCCTCTGCCAATTTCCCCAGGCATTGCTTGTGTGGTAACCATTGTCCCATTGTAGACTTCTCATAAATGTGTTGTGATGCATGCTGTCCCTTAATATTTGAGTGCTTACAAGTGATTTACTGTATATTGAAAGATGTATGACCACTTGGCTGGACATAAAATCTTAGCAATGCATTCTTTCCTTGAGTTCCTTGAAATGTTTTACTTCTGTTTTCTTTCTTTGTAAGATACTCTCAAGGTAATACCAAAATTACTTTCTGTCCTTTCCTCCCTGCTGAGCAGGGAGTCAGACTCCGAGCTGGATCCTAGGACCCTGGGATCATGACCTGAGTCAAAGGCAGATGCTTAATCAACTGAGCCACCCAGTGCCCCACCTTTCTAAATAAGTTCATGATACCTTGAAGCCTAAAGAATTCTCATTTTCTCTACATATTTTAAAATCCAATCATTTTATTAAGATCAGCCTTGGTTGGAATTAACCTTTCTAGGTGAATTTTTTTCCAAGTGTATATGATGCCCTTTTGGTGTATATTATGGCATTTATTTCCTAGAAACTATTTTAGAGTATAGATTGTAATCTAATTATAATCTAAATATAATCATATTATTAAAAAATTATAGACTTTTTCATTCTAAAAGTTCCTTGGACCCTTTTTCAATAAATTACTAACCCACCATCCTCAGACATAAAAAGTTATTATCACAATATTTCTTACTTTTCTAAAGTTTTGATTAAATGGGATCATAAAGTATGTGTCATTTTGTATTTGACTTCTTTCATTTCACATAAATGTTTTTGGGAGTCATTGATTTCAGATAATAAAAAAGTAAAACAAAATGGGCCAGATAATTTCAAGTAATGTTAAAGATTACAAGCAAAATAAAACAAGTTTAAAATTAGAGAATGTCTTTCTTACCAGAGGAAAGACTGGGGTTTATTTCACAGCAGAGCCCTGAGTAAACTTTTCTGAAGTAGTGGCATTTAAGTTGTGACATAAATAAGAAGTAGAATGTCAGGGCTCCTGGGTGGCTCAGTCTGTTGAGCGTCTGACTCTTGATTTTGGCTCAGATCATGAACTCAGTGTTGTACGATTGAGCCCCACGTTGGGATCCAAGCTGAGCATGGCACCTGCTGAAGATTCTCTCTCTCCTCTCCCTTGGCCTCTCCTTCTGCTCACTATTTTTTTTTTTCTCTTTCTCTCTCTCTCTCAAAAAAAAAAGACATTCTTTTTTTTTTTTTTTTTTTTTGATGTCAAGTGAAAAACTAGGAACAGCATATTTCAGATAAAAGTAACAATGGAGCATGAAGACTTGGAGTCAAGAACAAGGAATAAAAAGCAGGCTCCAGTGGCTGGAGTGTAGTGGAACAGGCGGAGGAGCAATTAGGGGAAAATGCAATTAAAGAAGGAGACCAAAGCTTTTAAGAGGCATCAGAGACTATGGTGTGGAATTGGTTTTTACTGGATACAACTGGGAGATTTTAAGTGGGAGGAGAGGAATGGTCAGATTTACGTTTTACAAAACTGGTCAAGAATAGAAGCAAAGACTATTGTTAGGAAACTGCTGAAATTGCCAAGGCAGAGTTCGTGGCAGTTTGGACTGAGATAGTGTAATTTGAAGGCAGAGGGGACAGCACTTTCCGATGTACTGGATTTGGAGAGTAAGAAAAAAACAAATAGGAATTAAGATATCTTCTAAGTTTTGGCTTGGGCAACCATGTGGATGAGAATTGCTGGGGAAGAAACATGTTTTCTTTTAGCCATGTTATGTTTGGTATCCTAATGGAGATAATTTTTTTATAAAAAGATGTACTCTTTACAGAAATACTGTTTTATTTATTTCTGTCAGATGAGTTTTTTTTAGAAAAACAATTTTTAAATAAAATTAATAACTGAGCAAAATTTTTCTGCCATTTGTAATTATTTTACTACTAATAGCTCTAATGAGAAAGACACTTGTAATAACTGTGGGGCAGGTTTCATGCTTACTTTCAAATGAATCTTAAGGTATGTCCAATGCCCACTAGGTACCCAAAGAACATGAGCATGAAAATCCCAGTTATTTAGGAATCCTTGTTTTATTGACAAAGAGCAGAGTTCCCTAAAGGGAAAATTGATAAGAAAAATTGGTCTTCAACACCTAAGTCAATTTTCTATGAATGCTTTTTATGCATGCTACTTTGTTCTAATTCATCTGAATTAGAAGTATAAGGTATGAGCATCATCTGTCTAAGCCTAAATCCAGTTCCAACACCCAACATCTTGAATTGTTCCAAGAAAGCCCAACAAAGTAAAAGTCTGGATTTTTTTTTTTTTAATTTCTACAGTGAGAGCTGTCTCTTTCACTGACCAAGGCTCACAAGATGAGAAAATATCCAAACATGATAAAAAGATCTTGGTTTAGGGGCAAATGACCAGAGTTGTAGGTGAAACAAGGGTCTCCTTTATGCATTACTTTTCAGAATTATATTGGATAAGTTGATGCTAGGTGCTATTAACAAAACAAAACAAATAACAACATAAAAAATAAGAGTAAGCAATAATTATTCCTTTGAATGCTATGTCCATTGTGATGAGATGTAAGTTCTGTATCCATTGGCAGAATAACCTAGATTAAAGAGTTATATCTTTAAAATTTGACCTTTAATTAGACCTAAAATTAGACCTTTAAAATGGTCTAATAGAGAGAACTTCCTCATCTTGATAAAGAGCAACTTCAGTATTTATAGCTAACATCATACTTAATGATGGGAAGCTAGATGCTTTTCCACTAAGATTAGGAACAAAGCAAGAATGTCACCTCTCATCATCCCTTTCAACATTGCGCTAGCTAATGCAGTAAGACAAAAAAGGAAATAAAACGTATACAGATTGGGAAGAAAAAAAATAGGGGTGCCTGGGTGGCTCAGTGGGTTCTGCCTTCAGCTCATGTCATGATCTCAGGGTCCTGGGACTGAGCCCCGCATCCGGCTCTCTCCTCAGTGGGGAGCCTGTTTCCTCCTCTCTCTCTGCCTGCCGCTCTGCTAACTTGTGATTTCTGTCTCTCTGTCAAATAAATAAATAAAATCTTAAAAAAAAAAAAAGAAAAAATATAACTTTGTACATAACATGGTTCAACAGAAAAATCCCAAAGAATCACCACCACAACCAACAAACCATGGGAACAAAAGTGATTACACTAAGGTTGTAGGATATAAGATTAATATCCAAAAGTCAACTGGTTTCCCATATAATAGCAATGAAAAACTAGGGTTCAAAGTTCAAAACAGTATCACTCAAAGTAGCACCAAAAAACTGAAATACTTAGGTAGAAATATAACAGAATATGTTCAAGATCTATATGAGGGAAAACCATAAATATCTGATGAAATAAAAGATCAAATAAGAGGACAGATACTTTAAGTTTCATCAATTAAAGAGACTCACTATTATTAAGATCCTAACTTTCTCAATTTGATATACAGTTTCAACACAATCTCTATCAAAATCTCAGGAAGTTATTTTGTGGATTTCAGCAAACTGCTTCTAGCTTATACGGAAAAGTCCAAGAATCAGAATCACCAATGGAGTACTTAAGACCAGAGAGCAAAGTCAGATGTATTACACAACTTGGGTTCAAGACATACTATAAGGCTACACACAATAGTAGAGACAAGTGCTATGATGGAAATAATAAATTTTGCTTGTATTTGTTTTGATACTATATTTTGTGATATATATCCCCTCAAAATAATGAAAATTATTATCATTCTTATAAGTAAAAAAATAGTCTTCAAAATTACTATATAGAATTGGGGTCCATAGGAAAAATACAGGCTTAATGTATTTTTTTAATGAAGAAAGAAAAACGAAATCAAATTGGCTCAGTCATTAAGCATCTACCTTTGGCTCAGGTCATGATCTGAGGGTCCTGGGATCAAACCCCACATCGGGCTCCCTGCTCAGTGGGGAATCTGCTTCTCCCTCACCAACTTCCCCTGCTTGTGTTCCCTCTCTCACTGTGTGTGTCTCTCTCTGTCAAATAAATAAAAATCTTAAAAAAAAAAAAAATCCGGGGCACCCTGGGTGGCTCAGTGGGTTAATCCTCTGCCTTCAGCTCAGGTCATGATCTCAGGGTCCTGGGATCGAGCCCCGCATCAGGCTCTATGCTCGGTGGGGAGCTTGCTTCCCCCCTCTCTCTGTCTGCCTCTGCCTACTTGTGATCTCTCTCTGTCAAATAATTAAATAAAACCTTTAAAAAAAAATCCTATAAGTTTGAAATGAAAATGTTCCAGAGCTCATTTACATAGAGACATGGAAAATTTCCATCACAATCACACTGTGTTTTCTAACAAATGGATTCTATAAAGTTAAACTTTACAATGTTTTGAGAAACAATGTCAAATATGCATTGCAAGAAACTGCTGAAAGTAAGTCCTTCATTGCAATTTTCAAGTGCCCTTCTTTTCACCTAACAATATCTATTCACAAGTCTACAATGAATGAAAACTTCCTTTAATAATTTATCTGTGCTGCATATGAGACTATTTTGAACAGCCCTTGGCTTTCACCAATTACATAAAGCACTGTCTATTTTCCAGTGCATCTGGTAGACACGCTGTATGAATGAATAATGGAAGAGTCAATAACGTACAAATTAGGTAAGGAGACCTAGTCCTTTACGACTTGAAGTCTAGATTCAAATTTTCCTTTCCTTGTTAATCTATAGAAACCTAGATGCTAAATTTTAGAAAACAATTATATAAAGTAATACTTACAGTACTAACCAAAGAGGTGGATCTCAAACCATCTGGTTTTCAGACCTCTCTGCACTCCTAAAAATCACTGAGTATCTCAAAGAGTTCTTTTTTCATCTGTTTTATGTCATTTAACATATGAGGAATTACAGAGAATATTAAAAATTATTCATAAATTTATTTTAAGAAAACAATAACTCCTTTATTATTTATCTAAATAACTATATATATTTTTAAAAGCTAATTAAAAAAAAGCAGTACCATTTTACATTTTGCAAGTCTCTTAATTGTTTGGCTAAATAAAAGAGAGCTGAATTCTTGTATCTGTCTCTAGATTCAACTTATTGGCATTTTGTACCTCAAAAAGCCTGAGAAAAACTCACTGCATGTTCATGTAAGTATGAGAGGGGGAAAAGGCAGCATCCTTGTATTTTTTTTAAATATAGTTTTGACTTCACCAACCCATACAAGACTTGTGGACAGCCAGCAGTCCCCAGACCAAACTGTATGAACTACTGAACTAAGTTTTATTGAATATGTATAATGTGTTAGATAGCAGTGCTTCCTGTGAATAATCTCATTTGAACATAGAGATGGAAATCGTGTCTGAAAAAGAAAGAGAGATCTTTACAAGCACCAAGTTCAATAAAAATGCCCATTCTGGCCACTGCTTCATTTCTTTCTTTCTGACTCCAATAAATTATCTACCCACTAATGTCTATTTTTACTTTTTGCAACATTCCTTTTCCTCATATAGTCATTATTGGGTATTTCTCTCCCTATTCACCACACATACACACACACACACACACACACACACACTCTCCCCTGACTCTGGGAAACTTAAATGAAGGAAGGTTTACTTAGTAGAAAATAATGTTCCAACATTTCTCAAATTTACAGGGCATGGAACAAATCAGGAAAGAGGTCACTTTCCTATCATATAAATATAGAACGAATGTCCCACACATTCTGTATTCTGTTTGAATTAAAAGCAAGTTTGGCAGGCTTCCAAAGTTTGAGAATGGCATTTGTTTGGTACCTTGCCATACATTTATTACACTACTCAATAAATAAAAATCTAAGATAAGATTGTCATTTTAATGCATCAATGACAGCAAAAAAATAGAGGAATCAAAAAGCAAATATCTTTGTGGCATGGTTTTAGGAGGTCTAATAGGAAAGATATTTTGAATCTCCTGGTCAAATATATATATAAATATATATATATATATATATATATATATATGTTACAAGTGGAAAACAGATACAAGTAAAATGCCCAAGTTAAAAAGAGTGATAGTTATTTAAATGGATACAAATGTGACTTTTCATGGATATTGATACACGGCTGTATGACAGCATATTGACATTCTTGTAAATATTCCATGAAATAATTTAATTCACCTGCTTTAAAAAAACAAAGATTCTATCATTTATTTGACAGAGAGAGAGCGAACGTGCATGCACATGTAAGAGGAGTGGCAGAGGGAGTGGGAGAAGCAGGCTCCCACTGATCAGGGAGCCTAATGTGGGGCTTGATCCCAGGACTTGGAGATAATGACCTGAGCAAGGGAGACACAACTGACAGCTACCCAGTGTGCCCTCACCCAGTTTTTATTATATAGTTGGCAGGTAACAAGTTCCAGTCTGAGTCAAAGAGAAATTCACATTTCAATTCCATAATCAATTACATTATTGGATGTGTTGCTATTTATAGTTAGAGTGTTTTAATATAAAGTGTTTTGTATTAATAGTGTTTTAATATAAAGTGTTTTGAATTTATTATCGGAGCATCCCTTTGGATACCTCAATTCTAAGAACTCATGACATCACATTTCATTGTGTGTAGATAACACTTCAGGTAGTACTGAAAGTCAGTGTTAATAGAAGTTGAGTCTTTGGTAACAAGAAAACTTATTGTTAGGTCAGTAAGATGTAATGAGGCACCAACGGAAGGTTTTCATACAAAGTTTACAAAACATTGAAGGCAGCAGTAATAATTTCAATCTGTATTTAGTATTTTAAGCCCTGTGATTAGTCATACTATGAGCACATTTCTATATGGATGAGGGAAGTTTATACCCACCAGACGGTGGACTACTTCACTAGTATTGGTTCTGCTTCACCGGTGTGGGTTCACTTAATGTACAAGGCATCATAATGTCAGTTCCAGTCTGAACTCTCCAAATGATAAAACAGGTACTTGCCTAATTCACACCTGTCCTCCCTCGCAACACACCAAGACAAAATCCAAATGATCTCAGAGAAGAATAATATGAATTTCTTTATTCAGAATACCCACTGTTGATGCATAAACTGTTTTAGGAAATTTAGATCATTTGTATGCCTATGTTTTCCACTTTTAACTACAGAGTTTAAATCTGAATGAAAATTTAACATAAAGACATATGAAATATTATATAGTGTGTTAAAATGTATACTTCATATTTTAATGTTATTTCTTTACTTTTGCAAAAATATGATTCTCATTAATGACTTAAAAATCAAAAGCATATCAGTACATTTTTATTAAAAAGAGTTGTGACTGGTACACAATCCTCTATAAAGTATAGGGAATAGATAATATTTCATTGTAACATTATACTGTTGTGAAATGTATAGAGAATTTCAAACCAGTAAAAGAAGTGAAATAATATCTCTAGTGAGGATAGTGATTGGGCTCATTTTTTTTTCTTTTTTTTGGCCAAAGTTTTGAAAATAGTAACAATGAACTCAAATTCTGTATTACTTTGCACTCTCTACTCTAGGAATTACTTTTAAAATAGTGATATTAATAATTATATATTGATCATTCAAAGACCGAAAAATGCATTCCTGGATACATTAGTATATAGTTACATTATCACCAGAATAAAGAATACATTTCATTCTATTACATAATACAAACTAACTCAACTCCAGGGTTTTGTTCACTGTGCTGAATTTTTAATGATGGTGCAAAGCTGTGTTTTACTCAGGTTGGGTGAAGGTCCATGGGCATATTAATCTATTCCTGAGTGGCAGTATCCCTCCCCCTTTATTCTAATAGCTATAAAGTCACTCCTATTTTACTCATTGTATTCATGGGCAAATATGTCAGTTGGTTCTAAATGCATTACCTAAAGCACATTTGACAAACCAGGCACTACTATATACTTAAAAAGTAACAGGAACCAATGCCAGGACTACAATGAGACATGAATTAGGCGACAGGCTGCTCACTTCCTCTACTTAGGACATTTTTCCTTTCACAATTTCTCCTTTTACATTTTCTTTATATTTTACACCTTTCTTTTACATCTTTTTCAATACCAGGATACAATGACCCCATTCAGCTCTGAAAACATGCTAATCAGGCAGATTTCATAGCTAGAGGCAAACTTCTTAGTCTGTTTCTCCAATAGCCATATGATTAAAATAGCATAGACATTTTATGACTCAGGACAATTGGATGATACAGTATAAATATTCCAAAATAATAAATATGGTAGTCTGAAGCAAGACCACCATCATCTCTCACCAACCTGGTGGAGTTCACACTGCAACAATATGAGCCCTGGAAAAGCAGTTTAATTTTCTGTTCCTAAGAGAAAATAACTGGGTGGGTGGTCCAGAAATACTACTTCATAAATTAATTTAGGTAGATGCTTTTTCTTTCAGTATCCAAGGTGTTTTATATACACATTGGAATGGATGACTATTTGCTTTATCTGCTGAATGACTCATGTAATGATAACCATGTGTGTTTGCTTTCTGTACACCAACACAGTTATCGGCTGGATGACCTCGTATTGACATCTTATCCTAGTAACTAATACCCACTTACTAGTTGGAGACATCTCTTTTGAAATTTAAATCCCCACTCAAATTTAATCAACAGTTGGACAAAAGTCAAATTTAACTCATGAAAACTAGTCAAAATCCCTGTGACATTCCTCTTTTTGATTTACCACCTCTGGTATTAGCCAGCACTCTGGTCACTGACCATAATCACAGGTCTGGCCACTGGAATTAACACAAACCTCAAAAGAAAAAAAAATCAATTCCATTTATAGAAATGGAAGTTGGGGAGTTATGATGAGGGAGTGACTAGTTTTGGTCCAACAGTTTAACAGAAGAGTTAGCATTTCCAGAATTAAAAAGTATAGATTAATGAATCCAGTATTAGTTGCTGTTTCCAAAAGCTAAATGTATAAGAGCTTATGTAGGTAGTTATTCACATATTAATTTTAAAGAGAACTTTTAATTGCAATATAACATACATATAGAAAAATACATAAACCACAATATAAAGCCTAAAGAAATTCAACAAAAATGCACCCATGTGATTAGCGCCTAGGTCAAGAAATTAAACATTATCATCACTCCAGAAACTATGCATCCTTTCAAGGTCACCAATTCCTGAACAGTAAGGATAATCCTGATTTCCAAGCTGTGATTTCTAAGATAGTTGGTCTTGTGCATGTTGTATTTTTAAATTCAAGGGTATTTGGTGGGGACTCCATTTTATCTGATGATAAGTATTAACTAATTTAAGCTCAACTAGTGTAATTAGTGGAGGGATTGACAGATATCTTAATGCTTCAGAAAACCAGAGTTAGAAAAGTATTTTAAACAAAACCTATTATTCCACTGATGTATAATATATATTAAAACACATTCTGGGGACGCCTGGGTGGCTCAGTGGGTTAAGCCGTTGCCTTCGGCTCAGGTCATGATCTCGGGGTCCTGGGATCGAGTCCCGCATCGGGCCCTCTGCTCAGCAGGGAGCCTGCTTCCTCCCCCCTCTCTCTCTGCCTACTTGTGATTTCTCTCTGTCAAATAAATAAATAAAATCTTTAGGAAAAAAACGCAACACATTCTGGGGAGCATAAGTGGAAATGAGAAAATCTGATCTTTCTTCCAACTGATGTCCTAGATATTAGTACTGTATCTCTTGAATTGATTACAAATTAGTGCTATAAAGTCAGACATGACTTCAACTATTGACTGTGTCACTTAGGTATTTGATCTTAAGCAGATAAACTTCCTTAATCTTTACTTTCTTTTTTTGTAATAGAGATTATAACAGAACATAATTTATAATGCTTATAGAATTTAAAGGAGGTAATGTCCAAAGTAGCTATCTTGATCCTGGGATATAGGAAGTTCCCAATAGATTATAATTATAATCCATACCCTTTGATTGGAGTACGTCATTTCAAGGAAGCCATTCTAATGATACAATACAAAATACAGGAAAGCTTTATGCACAAAATCATCACTGTAATGATATTTATAGAAAAATAGATATAGTAGACAAGTTTATTCAAGATTAAAAATAAAATGGACTGGAAAAACACACCCTAAATTTGAAAAACATCATATAAAATATTGCAAGATAAAAAAGATTTGAATAGTATTTTGTTTCTTCCTATAATATTACAACATTGAGCAAATATTGAAAGATATATCTTTTTCTGATTAACACTGACAGTCCTGGCCTTTTAACTGTTCACTACTTTTAATAGTATTTTGAAATAAATAGAAGTCACTTTTATTTTTAAATGACTAGGATCATCGGTCTTGTGATGAAAAACCATATGCAACTTAAATGAAGCTTGGACAGTCTCTTCAACAAATGGTGTTGGGAAAATCAGACAGAAAAATGCAAAAGAATGAAACTGGACCATTTGTATAAATCATACACACAAAAAAACCTCAAAATGGGTGAAAAACTTATATGTGAAACAAGAAACCATTAAAATCCTAGAGGAGAACAAAGGCAAAAACCTCTTTGGCATAGGCTATCTTCTTACTAGACTGGCAGCTTCTTATGTCTCCTGAGGCAAGGGAAACAAAAGCAAAAGTAAATAAAGTGTTGGGCCTACATCAAAATAAAAAAACTTTGCATTGGTGGTATAGTGGTTAGCATAGCTGCCTTCCAAAATAAAAAACTTCTACACAGCAAAGGAAACCATCAACAAAACTAAAAGGTAACTTAGGGAATGAGAAAAGATATTTGCATATGATATATGTGATAAAGGGTTAGTAAACAAAATACCTAAAGAACTTGCCAAACTCAACACCCGAAACACAAATAATCCAGTTAAAAATTGGGCAGAAAACAAGAATAGACATTTTTTTCAAAGAAGACATACAGATGGCCAACAGACACATGAAAAGATGTTCAACGTCACTCATCATCAGGGAAATACAGATCAAAACTACAAGACATCATCTTATGCCAGTCAGAACAACACAGGAAACAACAGATTTTGGTAAAGATGCAGAAAAAGGGGAACCTCTTACACTGTTGGTGGGAATGCAAGTTGGTGCAGCCACTCTGGAAAACAGCAGGGAGGTTCCTCAAAAGTTAAAAATAGAGCTACTCTATGACTCAGCAATTGCACTACTAGATATTTACCCAAAGGATAAAAAATACTAATTCAAAGGAATACATGCACCTTGATGTTTTTAGCAGCATTTCTACAATAACAAAATTATGGAAGGAGTCCAAGTGTCCATCAACTAATGGACTATTGGAATATTACTCAGCCATAATAAAGAACAAAACCTTGCCATTTGCAAAGATATGGATGGAGATAGTGAATGGAATATCACTCAGCCATAAATAATAGAATATTTCTTAGCCGTAAAAAAGAGTGAACTCTATTTGCAAAGATATGGATGGAGCTAGTGAGTATTATGCTAAATGAGGTAAGTCAGAAAAAGACAAATACCATACGATTGCATTCATATGTGGAATTTAAGAAACAAAACAAATAAGCAAAAGAGGGAGAAAAAAGAGAGGGAGGCAAACCAAGAAACAGACCCTTTACTCTAGAGAACAAACCGATGGTTACCAGAGGGGAGGGGAGGATGGTTAAAAGAGGTGATGGGGACTAACCCCTTGCTGTGGTGAGTACCAGATAATGTATGGAAGTGATGAATCACTAAACTCTGTATTTGAAACTAATATTACACTGAATATTAACTAGCTGGAACTTACATAAAAACTTGGAAAGTTTAAAAAAAAAAAAAAAGAATGTTACTCTCGTCCTGGTCTTGGTAAACTTAGGTATTGAGTTTCGACTCAATGCTCTATCCACCTCACAAGTATGAACAAGAGGTTCAGAAAAATATATGTAGCATAACAATAGCTTTATTCTATTTTAATTATGTATTTCAGTTACTCTTTGACATATTCAGTTCAAATAAATGGGTAATTCTATTCCAAAAAAAAAAAAAAAGAATCATATGATCCAGGAAATAAGAAAGGGAGGGGGTAGAAGATTCTAGTTGTGATAAAGAGGTGAATAAGACCTTTTAGCTTTTTACTTTTCAATAAGCACTGGTCAGAGCACTATTTATTGTAACCAAGAGGCTTGCATTTCATTTTAGAGATTCTGATGTTGATTTCTGAGTTCATGCTCCTTTTTACAAAACAGCAGAACACAAACTCCATTTGGTTCACTTTTTTTAACTTGTGTGAAGGATTTTAATGTTTTAAGATTTTTCCTTTATACCCTTCACACCATTTCCTCTTCTTTATAACACTGACAAAACTGTTGTCTAACAGAAAGTTGTTGATCAATAAATTTTGAGAACTTTACTGAATTATTCCTGGGATGTCCATTTTGGCCAACCACAAAATTCAAAGGTTCATAATTAAAATAGGACCAAACTATAATTTTTTTTTTATCAGTGCGTCATTCATTCTTCTAGCAAACACTGAATGATCATCATATAATCCAAGGCCCTGGGCTAGAGGAATTGATAAGAGCTAAGAAAATCGACATTCCGTCTTGGCTAGTTGAGCCTTGGGCAGTTTTTATATAGAATACATAAAGTCACTGCTTAGTGACTTAATGAGGCAGAGCCTAAATTACTGCCTAGATGTAAATCCCTGGCTTCACAGTTGACTAGAAGGCCATTAGGAGGTCAATCTAGCTATTTTGTTTGTATTAATGAACAACTTAGATACAATTCATTGCTTAGCCACTGCATGTTATTACAAAAATAAAATTTAAAAATCTCAAAGGTTGACTCAAAGTTATGTCTTAGCTTTTCAGGGAAATACTTTAACTACTTCATGTCAGTCTTGGTGCCTTGCTACCACTTATGCCATATATAAAGCATCATTTTGCTTTTCTCTTCCTCAAAAATCCTTGAAACAAAAATAAAATTTGTAGGAATTGTATTTCTGTGAATTTTTAAGAGAGTTTATAGTTAACACTTTCACTAAATTTATAGTGAACACTTTCACTAAAGCTTTCTCTATGTCAATAACAACATCCAGAGAATATAATACCAGACCATCTTTTCAAACAAAAGGGAAAAGTGTTTGGTGTTTGTTTGATAAATACATTAATATACTTCAAAGACTTCTGTGTCATGTTGATCAGCTGAATTATAACTAAGAGTGATGTCTAGATAACCTCCATTCTTTAACAATACAGAGATAGAATCTTCTAAAAATGCCATGTTAGTAGGTGATTTAAGAGAGAATAGGTAACATGATTGTAATGATATAGAGGAATTTATGCTTGGAAAAATAAGCTAATTATGCTGACTATATAAATTCTTAGTTTTTTTCCTCCAAAACTAGTATTCTGTGTATTTAATCATTCAAAGCAATATATAAAAAGACATATAAAATAAATATATTCAATATTAAAAGCATGTAAGAATTTGATTATAAAAATCAAATGACCAAACTATCCTGTTAAAGACCTAGAATGCTAAAGATGGAGAAGACATACTTATCAAGAGTCATAGTCAATCCTTACATAATTTGAGAGAAGTAGTAATAAGGTCATGGGTCAAAAATTTCAAGATTCTACAGTAATTATAAATATTAGAATGATTTTTTCCTTTTAACGATTTTATTAGTATGGTCACAAAATTGACATCTATAGTACACTGATAATGTAGCTGAATACAAGTGTTTTAAGTAAGTAACTTATATAAATGCCACAGGTTTTAAAATGTCAACTCTACATGACCATGCATTTCCCATGCTTTGCATCTGTACCCTCAAGTTGCACGATTCAATGTATCTTTGTCCTGTGTCTCTGTGTACAAGTCAGCTAGGTGGATAGGGAGCTGTTGAGCCATTCTGCAGATCCAGATTTTCAAGCACAACAGTGGTGAACTCAGGTATTCCATGGAGCATGGTGGCAACATTGGGTTTTGCTTGGTTTGGGTAAAAATGCAACTACCCACAACTGCTTGTGTGAGCCACCTGATTCCTTGGGGCTTGGGATATGCACAAAGGGTATTTTGCTATCCCTGCATTAGGTCACCAGACAGAATCTATATCTGTGTTTCCACACCAGAGGAAATGTCTAGAATTGAGATGCTGTTGATGATACAGCTGGAAACAAGGTAAGATTCATGAAAGTTATTAATAGCTGTCAATTAATCCAGGGGTTGTAATCATTCTTAACATACATCATGCAGGAATTCAGATCAGATGTTTTAATTTTTATAAATGTAGATATTCCAAAGTCAGTCAAGCTTACGTAGAGACCTAAGGACTGTTAACAGTGTTATCCCTAAAGGGTGGCATGTATTGGGTGGGAAGGATGAAGAAAGGAGAGAACATTTACAGGGAATACTCAACATCCTGTTTCACATGGGTAATTTCTTACTTTAAAACACAAGGTTGAATACTCAGGAAGACTCTGAGTAAAAGAAATGTCAATTGTTGAACCTTTTAGAATTTAGAAATCTTTTCTTTTCTGTTTTTATGAGTCTGTTTTTAATTGTCATTTCCTGATCTTGTTTTTTAGTTTGGCACATAAACTTGGCTTGCCGCTCTCTGTGGAGACCACAGTCTGATTGTGGATATCCCCTTCTGTCCGTGGATGTCACCACAGGTGTAATCTAGTCACAAGGACAGAATGTTTACAACCGTTTCTGTTTCAACTCTGATCATCTCTAACTGGTATATACAACACAATTTCTTTTTCATTAAAACCATGAATCATACATGAAAGTGATTGGTATGAGATGATAATCACCTACACACTTACATTCAATACATGGCTTATGAGCAAGTCCAGGGTGGAAAAACACGGATGATGGGCAGAAATCATGGTCAGATGATGCAAGCTAAAGAACTGGATGCTGAAAAGACCACTGTTTTTTTTGACAACTATTCATCTCTTGGCTGGATAACAGCAAAATGCATCACTTTCCAAGTCATTCAGTATTTGCAGTAGGTACAGGAGAAGAGACGGGCTTGTGTCCCTAAGTTTGGTAACAGCCACATTTGAAAGCTGACCTCTCAATCGAATATCTTTAGAATGAAAACCAGAAGGAAGTATGGGCCTTGGCAAAGGGGTGCTTTACTGGGACCAGTGAGGAGGGATGGATTTGCCTACAAAGAATCAGTAGTATTGATTAAAGAAAGGGCACATTGCACAGCACTGAATATTCAGCAGCAGACTAAGAGAGTAAAAGGACAGGTTCTGGAACAAGTCTGTCATTAACCAGCCACGTGGTATTGAGCAACTGCAAGCCTTGGTTACCCCATCTGTAGTGGGGGGGCTCGGTCGCTATGGTCTGTAAGGACCTCCCATTTCTAAGCTCTTCATTATGAACATCTGTGTGAATCTTGCTGACCAACTGGAGCTCATGCTTGGGTTATGACCTCCTCCAATATCAGAACAAGATCGAAATCCTCATTTTCTGATCTTTGTGCTCAATTCGGCACCCGTTTCCAGTATTTTCCTAACTTCACTCCCACTCCAGCTCTTCTGCTTTGCGTCTACTCAAAGCGTAATTCAGCTTAAGGAACTGCTGGACAATTATGTCACCCTTCTCAGTGTGCACTGATTTTTCCAATGATCAGGTGGAAAGGCAGTGCATGACACCCAGAACTCAGGGGTCAGTGCAAGGAATTCAGGCATCAGAGGCAGATGGTGTGGAGATGTTTTTGAGCAGGACCTTTCAGAAGGTTAATCCACCACCATAAAGCCATTTGCCCCTGTTTCTTCTACCTTCTATCTTCTACCTCCTCTCTCAGAGGCTGAATCACTCCTCTACTGGCTTAGCAGTGACCAATATTTATATAGTCACAATAATTTTATAGATATAATAGTGGGGGAATGGAGAAAAGCAGAGGTTGTATAGGACTTGAAGCTTCACCTACTATATAAAAACGTCAGTAGGGAAAGTTTAAATTTGGCAAATGTAAAACAGCAGCATCCCTTAATTAATTAAACAGATATTTCTTAAATACCTCTCATGTATCTGGCATTATACAGTCACTGGGATTACAAGTGAATATACAGACAAAGATTCTTGCCTTCGTGAAACTTACATATGGGTATGAGAAAAAGATTGCTCCAGAGAAATAAATAAAATACATAGTGTATTAGGTAGTGATAAGTGTAGGAAATAATGATGTGAAGCATTGCCTCAGTAAGGGCTATTTTAGCTAGTGGCAAATTTAGATAGTAAATTTGGGGTGATAACCTCAAGGAGGTAATGTAGTAAGTCTTTCACTTAGTAACAGAAGACCATCCTAGGGGTAAGGTAGCACAAATGTTGGAAGGTGGGAGCATCCTGGTTTATTCAGGAAAGCAGCCCACCTGCTATGTTTGATAACACCATACCTCATGTGTTTAAAGAACAGCAAGGAAGCCACTACACTGTATAAAAATGAGTGAAAGGGAGAAATAGGTAGTGAGGTCAGAGAATTCAGGGGTCCTGTGTGATTTAAGAATATTAAGATAAATATCAGAAGAAGCCACACACACACACACAAATAATCATATATAGCCATCAGAAAGTACTAGAATTTATATGTGCAAAATCTAATGTAGAGTCGGGAACTTGAGAAAGGAAAGTCCCTGGGAGTAGTCCACATTTCATTTATGATATAGGGCAAGAAAAAAAGCATTCTATGCCAAGAAAGAGTCTGGGATTTAAAAAATACATAATATCCATCTATTAGTGAGAATAGGTATTTGGCTCAAAAACCTTGAAATAAATCTACATTGGTGCCAAATTTAATGACTAACCAATGAAAGGAAAAACTAATACTTGCGAACTGGAAAGCCCAGTTTCTATGTATAAATAAATACAGAACGCCTTCTAGTTGACATCAGCAAATAAAATTAAAACTGCCATTATTCATATTTTGTTCTCTTCCCCTTTGAGGTATATGGAAGAATTACTTTACTCAGCCATCTTTGTGGGTGGGGTAAAATCTTTAATTAGTTCTAAGCAACGGTTCCTAGGCAGGAGTGAAATGTATCCTGTGCAGACTCCAGTGTTGAATTGTCTTGTATGTTACCCTTGCCCTGCTACACTGACTGGAGAAACATATCAAGATGGAGCCTCTGTCCTCTTGTGTTATTAACTGTCAATGATAAACTGAGTTCCTCTGATGCCCATGTTAGACATACATATAAGTAAACCTTTATTCTTTTAATCTGCTAAAATTTGGGGGTTAGTAATCAATGCAGCAGACCCTGGTCTGTTCTGACTGATCCAGCAAACCAAACTGTGTGAGGTCCCATCAATTTTACATTGTCAATGTGAATGCTTTTAGAAAAGGTGATAAAAGATTTTTATCCTTTAGAAAACATTCTGCTATAATACTGACTGACTGAGAGTAGCAACTGTTAGTATATATCTAAGCGCCTAGTAGTAGAACCGAATCACAGACATTGATAAGTTATTACTAAATTAGTAATTCAAAATGAAATATTTCCTTATTCACTATTGGTAGGATTATAATATTATTTTCCCTTCTTCCTGATGTTTAACAGTATTGGCTTTTGTAAATAAATAATTAAAATGGTTTCTTTAGATGAAACTGTCAAACATAGAGTTGCTGACCTCCAGAGAGAAGAATGCTAAGAATGATCTCAGAAGTAACACTTACATACAGAAGAAATAAAAATTGAAGAAAGTAATGCAGATACCCTAGATAACTCATCATTACTAAAGCTCATAAAGTAGAAAACCCTACAGAATTCATCATTTTCAAATATATTTTTTAGAGTTTCACTGAAATCTTATTTTTAAGACTGTTGAATTTACTATCTGTTTGCCTTTCAAAACAAAGAAAGAGAGTGCTCTACTAACATGAGGATGACATTCTACAGATTTCAAAGGTTTTGATTTAAGCAAGACTATTTATTGAAAAATAAATATTCTTTTCATTTGGGCTGAAACATGAAATAATTATCTATAAAACCAATGAAGTCCAAGAGAACTGACTCAGGATGAAGCTTCTCTTATTTAATGCTGCCCATATTTTAAGCCCTTGTAGATGGATATTTTCCAACAGTCCATTAGTATCCTAGAGAAGAAGTGCAAACGGATTTTATGATTTAGGCCTGTGTTTCAGGAATTGACTATTTAATGGAGAAATGAAGTACTGAAGATTACTAAATGAACGATGTCCTCCAGATTACTGAATGTTCAAAGTTTTCATTTAGAGGTCGACTCTGGCACATGAGAAGGCATTACTTTTCCTGATTGAGTACTAATTACATTGTATAAATTTATTCAAATGGAAATGTAAGCCAGAAAACTCTGATTATTTAAGCTCCCTCTTTTACATACCAAAGAACTAACATCCATGCACTGGTGCATTCATTCATTCGTTCATTTACTGATTTATTCATTTCGAGGCAAGTATTGACTGCGCGGTAAATGAAAAAATGACATACCAGGTACGAGAGATAAAGAAATAAAAAATGCAGTTACTGCCTTAAATGAACTCACTCTTTGGGGAGTTAATCAAACAGCAAATGCCAAAATGGATGAGAGCAGGGAGTGGAGTCATACAGACATAACTGGATTCAAATCCTTCTCTGATACGTCCATTACTAGTTATGTGACTTTTGGGAAATGTTTGCTGGTCAATAAAATGAAGATTACATTAGAGTCTGTTGTTTGGACTAAATTAGATAATATATAATAATAATATATGTGGATGTATTCCTATCAGAAAAATCACATACTTGAGTTTGGGAATGATAATGAATACGGCAATATACTATTTTTTTTTTTTTGCAATATACTATTCTTAATGTGAAAGCTGTTACAAAAGCAGAGAGGATGAGGGGTACCTTATTCCGTCTGAAGCTGTGGGAATGGGGTTGGCAAAGCGCACACAGAAATTCACAGTTGGTTCAAAGCCTGAGACCCAAGGAGAACTGAGAGAGCTGAGCTGTGCAGAGAAATCAGAGGGTATGATGTGTACAAAGGTGCAGAGAAGGGAATCTGTGGGGCGTTCAATGAACCACAAGTGTTTCATATAGAGGGTGTTGGTGTTCTTATGAAATTAGTGGGAGATGAGGCTGGAGAAACGGAAAGTGATTTGAATTTCATTCTGAGTGATTTATCATTTAGCCTAAAGAGGGTAGCCATCCAAGCAACACGGAATAATCAGACATGTAATCTCGGTTTCATAATACTAGCAGCATCAAGCCCTCTTAGTGGTTTAGAGATGCTGAAATGAATTAGAACACAATTTGCACTTCAGTATCGATGAATTACATTTCAGTGTCAACATACACATGGAGCCTTTATATAAGTATGTGTGCAATTAGGGATACACTTTCACTTTAGGAAAATAATAGGAGAGTTCATAATACAAATAAAATATACAAATATAATTTATTCAGCATGTGTTTACTGAGGATTAATCTGAGACAGGTACTATGCTCGAGTCTTCAGCAATAAACACCAAAGCCTGTTTCCTTTTTACTTTTTTTTAAAGATTTTATTTATTTATTTATTTATTTGAGAGAAAGACTGAGAGACAGAGTAAGCTCAAGTGATCAGGGATAGGGGTAGAGGGGGGAGGGAGAGTGAGAATCCTCAGGCAGATTCCCTGCTGGCATGGGCTCAGTCTCATGACCCTAATACCATGACCTGAGCTGAAATCCAGAGTGAACTCTTAACCAACAGACCCACCCAAGCACCCCTAAAGCCTGTTTCTTTTTTTTTTTTTTTTAAAGAAACTTACTGTGTGAGTAATAAACATTTCATGTTACCGGTGATCTAACAGAAGTTTATGAAGTGCATTAGTGGCATGGGGAAATGAGTGACTAAAATCTCTTAGGCAAGACCAAGGTCAGAAGGACCAAAAAGGAGGCTACTGCAGAGGCTGAAGTTAGATTATGATGGCTTGAACTGTAACAATGGCACTGTTGATGGGGACAGGGGACAGATACCAGCTATACTGATAACTCACTGCATAAGAGAGCATAAGGAGGACCCCAGGATTCTTTGTAGGACCCTAATGTAAGCAACTGGAAATCAATATTCAAAAGCAGAAGAGCTAACCAGAAGAATACAGAATTGGAATAGTTTAGAAGTCACTTTGTGTCATGCCCACCAGTGACCCTTCTTTTCTCGCCATTCCATCTTATCCTAGCTCGCCTTTACTTTGGAAGATCTACTTGTATGTGGTCTTGAGCCCATACTTCCAGTAAGGGATAATACGTGATTCAAATCTTTGCTCCCTCACTTTGCTGTGGAATCTATAAAATATTTCCTTATTGATGAGATTCCATATTTGAGTAAAACCAAAATATCAGATTTGCCTGTGGAAGTGGTGCCACACAGAAGACAACAATAAAGGCATCAAAATATTATGGGAGTTGGAGGTACAGTATGAGAGATCGGAGGTTTCTCTCCCACAAAGTGCCCTCAGCTGGACATCCTGCACTGCGATTTCAATGGATTTGTCTGCCATCACAGTTACCTCTGCGGCTGCTGGAAGTCACTTTTAGCTGGTAATTTCTTTTTTGTGTGGAAAGTTGATCCCACTCAAAGACAAATGGGCAGTGACATTTCTTCCCAATTGGAAGTGTATAAGCTCAGTGTGAACAGCTGTTGGAACAAGTGTGGGTGAAAATTTAGCTTTATAGGAAACAGCCTTGATGAGCACACATGGTCACACTGCCTTCAGACTAGACGCCCATCTGTTCTGCTGCTGAGCACCCCCTCACTTGTTGGTCAGGCTTGAGGACATAAAATGCCTCAGTCAGCAAGTTCCGGGTCCTCAGTGCCACAGCACTGCCCCCAGATGTTAAATGCTCCTTTAACCACAGGTAAGCTGCAAATGTTTGTATCATATTTCAATCCCTCTTCTTACTGGCGTATCAAAAAACATATAAAATATATAAATGAAAATTTTACAGAAGGTGTTTAGTATCAAAAGCCAGAATATATTCAATCTGTTACTGGCTTTTGTTTTCCTGTTTATTCTGTTCCTTCCATGGATAAGAGAGGGTCAGCATAGTGTGCCATGATCACTTACGTCAATCACTGTATGCTGATACTATTTGGTTTTCATAATGAGTAATTTCCTGACAGGTTCTCCCTTTTCACAGAGAAAATCAAATAAAATCCGGTATAGAAATATGGAAACAATTTTCCTGATCTTAATTTATTTTTTATTTTCTTATTTTTCACTTTCTATTTCCTTGTTCCTTTATTTCTTTTTCTTCTTTTTCAGCCTCTTTGATCCTCTCCTTTATTTTTTTCATAAACTTAAGATTCCAGTTTACTTTCCCCATCCACTGTACTGGATTCAAGCATCCGTTGTAGGTCCCTGACCTTTTTCGGTTTCCAGTGAAGCCTGAAATCTCTCCACATTGTGAATTCCTCTAAAGATTTCCTTCTTTCTTTTTTTTTTTTTTTTTTAAAGATTTTATTTATTTATTTGGCAGAGAGAAATCACAAGTAGATGGAGAGGCAGGCAGAGAGAGAGAGGGAAGCAGGCTCCCTGTGAGCAGAGAGCCCGATGCGGGGACTCGATCCCAGGACCCTGAGATCATGACCTGAGCCGAAGGCAGCGGCTTAACCCACTGAGCCACCCAGGCGCCCCGATTTCCTTCTTTCTTAACTGAGCGTCCAGTTTGCCTTGTCACTGATCCCTGTTCGTCTTCTGGAAGTTTGAATTCTAGATGTTCTCAGCCCTTTTGCAAGCAGTCTCCTTTTAATTGATTACTTTCTACGAACTCAGAAACAACGGTGTATTCTCTTAAATTTCTTTTCTTCTATTCTTCTGATTAACTGTGTTCCTTCTGATACTCAGCACATGGAATAAGGCTCAAGGGGAACTTAATTCTAAGCAAGTAAATTTCTCTGCAGAAACACATTAATGTGCTCGTCACACGTCCGTTTGCCTGAGAGGCTGCTCCATGTAAATCTCTGTCATTTGTGGGCTATGAGCATCACAGCAACCTCAGGCCAGAAATGCCAGGTTTCAGAGATTTAAAACATGTAAGATGAAGTGTGAGCACAGAGTGAGCTTATACTCATTATTTTCCCTTTCTTCCTGGCTATGTGTCCGCTTTCCCTTCCAGCCCACATCAGGATGGAAAAATCAGAAGACCGGCACTTTTGGATGTAAATATGGAATGCAAATATATAAATGTAAATATGGAACAACAATTATCACCTCTCTGTCTTGCCCAAACAGCAAATCACCCTGGTTTCACAGAAACTTGTGTAGATCATGTGAGTGTGTTTGTGGTTGTCACAACTTTTCAATTCAAGAAGTAGGTAGCAAACAATATATTACATTCATTGCTTCAATAAGTGTTTAACAAGTGGACAAATTTGTGAAAGGCAATGTTCAAGCCACTAGGAAAGGGTGAGCAAAACTTTAGAAATGATGTGTCAGAAAATGCAATTAAAGTTATATTCTGTTTAACCAATGTATTAAGTTTAATAAATCCCCTAACTGCCAAATATTGAAAATGTTATTATATTTAGAAATACTTAAGCCCTACCAAGAATAAAAATACTTAATTTTTAGAATTAATTATGCATATAACGATTGCATAAGTTTAAGTCATATGATGTATTGAAATCCTACGTTTATAGATGGCAACAGAATTACCACTGTACCTTTAGCTAATATCTCTATCATATCACATATTTATTATTTCTTTTTTTTTTTGTGGTGAGGAAATTTAAGATCTAGTCTCCTAACAAGTTTGAAGTTTACAAGAAGTATTATTGTGTGTAATCACTGTTGTGCATTTGCTCTCAGAGCTTATTTGTCTTCTAACTTCAAGTTTGTATCCTTAGACAATATCTCCCCAATTCCCCCAGGTCCCCAGGTCCCCAGTACCACTTTTATACTCTCTGTTTCTACAAGCTCAGCTTTTTTAGTCTCCACAAGTAAGTGACACATTACAGATTTTTCTTTCACTATCTATCTGGCTTTTTAATGGGAATTGCCATCATGATCCATCCATATTGTAGCGAACAGCAGGATTTCCTTCTATTTTTATGGCTAAATAATATTCCATTTTATATATATATATATATATATATATACATACACATACATACATACATACATACACGCCAAAAGTTCTTTATCCATTTATTTATCTGACACTTAGGTTCCTTCCATATCTTGGTTATTGTGAATAATGCTGCAATAAATGCAGGAATATAGATAGCACCTTGTAAACTTGCTTTCATTTTCTTTGGATATATGCCAAGAAGCAGGATGGCTGGGTCGTACTTGTATTAAAGCATGCCGTACTTTGGGTCGTAGTTGTATTAAAAAGTCTTAATATTTTGAGAGCTAAATATTGGTGCTAGGCTCAGAATAATACAATGAGATGGGTTGCTATTTTAAATACCATTTTGAAGGAAACTAGAGCTCAGGAAACTGAAGTGGTTTGCCCGTGGCTAGTAAGGAATTGGGAAAGCAGTCTTGACATAGCCATGTAATTTCTAAACTTCTGCTTTGGTAATGTAAAGGGATTTTCTTTTTATCTAATTTTGGTCATTCTAGGTATAGAAAAATCTTAATCTTTGCTAATGTAAGTATTAAAATTCAATTTAAATCATTGTCATTATAATGTGGAACGGTCCCTTGATTATGTTCTACAAAATGTTGACTGCTTTTTAATACTGCATTTGGGAATTGCTCCATACATCTTTCTTCTCATTGCAAATGCTCTTTTGGCAAAAACATAGCTACAACCTCTCTCTCCCATCAGCATCCTGTCTGTTGTAACAAACTCAAGAGCATTTTAAATCTATTTTCGTGAGAAGAATTTCCTTATGAAGACCTGAACTGAGAGCTAGCTCAGATAGAAAGCTGAACCCTATGACAATTCTTATAAAATTGCATTAAGTGCTGTAATCCAAGATACTCTATCTTTTTTGCAGAATCTGCTGATCTAAGTTTCTTCCTCTCCATTCCCATCCTCATATCTGGCCTAAAGAATGAACAGCTTTGTCTTGCTTGAAAGCAATCAGAGCCATCTTTTGACAACATGAAAGCCTGCTTAAAATCCCAAAAATTTCTGCATTATGATAGGATTAAGTAGGTTAAACACTCAAGTTTGACATTATATATTAATATTTTGCCATTTGATATTATTTTAGCTTATTTTATTGAAAATAAGCATACCAACTAGACCAAAAAGTAAACAATTTAGATAGCATTACTATTTGGGGCACATTATACCAGATATTGCATTCTTTGTGAAACTTAAAGGAGAGAATTTTACAGGAGTGATCCCATTTGCAAGCATCATTTAATTTGATTTTAAATTAGTGTAAGTGATTTATATTTTTTTGATGTGCTGGTCTATTCATTTGGTCATATACCCAAATATAAGTAAATGACACAGAGAGAGAACTGTATTGATTGATGGCAGTGGGTTATGTTTGGAATCACAGAATATGTTAAGAGGACCATGCTGGAGGGTATAATACAGAGTATGTTGATTAACAAGTCCCAATGTGTATAATAATGTTTCATTGATTCTTTGCTCATAACAAAGTCATGTAGTTTTTACATCAACTATTTTGCAGAACAAGGTAAAACACAAGTATGTAGTCATTAAATTATGTCAATTTATATAAAAAGTCCAAACATCCATATTTTTTTAAGTTGACATCAGGCAAAGAACCCAAGTCCCCATAATTCTCCAGAATGACAATGGTACCAACTGATCTGAAATGCAGAGCATGACTCTATATGTTACCCTCAAACTTAATACAAAACAATATCTTTCTGCCTATGTTATGAAGATCTCCAAAGAATTATTATATGTAATCAAAAACATGATATACAAATCTTCTTTAATGTAATTATATGCATATATATGTATAATATATGTATGTGTAATATAAAATAATATGGATGCATATATATGTGTGATAGATGTGAAATGATGTTATATTCATGATATTTGTCTTAATGTTGCTGTGAATTTATGCTCTTTGGTAAACTGTAAAATTATAGTTATAAAAGCTATTTTCATAATATTTATACTTGTGTGTAAAATTTAGTAGATGATCTCTGCATTGATCTAATGATTTAAATTATATCCCTGTTGCCTTCAAACAAAGCAAAACTTACAGAACAGTATTTTTAAAATGTAAGACCCCCATCCCTTCAGACTTGAAAGACTTGAAATATTTTTACGGTACTTTCTGTGTATCTGATAAGTTAAAAAACAGAAGTATTTGTTGTGTGTTTTGTATTTGTTGAAGGTGTGCTTTGAGATATACCAAACAAAATATGGTTATCCCAATTTTCAGGCTAAAAATTGTTAGGTAGGAGCTTGAGGAAGGAACCTAATGAGTTTGAGAGAAGGGGTCACTTTGAGAGTGTGAGGATGTTAAGAAGCTTCTGGGAGAGGACAAGAGCTGAAGTGTATTGCTGTTACTTAGGTGACAATGTTTGGAGGTTGACAATGTGAAGATGAGCAGTAAAATCATGGCAAGAGGTAACACTACTTATTTGGAATATAAAATAATTGATGGCTACCTAAACAACTGCTAGATAAATCCACGTGAAAATATTCTTCCCAAGAATATAAAGTTAGAAAAAGGGACTTTCAGAAAAGGAAATGTCAGTGGTTCTTCTGGATAATACAGCTTTCTGTTAGATTTCACTTCATATAGTTTAGCGGAAATACAGAATTTAGGGATATGAGGTATGTTCCCACTCCGAATTTCTTCTGAAAACACAAACTTTGCAGCAACATGGACAGGACTGAAGGAGATTATGGTGAGTGAAATAAGTCAAGCAGAGAGACTCAATTATCATATGATTTCACTTACTTGTGGAGCATAAGGAATAACACAGAGGACACTGGGAGATGGAGAGGAGAAGGGAGTTGGGGGAAATCGGAGGCGGGGGACAAACCCTGAAAGACCATGGACTCTGAGAAACAAACTGAGGGTTCTACAGGGGAGAAGGGTAAGGGGTTGGGTGAGCCTGGTGGTGGGTATTATGGAGGGCACGGATTGCATGGAGCAGTAGGTGTGGTGCATAAATAATGAATTTTGGAACACTGGAAAGAAATAAAATAAAATAAAATTTTTAAAAAACAAAAAATGGGCGCCTGGGTGGCTCAGTGGGTTAAGCCGCTGCCTTCGGCTCAGGTCATGATCTCAGGGTCCTGGGATCGAGTCCCGCATCAGGCTCTCTGCTCAGCAGGGAGCCTGCTTCCCTTCCCCTCTCTCTGCCTGCCTCTCTGTCTACTGTGATCTCTCTCTGTCAAATAAATAAATAAAATCTTTAAAAAAAAAAAGACAAAAAAAAAGAAAACACAAACTTGTGGATGTGCTTAAAAACAAAGAACAAAACAAAACTATGAAGAAGTATGATATCAATGTTCAGTATACACTAAACTAGCTTATTACCTGTGCAGTCGGTAGAATGGTTTTCATCCTTCTTGTATTTGTTTTTATATGACTAACATTCAGTTTCTGAGAATATACACACAAGCACACACTTATCTGAGGTTTCTAGACAAAGTGCATTTTTTAAAAATGTCCTAAAATAATTATTTTCTATAAAAATAAATAGATTGATAAGACATTTGATGTTTAAAACCTCTCAAGTAAAATTCAACTTTACCTGTTGGGTTTTCTACTTTTAAAAAACTCAAAGCAAAAACATCATCCAGATAAGTATTCTTCTAATAGCTCCATGAGGGAGTAAAACGTTGTATTTAATGTATGCATCAACTCACGAAGCTACAAAGTCAGTTAGTAAAATGCTTCGACACATGTACTAATAACTCTAAAGATGGCTTCTCACTCAGCCAGTAAACGGCTTTTTTTTTTTTTTTTTTTTTTAAGTGTTAACCGTCTCAGCAGAGCTTTGGGATATCCACAGAATTTTGATTGCATTTTATCTTTGATAAAAATTCAACTTGCAGGGGATTCATGAATAGCTCCTGTATGCTTCTTACAATTGTTACAATAGTAATAACACGTTTCCTCCTATGGGGTATTTAGTTCCGGTTTTGTTTATTTGTTTTACTCTTAGGAGCAGGGGAGACTGGTAGAGGTCAATATCCCTTGCAAACCCAGAGAACCGATGCACAATGCAAACCAAACTTGGTCTGCTAAAGCAAGTATGTAGTAATACGCTGGGAAATAGCCTGCAAAAGAGTCCAATTAAATTATGAATACTGTCTCTTCCACACTGTCTCCATTGTTCGAGTGTGGTATGGAGAAAAGCATGTGGGCTTTAGGAAATCCTGAGCTTAAAAGTAGGCAAATCAGCCTTGATAAGCCTCAATGTTTTCAACTGTTAAATGGGGATATGAATAACTTATTCATGGCTGTTCTCAATGAATTAAATGAGACAGTGGATGTACAATGCTTGGCATTGAAAGGTGCCTGAAGACTAGAGGCTTGGTATTTGGATGTATATCCCTGCCCATCTTTGTAATCCTGGAGGCTAAGCATCTTCATAAAATACTAACTACCCCCAAAACTCATGCCGTAAAATTTGGATTTATTTTAGGCAAGATTCCTTTGTGTAGTCAAGCATGAAAGTGACAAGCACTTTGATGGCCTTTTCCTGTTTAATTCCTTAGACACAGAAGCCAAAAAAGATCCACAACCATATTATGTTAATGATCACAGTTTCAAAATGCCCTCCAACCACGATAAATAACCTATGACATCTATAGCCATTTTGTGACTCATTGTTCATAACCAAAGGACCTCCCTGACATTTATATACTCTGTTAAACCACCCATATCTCTGTAAAAATTTTATAAAAGGCATTAGCAGGTATGTTTTATACTAATCAGAGCAAGGCTATTCAAGCTTATGACCCAAAGCATGTTGAAAGAGTTCTTAGCAGAGTGTCCTTCAATTATGGAAAAACCTATTACTGCACATTAATTAAGTATAAAATTATGAACTCTCTCTATAGATCTGTGTCCTGACACTGCAAATGGTGTTAGTTGGAATATTATTTTTATATGCTTTAACAACTTAATACGTTTAAGAGTCGCATAAATGTCTCGACTATCTTTTTTTTTTTCCTGATAGACACTGCTATTTAATTGCATTCAAAGGTTTATGAACTATAATCATGTGACTCTTTAACCTTCTGAGGCTTGCAGCATAAGCCTCCATGGAGAGAAAATGCACCTTAGGTTTTCAGGGAGGATGGAGAGTCTACAGCGTCCATCAAAGCCCTCTGTTAAGGAGAGAGAGCCATAGCAAGAGCAGGAATTGCATTCCAATGAGATGGTGTAGGTTCTTACTTCTCAAAGTTACCAGATCTTTTGAGTTCATTGTTAAAACACAAGAAAGCCCAGGAGGGCGAACACCACAATCTGTTAATAGACCACAACCTGAGTCAGCATTTGAGCACCAGGCCAGTCACAAAGAGGAGCTGCTAGACAGAATAGGGCATTACTACAGAAAAGTGGGAGTAAGACAAAAATACTCCTCCCGACCTTCTCAAATCTGCTTGTTTGAATTTGTTCCAATTCTACTCCTGTGAGATAATAGAAAAGGAAATAATTCAGCTTATAGATGACTAGAGGGCTCCCCCACCCAGAAAAACTTAAGTTGAATGAAAATAATGTCAATATTATGATATTATAAAACCTATAACTAATTTAAAATATATCTCAAATGTTGGAAAGTATCACAGATCATTTACCCATGGAAGTGTTTGTGTATTAGCCAACATAAATTTGCCTAGAGTCCTATCCGGCTGAAGTCCTTGGGAGACATCTCAACCATCTGATAATAATAACCTATCTCTCACAGGAGTGTGTTCTAGAAAAGTGAGAAACACTGCACACTAAAAACAATGGACTACCTGATAATGGCAAGTTGAAATTAAGGGTCAGGTAAGAGAAAATACAATAATGTCAGGTAAGAGAAAATACAAACTATAATGTTATAGAAGCATAAAACAAATGCCAGAGGAAAAGAAGTGATGCCCAGAGATGTGGTCTGAGATTGTAGGGTGAAGCTGAGATTTTCTTGGGGCACATGCTTCCTTGCCCTTGAATAAAGAGACAGTTGCCAAGACTATAAGTCAGTGTAAACAGAATTTATAAAACAAAATCTGTATGTTCAATTAGCATTATGCTCATAGTAGAACTTCAAAATGGCAAATTAAATTTACAGGCATTTTGGCATGTTCATATACTGAGATCCTGAAAATATGCCTTAATTATGTCTCCAAGTTGCTCAGGGAAAGGAGGAAGCTGAGGAAATGTGGATAAGGCGGTTGACAAAAAACCCACCCCCAAATTAGAAAGCATTGAACTCCAGAGTCTACTAAAGCACCCATCCCTAAACATCAGTATAAGTCTAGCTACCTACTAACAATCGGCTAGAAAATTTGGCAATTAAAATTTCTTATTTATCCAGTCTAATGAGAGATGAAATAATCTGCCTCTTTGCAAAGTTCCTCAAGACATTCTGACACACACAGGAACAAGAACCACTAACCCAGCCTTTCCAGAAGTGACAGGCCAGAGCCAGCTCTAGCTGCAGGGAGGTCTCTGCAGTTCTCTGGCTGGTTACCACACTTAACAGCAAGGGACTCCTGTCATTCCTCAACCTGGGCACTGGGATGCAGAAGAATTCAAAGTCCCCGCAGAATTTTCTCCAGCACCACCTCCTCATCCATTTAAATACAGCAAAGAACATTTCCCTGATCTGGTATCTTCCACTTCCTGGTCCCTGAAGAAGTAGGGAAATCAAGTCCACAGCGGTGTGCTTCTTGTAATCTGCTCATGTATTTGAAGGCTTTCTGCTCCTACTTAACAGTTGCATAAAGTTCACTGGTTGTGAAAAGAAGGAAATAAAAAAGGAAGGGAGAGATTTCTTTTCAAAGATGCTCCAGAGTTTAGTCAGAGGAGAACGACGATGATGAGTAAAAGAAGGTCCTGGAACACTTTGTTATTGGCAGTAAGATCTGATCCCATAACGACGGTCTTTCTTTTCAGAGCATTGCATGACTCAAGAGACTCACGTGTAAGACAGCCACCCTGCAAGCTGTCTCAACGTTGATAGCTCCCAAATAGTGGATTTGATTGACAAAGCATGTATGTACCATTTAAGTCTGTTACCCGCCCCGGGATTGTTCAAACTGGATTTTAGTTTTCTTTTAAAGGTTTGAGTTTCATCATATTTAAGAAATGACTTACATACAGAAACATACTACATGACTAATGTCAATGTGGCCAGGGTAGAAATGTTAAGTAGAAGCTACCAGATTAAGAATAATCGACAATAGGAATATTAAAGGAATTGATGTTTAAGATAAGAAAGTGCATCTCATAGGATCCTCCATGGAAAAAGAAGAGGCGAGAAACTGGAAGGAGTGAGAAATTATGTGGTGGATGGAAATAGACTCTGTTTTTTCTTGTCTAGTAATTTATTTTGGAAAAAAGTAAACTAGAGAATGCTCTAGCTAATCATCATCATCATCATAATCACCATCATCATCATCATCATCATAAATAGCATTAAATATTAGAGGCTTAAAAAAAACAATGGTTTATTTCTATCTCATACCATGTGTCAATTATGGGTGAGCTGAGACTCCCTTCAGCACTGCTCTTACTTGGGACAACAGAACATTTACTCTAGGGAGTGCTGCTGGTAAGTATAACAGAGAAAAAGAGAGGGCACGGCAGACTGTGCACCAAGTAAGAGTTCCCAGCCTGAAATGATAGAATTTAGCTTATGTTTCCTTCATCAAAGCAACTTGAAGTTGTCCAGGAAGTGTAATGTGAACCCTGTGTCCAAAATGGAGTAAAATAAAAATATTCAGTGAACACCAGTAAATACTTTAATAGTCTGCCCTCTGGTCACTAAATATTTGAGTTCCTCTCCCTCTAAAACCTATACTGACTCACTTCGCAAGCAAAATCTCGTCAAGTCACAACTTCACTTCAGTGTCCATGATCTACCAGTGATAATAAATGTCCTGACATGTCTTCTCCTTGTCTGAAGACCTGTGCACAGACAAGTCATCATCTAGCACCAAAGCCCTTCAACTGCCAACCCCAATAAGCAGTGGTAGTATGGACAGATCGTTATCAGCACTAGGAAAGGTGACAAACAGGGAACAGTGAAGTCAATGTGTGTAGAAATTCTGAAGTCCTTCTGATAAAGGATAGTTGGAAGAAAGGCAGGAAGGGACAAGGGGTCCTGTGCTAAGAGGAAACCACCCTTAAAAGGATTTTACACCACCCTGGAAGGAGGCTTCCACCCTTTCCCACAGGACAGATAGATCCCCAAAACTTGATTAGATGCGAGGAGGATTAATCAGATTAAAACAGCTCACCAACAAGCCCATAGAAACCCCTAGACTTAGAAATTCTGGTAGCAACCCTCTTGGGTCCCCTCCCTCTTTGGGAGCTTTGTCCTATCTGTACTTTACTGTACTCTCAATAAACCTTGCTTTGCTGCCCCCACTCTTTGGCTGGTCTACCTCTTCATTCTTTGAAGTGGCATGACCAAGAACTGGGGGCACCAAAGGAAAAGAAATCCTGTTACGATGCTAGGAATGTCATGGGGACCCTTCGCCTGGAAGAGTGGAGAATGTTGTTTAGACTGTAATTCTGGTTCCTAGAGGGGTCCCCTGCCCCACCTAACTTTTCTCCATTGGCTCTTGGCTACTCTTCTGATTGTTTATTTATTTATTTTTTAAATTATCGTTGGAAATTGGAAGTGTGATTGTGACGCTATGTCCTCACTGGAGGCTAAACAACTTCCTCAGTGGGCTGCCCCAATCTCCCAGAAAGTTAGGACCACGGGTCATTTTAATTCTTGGACAGGCATAGATTATTTTGTCCACGTTCCTGATTTCTCCCACAGTACACTCTCTTAAAATCCTAGCAGTTTTAAAATGTTTGCCTCAGTCAGTTACATGTGCCAACAGCCACATCCAGAATTCTTTCTAGACATATTTCTTAGATTTACAGTATTTGCTTCCTGCCCCATGCTTTCTCCATCTCAACTCAATTACAAGCCTTGGGCCAATCAGGCAGAGGTGGGAGATACATTCTTTTAATCTCTTTTCCCTGAGCTATTTTATTCAATTGAAAGGATTTACTGTGTGCTACCTTAATCCATTCAAAGGCTTTTAATAATGGAAATAAACAGCTTTAGCCTTGATTGGATCCTTGCCTCAAGGCTAGGTTTTGATCAGATTTTGCTGCTCAAAGGAATTTTTTCAACCCCTGTCCCTGAATTTGTAGACTCTATTTTGTTTTGTCATAGCTTTCCATTGAGTATTATTAATGATCATGGAAATCCAAAGAATACCCTGGATTCCAGCCATAGAACTCCCTACCCATTTTTTATAGTAGGAGCCAACTTCCTGTTACTAATAAGAATCAATCTCTGCTCATTTGTTCAGTAGTAAGAAGAGTTTAAAATGGCCAGAAAGCATTTTCAGCTTCTACATCAATGGAACTATAGCTTTATCTCTTGTAGAAGGTTTTATTTCTTGGGATTAGTACTCCTAAACCTTCCATGCCCAAGGTTGTGGGACAGGAAGCAGATAGTTTCTAAATTCCTCAGTCAGAACAACGTTGCGTGGAGTACCACAATAGGGAATTCTTCAAAAGGGTCAAGATGTGAGTAGAAACTGTGCAGAGAAGAAAACAAATCTCTATCTGTGATATGTACCTATTCTCATGAGGATAAATTGCTGCCTTTCCATAATGGAAGGGAGCCAATGTAATCAATTTGCCACCAGATGGCTAGATAGTAACTAACCTCTCCAGATCACTCCAAGGAATGGTGCCATGCTGACGGCTCAGTGTTGACATCTGTTGTTGGTAGGTATGGCACTCAGCATCATCGATGGCTGTATCCATATCAGCCACGAAGAGGGAATTTTATGTTGTTTAGCTTAGTTATTGCCTTCATTGAGCATCATCACTCTGGCTAGAAAGAAAGAAGTTACAGATAATTACTAAATGAGTTTTCTTGGTCACCTGATTATTGAAAACATCCGCTACAGTGGATTTCCCTTATTAGAAATTGGTATAACACACTACGTGCTCATTCCAGGAGACACACTTAATACCCCTTTGAAAGATCAATCACCTTGTCACCAATCTGGTCCTTTTCAACTGGCCACACCATTATCTAATATTCATTATTTGGTGTAAATTCAAACCTAAATTATTTCTCCTACAAAATAACATGGACAACCAGATATACCCCAACTTATACCTACTGGGAAAATTTCATTTCACTGCCATCTGTCAAGGATATTTCTGAATGAGCTATGATACAATACATCCACTTTCACTCAATAACTTATGCAGATCCATGTGCATTGATCTTATATCCTGACACTTTACTGAATTCCTGTACAAGTTCTAGCAGTTTTGGAGTGGAGTCTTTTGGGTTTTCCACATAGAGTATCATATCATCTGCGAAGAGTGATAATTTGACTTCTTCTTTGCCAATTTGGATGCCTTTAATTTCCTTTTGTTGTCTGATTGCTGAGGCTAGGACTTCTAGTACTATGTTGAATAGCAGTGGTGATAATGGACATCCCTGCCGTGTTCCTGACCTTAGTGGAAAAGCTTTCAGTTTTTCTCTATTGAGAATAATATTTGCAGTGGGTTTTTCATAGATGGCTTTGATGATATTGAGGTATGTGACCTCTATCCCTACACTTTGAAGAAATCAGTTGCATTTCTCTACACCAACAACAAGACAGAAGAAAGAGAAATTAAGGAGTCAATCCCATTTACAATTGCACCCCAAACCATAAGATACCTAGGAATAAACCTAACCAAAGAGGCTAAGAATCTATACTCAGAAAACTATAAAGTACTCATGAAAGAAATTGAGGAAGACACAAAGAAATGGAAAAATGTTCCATGCTCCTGGATTGGAAGAATAAATATTGTGAAAATGTCTATGCTACCTAAAGCAATCTACACATTTAATGCAATTCCTATCAGAGTACCATCCATCTTTTTCAAAGAAATGGAACAAATAATTTTAAAATTTATATGGAACCAGAAAAGACCTCGAATAGCCAAAGGGATATTGAAAAAGAAAGCCAAAGTTGGTGGCATCACAATTCCGGACTTCAAGCTTTATTACAAAGCTGTCATCATCAAGACAGCATGGTACTGGCACAAAAACAGACACATAGACCAATGGAACAGAATAGAGAGCCCAGAAATAGACCCTCAACTCTATGGTCAACTAATCTTTGACAAAGCAGGAAAGAATGTCCAATGGAAAAAAGACAGCCTCTTTAATAAATGGTGTTGGGAAAATTGGACAGCCACATGCAGAAAAATGAAATTGGACCATTTCCTTACACCACACACAAAAATAGACTCAAAATGGATGAAGGACCTCAATGTGAGAAAGGAATCCATCAAAATCCTTGAAGAGAACACAGGCAGCAACCTCTTTGACCTCAGCTGCAGCAACATCTTTCTAGGAACATCGCCAAAGGCAAGGGAAGCAAAGGCAAAAATGAACTTTTGGGATTTCATCAAGATCAAAAGCTTTGGCACAGCAAAGGAAACAGTTAACAAAATCAAAAGACAACTGACAGAATGGAAGAAGATATTTGCAAATGACATATCAGATAAAGGACTAGTGTCCAAAATCTATAAAGAACTTAGCAAACTCAACACCCAAAGAACAAATAATCCAATCAAGAAATGGGCAGAGGACATGAACAGACGTTTCTGCAAAGAAGACATCCAGATGGCCAACAGACACATGAAAAAGTGCTCCATATCACTCGGCATCAGGGAAATACAAATCAAAACCACAATGAGATATCACCTCACACCAGTCAGAATGGCTAAAATCAACAAGTCAGGAAATGACAGATGCTGGCGAGGATGCGGAGAAAGGGGAACCCTCCTACACTGTTGGTGGGAATGCAAGCTGGTGCAACCACTCTGGAAAACAGCATGGAGGTTCCTCAAAATGTTGAAAGTAGAACTGCCCTATGACCCAGCAATTGCACTACTGGGAATTTACCCTAAAGGTACAAACGTAGTGATCCAAAGGGGCATGTGCACCCGAATGTTTATAGCAGCAATGTCCACAATAACCAAACTATGGAAAGAACCTAGATGTCCATCAACAGATGAATGGATAAAGAAGAAGTGGTATATATACACAATGGAATACTATGCAGCCATCAAAAGAAACGAAATCTTGCCATTTGCGACAACATGGATGGAACTAGAGCGTATCATGCTTAGCGAAATAAGTCAAGTGGAGAAAGACAACTATCATATGATCTCCCTGATATGAGGAAGTGGTGATGCAACATGGGGGCTTAAGTGGGTAGGAGAAGAATCCATGAAACAAGATGGGATAGGGAGGGAGACAAACCATAAGTGACTCTTAATCTCATGAAACAAACTGTGGGTTGCTAGGGAGAGGGGGGTTGGGAGAAGGGGGGTAGGGTTATGGACATTGGCGAGGGTATGTGCTTATGGGTAAATTGGAAGGGGAGGTGAACCATGAGAGACTATGGACTCTGAAAAACAATCTGAGGGGTTTGAAGTGGTGGGGGGTGGGAGGTATTATAAATATAAATATAGGTGGTGGGTATTATAGAGGGCACAGCTTGCATGGAGCACTGGGTGTGGTGAAAAAATAATGAATACTGTTTTTCTGAAAATAAATAAATTGGAAAAAAAATAACTTATGCAGATCCAGCAAAAACAAACAAACAAAAAGCCTACCCAACTATGCCTGAATTATTTTCTTCTTCAGAAAACTAGTCAAACTGAGCGATTTTCCACCAAGTTTCAGATGTGAGCTGAGGAAAAGACCACGCCACGAAGCAGCAGGAGGAGGGCTGGGACATCTGCATGTGCAATTCTCACTTATTTTCCGGACCTGCTTGGGAGTGTCTCTTACATTTTTTCTGTTTAGTACTGGAAGGCTGGTGCTTGTGCTCAGCCTTATGACTTGGTGGGGCAGACAGCAGGAGCCTAGTAGATACTGCTTGACCTAAATCATGCACCAAGAATCCAACATGGTGGACAAAATCTACCAGGATCATCATAGTGGTAACTCACAACCTTTCACCCACTTCCTAGAATTGTGCCAGTTCATGAGCCCAGAGTCTACTGATCAAGGGAGAAACTGTCTCTCTTTGAAAAGGAATCCCACAACACACCTCAAATATATGCTTTAAATGTTTTCTATCCCTTCACTAGAGGGACAATAGACATTTACCAGAGTAACTCTGAACTGCTAAGTAGTAAATACCCAGTTTGCCAAGAGTTTCTCAACGCCAGCTTTGACTTTCCATCAATCCCTGATGATCAGTGCATCACAAAGGTTCACGGGTTGTAAGGGGAGGGAAGAGACTAGTGACTTTGGAAGTCAGGTGGCAAGTAGAGTTTGGGGCAGAAGTCATTGCACAGGGGCTTCTATGAGCCCAAGGAAACACTGTATTGTTCTTTCCAGGCTCAGAATGGAGTTGGAAGAGACAGACTCAGCACCTGGCAGAATTCCCACAATTGTCTCCTTATCACGTAGAGGAAAAGCTATCTTTGAAGCAATGGAAGGTTTTATTACTCCGGGGAAAGGGAGAAGTGGAAGAATTAGTTTCCTCAGAGTCCAGCAAAAACGGAAACCATGCATTAGGGGCCAGTGCAGGGAGGGAACAAAGCATGGAGGGAGCCCCATTCCTGCCCTCCCGACTCCTGCAGGGATGCCTCTGACTGTGCGCGCCAACCTGAGCTAGCCATTAATGGAAGCTGGTTCATGCAGTCTTACAGTGTTTATCTCTCAGGGCGCAGAAGAAGATAAAGAATGATAGAAAACGCACAGGGTTGCAAAAAGAAAATAATCAGGCAGACTACCACAGGCATTTATTCCTATCATTGAAGAAAAAAGGGAGAACAGAATTTTCTCGAACAGGTGTTTTATCGGAGAAAGAAAGACACATCAAATATGTGTTGTGAATGTTGACAATTAAGATGGGATTTCCTGAAAAAAGAAGAAAAAGTTTATTTTTAAAAACAAACAATATTAATTAAACAGAAATAAACCAAGTTTGTATTACATTAGAGATTCTGTAGTTTAAGGTTAGAGCATATAAAAGGTATTCTCGGTATATAAAAGGTATTCTCCATAAAAATATGGATTGTAGCTGAACAGAGAGCTTTCGCTTTCTTTTGGTTTTGTTCTTGGAAATTTACTGAATGTAATGAAAACTGTGTACAATCTACGTCAGAGGTATGTGCAGCATATTTTCTTTTTAAATAGATTTATCCATTCTTCAGGCCTGCAGACGGTGTGTCTTGTGTGAGTGCTTGTGTGTTTACAGGACTTTTATTTAATCATCCCAAAGTGAGGCAACTATTTTATTCTGAATTTTGCACTATGATCTGGGGACCAAGTTTTATTTATTTATTTTATTTATTTATTTGACAGACAGATCACAAGTAGGCAGAGAGGCAGGCAGAGAGAGAAAGGAGGAAGCAGGTTCCCTGCTGAGCAGAGAGCCCAATGGGGGGGGGGGCTGATCCCAGGACCCTGAGATCATGACCTGAGCCAAAGGCAGAGGATTTAACCCACTGAGCCACCCAGGTGCCCCTGGGGACCAAGTTTTAGAAAATGCCCTCCATCTCTTATTTCCCCTGATTTGCCTTGTGAAGTCTCAAAAGGCACTTCTGATCTATTTTAGACAGCTTACAGAAACCTGCCCACGATTCCATTTTGGCCAAAGTTCTGATTTGAAAAATCTAATGATACAAGTTTTTGCTTGGGTATAGTTTTTCACTCTCCAAGACTTAGCTAGTAACTTTCAAATTAAATTTTTCTTGGTCTACTCTGTTATAAAAGAGAAAAGGTAATACCCCAAGGAGAGATTCTTGCTTTTTATCAAACAGAGGAACTACTTCTAGTTTATTTAATTTGCTTATTTTTTTTTTAATTATGGCTGACTATTCGTTCTCTATGACAGCTCTCTTTTATTTTCTATTTCAGTGGAGTAGGAACAAGCTTGGGACAACAAAATTCTTCTAATAAAGAGCATTTCCCTTTTATATCCATATCCCTTAGCATATGTTCTTCATTTAGTGTTCAGATTGGTATAAGTTAAAAGGATTGGGAAGTATGCTTTCTCAACACATAAAGTGTAAGAATAGCATTGTTAATACACACTTCTGTATCCGTAAAATCACCTCAAAAATTAAGTGAGTGTGGTATAAATCATGAAGAGGTACTCTTTACATTTTTGTGATTTACAAGGCAGGGGAAGAGGATCATGGTGATGTTTCAGTCAAATGTAATCTCTGGGATTCTAAATCAAATTAAAAATAAGTGTGCTCCTAGCCAGGAAAACCTTTATATTTATCCTGCCATGGGAATCCACATTCAAGTTGTGTCTTGGTCAGAGATTGATTGGAATTAGAGCAACAGTTATACTTTGACCTAAGCGCGGGTCCCCAGATGAACAAACAATAAACCTGACAATGTCTCCAGAACATTCTGTAGAAGTTAGGTGGTTTACTATGAAGAAGAGAGAAAACATTCCAGAGTGTTCCCTTGGGTTTGACCAAAGCTTCCTGGGGCACTGGGAGAACTCCGCATCCCTTTTCTTCTTAGTTAAAAACATATGGGGTAAGAATTTCGAGAAAAGCTTCTGGTGACAGATTATGCGGCAAACTGAGAACTGGATTTGAAGTAAGAAGATCCAGGTTTCAGTAAGGTCTTGCCCTTACCAGCTGTTCCTAAGGCTGTAAGACCCTCTTTCCTAGGTGTGCCCTGGGAAAAGAGGACCTATTGGACAGTTTTCTTATTTCTGGTTGCGACTGAAAATAATACTGCATTTGAGAAATGCATAATAAAATGAACGCAACACACAAGTGCTGTGTTTTTGCTCATAAACACTGAGAAGTAAGGAAGAGCCAGATTTTGTGGGGGCAATTTAGTTTTCTTTTCCAGAAAGATGAAGGGACGGAGGCTAAGGAGGCTGACTACATTGTTTAGGGAGACAAAGACAGAGAGAAAAATTAAAAACTAAAGTCCCCAGGAAGTCAGCTTTCTACAAATCTTAGGGAAATATGAGAGGATTGTAGATCGGGATTTTTCAACACATGGCCTATGGAAGACCTGCCTCAGATTGTGCAGAGACACATGAAAAAGGCAACGTTGTGGTCTTCGCCCAAAGCTAACTGGATCAGAGAAGTTGGAAATGTCCCAAATTTGTCCTTTGGGACAAATTGCCCATGTGAATCACATGCACTCGAGTCCTTGCAAATGGCCCTTTTACAGAGACTGTCACCGTGAGGTCAGATGATGGGATATTTGCATGTCCTCCGATAGTGACCGCTTGGTCTCTTGTGTCTTTCAAAGTAAGGTTAATGACGGCTGCCATTTACCAGTCTGTGATGTCATACAACCAAAAATGTAAAAATCCAGTAATTATGCCTGCTGTGAGAAAAACCAGCACACCTTTGATAAAGGCGGGGGGCGGGGGGCAGTGGGCAGTGCACAGCCCTCACCGTTCCTGCCACAACACGAGGAGAAAAGGACCCGAGATTGAAGTCCCGCAGGCGGACAGACCCACACAGGACCTGCCAGGTGTGTTTACAGTACGAAGAAAACACCAGGTGTTTTAAAGTCTTGATGAATTTTCCCAAAAAACAATACAACCTTCCTAGGCTTTCTAAAAATTATGTTTGCCCTCACAAGAGTGACGGGAGGGCCTACCCTTCTGGGAGCTTGGCCACAGCCCTGTTTTACTGCCTCCCCTGACCACATGCCCTGCACATGGCCAGTCACTGTTTTGGGTAGCCGTCCCCATCCGAGCACCGGGCGGTGTGGACGGTGGGGGAGGAGGGCCAAACGCGTGCTCGTGTAGTGACACGGGCTTGGCGCGGCTGTCACTATGGGCTCCATGCCTGACTCTCTGGCCTCGGGATGCTGCTTCATATTCCTCAATTTCCATTTCCTTATTACTTAAATCTGAGAGAGCAGTACAGACTTCACTAGGTTCCAATGAGATTGAAATGAGCTAATGCACATAAATTTGCCCGACACGAAGCAATTTACACACGGTGGTTTTCTTCCCTCTCGCCCCTGCTGAACCCATCCGTCCTCTCCTGCTCTTCGCCGCATCTCTCTGGTTGCGAGATTCACTTACACTTCGCAAATGCTCATTTGGCGCCAACTACACGCAAACATGTAAAGAGTGATATACAGCCTCAACAACCCCTGAAGAATGTCACCGGATGTCACACAAGGACTTCACAGTCAAGTTGGTAGAGCTTACAGCCACAAGGGAGTGGGGCACTGTAAGGCATCTCTTATACAGTGTTCAGCAAAGTGACTCTGCAAGGAAGGAATTGTGATGCCCATTCTACAGGTGGGATCAGAGAGGTGACGGGCAGAGGCAGGGCCAATGGCAGAGCTGGAGTTGGTATTCAACTCTTCAGCTCTGTCGTCCTCCAAAACCTACCTTCCACTCGACCACGTCAATGCTCAGTTGAAAACCAGACTGAACACCGTTCTTCCCCAAACCCACTCCTTCCCATTTCCTATTTCAGAAAGTGGAATCACAATTAGCCTAGTAATTCAAGAGGGGATTTTCCTTAGAACAGGCTTTTCCTTATTTCCTGCTTCCAATTCATAGCTCTGTTTTCTTCATTTACACTGTTCATAGTTTTAAAAATTTGTTCTCTCATCTTTGGGCACCTCAATGCCTGAAATTTAGGGTCTCATTATCTCAAACTTGGATAGCAAAAGAAATCTCTTTGTTGAGAGATCTCATGACTGTCTCCATGTCAACGTATCTAGAATGCTCCTTATCAAGCCCAGATTTGGATTTGATCAACTCACCATTTCTAGTGTGCCCGCAGTTCCTCATACCTGTCCAAGCAGCCTCCCCTCCTGAGAGTCCCCATTGGTAAATGTTTGCAACCTCATGTGCCATTTCCTGCTGCATGTCTGTGGTGACCCTGCTTTCTCTTCCCTGTTCACCTGTCACAGACTGGTGGAGACTCAAGTCTCCCTTAGGGGCTACCTCCTCTGTGGACATGTGATTGATTTCCAGTTAGATCTCCCCACCCCTGCTCCCTGCCCCACTGCATTGTGTAAGGGTTGCTTGTTAAATGCCCCTCCACTTGAGAAGGTGTGGAGAAAGGAGAACCCTCTTACACTGTTGGTGGGAATGCAAGTTGGTACAGCCACTTTGGAAAACAGTGTGGAGAGTCCTCAAAAAATTAAAAATAGAGCTTCCCTATAACCCTGCAATTGCACTGCCGGGTATTTACCCTAAAGATACAGATGCAGTGAAAAGAACAGTGAGCTGCACCCCATGTTCATAGCAGCAATGGCTACAGTTGTCAAACTGTGGAAAGAGCCAAGATGCCCTTCAACAGACAAATGGATAAAGAAGATAATAGTCCATATACACTATGGAGTATTATGCCTCCATCAGAAAGGGTGAATACCCAACTTTTGTATCAACATGGACAGGACTAGAGGAGATTATGCTGAGTGAAATAAATCAAGCAGAGACAGTCAATTATCATATGGTTTCACTTACTTGTGGAGCATAAGGATTAACACGGAGGACATTGGGAGAAGGAAAGGAAAAGTGAATTGAGGGAAATGGGAGGGAGAGAGGAACCATGAGAGACTGTGGACTCCGAGAAACAAACTGAGGGTTCTGGAGGGGAGCGGGGGTTGGGTGGATTTTGGTGGTGGGTATTAAGGAGGGCACATAGTGCATGGAGCACTGGGTGTGGTGCATAAACAATGAATCTTGGAACACTGTAAAAAATAAAATTAAAAAAAAAAAATCCCCCCACCTGGCCTGCTGTCTCTTTCTTGAAATCAGGGGTGGGAGCTTTGTTTGTCTCTGATTTCTGACAGCCAGTACAATCAATGCTGGCAGTCAGCACAGGCACTTCTAAGTGTTTACTGAAAGCATAAATAAATGAGCAAGGGAATAGGCCACCATTTTGTACTGGGATTAGGGATTCGAGGGGCCAGAGGCTTCATGCAAGGTCTGTAATACAACAGAGATAAGACAAGGTCTCTGACACAGACAGCCTGTCTCTCCGTGATTGAACAACCGGTCAAGTTTAATTGACGAGTTATGTCTTATCTTCCCTTTTTCTTCCCTGTTATTCCATAGAAATGAGTCTATTAACCTGAATAAATCAAATTCTGTGTAATTCTCCCTTTGTGGTTTTGAAATTATAAATGGCCCAAGTTCTGAAAGGGAACCAAATATGTCTATAAATTGTTTTGGAGATCTATTATCCCAGCTTCGTGGATGACCTTGAGGGTATCACCCTGACTGTTTATCTCACAACGTTCTGCCTAGAAAAACCAGGTTGGAAAATTGAGCTGGTAGCTTATTTGTCCCTTTAAAGAGTGCTCATTTTACTACTTCCATAAAAAAGGGAAATAAAAAGGAATACCAGAGGGCTCTGTCAAAGGGCAAAGAAAGCCGCTGGTTTTGTTATTGCGACTTTCAGCAGAACGGAGAGAGAAGCAACCGCAGGGGTCTCGGTTTTTCTCATTTCAATGACTTCTGTATACTGTTATGAGAGCTAACTTTCTAAAACACATACTGATTATGTCAGCTGTCCTCCCTCATTGCCTCCTGTAAAGTCAATCTTGTTAGTGTAGCATACAACACTTCTCACTACCCTTCATTACTTGGTTCTGGCTTTTCCCAACAGCCCCGTTTCTTGGGACTGCTCACCTTGTGCTTTATCTAGCTCTGGCCATAGTGGGCAACGTTCAGACTTACTGCCTGCTTAGATCTCTCGGCTTCTGACCTTGGGGCACATCCTTCCTTCGCTTCAGGCCATTCTTCATCCCTCTCCACTTTTCTTCCATGAACTTTCCCTGAAGACATGTGACTTCCTGCAGGAAACCTGCTCTGCCTCCTGGGTCATACCTCCCCCTTCTGCGCTCACGCCACCACGTCCTCACTCCCTGTGCAAGCGTCTGCACCTTCCTCTACCAAAAAGATCTGCAAAACCAGGGAAGCATTTTTCACAACAGCAATCCCACTTGCCCAGTGCTGAGGCTAGCAATAAACAGTTGCTCTGTGAACAGGTAAACAAACCCACATTTCCCATCGTCCTTTTCACTCCCACTGGGGAGAGTCGGGAGCGCAGTGGTAAGTGGACACAGGGAGAGAGGTGACTCTATTTATCCATCATTCAGTAGCCTCACAAACCCCTCTACTTTCCCCACCAAAGTGAAGACTTACTGATGTTTCCCCCACCCCTCCCCATCACTTACATCCTCCTGGCTTACTTCCTGGGACTTTTTGTTCAATGCTGTCTTTGCTACTTATTTAAATCAATCTGACTCTTAAACAAAGTTTGGTGGGAGAGTGTGGGCACACTGGATGTGATTTTTCCTAGACTGCATGGACCCTACATACAGACACATCTCTTCCAACTAATTTCAAGGTAGGGGGAAGGGGTTGGAGCACAGACAGTGGAAGGAACCGTAGACTCAGTCTGTTAGCCCTTCCCACCCAGAGAGTTCCGGCCTCCCCACAGCCATTTGGTGGAGTTCTAGTACTGGCTTTTTAAAAAAATATATGTGAGTTGCTCTTTTAACCTGTGGCTTTTTAAAGAAAAGAGAAAAGGGTGGGGGAGAAGAAAACTAATGATCTGCCTCTGATTGAGCAATTCATCACTGTTCTGGGATTTTCCCTGGGAAAAAGCAATACTGCTGCGGTTGTGTGTGGTTGTTTGATGTATAAGAGGATGAATACCTAAGTAATTGTGATGTTTATGTGACTGGAAGATCTGTTTGTGTACAATACTTCAGCAAAATTCCTTCAAAACACAACCGTGTGTTATTATTTATGCGCAAAGGACTGCACCTTCTTTTAGGAACTTAAGCCAAACTTTACAAAACTTGAAAAAGAGAGTCCTTCTTTTAGGACACATACAATCTATCTGAAACTTATTCCTTCTTTTTAAAAAGCTTATACTTTAGGGTTCTGGTCCAAGATGGAGGCCTGAAAAGACCCTGAACTCACCTCCTCCGTGAACACCCAAACTATACCCATCAATAGAACAGTTCGTCCTAAAGAAAAACTGAGGGCAGAGTGAACAGCTACTGAACAACAAAGGACCAAGAGACCAGTGAGAGAATAGAAAAGAGACAGAGACCAAGGGAAGCCCAGCCCGACCCTGCCAAAAGCAGTGAGGCAGGACAGTACTGAGGGGCACCCAAGAAAAGCCATAGTTTAGAAGAACAGCCAGCTTATAAAAGAGACAACAACAGAACCCTGGGGAACAGCAGAGGAGCTGGGGGAAGCCATGCTGGATCATGACAGGGTTACGTGTCCCTGGCCTTGCCACTTTCAAGCACAGACAGCAGAGTCTGGTTTAGTCTCCATAACTGGCCGGCCACCTCAGCAAGCCCTGGGGAAAAAGAGGGTGGGGTGGGGTTTTTTGGTTTGTTTCTTTTTCCTTTTTTTTTTTTCTCCTCTTCTTTCTGCCTTTTTTTTTCCTTTCTTCTTTTCTTTTTCTTTCTTTTTCTCCCCCCTTTTCTCTTTTCTTTAAAAAGCCAGGGGTTAAAAGAGCGAGTCATGTACATAAAAGAGCCAGCACTAGAACTCCACCAAATGGCCGTGGGAGCCGCCAGAACACCGTCTGGACAGGAAGGACTTACAGACACGGTCTACACTCCCGTTCACAGTCTACGCCCCAATCCCCCACCTTGGAAGCACAGACCAGTGTACGGTCCGGGGGCCCTAGCCACCCTGTGGCATCTGGGCCACTGTTGCACGCCGGCCCCAACAATCCCACCAAGATGGTCACAAGGCAGGACACACCAGGACACATCTGGTTAGCACTCGCTACTACTCCAGACTTTGTGCCAAGGTCACACTGGTGTGAACCATCTGAGAACACTCCAGGCCCACACTGCTTTGGCTTCAGATGGCTTGCCAGGGCACCCTGGTGCAGAATGCTCCAGAAGCTCTCAGGTGAAGTTTGCTTTAGATCCAGCCACCCTGCCAGGATGCGCCTTGAAAACCCCTGGCCCATGCTTGCATGTTTCAAGCTGCACCAACAGGTTACCTCCCAGGCAGGATGCTCTGGAACACACCTGGCCATACCGGCCTCAGAACCATGAGCCCGGCTAGGGCATCCCATTCACTGAGCACCTTGGTACACCCTGGCTCAGACCCAATTCAGCTTCAGCTGTCCTGCCAGGATATATTTTGCCCAGAGAGCTGAGGGACCACACCGGCCTGTGCCCACTTCAGTTTTAGCTGTCTTTCCAGGGCACCACCTACAAGGAGCACCCCAGGACCTCCCAGTCTGTACCCACCTTGATTCCAGTCACCCCTTCAGGGCACCCTCTGTGGAGAGAGTCCTGGAATGCCCTGGTTTACATTCACTTGAGCTTCGACTCTCCTGCCCGGGTCCCTACTGAGTCCTGCTGCTCCCCCACATACCCTGGCTTTATCCATTTTAGTTTCAACTGTCCTGTCAGAATGCACTCTTTACAGGAGCTTAGGGACCTCCTGGCTTCACACCACCTCAGCTCCAGCTGCCCTGACCAGGCACACCGGCCCAGAGCATCCTGGAACACCCTAGCTTACACCCATAGCAGCTTCAGCTGTCCTGCCAGGGTGCCATCAACACATAGAACTGTAGGACACCCTGGTTTGCATCCACTTTAGCTTTAGCTGACCTGACAGGATACCCACTGAGTGGAGAGCCCTAGGACCCCCAACCCATGCCAACCACAGCTAAAGTCAACGAACAAAAGTCATCAGTCACACACAGTATACACAGGGGATGGCCATACATAAGACCAGTCCTTCAAGTTTTGGAGAAGCAGCTGTTCTGCCTAATCCATAGAAAGAGACACAGAAAGTCAAACAAAATGTGGAGACAGAGGAAAATGTTCCTAAAGAAAGCACAAGACAAAATCTCAGCAAAAAAAACAAACAAACAAACAAACAAACAAATGAAATGAAGATAAACAATATGCCAGATGAAGAGTTTAAAGTAATTATCATAAAAGTCCTCACTGGGCTGGAGAGAATAGAAGAACTCACTGAGATCTTCAATAAAGAATAAAAATATAAAAGAGATCCAATCAGAATTGAAGAATATAATAACTGAAATAAAAATCACACCACAGGGAATCAGGGTTAGACTAATGGATGCAGAAGAATGTATAGTTATCTGGAAGATGGGATAATGGAAAACACCCAAGTTCGACAACAAAAGGAGAAAAAAAAATTAATGAGGATAGACTGAGGGATCTCCTGAACATCATCAAATGAACAAACATTTGTATTATAGGGGTCCCAGAAGAAGAAAAGAGAGAGAAAGGGAAAGAATACTTATTTAAATAGATAATACCTGAAAACTTCCCTAACCTAGAGAAGAAAATAGACATCCAGATCCGAGATACACAGAGAGTTCCAAACAAGATGATCCAAGGAAGTCCATGCCAAGACACATAATAATTACAAAGTCAAATTTGAAGATAAAGAGAGAATTTTAAAAAGCAGTGAGAGAAAAGCAAAAAGTTAGCTATAAGGGAACACCTGTAATTTTCAGCAGAAACTTTGCAAGCCAGAAAACAGTGGCGTGATCTATTCAAAGTGCTGAAAGGAAAAAAACCTACAACTGAAAATACTCTACCTGGCAAGATTATCATTCAGATTTGAAAGACATAGAGTGTCCCAAACAAACAAAACCCAAAGGAGTTTATCACCACTAAAACAACCTCATAAGAAATGTTAAAGGAACTTCTTTAAGAGGAAAAGAAATGGCCATATTTAGACATAAAAAATTAGGAACAAAAAGATGTAAAATATGACAGGATATACATAAAAACATGTAAGAAGGAGGAGAGAGAGAGAGGGGGAGGGAAAGAAAGAAATTCCTTTAAAAATGTCTATAATGCTTAGAACAATCTATACTTTCAATGCCATCCCAATCAAAATTCCATGGAATTTTTCAAAGTGCTGGAACAAACAATCCTAAAATTTGTATGGAACCAGAAGAGACCCCAAAATGCCAAGGAAATGTTGAAAAAGAAAAACAAAACTGTGGGCATCATGTTGCCTGATTTCAAGCTTTACCACAAAGCTGTGATCACCAAGACAACATGGTACTGGGGCGCCTGGGTGGCTCAGTGGGTTGGGCCGGTGCCTTTGGCTCGGGTCATGATCTTCAGGGTTCTGGGATTGAGTCCCGCATCAGGCTCTCTGCTCAGCAGGGAGCCTGCTTCCCTCTCTCTCTCTCTCTGCCTGCCTCTCTGCCTACTTGTGATCTCTCTCTGTCAAATAAATGGATAAAGTCTAAAAAAAAAAAAAAAGACAACATGGTACTGGCACAAATACAGACACATCAACCAATGGAACAGAGTAGAGAGCCCAGATAGGGACCCTCAACTTTGTGGTCAAATAATCTTCAACAAAGCAGGAAAAAAATATACAGTGTAAAAAAGACAGTCTCTTCAATAAATGGTGCTGGGAAAATTGGACAGCTATGTGTAGAAGAATGAAACTCAACTATTCTCTTACACCATACACAAAGATTAACTCAAAATGGAAGAAGATCTCAACATGACGCAGGAATCTATCAAAATCCTAGAGAAGAACATAAGTAGTAAGTTCTTCAACATCTGCCACAGCAACTTCTTTCAAGACATGTCTCCAAAGGCAAAGGAAACGAAAGCAAAAATGAACTTTTAGGACTTCATCAAAACAAAAATCTTCTGCATAGCAAAGGAAACAGTCAACAAAACAAAGAGGCAACCTAGAGAATGGGAGAAGATATTCGCAAATGACTCTACAGACAAAGGACTGATATCCAAGATGTATAAAGAACTCCTCAAACTCAACATGCACAAACAATCATGTCAAAAAAAGGGCAGAAGACATGAACAGACATGTCTCCAAAGAAGACATACACATGGCTAACAGACACATGAAAAAATGTTGATCGTCATTAGCTATCAGGGAAATTCAAATCAAAACCACTTTGAGATACCACCTTACACCAGTCAGAATGGCCAAAATTAAGACAGTAAACAACATGTATTGGAGAGGATGTAGAGAAAAGGGAACCCTCTTACACTGTTGGTGGGAATGCAAGTTGGTACAGTCACTTTGGAAAACAGTGTGGAGAGTCTCAAAAAATTAAAAATAGAGCTACCCTATGACAGTGCAATTGCACTACTGGGTATTTACCCTAAAGATACAGATGTAGGGAAAAGAAGGGCCATCTCTACCCCAATGTTCATAGTAGCAAAGGCCACAGTCACCAAACTGTGGAAAGAGCCAAGATACCCTTCAACGGACAAATGGATAAAGAAGATATGGTCTATATACACAATGGAGTATTATGCCTCTATCAGAAAGGATGAATACTCAACGTTTGTATCAACATGAACGGGACTGGAAGAGATTATGCTGAGTGAAATAAGTCAAGCAGAAAGAGTCATTATCATATGGTTTCACTTATTTGTGGGGCTTAAGGAATAACATAGAGGACATTGGGAGATGGAGAGGAGAAGTGAGTTGGGGGAAATCGGAGGGGGAGACAACCATGAGAGACTGTGAACTGTAAGAAACAAACTGAGGGTTTTAGAGGGGAGGGTGGTGGGAAGGTGGGTGAGCCTGATGGTGGGTATTAAGGAGGGCACGTGTTGCACAGAGCACTGGGTGTGGTGACTAAACAATGAATTTTGGAACACTGAAAAGACATAAAATAAAATGGAAAAAAATGTGTTTGAATTTAAATGACCATCAACTTAATATAGAACTCAAATGACCATCAGCTAGATACTTAGGATGTTATGTATAATGTTATGATAACCACAAACCCAAAACCTATAAAAGATCCACAAAAACAAGGAGGAAAAGAAGTCAAACATAATGCTATAGAAACTCATCAATCATAAAGCAAGAGAAGAAAGGAGAAGAAAAGAACTACTACAAAAACAACCAGAAAACAAACCAAATGGCAATAAGTACATACCTATCAATAATTTAATATAAATAATAATGTAAATAATTTAAACATAAATGGCCTAAATGCTCCAATGTTTATGGATAAATAAACAAGACCCATCTGTGTGCTGCCTATAGGAACCTCACCCCAGACCTTAGGACACATACACAGTGAAAGCAAAGGGATGGAAAAGTAGTCACCATGCAAATGGAAGCCAAAAAAAAAAAAAAAGCTGGCATAGCAATGCATATATCGACAAAACAGACTTTAAAATAAAGTTTGTAATGAGAGACAATAAAGTTTATATAATAACAAAGGGACCATTGCAGTAAAAGGATAAAACAAATAAATAAATATAAAATATTTATAAAAATATAAATACAAATAAATATCTACACATATCAATAAAACAAATATCTACACACCCAACATTGGAGCACCTAAATACACAAGGCAATATAAAATAAAGAGAGAAATTGGCGATAATACAATAATAGTAGGGAACTTTTACACCCCACTTACATCAATGGATAGATCATCCAGGCAGAAAATCAATAAGGAAACAGAATCTTTGAATGACACATTAGACCAAATGGACATAATAGAAGTATATAGAATATTCCATCCACAAACAATGGAAAACACATTAAGCCACAAAACAAGCCTCAATAAATATGAGCCTGAAATCATACAATGCATCTTTTCTGACCACAGGGATATAAAACTAAAAATAAATCACAGGGGAAGAACTAAAAACCACACAAACACATAGAGGCTAAATTGCATGATACTAAATGACTAATGGTTTAACAAAGCAACCAAAGAAGAAATCAAAAAACAGATGCAAGCAAATAAAAATGAAAGCACAATGCTCCAAAATTCCTAGGTAGTAACAAAAGGAGATATAATGGGGAAATAAACAGTGATACATGCCTACCTCAAGAAACAAGAAAAAAACTCAAATAAACAATCTAACCTTATACAGAAAGGAACTAGAAAAAGAAGGACAAAGCCTACATAAATAAAAGGAAGGAAATAATAAAGATCATAGAAGAAATAAATGACCTAGAAACAAACAAACAAACAAAACCAATGAAACCAAGAGTTGGTTCTCTGAAAGAAAAACTGATAAGCCCTTAGCTAGACTCATTAATAAAAAGACACATTAAGGAGGACATTTGATGTAATGAGCACTGGTGTTATATGCAACTGATAAACTACTAAATTCTACCTCTGAAATTAATACTACAGTATATGTTAACTAAATTGAATTTAAATAAATTTTTAAAAGATAAAGACCTATGATCAATGAATCTTGGAACACTGAAAAAATAAAATAAAATAAAATAAAAACCTAAATAAATAAAATCAGAAATGAGAGAGAAGTAACAAATAACACCACAGAAATACAAAGGTTTATTGAGAACCCTATGAAAAATTATATGCCCACAAACTAGATAACCTAGAATAAGTGGATAACTTCCTAGAAGCATCCAAACTTCCAAACAAATAAGGAAGCAATAGAAAATCTGAACAGAAAATGAAATCTGAACAATTCAATGAAATTTAAAAAAACTACCAAAAAATAAGAGTCTAGAACCAGATAGCTTCACAGGTGAATTCCAGCAAACATTTAAGGAAGAGTTAAGGGATTCCTGGGTGGCTCAGTAGGTTAAAGCCTCTGTGTTTGGCCCAGGTCATGATCCCAGGGTCCTGAGATGGAGCCCCACATTGGGCTCTCTGCTGAGCAGGGAACCTGCTTCCCTTCCTCTCTCTCTGCCTGCCTCTCTGCCTGCCTCTCTGCCTAATTGTGATCTCTGTCTGTCAAATAAATAAAATCTTTAAAGAAGACTTAATACTTATTATCTCCAAATTATTCCAAAAACTAAAAGAGGAAGAAAATCTTCCAAATATATTCTACAAGGCCATCATTACTCTAACAGCAAAATCAGATGAAGACAGCACAAAAAAAAGAAAACCACAGGCCAATATCCCTATAACAAAAATCCTCAACAAAATATTATCAAACTTCTAATTAAAAGGATATTAATTACAAAGTGGTCCAGTTTCAATATTTGCAAATCAATCAATGCGATATACCACATCAATAAAATGAAGGATATAAAGCACATATCATCTCAATAAATGCAGAAAATGCATTTGACAAAATTCAACATCAAGTCATGATAAAAACTCTCCACAAAATGGGTTTAGCGAGAACATACCTCAACATAATGAAAGCCACATATGAAAAATCCACAGCTAACATCTTAATCAATGAAGAAAAACTGAGGACTTTTCCTCTAAGATCAGGGACAAGACAAGGATGTCCACCCCCTCCACTTGTATTCAACATGGGACTAGAAATCCTAGCTGCTACAATCAGATAAGGAAAAGAAGTTAGGTACATCCATATTGGTAAAGAAGTAGTTAAACTGTCACTATTCACAGATGACATGGCATTATATACAGAAAACCCTAAAAACTCCAGCCAAACCTACTAGAAGTGATAAATGAATTCACTCTCAAACTCTAAAACACTGATGAAAGAAATTATAGGCAACACAAACAAATGGAAGGATATCCCATACTCTTGGATTGGAAGTATAAACATTGTTAAAATGTCCATATTAACGAAAGTAATCTGCAGATTCAATGCAATCCTTATTAAAATACCGACAGCATGTTTTACAAATTGAGAACAAATAACACTAAAATTTGTATGGAATCACAAAAAATCCCAAGTAACCAAAGCAATCTCAAAAACAAAAATGCCAAAACCAAAACCAAACCAAAACAAAACAAAAAAACAAACCACCACCACCAACAAAGATGGAAGTATCACAATTCCAGATTTCAAAAGATATTGGCTCAGTGGGTTGAGCCGCTGCCTTCGGCTCAGGTCATGATCTCAGGGTCCTGGGATCGAGTCCCGCATCGGGCTCTCTGCTCGGCGGGGAGCCTGCTTCCTCCTCTCTCTCTCTGCCTGCCTCTCTGCCTACTTGTAATCTCTCTCTGTCAAATAAATAAATAAAATCTTAAAAAAAAAAAAAAAAGATATTACAAAGTGGCAATACTCAAAACAGTATGGTACAGGCATTAAAAACTGACACAGATCAGTCGAAAAGAATAGAGAGCTCAGAAATAAATCCATGCTTATATGTTTAATAAATCTATGACAATGATATACAATGAGGAAAAGACAGTCTCTTCAATAAATGGTGCTTGGAAAATTGAACAGCTATGTGAAAGAAGGAAACTGGACCACTCTGTAATATCATGCAAAAAATACAATCAAAATAGATTCAAGACCTAACTAGAGACCCGAGATCGCAAAAATCCTAGAACACAGGCAGTAATTATTCTGACATTGAATGTAGCAACATTTTTCTAGCTATGTCTCTTAAGGAAAGGAAAATAAAAGCAAAACTGGGATTATACCAGAATAAAAAGCTTCTGCCCAGCAAAGGAAACCATCAGTGAAACAAAATGACAACCTACTTAATGGAAGAAAATCTTTGCAAATGATACATTTGATAAAGAGCTAATATCCAAAATAGATAAAGAACTCATACAACCCAACACCAAAAAATAACAAATAAATAAATAAATAAATAACCTGATTAAAAGTGGGCAGAAAACCCAAATAGACATTTCTCCAAAGAAGTCATACAGATGGCCTACAGACACTTGAGAAGTGCTCAAATCATTCATCACCAGGAAATACAAATGAAAACTACAATGAGATATTATATCACAGCTGTCAGATTGACAAAATCCAAATGATAGGAAATAAAAAGTGTTGGCCAAGATGTGGAAAACAACAACAACAACAAACCACATGTGCTGTTGGTGGGCTATAAACTGTACAGCCACTGAGGAAAATTGTAGGAAATTTCCTCAAAAATGTAAAAACAGAAATACTACATGATCCAGTAATACTATATGATCCAGTAAAAATGGAAATACTATGATCCAGTAAATACTATATGATCCAGTACTATATATGATTCCATTAGTGGGTATTTGCCCAAAGGGAAAACACTAATTTTAAAGGATATGTGCACCCCTATACCTACTGCAGCATTATTTACAATAGCCAGGACATGGAAGTAACCTAAATATGGCCCATCAATAGATGTATGTTTAAGGAAGAGTCAGACACACACACACACACACACACACACACACACTACTACTACTACTACTACTACTACTACAACTCTTTAAAGAAGAATGAGATTATGCCACTGGTGACAGTATGGATGGACCTGGAGGGTATTATGTTAAGTGAAATAAGTTAGACTGAGAAAGACAAATGCTACATGATGTCACACATATATGGCACTTAAACAAAAGAAAAACTGAATAAACAAATAAAATCAGAATTAGTCCTATAAACACAGAACAAACTGATGGTTTCCTGAGGGGAGGGCAGTGGTGGGATGGGTAAAATAGATGAAGGGGAGTAGGAGACACAGGCCTCTAGTTATGAAATGAGTAAGTTATGGGAATCAAAGGCAAGATATAAGGAATATAGTCAATGATACTGTAATAGTGATGTGACAGGACAGACAGTAGCTACACTTGTGAACACAGCATAATGTTTAAACTCGTAGAATCACTACCTTATACACATGAAACTAATGCAACATTATGTGTTAATTACATTTTAAAAAAAGCCTACACCCTAAACAAAATTCTTCATTCTCTAAATTTCCTGGAGCTTATAGGAGAAAAGCAGAAATCTATGTCAACAGAAATTTCCAGAAACAAGACTTACCCTAGGATTTTGAAATGTGTGAGGGAAAACAAGGAAATTATTAGGATTCAACTCATAGCAATTGAAAGATGAGTGTAAGGACCAATATCATATTCAGTAGTTCCTCTTGGAAGCAAATATTAGAAACTGAGTTGAAAAAGTCCAGTAAAGAATGGGGATTGATGTAGTATGCTGAACTCACAGAACTGTAACTGCCTCAACAAGAGCTAGAAGCTCAAACTGAAAAGCCAAAAGGAATCTAGGAATTGCTCCAGGGTCAGGTGTTCTCTTGATCCTGCTTCTTTTCTGAGCATCAAACTGTGTGGAAGGCCAGCCCTCAAGTGATTTCTGGTTTCTACCTGAGATGGTAGAATCGTCTTAAATTGCTCTGTCCAAGTACCTATGGGAGAGAGCCCAACTGGCCCAATTCAGATGAGGTGTCCACATCTGAGTAAATCTACCTGTCTTAGTCTTCTTGGCCCAGTAGAACAGAATACCATAGACTGGTTAGTATAAAAAAAAAATCACATTTAGTTCTCACAGGTGAGGAGGTTGGAAGTCCAAGATCAGGGTGCCAGCATGGGCAGGGGGCAGGGCTTCTGGTGACTCTCCTCCTGGCTTGCAGACTGCCGTCTCTTTGCTATGTCCTCTCATGGTGGAGAGAGAGAGATGGTCTCCCTCCAGTCTCTTCTCATAAAGGCACTCACACTAGTAATCTCATTCACAAGGGCCTCATTCTCATGGCTAATCACCTCCCAAAAGCCCCACCTCCAAATACCATCACACTGGGGATCAGGCCTCAACACTGAGACCTCTCAGAGGAAGGGTGTTTGGAAGGCATAACAGAGCCCTCTCCCTGCAAATATTTTGCTCATCACAGAAAAGACAGTATAATTTTAAGTTTTCCTCAGTCTGCCACCTCATTTGTGGGGGGTTTCTTACACTTCTCTGGAGCCACCAACTTATTTCCCTCCTTATTTTTGTCACTTAGCATGTAGTTACTTATGTCTTCCAACTAAAGTTTAAGCTCCTTTAAAGAGCATAACCTTATGCATGATAGGTAATTTGTTACATGTTGATCATGAAAAGAAGAAATATGGTGGAATCAGCTCTGCATTATTAGCAGATGGACATCGAATTACTTCACCTCTTCATGTTTCTATTTTCTCATCTGCTTAACACGTGATATTATCAATTTCAGTAGATACATGTGTGCATTCCCCGTACCCATCCCCTCTTCTATGCATGTGAGCAGACTTATTTCCATCACGAAACAACTGCTTTCAGATGTTCAGTTACGTCTTTTGAGAGAGGCGTGATATCCAGGCCTTGTTGGTCAGCACATATCTTCATATGGCACAGTGATCTGTCCCCAGATCAATAAGGACCAAGCCACTCCAAGGAAGTCAACTGTGGGATACTTGTTAAAACTACTGAAATGGGAAATTAGCTCTCTTGTTGCTACACTTGAAATGAGGAGGATGAAACCCGGATATGTGTATTCCTAAGTGGACAGAGCCTGCCTGAGGGAAGCCGTAACAGAAAGAATCCCAGCTGTGCAATAAAAACATAACAGAGCCCAGATGCCCCTGTTTAGGACACGAGGTTTTACAACGCCCAAAGCCAACACTGTCTGATCATTATTCAGTCTTTTGAGTCTCTATCAATGTCTCCATTGCTCTACCACCACACCGGTCTGTTTGTTTGTTGTTGTTGTTTTAACTTATTCTAGTTTCATTAGTTTCATGTCATAATTAAAATAATCTGAGGGAGAGGAAGCAAGATGGCAGAGGAGTAGGAGACTGAAATATCATTAGGTTCAGTTGGACAGTTATCAAACCATTCCGAACACCTACAAACTCAGCGGGAGATCGAAGAGAAGAAGAGCAGCGATTCTAGGAGCAGAAAATCGACCACTTTCTGAAAGGTAGGACAAGCGGAGAAGCGAATCCAAAGCAGCAGGAAGGTAAACCGCAGGGGTGGGGGGCTGGCTCCCGGCAAGCAGCGGAGCAGCAGAGTACAAAATCCGAACTTTTAGAAGTCGGCTCCACTGAGGATCGCTCCAGAGGCTAAGTGGGGGTGAAGCCCTTGCGGGGACAGTGTGGTCTCAGGACCCGTGGGGTCACTGAAAGACCAGGGGTGTCTGTGTGGCAGAGCTGCCAGGTATCAGAGCCGGGAAGCCGGGGGCAGAGACGGAGATGAGGAGTGGCTCTCAGCTCGGGCTTATCCTAAACCGTGATTCCAAGCACAGTCAGGCCACTGCTCTTGCAGGGACCCGACAAGTGACAGATCCGGAGAGACTCACCTTCCTCCTCTCAGTGCGGCAGGAATCTGCTGGGTTTGGAGACTCCAAACGGGGCCGCGCGCCAGAGACACAAACACTCGGTCACAGGCCAGGTGGGCTCGGAGCACGGCCAGAGACCAGAGAGACGGGAGGGACTGACTGCTTTTCTCCCAGAGCGTATTGAGGAACGGGACCGAGCTCTGAGCTCCTCCAGCCAGAGACTGGGCGGCGGCCATCTTCGTTCCCATCCTCCAAAGCGGTACGGAAAGCGCGCAGGGAACAAAAGCTCCGAGCGCGAACCCGAGCAGGTGACTTAGCCCGCGTCCTGGCAAGGGCGGTGCAGTTCCACCTCTGGGCAAAGACATTTGAGAATCACCGCAACAGGCCCCTCCCACAGGACATCGGCAAGACCATCCAGCCAAGACCAAGCTCACTAATCAAGGAGAACTGCAGAACTCAAGAGCTAAGGGAAAGCAACACATAGAATTCATGACTTTTTCCCTATGATCCTTTAGACTTGCAAAGTTAAATTTTTTAAATTTTATTTTCTTCAACTTTTCTTCTTTCCTCTTTTAACATTTTTAAACTATTTTATCTAATCAATACCTTTTTAAAAATCTTTTTAAATTTTCATTGTTATAGTCATATTTTATCCCTTCATTGTATTTCACCTTATTTTTGGTATACATATAGATTTATTTTTCTTTAAAATATTGGAATATAATTTCTTCTAATACATCAAAATATACCTTAAATGTAGCATATGGCTTTGTTCTAGTCTCCAGCCTGATCACATTTTTGTTTCTTTTTCCAACCAATTTATCTTATCAATTCCTTTTTTTAGAATATTTTTTAGTTCACATGTTTAGTCACATTCCATCCCTTCAACATGATTACCCTTATTTTTGTATATATATATAAGATTTTCTTTCTTTAAAATTTTGGGAGGTAGTTTCTTCTAAGAGACCAGAATATATCCAAACTCAAGTAGGTGGCTCTCTTCTATTCGCTAGTCTAAAAAAAAATATGTATATATACATACATACATATATATATATACACAACACACACATATATACATATATATATATATATATATATAGTTTTTAATTTTTTTCATTTTTCCCCCTTTCTTCTCCCCCTTGCTTTGGGTCTTTTCTGATTTGGTTAATGTATATTTTTCTGGGGTCTATGACCTTCTTAGTATTTTATTCTCTCGTTCATATATTCTTACCTGGATAAAATTAAAGGGAGGAAAAACCACACAAAACCAAACCAAAACAAAACAAAAAAACAAGAGGCAGTACCGATGGCTAGGGACCTAATCAATACAGACATTAGTAATATGTCAGATCTAGAGTTCAGAATGATGATTATCAAGGTGCTAGCTGGGCTTGAAAAAGGCATGGAGGATATTAGAAAAACCTTGTGTGGAGAAATAAAATCCCTTTCTGGATAAATAAAAGAACTAAAATCTAACCAAGTTGAAATCAAAAAAGATATTAATGAGGTGCAATCAAAAATGGAGGCTCTTACTGCTAGGAAAAATGAGGCAGAAGAGAGAATTAGTGATATAGAAGATCAAATGATGGGGAATGTAGAAGCTGAGCAAAAGAGAGACAAACAACTACTGGACCACGAGGGGAGAATTCAAGAGATAAGTGATACCATAAGATGAAACAATATTAGAATAATTGGGATCCCAGAAGAAGAAGAAGAAAAAGAGAGGGGTAGAAGGTATATTGGAGAAAATTATAGTAGAGTATTTCCCTAATATGGCAAAGGGAATAGGCCTCAAAATCCAGGAGGCATAGAGAACCCCCTTCAAAGTCAATAAAAATATGTCCACACCCCATCATCTACTAGTAAAATTTACAAGTGTCCATAACAAAGAGAAAATCCTGAAAGCAGCTTGGGACAAGAAGTCTGTAACATACAATGGTAGAAATACTAGATTGGCAGCAGACTTACGCAAAGAGACCTGGTAGGCCAGAAAGGACTGGCATGATATAGTCAGAGCACTAAATGAGAAAAGTATGCAGCCAAGAATACTATATCCAGTTAGGCTGTCATTGAAAGTAGAAGGAGAGATAAAAGGCTTCCAAGGCAAACAAAAACTAAAAGAATTTGCAAACACCAAACAGCCCTACAGGAAATATTGAAAGGGGTCCTGTAAGCAAAGAGAAAGCCTAAAAGTAATAGACCAGAAAGGAACAGAGACAATATACAGTAACAGTCACCTTACAGGCAATACAATGGCACTAAATTCTTATCTTTCAATAGTTACCCTGAATGTAAATGGGCTAGATGCCCCAAACAAAAGACACAGGGTAGAAGGACAGATAAAAAACAAGATCCATCAATATGCTGTCTATAAGAAACTCATAGACCCAAAGACACCTCCAGATTTTAAGTGAGGGGTAGAAAACAATTTATCATGCTAACAGACATCAAAAGAAAGCTGGGGTGGCAATCCTTATATAAGAAAAATTAGATTTGAAGCCAAAGACTATAAGAGATGAGGAAGGACACTATATCGTACTTAAAGGGTCTGTCCCACAAGAAGATCTAACCATTTTAAATATCTATGTGCCTAACATGGGAGTAGCCAACTATATAAACCAATTAATAACAAAATCAAAGAAACACATCGATAATTATACAATAATAGTAGGGGACTTTAACACCCCCCCCTCACTGAAATGGAAAGATCATCTAAGCAAAAGATTAATAAGGAAATAAATGCTTTAAATGACACACTGGAGGAGATGGACATTACAGATATATTCAGAACATTTCATCCCAAAGCAACAGAATACAGATTCTTCTCTAGTGCACATGGAACATTCTCCAGAATAGCTCACATCCTGGGTCACAAATCAGGTCTTAATTGGAACCAAAAGATTGGGATCATTCCCTGCATATTTTCAGACCATAATGTTCTGAAACTAGAATTCAATCACAAGTGTAAACTTGGAAAGAACCCAAATACATGGAGGCTAAAGAGCATCCTACTAAAGAATGAATGGGTCAACCAGAAAATTAAAGCAGAATTGAGAAAATTCATGGAAACAAATGATAATGAAAACACAACTGTTCAAAATCTGTGGGACACAGCAAATGCAGTCCTGAGAGGAAAATATATAGCAATACAAGCCTTTCTTAAGAAACAAGAAATGTCTCAAATATACAACCTAACCCTGCACCTAAAGGAGCTGGAGAAAGAAAAACAAAGAAAGCCTAAACCCACCAGGAGAAGAGAAATAATAAAGATCAGAGCAGAAATCAATGAAATAAAAACAAAAAGAACAGTAGATCAAATCAACAAAATTAGGACCTGGTTCCTTGAAATAATTATAAGATTGATAAGTCCCTGGCCAAATTTACCTAAAAGAAAAGAGGAAGGACCCAAATAAATACAATCATGAGTGATAGAGGAGAGATCACAACCAACACCAAAAAATTATAGGAACATATTATGAGCAACAATATGCCAAAAAAATTGACAATCTGGAAGAAATGGATGCATTCCTAGAGACATATAAACTACCAAAACTGAACCAGAAAGAAATGGAAAACCTGAACAGACCCATAACCAGTAAGGAGATTGAAGGAGTCATCAAAAATCTCCCAACAAACAAGAGCCCAGGGCTAGACGGTTTCCCAGGGGAATTCTACCAAACATTTAAAGAAGAATTAATACCTGTTCTCCTGAAACTGTTCCAAAAAATAGAAATGGAAGGAAAACTTCCAACCTCATTTTATGAGGCCAGCTTGACCTTGATCCCAAAACCAGACAAAGACCCATCCAAAAAGGAGAATTATAGACCAATATCTTTGATGGACACGGATGCAAAAATTCTCACCAAAATACTAGCCAGTAGGATCCAACAGTACATTAAAAGGATTATTTACCATGCCCAAGTGGGATTTTTTTCCTGGGCTGCAAGTTTGGTTCAACATCTGCAAATCCATCAATGTGATACAATACATTAATAAAAGAAAGAACAAGAACAATATGATACTCTAATAGCTGCTGGAAAAGCATTTGACAAAGTACATCATCCTTTCGTGATCAAAATTCTTCAAGTATAGGGACAGAGGGTACATACCTCAATATTATCAAAGCCATCTATGAAAAACTCACAGTAAATATCATTCTCAATGGGGAAAAACTGACAGCTTCTCCCCCTAAGGTCAGGAACATGGCAGGGATGTTCACTATCACCACTGGTATTCAGCATAGTACTAGAAGTCCCAGCCTCTGAAATCAGACAACCAAAAGAAATTAAAGCATCTGGATCAGCAAAGCAGAAGTCAAACTCTCATTCTTTGCAGATGATACGACACTTTATGTGGAAAACCCAAAAGACTCCACTCCAAAACTGCTAGAACTCATACAGGAATTCAGTAAAGTGTCAGGATATAAAATCAATGCATGGAAATCAGTTGCATTTCTATACATTAACAGCAAGACAGAAGAAAGAGAAATTAAGGAGTTGATCCCATTTACAATGGCACCCAAAACCATAAGATACCTAGGAATAAACCTAAGAGGCAAAGAATCTGTACTCAGAAAACTATAAAGTGCTCATGAAAGAAATTGAGGAAGACACAAAGAAATGGAAAAACATTCCATGCTCATGAATTGGAAGAACGAGTATTGGGAAAATGTCTATGCTACGTAAAGCAAGCTACACATTTAATGCAATCCCTATCAAAATGCCATCAATTTTTTTTCAAAGAAATGGAAAAAATAATCCTAAAATTTATATGGAACCATAAAAGACTCCAAATAACCAGAGGAATGTTGAAAGAGAGGGCCAAAGTTGGTGGGATCACAATTCCAGACTTCAAGCTCTATTACAAAGTTGTAATCACCAAGACAGTATGGTACTGGCACAAAAACAGACACTTAGGTCAATGGAACAGAATAGAGAGCCCAGAAATAGACAATCTATGGTCAGCTAATCTTTGACAAAGCAGGAAAAAATGTCCAATGGAAAAAAGACAGTCTCTTCTAACAAATGGTGTTGGGAAAATTGGACAGCCACATGCAGAAGAATGAAACTGGACCATTTCCTTACACCACACACAAAAATAGACTCAAAATGGATGAAACACCTCAATGTGAGACAGGAATCTATCAAAATCCTTGAGGAGAACACAGGCAGAAACCTCTTCGACCTCAGCCACAGCAACTTCTTCCTAGAAACATCACCAAAGGCAAGGGAAGAAAGGGCAAAAATGAACTATGGGGACTTCATCAAGATCAAAAGCTTTTGCACAGCAAAGGAAACAGTCAACAAAACCAAAAGACAACTGACAGAACGGGAAAAGATATTCACAAATGGCATATCAGATAAAGGGCTAGTATCCAAAATCTATAAAGAACTTACCAAACTCAACACCCAAAGAACAAATAATCCAATCAAGAAATGTGCAGGAGACATGAACGGACATTTCTGCAAAGAAGACATCCAGATGGCCAACAGACACATGAATAAGTGCTCCACATCACTCAGCATCAAGGAAATACAAATCAAAACCACAATGAGATGCCACCTCACAGCAGTCAGAATGGCTAAAATTAACAAGTTAGGAAAGGACAGATGTTGGCGAGGATGTGGAGAAAGGGGAACTCTCCTACACTGTTGGTGGGAATGTAAGCTGGAGCAGCTGCTCTGGAAAATAGCATGGAGGTTCCTCAAAAAGTTGAAAATAGAGCTACCCTATGACCCAGCAATAACACTCCTGGGTATTTATCCTAAAGATACAAATGTAGTGATCTGAAGGGGCACACGCACCCAAGTGTTTAAAACTGCAATGTCCACAATAGCCAAACTATGGAAAGAACCTAGATGTTCAAGAGATGAATGGATAAAGAAGATGTGGTACATACATACAATGGAATACTATGCATCCATCAAAAAATGAAACCTTGCCATTTGCAATGATGTGGATGAAACTAGAGGGTATTATGCTGAGTGAAATAAGTCAATTAGAGAAAGACATTTACCATCTGATCTCTCTGATATGTGGAATTTGAGAGGCAGTGCAGGGTTTTGTGGGGGTAGGGAAGGAAAAAATGAAACAAGATGGGATCAGGAGGGAGACAAACCATAAGAGACTCTTAATCTCACAAAACAAACTGAGGCAGTCGGGGGTAGGGATAAGGTGGTTGGGTTATGGACATTGGGAGGGTATGTGCTATGGTGACTGCTGTGAAATGTGTAAGCCTGATGATTCACAGACCTGCACCCCTGTGGCAAATAATACATTATATGTTAATAAAAATAATGTTAAAATAAAAAAGAATCTGAAAGGACTATGAGCTGGTAGAACCCTTTGAAGAAATCAAGAGACTTTATTGTGTTCATATTTCTTTTTCACATTTGGAAATATGTCTTAAAAATCATCATGGGGGCGCCTGGGTGGCTCAGCAGGTTAAGAATCTGCCTTCAGCTCAGGTCATGATCCCAGGATCTTGAGATTGAGTACCACATCAGGCTTCCTGCTCAGCAGAGAGCCTGCTTCTCCCTCTCTCAATCCCCTTGCTTGCCCTCTCCCTCTTTCTCTCTGTCAAGTAAATAAATAAATAAAATCTTAAAACATTAAAAGAATCATCCTAAATACAGAAAGGGCTTTATGATAAGAAGACAACAAAGTCCTTGATGTGATTTTTGTTTCTTATCAATCATTGTATACATAGCACTTAGTATAATGCTCGGTATAAATTACTTATTATATCAATCAACCGGTTAAATAGTATTAACCAAAATTCTTTATCATAACTTCAATGCACAGATCTTTAGGGAAATGGTTAATTTTCATTTATATGCTTTATGATAGATTATACAGTCACTAAGATATTATAAAGGATTTCTAATACCATGGAAATCTAAGTATGATATTAAGAGAAACTCAGAAGTTTGCATACAAAGCACAAATGTATCTATTTAATAAAAAACATACTACAGAAGGATACTCCAAAATGACGGCATAGGAGAGTACCTATTTTTTTTTTACTTTCTCCCACTTCTTTATAACTACCAAAATGTAGTAACACATTGGCCTGTGACTACCTTAATATTATGGAAGGACAGGCACCTAAAAATATGCAATTTCAACTTTTTGTTCATGATAGCTTCGATTCTATCATTTTATAATTCCAAGAACCATTAAACTATTGGTGGTTTTCGGAAATCTCACTGTTTTTGCTGTGAAAATTCAAAGGATCCAAATTCAGGACAAAGCTGGCAAAGTTATTAGTCACAACGTACTTATATTTTCTTTGTTACTGTTTTTTAATGGTTGTTTCGGATTCTTTCCTATGCTTGTGAAATCAAGCAGAAATAGAGAATGTTAGAGACACAGGAGAGTGTCATGTGCTTCCCTGGATGTGATCCTTTTATATCAAGAATATCAAGAATGCCCATCATCTTTATGTTCTCACCTAACTGTTCCCTTGGCACTGACCAGGAGCCCTTCTTTGTTTCCCTACTCAGATTCCTCTGTCCTTCAGTCTTCTTGCCTGTTTCCTCACCCTTGTCTTCCCTATCCAACCCCTATCACATTTCCCCTAAACACCTGATCTATGAAATGTCCATATTAAGCCTACTCAGTCTCCAACCTGAGGTCTTCTGCCATCTTGCTTTTGGAATACTCTTTCTCTGCCTAAGTTGACCTACTGAAATTTCTCCTTATTATTCAATTTTCTTTTTTTTTCCAATTTATTTATTTTCAGAAAAACAGTATTCATTATTTTTTCACCACACCCAGTGCTCCATGCAAGCCGTGCCCTCTATAATACCCACCACCTGGTACCCCAACCTCCCACCCCCCGCCACTTCAAACCCCTCAGATTGTTTTTCAGAGTCCATAGTCTTTCATGGTTCATCTCCCCTTCCAATTTACCCAAAAGCACATACCCTCCCCAATGTCCATAACCCTACCCTCCTTCTCCCAACCCCCCTCCCCCCAGCAACCCTCAGTTTGTTTTGTGAGGTTAAGAGTCACTTATGGTTTGTCTCCCTCCCTATCCCATCTTGTTTCATGGATTCTTCTCCTACCCACTTAAGCCCCCATGTTGCATCACCACTTCCTCATATTAGGGAGATCATATGATGGTTGTCTTTCTCCGCTTGACTTATTTCGCTAAGCATGATACGCTCTAGTTCCATCCATGTTGTCGCAAATGGCAAGATTTCATTTCTTTTGATGGCTGCATAGTATTCCATTGTGTATATATACCACTTCTTCTTTATCCATTCATCTGTTGATGGACATCTAGGTTCTTTCCATAGTTTGGCTATTGTGGATATTGCTGCTATAAACATTCGGGTGTATGTGCCCCTTTTGGATCACTACGTTTGTATCTTTAGGGTAAATACCCAGTAGTGCAATTGCTGGGTCATAGGGCAGTTCTACTTTCAACATTTTGAGGAACCTCCATGCTGTTTTCCAGAGTGGTTGCACCAGCTTGCATTCCCACCAACAGTGTAGGAGGGTTCCCCTTTCTCCGCATCCTCGCCAGCATCTGTCATTTCCTGACTTGTTGATTTTAGCCATTCTGACTGGTGTGAGGTGATATCTCATTGTGGTTTTGATTTGTATTTCCCTGATGCCGAGTGATATGGAGCACTTTTTCAAGTGTCTGTTGGCCATCTCAAGTAGGAATCTCTTCCCTAAAAAAGGCTTCCTTAACCCCCTCATATGGGTCAAGCACTCTTATCGTAGCTTCCCAGAGGTCCTTGATCTCCCTGTACAAAGCACTGACCACATTCACTGGTATGTGTTTGAGGGTTGTCCTATAAGAAAGTAACCCATGTGACCACAGACATTATCTGTCTGTCTTGTCCACCTTGCATGTGGTCACAACTCTTGGTGCAGAGCATGGCACATATTAATTACAGCATTTAGTAGAATTAGAAAGAATGGATGGGCAGCACACACTCGTTTAATACCACAACCATTACTGAAGATGAGTAATCTAGTCCTTTGGACTCCTAGCTCACCTCCACTCACTGTGTCACTCGGCCTTCCTTGATTCCTTTCTTAAGTTAGCTGTTTTCAACTTTTTCAAAGTACATGGAATAATATTATGCCATTTGATTTTCTCACAGATTTCTGGGAGAGATTTCCATTTGTTGTGGGGAAAAAAGAGAGGGTAGAAAGAAAAGGACAAAGGTAAAAGGAGAGAAAAATAAAATGCCCAAAGAGAGCATGTCTTTGGAAAAATCAGTATTTAACAGTCGATCATACCTCCACAGTAGAAGTTGACTATAGAAAAAAGCCCCTTAAATTAAAAAACAAAAACCAAAAACTCCTCTAATTCATGGTTTAGAATCCTTGGATCAGAAGTTCCAGAGAGGAATTTGCAAACATATTTTATTTTAAAGTCCTTTTTGTTATGATGTCAGGAAACTGTGGCCGTTTATGAACTTTTGCAGAAATTCACTAATATTCAGACACTAAAAATAAACAGACACAAAAGAAACAGAAAAACTAAAAGCTGGAGCTCATTCAGGCTCATCCCCTTGGTGCCCTTCATATGCAGGGTGATAAAATGAGAGTTTATAGATTGAGGAGTTGGCTGTCTTCAAAATTGACAAGGGATTTATGAAAAACAGCAAAAAACAACTGATATGAATAACCTCTATAATGATCCAGCATTGAATTATAACAGATGCTAACTCCCCATGAAATCAGAGACTAAAAATAGGAAAGACAAAATAACCTTGAAAGAATTTAAGGAAAACTGGTGATCTCCAGACTCCATAATTTAAAAAAAAAAGTCACTTATACTTTAATTCAATGTGAGTTTATTTACAAAAGATTTGGTTACCTCACTGAATACATCGTTTTAAAACATTATATGAGATATTTGGCTAGTTCTATCCCATAGTGTTTGTATCTTAGGGCAAAAACAAACATACAAACTGTAAGATATGATGAAACTATTTCATTTACCATTTACTCTTCAAACAACTTTAAACAAATAATGATAAATTTTACTTCAGGGATTTCTGGTGAGCAGTTAGGAGGTTGAGCTGAGAAAATCAAATGGTCTGTAATTGGGTAATGACCCTATAAGCTCTTGCTTCACTGGAAGAAGCAAAACAAGTTTCAGATCAATATTTACACACAGAAAAAAATTTCCTAAATATTTGGGGGTTTGTGCAATGGTTAATTTGACCACAAAATGCTTTTTTCATATTCTTCAATTCTAGAAGGAAAATGTATGAATCCTCAGATGCTTTTAAAGAAACATATCAAATTAAAAACAATCTTTATCTTAAAGGGCTGATTTTTATTGCATAGATTTCATGGTGTGTTCATTGTCAGTAAATTAATCCATTGAGTTCTTTTCATCATAGAGTCAGGAAGGTGGTGAGTCTAGAACTTGAGGAAGCTCTCTAAAGACAGTTTCTAGAAAGCAACAAATCATCTTAAAAGAACTGGCCAGGAAACTAGGTAGTTTGAAAACCACCAGTTTTAGCATCAAGTAAAAGCTACTTTGTGACTAAAAGAAAAGACCGTTTTCAATTTTATCGTTTTTGATAGAATTCGGACCTACCTAATAACATTTTTATAACAGACTCTATTGGTAGTCAAACTTACCTAGTCATGTCTGACCCTTTGATGACCCAGTTAACAAATATTCATAAACTACTATTATGTGTTAGGTATTTTTTTATGCTAGAAATAGAAATATAAGACATAGCTTCTGCTCTCAAGCAGTGTATACTTTGGTTGGGTAAAAGAGAAGCTAAATAAGTTCATTAGTTTTATAATATAAGCAACTATAACAATTGCAAATTTTCCTGTCACAAATAACACGAAAACTAACTGAATTAGTTTAAACAATGGAACTGATTGTATTACATAACTGTACTGCAAGGCTTCAGTGCTACAATTATTTACAATAATGAAATGAAAGACATATTCCCTTTCCTTCTCTGTGTTCCACCTTCCATGGTGTCAGTTACATCCTAAGCTGGGCTTGGTGGCAAAAGGGCTGCAGTAGCTCCAGAGGTCTCATTTGTGTAACATATCAATGAAAAAGAGAAAGAGCAATGGCTTTTACTGGCTCTCCCAGAAGAATGAGGACAGTCTTCTGAACCCGTCACTTTGCCCAGAATAATGCACTGATTGACTTCATCTTGAATTTCCTGACTTTTCTCTGTGGCAAGGAGGGTTGAAATTAGCCTAGAGAAAGGAGAACGCCACATCCTGTGTCTCACTCTGTCCCTAAATCGCATAAGGGTAAACAATGGAAAGGATCTTCAAGCAATAACCTTCACAATGTCCTCTTCTGTTTCTTCAATTCTACGCCCTCCACGCACAAATTTGTATGCATTTTTCAAAATCTCTACAATGATAGGAAAACACTCAACCCCTCCCAAAGGGTAACATGAGAAATTTTATCAGGTACATTCAGGTACATATACAAGATCTCCATGTTATCCTCTTAATTGAACTGGTTGAAACTCTGTATGGTCTATATGGTCCAGTAGTCTATTGCATATATATATTTTATCCATCCCCAATTTTCCAAATATATGATCATGGGCAAACAATAGGGTAATGTCAATGAAAATTCTCATTTGGAAAAGGAGAGAATGAGAAATAACATATAACTGTCAATATTTCACAGCACAAAATGCATGCTGCTGTCCAGAAACAACTAAGACTCCCCTTTCTTTGAAATGGAGTCAGTCCTTCGACCAGCAACAAAAGCGCTCAGGAGGCTGCCACCTGGGAAAACCTTCCTTGTCCATTGTCCCACATAACCACATCAGGGCGTAATTCCCTTTCCAAGCAATGCACCTCCTTAACGGTGCTGTGCAATGGTTTCCAGTTTTAGAAGATTGGTTAGGTGGGCATGAAGCAATCACCTGCTGCTTTCAGCCAAGTTTGAGGTTTCTTTGGTAATCAACTCACTTTAAAATGTAGTTATCTTTGGTTTAATTGCCTCTGATAAATTCCACAGCCTCGTTTTCAGAGGCACAGACTGAGTTTGGGTCCACTCCGTGAGCCCGTGCGTTTCTGTCTTCCATAATAATGCTCTGTAGTAAGAGACACCTTTGCACACCCAATTCTCCTTCAATAGACTTCAACTTCATCCTGACATTTGGCTTGGAGCAAATGGAAAAATTGCCTCTTGTGGAGAAGGGCAGGTAATGTGTCACTTACCTCCATGCTACATCCTAAGCACATCTTCAAGCTAAGACTGAGTTCCACTTTTAACAGTCAAACAATGCTTAATAAAGATACCTCAGAGATTTTGGGATTATTAGACTGGTCTTTCATGCCTGCTTTTTTTTTTTTTTTGTAAGAATCCCACCTCTCTGTCCCTTGCTTTTGCTTGGGGTAAAGTATTTGGCTTTTACAACTCTGCCAGATTTAAAATTACGAATATTTTTGGCACGGGCATTACTGTTTGCAAGCAGAGAATGCTTGTTTTAGCAGAAGTATGTGCTTTTTTTCCCCCCTCTGTGCCTTTGAATTGGCCTGTTTTAGATTAATTCTTTCTCTTTCTTTAGTCTTTTTAGTAAGAGTCAAAAGAAGTTGCCAACACTCCAAAAATTCTGTTGTTGTTGTTGTTGTTGTTGTTTCTATCAATTCTCTTAATGCTATAGCTAAAGCATGTGATCCTGGCTCTGAATCCAATGGACCAGCTCACCAATGCTTATTATTCTCCCACGCAAAATGTTCTAGAATCCCATTCCCTTCCACCTACTTTTTAAAGAAGAGAAAAATCCTCACATCATGGCGTGTTATCTGGAAGAGCTCATAACATCAATGCTCCATTTCTAATCTCACCCATAGCCATTTTACAGGATTTTCTTGGGAAAGGGATAAGGCAAAAAAAGAGAAGGTGTTTTAAAACCATAACCCTAAAAGGGCCATGTAGGATTTGTATCTAAGACAATGGATGTGTGAGAAAATGGGTAAGAGTAATTTAACACAGCCCGACTGTCCACTTTTAGTACTGATTAAGCTTTTCTAAATTGAGACAAGTGAAGGATGTAGGAAAGAATCAAAAAGTGAGCGACATTTTGACAGCCAGGTGTCCTTCTCACTAATTTGTTTAAGTTTAGGGTACCTGAAAATGGAGATCTTGTACCTAAATTTATAGGAATTCCTGGGGAAACAACAAAATCCCTGAGGTAAAAATGACTTGGAATGTGTAGGCTGATGAGCCTTGCGAAAGGTACCTCGAATTCCCAGTGCTCCAGCGGGACTGAAGCTCTAATGCTTTCAAAGTGGCATAAAATAGAGATCATGCAGGTCTTATGCCAGATGACAACGAAGAGGTCAGGAAATTCTAGCTTGCATGGATGATTACCTAAACTGGATGAATTCTCTTGGAAAGTAGATGAAATGCTGGGTTTAAAAAAACAGCTTTGTGGGAGGATGGGGTGAAGGAACAATTTTGTCTGTTTAGAGAGGAGAGGGAAGGATAATTCGACTAAGATTAAGTTTCTAATTCTATGCCTTTACACCATAAACTTAAATGGTGTAATCAAGTTAAGATTCCTAAAAGTTGAGTTGGTAGAAAAAGATCTGTACCTGCTACAAAATAATCATATGAGAACAAGGATTAGAGATGAAAGTGAAGATGTGCTTATTTGAGAGCAAATACACAATTCAGGGGGAAAAGAGTCCTTATGTTGACAAATAATAGGAATTTATGCTAGAAAGATAGGTTCTAACATGTCCAGTTTCCTAAAAATACTTTAGTTTCGATGGAGTGAATCAGGGCAGGTGTATATTCAAACTCGAGATCAGTCTGGTCACTATGTACGGGATGATACAAACATCTGTATAACAGCCTTCAGTTTGTCAGATTTTACCAACTTCATTTTTGCAATGAGAAAATATTTTTTCTTTTTCAAGATCTATTTTTATTTGAGAGAGAGAGAGAGTGCATGCATGAGTGGAGGGAGCGGCAGAGGGGAGGGAGAGAGAGAATCCCAAGCAGTCTCCCTTCTGAGCATGGAGTTCCAGACACGGCTCAATCTCACAACCCTGAGACCATGACTGAGCCAAAACCAAGCGTCAGATGCTAAACTGACTGAGCCATTCAGGCGCCCTGGGGAAAATTTATTTTCATGACACATGTAGGCAACAGATAGTACCTTTACCTTTAGTTAATGAAACTGCAGCTTGGAGAAACTTGAAAGAGAGAAGATCACTCAACCAGAATCACTTAGCTAGTGGCAAGAAGAGCTGGAAGCTGAAACACTGACTTTGGACACCAGGTAGGATAATCCTTCCGTCATAACTAAAGGCATGTCTGGTTCCCTACTCCAACATTCCTCTAACTTCAAGGTCACAGCCTAAGTCAAGTTAATGATGTTTACTTTATATTTTGGGGGCTCAGTATTTCTTCCAAAGGACATCTTGTGCATCAGGTTTTTCTCTTCTGTGCCTCAGTTTCCCATAATCAGGTTACTGACCCCTAGTGCCAGGCCAGACCTTTCTTTGATTGCTATTATTTGGACATCTCTAGTTTCCTGTTGCTTTCTATCAAGTTATTATTTTTTCTCCTATACTAAGATAGGGCAGTTGTGGATAGGTTTATTATCTGCAAAATTAGAAAAGGACAAGGCAGGGAAACATAAAGAAAATAACACAGCTTTCAACTGGCGTGGGTTTGAATCCCTTCTCTACTACTCAACAGCTGTCTTAGAAGCACACTTTATGTAGATTCCAATTGTCTTTCTCGGGAGAGCTCCTTGCTTCCCTTTCTCACCACGACTCATCCACTAGGGGCTGCTGTTATGTCTCATCCATGATAACTCTTGGAAACAAACAGAAACCATTCAAACCATGTATTCTGAGTAAAAGAAGCCCTGGAGACAGTTAATTACACTCAAGATATCAAGATATTCAGTATATCTTTTTTTATACCAAAATGTAAGTCCTTGCGGTTCCCTTTATTTCCATCTCTGTACCGCAATGTGATTTCCCTTGACGCAAATCTCTTCTACTACTTTTTATCCCAGATTCCCCTTTGCCTATTAGAACCCCAAGGAACCCCATGGTTAAAAAACAAAACAAAACTCCGTGACATCCTTACAATCATAACAGAACATGCTGTCTGCTCTTGGCACTAAATCAAACCTGGCTGACCCGAAGGATATGGTTTCCCATGTAGAGAGTGAGTGGAAATAATAAGATGAGGGAACAATATTATAGACAGATAAGATGATGTGATAGGATGAGAAGAGCAGATTGGGGGGGTGGGCTGGGAAGTTGTTAATATGCTTGTCCTTAATCTGAAAAAAGAAATTGATAACGGTCAAAAAGCTGCATGGGGCAGAGAGGGGAATGTTAAGTATACCTGTTTCTTGGCTCACCTCCTGGTGCTCAGATATGTGGCATATGGTGGAATGAGAACCAAACACTTCAATGAAATGGAAATATAAATAAATGACAGAGGTAAAATGAAAAACAATGAAAAATAAAATATAAAAATTAACAAAAAACCCTGCAACATTCCACTGCTAAGTTCTTCTCAACTTTAACTCTGTAGCAAATTTCAACACAGTGAGCACAATGTCAGGAAGCAAATAAATGAAAAACAAATAAATAACCTAAAGCAATCATTGTACCAAATATGGAAAGATCTGTGCAAACTGCTCTTATATGGTGATAATGATCTTCTTTTGGTGAGTCCTCAGCATGTGGTAACCCCAAACCAATCTTCTGGTGAACCTTAAGAGCCCTACCGAGTTTACACATGTTTAGTGCACAAACTCTTAACCCCCTGGTACTTAGCATTGTGTTCCACTCATATCCAGCATCATTAGACCTGAAAAACTACATAAATCCTACCTATCCAAGAAGCAAATAATGAAGGCAAAATGTCAGGTAAAGGGCTGTGAGTTATTATAAATTAGACGATAGGGTTATAAGGTCCCTAATCCTGGAGAAGAATGGAAGATAGATAAATATTTATCGAGAAAGGCATAACTCCAGTTTTCCATTCCTAAAGTAGGGTTTTATCTCAATCTGATTAAATATCCTTTAAAAAAATTTCCATTACAAATCCAGATAATTTGTTTAAAATACCTACATAAGACCTGGCATACTGAAAGGACCCAATGCTCATTATCTATCATATTGGTGTTGGTGCCAGTAATGGGATATTTACTTTCAGTTAATTAGAAAAATGGTCATCAAAAGCAATATGATTTGAGGATTTGAATAGCTATTAGAAACAACATAAAAATCCAAGAGCTATTTTGAGAAGATTAGCTGCAAGTTAGGCTGAGTAGGCATGAGGTTTGGGCTTTAATCCTTCCTTGAGCTCTACACTGGAGAATGATTCATGGGGAACCCAGCATTCTTTAAGGGCCACTGCAAGAGTGAACAGCTTGTATAATATACCATAATTGTATAATATACCATCAAGTATATATATGAAAGTTAACATTTCTCCAAAGACTTGTATATTTAGGTTGCTTAAGTTATAAGAAACAATTTTGTGCAATATTGTTTAACTGGTTGATTTAATAAATAATTTATGTTAAACATTGTACAAAAGTCCTGTGTACATACGAAGACTAATAAGAAACAAAAATTGATTTCAAAGAGTTTGCTGTTTTCATTGTTGTAAAGCCTTTTCCATATTTAGGATGATTTCCTTAGGATGGATTTCTAAACGTGCAAAAAATAAGTATGGATGCAGTAAAGGTTGATGATCTCTTAAAAGAGCCTACCAATTCACAATTGGTTCAGTACTATGTGATAGAAATCTATTTTTATGTCACTTAATCCAGACTCTTCATTCAATTAACATTTAGCGAACATTTAGTCCATACTCTATGCTCTAGGTTTTGTATCATAAAACAAGAATCTAAAAATTAATAAAGCACCATCTTGTCTAATCTAGTGGGGAAACATTATAGCAGGGAAGCTATTGCTTAATGCCGCAGGGGAGCTGTTCTGTGCCACGGGAACAAGAACAGGAGGTCATGAATTCTGTCTGACAGGTCACAGTTCATAAAGCCTATGGTATTTAAATTTGGGTCTTCAGGGATGAGAAGGGGTTTTAGAGTTGGCATGAGGAAAGAAATTTCATGAAAGGGTAGATAAAATGTGTGAAGTCCACATAGTGAAAGTTTATGGCATCTTTAAGAGAACTGGGAGTTGTCTCTTTTGGCCAGAGTTCTAGAGGAGGCAAGAGCAAGAAGATAACAATGGAAGTAAAAAGTGTGTAGGGCCACATCAGGGTGGAGCATATAAATACACTAGGGTAGTTGGACTTACAAAGAATTTTAAGAAAGTGACCTGATATAATCAGATGTGTACTTTGTAGATAATTTTACCTTTGGAGAATGGACTAGAAAGGTAGAAGGTAGCAGAAGCCAAGTATAAGGGCCAAATATGAGGCATGAGGATGGGCACCACTAGAAATTATCAGAGAATTTGGATCTACTGAGCCTGAAATAATTTCGGATGTAAATCATTAGACTTGGTGAACAGGTGAATGTCTTGCCTAAAAAAGGAGCCACAGCCACTGTCTCTTTTACTTCGAATCCCAAGTGCATATAGTTTTGCCAATAATCTTGTTAGGAAATTTACATCAGCAAAAACGGTTTTCCTCAAGAGGGAAATAAGGAATGGTGACTTCAGCTTTAGATCTGCTGGCTTTGAGATGCTAGCAGACATTCCATGGGGAGAATTTAAAAGAAAATAATGGTTCTAGAAGATACAAGAGAAAGGATGGAACCTAAGATACACTGGTGATTGGTGTTGAGGTGATAGTTGAAGTTGCCATTGGTGTTGAGGTGATAGTTGAAGTTGCTGGAATAAATGGGACCATTTGGTGAAAGCATGTAGTGTTAGAAAAGAAGACTAAAGTCAGAATCTTGAAAACTTCTCATCTTTAAGGGGCTGAATGGAAGAAAGGAGGCTTTATGCTTTTATGTAGTTTGTGGGGAAAATCCTACCATAGCCTCAGAGTTGTCCACATCTCCTCATAGGATGGAAACTTCCAATATGGCTCTGAGACAGTTTTCAATAATAGTTGTATAAAACAAATTTAGAACTTTTTTTTAGTGTGACAAAACCTGAATTCTGGATGTAACAGGGAAATTCCTGTGATTGACATGATTTGGAAGGTCTCCTTGTCAAGGGTAAGAGGTACATGAAGTTAACTGGTTGAGTGGATAAATTAATTCTTTCAGGGGCACCTGTCCATGATGAAACTCCAAAGCACAATGCCAGCACAGTCTCTGATAGGACCTCATTAGACACCAGGCCCGTAAGACAAGATGCTGGTCAGGAAGGATTTGGAGGAAGCTCAGCTCTAGAACGTTTAGCTTTGCTGTGTGATGAAGAGTCTCATTGAATCTGTGTCCTTTTCAGACTAGTTGGAGGGCATCCTAAACCCTAAAGACTAATGGCTATGGAGAGTGCCTTGCCAGGCTTCTCTGTCATATTCCCAATTTCTTCATGAGCCTATGTTGATACTGACTCCTTGGGATGGCATCGTCCTTTCACTTACCGAGTAGAGGAAGGGTAGGAGACAGGGATACAGACTAGAACTAGTTTAAATAAAACTCCACGCCCGTATATCATACCCTCATTACTCTTCGGCCCATTCAGGAGCTGAATTCTCCCCACCTGAAAAATCAGACAGCACTCAGAGACCGAAGAGTCAACCTGGAGACAGCAGAAAAGACCTTAGAATCCAAGGACTCCCATATCCAAAACCATTTTTGATTTCAGCTGTGAGGTAAGGGGAAACAACGGCATACGATAGTTTTTAAGTTGACTTAATATGGCTACAAATTCTTCTTCACTACTTCTTTCATTAAGACGGAGAGTTTAATTCCCTTCCCCTGGGATCTATCCTGGCTTTAGTCACTTGTTCGACCAACAGAACGCAGTGGATGTCAAACCAGATCCTGAGATGACCTGTGGCCTCTTCGCAGGATGTTTGAAACACTCATTCTGCAATCTGCCTGCCATGCTGTGAGAAAGCTGACGGGAGGACTCCACGGGAAAGCAATGATGCCTTTGCAAGCGGTCCTGGCTGAGGACCCAACCAGCAGCCTGCACCAACTTGACGGCCATGTGGCAAAGCTACCTTGGAAGGGGATCCCTCCTGCCCAGAAGCCTCTTCAGGTAATGCTGTGTGGAACAAAGACATACGGTCAGCCCAGGAGTCCTGCCCCAAATGCACATTCCTGAGCAAAACAAATCATATTTCTTGATTTGGGTTCCTGAACTTGGTGATGGTTTGTTATACAGCAGAATATAATCAAAACATTTGGTCAAAATACTTCCAATTGCACAATGATCCCTCTACATGATTAAAACTTCCCCAGAGGCTTTTATTAATTCATGAGAGATTTCTCTAAAGCTTAAGAAATAAGACTCCAACAGCAACAACAGAACTTTCCCCGAGATGAACATGCGCTGTCTAGCAGTACTGTGGCAACCCAACGGCAAAGACGTGAGGATGAAATACACTCTAACACTCCTTCCAGATAAGTTTCTGGTTGATTTCTCCGAGTACGTGTGTTGATGGACAACAAACTGAGGGAAGTACTAGGGATAACTGCTGTCTGATCCTCTTGTAAGAAAGGGCAGGAGGAAGAGTGATGCCCGGGAAGAAAACCTGTTAAGTGGTCAAAGAAAAACATACCTACAAGTGAAATCTCGCTGCGGAATCATTTCCCCAGCTCGTCTGCAAGGGATACTTACAGGGAAATGTTTTATCCTAAGTACTCAAAGGTCATAGGCATTCCTAATAAAGTCAGATAAAAGAAAGCATTTTGTTTTCTACATAACTAAAGTGAAGCTGTTTCCAGAATATAAATGAGACGAAGACACACCAAGAATGTAATTTGCAGATATTTGAAAGAATGATTTAATTGTCCTGGCAAAGTTACTCATTACGTTTTGGGGCTTGACATCATTACAGTTCCCTGTTTACTGTATGATGCTTGAAATTACATGCTAACAAAAATTATTTTAGAAACAGAAATGCTCCATAAAAAATAAATGAATATAATTTGGAGCACATTAAAAGATATTGGAAAAGATCCTAGAGCAAACTCAAGAGTTTATCATATGAAAACATTATTCTCGATTTAGGGCATGCTGTTGTAAGAATCAAGTCTTAAGAAACAAGAGAGCGCAAAAGGGCCTTAATGGTTTCTTCTAATAATTAATAAAGAAATACCTCTAAGATAACCAATCTAGCACATAGAGCCTGAAGCCTGTTAAAGACACATGATCCGCAGCAGAACAGAGGTATCTGCAATACATTTTCATTCAAAGGCAGGTACCCTGTGAGCATTTGGTAAACATTAATTAGATTTAAATACATGCTTCTAATACCGACACGGACAGTTTCTCATCAGTGGAATCGTTTGAGAAACCTCACAGCGTAGAGTCCTCATAGGAAATTCCCATAGCACAGAGCAGATAAGAACGTGTCTATTTATGGTATAGGATTGTGGAAAAGAGTAACATGTCAGATTGGCACTATTTTGAGCACCAACTAGGATTAGTATAGACAGCTGGGGACTGTGTGATTTGGAATACACACATACACACAATTCCTAATTTGAAAATATAAAATATATATGTATGTTCTGAGAAAATTTAAAAGCCCCAGAGTAAAATTTAAGGTGCCACATAATATATGTGTAATGTATTATATATGCAGTATATATATTATATATTAGGCATTATATATTATATATACATTATAAATATTATAAAAATTTATTATAAAATATTATGAAATTTAAGGTGCCACATTATATATATAATGTATAATATATGCATTATATATTATGCATTATATATAATAATGTATAATAGATGTATAATATATGCATTATATATTATGCATCTATTATACATTACATATATTATAATGCATTCTAATATATATATATATATAAAATGTAGTCCCTAGCAATTAACAAAAATATTTTCAACTCCCATAAACATTTCACCAACTCCATCTTTGTATTGGTCCTACCCAAATTTCCTAAGCCCCTAATCTGTTCAAGATGATCTCAAATTGGGCATTTCTCTGAACACATGCATCTATCTGCCTGGATTAAATTCTTAAATACTTACGAAAGTCACTGCAATTTATAATATAAATAAGGTACAGAAGTTATCAAGTTGTTCTAAGACTTTCCATCTGATTTCCTTTATCTTTACTTTGCCTGGAGGTTTCTGGCTCCTGTCTGATCTTTCTGAAGCCCTGACCGTATGGTCATTTGCTAATGTGGTTGATGTAATTTACATCCTCTTCAAAAATGACAAAATTCTGAATGAAGCTTGATGCATGTTTATTGAAAACAAAAAACAACAAAAGTTTATCACACTACTTACAGCCATCCAAGCAACATTTTCTAGCCATTATGAAACATAATAAAACAAAATTCCTAGATTGTCTTTGATTTTTATGTTTCCTCTGAAAACCTAATTTTACAAATATCCTTGGCCCTGCTAATATACTAAGGACAATTCATATCAGAGAATAGGTACAGTAAACTCTGAGCTGAGAGCCAGAATTAAAAGGGACCATTTATCACGAAGAACAAAATGCATCTAACACATCAGTGTGAGAGAGTAGGGGGAAACTTTCATCAGAAAAAAAGCAGAGTGAGAGAGAATAGAAGGGAAGTTCCTGGGGTCAGAAAAACAGATATGGATAAATGTAGAAATGAAAAATATTGTCAGGTTGGGGCACCTGGGTGGCTCAGTCAGTTAAGCGACTGCCTTTGGCTCCGGTCATGATCCTGGAGTCCTGGGATCGAGTCCTGCATCAGGCTTCCTGGTCAGCAGAGTCTGCTTCTCCCTCTGACCCTCCCTTCTCAGGCCCTCTCTTTCTCTCAAATAAATAAATGAAATCTTTTTAAAAAGGAAAAATATTGTCAGGAAAGATATCTATGTTGTCACTTTTGGAAAATAAAGTGGGGAAAGGAACTAATGGCTTCTATGCCTTTGGGTACCTCCAGTGTTAGATGCTTCATGTAGATGATTCCATCTTATCCAGAGTCTCAAAAACCTGTAGATACATTATATACATTTTTGAAATAAGCAAATCAAGACTTAAGTATAGCCAACAACCTGCTAGTAAGTGACAGGGTCAGTGTCGGGGTTTTGGTCCCCCCACACCATGTTACCACATTTCCTACAAAAAAAAGTGTGATGGTAGAAATGGGGCGAGTGGGGATATACTTACTTCAATCTGATTGCTACAAAATGAAAACATTTTGGATGCTTTCAACTTGTAAAGATACCCTTATCTTATTAATTTCTAATATATGTAATTTCTAATGTAGATATCAATATAAATATATATTACACAGATATTTCTCAGTATCTTTTTCCTAATTATAACTCAAGGTTTTTATTGGTTTATATTTATTTTTAATTTTTTATTATTATGTTTTAAATGTTCACTATGTCTAGAAACAGTAAACATTTGAATCAGTGTCTGGTTCAAACAGCTTATTTTATTTTATTTTAAAGATTTTATTTATTTATTTATTTATTTGACAGAGAGATAAAGAGTACAAGTAGGCAGAGCACAGGCAGAGGGAGAGGGTGAAGCAGACTTCCTGCCGAGCAGAGAGCCCCATGCGGGACTCGATCCCAGTGGGATTACGACCTGAGCCAAAGGCAGACATTTAACTGACTGAGCCACCCAGACGTCCCTCAAACAGCTTATTTTAAACTGAAAAATATATCATGAAGGAAAGACATATTTCAAATATATCATTTCTACTAATATTTGTTTTTAAATTTTATTTATTTTTATTTATTCATTGGAGAGAGAGACAGAGATAGAGACAGAGGGAGCACAAGCAGGGGGGGCAGCAGAAGGAGAAGCAGACTCCCTGCTGAGCAGAGTTAGGGTTAGGGTTAGGGTTAGGGTTAACCCTAACCCTAACCCTAACCCTAACCCTAACCCAATGCAGGGCTCGATCCCAGGACCCAGAGATCATGACCTGAGCCAAAGGCAGACGCTTATCCATCTGAGTCACCCAGGCACACTGTCTACTAATACTTGTTATAAAATAAACTCATCAGAATTCAATCGTTTGGGGTGGTGGGGTTATGGACATTGGTGGGAGGGGTGTGCTGTGGTGAGTGCTGTGAAGTGTGTAAACCTGGCGATTCACAGACTTGTACCCCTGGGGCTAAAAATACATTGTATGTTTATAAAAAAAATTAAAAAATTATTCAATCATTTGGTAAAGTGAAATCACTATTCTATGATGAATGAAAATGACTTAAATGAAGAAGGAAATAATATTTACCAGAAATTTCTGACATTGGTTGTTACATTATCAGTGTTCCTTTTCCTCTCTTTCTGCTATAATTTATTTGGAAGATTAGTGAGTATGTCTATAGGTATGTGTGTGTGCATATGTATTTCTTAAGAAAAATACATTATGTTAATGAGAAAATGTAGCCATAATCCCAAGCCTATTTACATCTACCAATGTATATTGAGAGTATTTTAAATACGGTGTTTAATGTTGAGATAAAATGACAAGAGTTTCCCATAGAAAATTAAGTGACAGAGTTTTAGTCTGAGTAAATAAAAATGTTGAATTAATTATGATCCTTAGCTTATACTGTGGTTGATTTAGTCTCATCTTGCCAACGGCTGTGGCAACACTATCCAATAGAAATGTAATGCAAGCCATGTATGAAACTTTAAATTCTAGTAGCTGCATTAAAAAATTTAAAAACTAGGTAAAATTAAATTAGTAACACATCTTATTTTGCCCAATATTTTCAAACTATGGTATCCTACACATAAAATAAACATTAAAAAGTTAATGAGATATTTACATACCTTCTGTGTGTTCAAAATCTGGTGGGTATTTTACACTTACAGCACATCTAATTCAAACTAGGCACATTTCAAGTGCTCAAGGGTTCACTTCAAACATGCCTCATGACTACCATGCTGGACATGTAAATCTAAAAGTGGAGCCTTTGAGTTAACGTGGGAATTGGGAGGCCAGTGCATCTTGATGCAGCAGAAAATAGAGCATAAAATCTTCACCCACTCTTACCAGTTTTATTATTCTGAGACCACACGGCCAACAAATAGCTGAGACCTGTCACTTACCACCACCAGGAATTCTGATATTTTACTCTGTATAACTCAAATGAAAAGAATTTGGGTAGGACAGAGAAAGGAAGAAAGAGAGAATGAGAGAAGGAATGAAAGAAGGAAGGGGGAGAGGGAGGGAGGCGGGAGGGAAGAAAGGAAGGAGGAAAAAAGAAAGAAAATAGAAATGGAGAGGAAGGAAGAGGAAGGAAGGAAAGAAGAGATGGAGGGAGGGAGAAAGGAAGGGCTGGAGAAGGAAGACTTAAATATATCAGTATGAGATTTTGCAGTGATACTGACAGTATAGCCCACAGAACTCTCAGAGTCGCCAAGATCCTTTTAAAGGCTCTTCAAAGCCCAAATGTTTAATAATAATAATAATAATAATTAGAGGAAGGAGAAAAGGAAGAGGATGAAGGAGGAGGAGGGAGCCAGAAGTTTTGCACTGTGTTGACACTGAGTATGAATGAAGAGTGGGTAGAACCACTGGTGCTTTAGTACAAAATAATACAGAATCCTAACTCATGATACACATCATTTTAATATTCTATCTGACAAAACAGGATTATATATAAGCACTTCTGCCTCATGTTAAAGTATGATACTTTTCTTTAGAAAGGTCCTCATGATTATTTGGATTATGAGCTGAGTTATGCACTATTTTCATGGAAAACTATTTTTGCATGAAAAAAAAAAGTGGCTGAGAGACATGCTAGTCAGAATTGGGAGGGACACGTATTTTCTTGCCAGTGATGGAAAACAATAGATAGCATATGTCAATACAGAAAACTGAGCTTTCAACTGAAAATCAGAATTTTAGAAAATTGAAAACCATCATCATGAGCTTGACAGCTTAACATTTGCAGACTTTTCTAACGTCATTTGTAATAATATTTCTAAAATGTGATTTTTAAATATTATATAAAGAAACATTCAACATTTGGAGGATCTATCTGAATAATTCATTGAACTAATATTTTCCAAATGGTCAATGAATGATATTTTTCAAAGCATTTATGGTTAAAAGACTCATCAAAGTTAAAAACAGACCAAAGGATTTTGATATTACAGGGTATATCAAGCTTACTGATTTAATTTCAGAGATCACAGTGCAACTACAATAATGTTCCATTTGTAGAGTATGATCTAGTATCCAAGAAGAATATTTATGATTATCCGGAAATGTTAAAAAATCCATCCCTTTTCTTATTAGGTATCTGTGTGAAGCCATATTTTCTTTGTATACCTCAACCAAAAAAAAAAAAAAAATTGTAACAGATTGGATCCAGAAGCACATCTGGGCATATCTGTTTTCCATTAAGCCAGACATTTGCAAAGATGTAAAACAATGCTATTTTTCTCCCCATTTTTTGTTTGTTTTGGAAAATAAAGACATTTTCACAAAATTTTCACTCATGTTAACAAGTAGTACATTTAATTTTCTTATTTTGAAATGATTTAACATATAAAATATTTTTATATTTGTCATCTTTAATTCCTAACATAATAAATATTAATAGATGCATCCCACATAAACATAAATGCTTTGGGATTCTCAGTAATTTTTTGAAGGTGTGCTGGTAACTGACACAAGACTCCTAGTGAGTGGGATGAGCACACAGTTTTCAGAATCATAGAGACATAGCTTTATATCTTGGCACAGGCCATTTACTAGACTACTGACCTTGGTCAAGTTATTAACCAGGAATTATGGCTATAAAGGGTCTAGCACGTTACCTAGTGCAGAGAAAACCACTGATAAATGTCGGCAGCTGTTGTAATTATCACATGACCCTGTCTAGATTCTCTCTCTATGACTACTGTGCTCTCTGACTTCAAGTATATATAGTTACTTGGGAATAAACTATCATTTCCCATCAAGAAAGTCATTTCTTTTGATAAAAAGTACCCAACTGCCAATGATTTTTGTCTTCTAGACTGACAGATTGCCAAGTTGCTATTCATTGTGGTGTTCAGAAATTTCAAGTTCACTTGTTAAGTAACTGTATTAACACTGGTGAAATGAACAGACTACCATGAGAGGGGGAAAAAGACCTTACAACATGTTTTAAGTCCTATAGGATTAAAAAGTATACTTGGTTTCTGCAAGTGGGTGGGCTGAACCTCACTTGGTTCTCTTTGGTGTAGCTGGAGACCTAGTCTCAGAGTTCTGATTTTTGGAGGTAGTCAACACTGAGTTTGCGAAGAGCTCTCTGGTTTTGCATCCGTTTGTCTCTCGGAGGCTCTGAGCACTTCCTCTGCGAGAGGTGGAATGACTTTGTCACAGGCTCGGGAAGGGTAGAATAGAGATACAGGGAAAGGATGGATTTATCGTGGGTGACAATTGGGAAGGAAAGAGGTGCTTTTCCCATGCAAGTGAGAGATCTTGAACGTGAATCATCGAGTTGCTGCACGGCGGAGGTTAGAAACGTACCACCTTCTGGAACTGTACATTGACGTGCTTTCTGGTTCGGGAGGGTATTTGTTCTCACCTGGCTGGGAGAACACCCCACTTCTTTTACTAGGGTTTGACTGAAGTAATTTCCCATATTTCCTCATATAATTATACTGTAGGGATGGATTAGAAGCTTCAGTGAGGATAAAGATGTACCAAACCTCCAAAGTCACAGCATGACATAGAAGTGTACAGTGGAGACTTTTTTTTTTTAAGCCTTGTATCAATTAAGCTAAGAGACTAGGAAATCACTTTCTACAATAAACAGAAACACGGATTTGGACTTCAGCTTCCATTAAGTCCTTGGCCAGGGTAAAACATTGTAAATAGAGAAACACATTTAAATGACTAACAAAGGAAATTTAGTCTTTTTTAATGCATAATATATTTCTTAGCAAACTAAAACATATTCCATAGTCACCAGAATGATAGGGTCTCTATGAATATATTGTAAATGAAGCTCAGTAGTAGATAATACGAGGCTAAAAGTAAAATAGTTAGGAGACAGGTCATGGAAAATAATTTAAATTTGTTGAATGATTCCCTCTTCAATTAGGAATGTACCGGGGAAAAAAAATATGTGGATTGTAGCATATTTTTAAATTTCCTGGAACCCAGGAATGGAAGGAAGAACTTGTTCTACTTTGAAAGTTGCTAATGTCTTTCTAAGTCTCCAGTAGAATTTAATCATTTTCATAAATATCTAGTGAGGAAACTATAAATCACTTTCAGGCTCTCCTATAGGGATGTACAAACAAGACAACAAGATTCATTTTTCAGCTTGCAACCTACGCAAGAGATAAGAACTTTGTGTTGATTATCCCGCTGTTTGCAATTTTAAAAATGAATCTCCTTAGTTACTTCCCCCTTAAGTAAAAAGGGAAACAGAAATATTTAGTAACTCCTATCAATCACATTTTTCAAGCATGAAGAGGCATGGAAAATGCTTTTTTCTTGATTAAAAAAAAAGTTACTTTTTTCAAGTAAAATACTATTCCAAACTGATACAAAACAATATATTTATCTAATTTTTTGAAAAATAAATGTGATAACTATTTATGACTCTTGTATGTATTATTTTGACAGTGGAATAAATCATGACCCAAATCTGGTGTATGGTATACAATTTTAACTTAGCATCGCACTGTTAGACCAAAAGCAATTTTACAGACCCTCTTTTGGAAGAAATTTCCTCTAGGAGATACACCCTCCTCACCGCTACAGACGCTCCTGTTTCACTATTAGAACTGCTTCACCCTAATTTCCTCAGCCTTGTGTATTTTTCTAGAATTTTGGCAGCTGGTTGAGTGCTAGTGGAGAGGCTCTTAAAGATGAATTGCTTCCCTTCTCTCCTTGTAAGCTGTCTGAGGATTGTGACCAGACCACGTTGGAAATGGTCGTCTGATGAGAACATTTTCTTACAAGCATGTACGCTGCAGCTTCTCATCCACCTGGGACAGTGCTCATTTCGCTGAGTGGCCGAGATCTTTGTGCTTGTTCCAGGCTGTTTGAGTCCTACTGCATTGTCGTTTTGAAAATTACTGTCACCCAGCTGCAGTTATGCTCTCAATGTCCCGGAGAGATTATTTTCTGTGTTTCTGGCTGTGTCTTTCATCCATGCTCCACAACAACTATGTTAAAGCTATATCACAATTCTAAAGCCTTCTACCCATCACTAGCAATCTCTCCATTCCTTGGGCCTCCTGATTTGCAATAAAAGAAACAGAGCCCAGCGGGTATGATGAATCCCTTTAACTCTCCGTATCTGCAATTTTATTCACATCTGCGTTCCAGTCTTACTTCCTTATTTCCAGTTTATAAGCAAAAATGTTGCTCCTTCTACCCCCAAAGGGAGGGATTATCTCCCTGTGCTCTCATCTCATACCATCTAGTCATGGACCCCGTCCTTCAGTCCAGCAATTTTTAGTTAAACAAACATTTCTAGTGTGTATCATATGCAAGACATTGAATTCAAGGTTATGGATACAAAGAGGAAGGCCATGGCTTGGACAACAAATGAGTTAACAATTGACTCTAAGACACTTTGGTAGCTTCTGTCCTGAGATGTATAAGATTCAGTGGTAACAAGTTGGAAGAAGGCTTATAAGGAATCAATAATTTGTTGAGATTTGAACAGGCAATGAGAATTCACCTTTCCCTAGAAGTCCCGCCATAAATTAAACCACTAGCTTTTCTAAACCAAACATTTTCCAACTTTCTCTGAGCACACAAGCCTTTCTACACAGCACAGAGTGGTCCACAGAGAAGACACATGGAGATATGGTCATTGCACTACGTAAACACAGAGGCTCTTCCTAAGTTACCTTGTGAGAACAATACCAAGGTTGCTATGAAGCTCCTCCTTCTAAAATATCCATTATACTCAAAATATCATTACTTTTTTTTAACTTAGAAGAAAAAAGGAAAAAAAAAAGAAAAAATATTGTTACTTTCTAAAGTTCAGCTTTAAAAATGTATAAAAAATTTCTTACTTCTCCATCCTGTTGTCTCTGATGCAATTCCTATAGAGCTCAGGCACGAAGCAGATGCTCAGAGGTCAAGTCCTAGCCCAGACTGTTATTTCTTCTTCCTGGACCATAGTTTAGTTCATTTTTAGTTTTACCAAAACTAAAAGAAATCAATCTCAATCCCCTTTGGCAAAATAAAAGTATTTTTTGACATGATAATTTGATATATTTTTATTTTATTAGTTCTATTTTATTTTCTTGTCTATTCTATTAAAATATTTTGAAACTTTTCATTTCCTTGCTCAGAAGCATTTGCAGAAGTCACTCAGAGGCCACTGTTCTTCCACTCGGTGTAAATAAGGTTTCCCATAGTCAAGCATAGAGAGAAGAAAGCCTTGAAAACAAGTGAAGGGAAGAAAAATGATGTCTCCCAAACATGAAGAAGTCTGAAGTGAGCATGTCTCACCTATAAGGTCTGTGGATGGCAGAAAAAGGGAGGTGGAGAAATGGGTGGAGAGGACCATGTGCCAGGAGACCTCTGGCCAGTGCAGAGACTCAAGGTACAGCAGTAGCTATAATCAATCACTTGAGTGCAATTTATGACCAATACCAGTTATAAGATAGCTGCAAATTATCTTAAAATACTTCTGTCCAGACAGTATAATAAGCATGGTTAAAGGTAGGCTCTAGATGCAGTTAATTCATTCCACTCAGGAATGAAGAGGTCAGTAATCTTGTTAGAATGCAAGGCTGCTAGAATTCTGTGAGGAAGCCAAATTCCAGCCAAGGTAACTGTAAGTGTTTCCATCATTTTTATCCTTGAAAAGCACCAGAGACCTTAACAACTACCCTAATGAATTTTTTAAAATGGATTTCCATTGGCAAAATTAGAGTTCTGTTAATCAGCATAATTATAGCTGGGTTCTCTTTTGGTGAAACAAGCATTTAAAATATGTGGATTCTATAGTATTTTAGAAAATATCCTACCCTGAATGAGGAGACTCTGAGCCTCTAATTCAACCCTTATTGCCTGTAGCCATGGGAAAGGAACTCAAGGCATGATTGCTAAATGGTTTTGTATTAAGCCACTGAGTTGGAGAATTCTGATTATTTGGGCAACGGATCCTTCCCCTAGAATACTGGAGTCTGTCCCACTAATATTTTATGCAAGATGAGGCTGGATCACTTACATGGACAGAGAGCTAGCACTTCATCCAAGATCACAGAACAGGTTGTATGAGCTATTTTTCTTGTGTAGAAAAGTTAATATGGGTGTGTATTGTGGCAAGCTTCATCCGAGACTTGCTTATACAGCTTTATCAAGTCTGAAGGGGAGTTGCGGACCCTTACCTGAGCGAAATTTTGGTTGCTACCACTTGATCCATAATGCACACAACTGGCTTAGGTCAATTAACAACAACTGGTCACATGTTTGGTTTTTATTTAGCTCCTGAAAAAAGCCTTTGTCGGTCCTTTCATTGTCAACCCTGCCATGACTGTCTCCAAGGGGTAGATGGTGGGAGAGTTTTGTGGGACTCGGTGTTTCTATTAGGTGTACTCATCTAAAACTGTTTCATTAAAGGAAACCACTCTTCCTTGCCTGTTGGTCTATGGGCATATTTCTTAGAATCGATTAGCCCTTAGGATTGCTATTTCACATGCTAGTCATAAGGTTTAGATGGCACTATTCTGTGTTTGTAAATATACATTGATAGCAGTGTTCCAAATTTGAAAAGGTAACTGGGATACAGGGCACAGCAGGCAGATCCCACAACAGCTGTAGTTTCTCTTATCTCTGGAGCCAGAAACAGCCATTCCACCTTCGTATGAAGAAAATGATTTATGAGGAGAAGAGAAAACAAATATGCAGCTACAAGTATGTGAATAAGTGGAGCCTAACCGGATAGGTGGACACTTTCAGAAAATAGTTGCTGGTGTGGTAGGCAAAATTCAAAGACGGCCCCTCTAAATGCCTCCCCCCCAAATACCTTTTTCTAATTATATAAAATGCAGCTATTGCTGTGAAGAGATTCTACAGATGTCATTAAGGTTCTCAGTAAGTTCACTTTATTTTTCTAAAGATTTATTTATTATTTGAGAGAGAGAGACATGAAGAGAGAGCACACATATGAGTGGGGTGGGGGACCTGAAGGAGAGAATCTTCAAGCAGACTCCCTGCTGAGCACTGAGCTGGACAAGAGGCTTGATCCCAGGACCTTGAGATCATGACCTGAGTCAAAACCAAGTTGGACACTTAACCAATGGAGCTACCCAGGCACCTCCCAATTGTTTGACTTTAAAATAGAGATTATACAGGAGGGTCTATTACTAAATTAGTCTAGGGGTGCCTGGGTGGCTCAGTGGGTTAAGCCTCTGCCCTTGGCTCAGGTCATGATCTCAGGGTGCTGGGATGGAGCCCCACATCGGCCTCTCTGCTCAGCAGGGAGCCTGCTTCCCCCCCCGTGCCTCTCTCTGCCTACTTGTGACCTCTCTCTCGCTCTCTCTCTCTCTGTCAAATTTAAAAAAAAAAAAAACCTTTAAAAAAGAATTATTCTAGGAGGCTGTAAATTAGGTGTCTTTTAGGTCAACACAATGGCATCAAAGATCTTCAAATAAGAGGACTATTATGAGATTCTGGATACTACTCCAGTAAACCCTAGGTTAACCCCAGCAACTATTTATTTACTTACTGACCCAATAAATGTATTTAATGTCTAGAATGGATTAAAAGTGAAATATAACATACAATGAATTTGTAAGAAAATGTACAATTCTCTTTTTACTACCGGCGTAGTTATAGAATGAAGTTGCTTCTTTATCATTCACTGAAGATATGATTCAAAAGAAGGTAAGATGCCTCAGTAAAATCCAATAAATCACATTCAGAACAGTTTATGAGTTACCTAAATGGCTGTTTCTAGGATTAGCCTGTTCCTGATTGTTCAGAGAAAAATTTTCCATTAGCCTCTTATGTCCCTGCCCATTTTACAAGCAAGCACTGACTGCCCTTTTGTCTCTATCTTTTCAAAGATACGAGTACAGTAATCGGCCTTGAAAAACAGAGCGTCTCCATTTAGAGCAAAGGGCAGATTTTCTTTCTGTTCAATGTAATAAAGATAATCCTTTCTTTCAGAACAAAGGACAGGTTTCCTTTGCCCACTGTAATGTGTAGGCACACATGTTCTTAGCTAAGATGCAAATCCACTACACATGTAGCATTCCCACAGACCGATCTACGTCACCCCCGTGTCATTTGGGGAACTAGAAGTACCAACATAAGTGCACTCATGCTGCTTCCATATGATAACTTATGTCAAGCCCAAGAGTCTCATGACTTCTGCCAGCACTAATGAAACTGTGGCAGAATAACTGGTTAATTAAAGCTTAAAATCTCACAATGTTCAAAGTCCTTGACACTGATCAACTTATAAACATAATTGATTCATGGCACACTGTAGGGGTTTCCTAGCTTAAGAAACAGAGGTTTGGGTAAAAACTAAGTAATGTGTTTTTCCTCATTGGTTTATATACAATAGGTAATGAGATGATTTTTCTACATCATTTTCTAGATGTATGACTTATTTTTAAAAATTAAAATGCACTTTCATAACCTTCAAAATCTTAACAAAATATTATCTTCTTAAGTCACTTGGTATTTGGCTTCAATCACTTCTCTCACCTTTAATCAACAACGAGAATGAAGGAATGTTCTTTGCTCATTTATTTTTAGCCAAAATTTGGGGGTGGTAAAAGACATACCTTTCCAAAACTGACCTTGTTGGTTACAGAAACAAAATATTCTTCTTAATTTTCCTTACTGAATGCTCTATCAGATTCCTTACAAGAATATTATTAATTTTCTTCAGGACTTATGGTAGGAAAGTTGTTTCAGAACATTAATGAAAGTGAGAACAAATATGAAACAAACTGATTTTTACTCGATGGTTCAGTTCAGTTGGTTCAATCAGTGTAGTAGATGTAAACAGTTTTATTCCACATATAAACTGAAAAAAATCCTATGTCAGGAGCACCTGGGTGGTTCAGTTGGTTAAATGTCCAGCTCTTGACTTCAGCTCAGGTCATGATGTCAGGTTCCTGAGATGGAGCCCGTGTAACTCCATACTTAATGGGGAGCCTGCTTCTCTCTCTCTCTGTCTCCCTCTGCCCCTCCCCATTGTCTCTCTCAAATAAATAAATCCTTTTCAAAAAATTAAAAAATAAAAATCTTAAATCAGAAATAGGTTATCATGAAGTTGATGACTCTGTAGACGTAATCACTTTGGATCTATTTACTGTACTGAGTCTGGAACAGTATGGTAGGCTGATGGTGTGTATATGTAGTTAGTCCTTCTCTAGAACCAATTAATGCTGCCAAAAAGCTGAGGAATTGCTTTCAGGGCCTCCTGTGCAATACCTATAGCATTAAATAACCAGTTACTTTCTTTGGTTTGCTTTCCTTTGCCTTCTGAATTGCTCAATTCTGAGTCTCCTGGCAACTCTAAAATAGAACGGTTTGGGGGCGTTTTTAAGGGCAAGAAAAACAGAAAAACATTTTCACCTTTTCCACTAAGTTGAGAAACATCCTAATAGCTGTGATATAGACCAAAGCCTGTGAAGTCACACAGGTTTGATTTTTATTTACTGATTTTGTTTTATGTGTTAGAAGACAGTGTTCTGAAAAAAGAGACAGAGAGAGTGAGGAGACACAGAAACAGAGAGAGATTGGTCTGCGGGATCACACTTTCTGGAAAGCCAGCATTATCACCTTCCACAATCACGACAGGCTTCTATCTCTTGGCAGACACTTGGTCACCTTTACTCGTGCTTTATTGCTAGAGAAGATTGATTTTGTCCCTGGAAATCTGGGGTCCTGGGGCCCTACTACTGCAGATGTATATTACTAATGCCATCGGTATTCCATTTGTCAGTCATAGAATAAGCTGTTACCCTTGGGGGTACCGTGGCTCGGTGGGTTAAAGCCTCTGCCTTCAGCTCAGGTCATGATCCCAGGGTCCTGGGATCAAGCCCCACATCGGGCTCCCTGCAGGGAGCCTGCTTCTGCATCTCTCTGCCTACTTGTGATCTCTGTCTGTCAAATAAATAAAATCTAAAAAAAAGAGAGAGAGAGAGAGAAAAAGAATAAGATGTTACCCTTTCGGAAGCTTGTAATTAATTTTTTCTTTACATCCTTGATAATCCCTAGAAAGACTGTGGGTCATGGAGAAGTGTTCAAATATCAAATAACATACTGCAAACCTCCCACTGAGCCGGAGCCCCTCATAACCCTGAGATCATGACCCAAGCTGAAATCAAGAGTCGGTCCCTTAACAGACTAAGCCACCCAGGCACCCCCAACTACATGGCATTTTTAATGAGGAAGATAAAAGCAAATGAGCATACAAAAAAAAAATAATGGGCAGCTGAGCTAGAAATAATTTAATAAACAAACAAAATGATTAGACAGAGGATAATGAAGAGGGATACTTGGACCTACATAAGACAGAATAGCATGTGAAGTCCTTTCTGGGGCGTCTACGTTTAAGTTGAGATTTCAAGGATGTGAAGGATTCAGCTACAGGCAGAGCAGGATCTTGTAGGGAAGTGTGTTCGGGACGGGGAAAAAGAGCTCGCTGAGTTAGAGAAACTAAAAGGGGAACAAGGTGACTTCCATGGGTTGAGCATAAAGTGAAATGAATTGAAATGAGGTTGGAGAGGGGACCATGAGCAAAATTACCTCCAGTCTAGCAGACCATGAAGAGAGTTTTGGATTTTAAGTTCAATAAGGAAACTGATGGATCTTTAAGTAGACTTTATGTGTTCAAAGGATGAGTATGAAGAGTAGAAATCAATAGTCATAGGAGACTGTGGTTGGTGTGTACTTACTCACCCCCACAGATCCTCTGTCCATCATTCTTCACACTCGCTCAGGCCCCAGGGGGCTGAGCACACAGATCTGCAACACCCAGGATATCCCCTTCCTTATGACTCCCAGTTCTACCTGACCTAGGGAGACTATGGGCAGGGAATGAGACAGGGGGAGGTGAGTAAGATCAAGGCATTTATTCCCCTGCCTTATTCTCCACTAGGTTGCCACACCTGGCTGTGACCTCTCTTGGAGGCCAATGTACCTGCCCTGTGGCCCTCATCACTCAACTCCCTGTCCAGGTTCCAGTAAACCTTTCTCAACACTTGTCCCCTCGTTACTAGTCTCGGGGTACTGTACTGTCCTTTGTTGTCTATGTATAAACCCTGCCATAGCTTTGCAAATAATCCTTCTACTTCAATCCCTTGCTTCAGTTACAAAGCTTGAATGTCCCACCTTTCTATCCAGGAACGTACAGTATTTCAGGCACGAGAAAACGATGGCATGGTCTGAGGGAGAGGTTCTGAAGGTAGAGTTAGATCCATTCGAGAATTCATTTTGGAGTTAGAATCACAGATTTGTTGAAAGACATGAAGGGAGATGTCGGACAAAGGAAGACAAATCCAGGGTGGTTTCATTTGACTGGAAGATTCCAGCTGAAACAAGTGAGACAACAGTAATAGCACTTGCTTCTAAGGGAAAACTGGAAGTGGAACAAGTTTGGGGGACAGAAAAAGAGCAAATAAATGTCAGTTTAAGGGGCTGGTGAGATACCCATGTGGAAACATCAAGTAGTAGTTAAATAAATAACCTGGGATTTCAGGGGAGGTCAGGGATATAAGTTTTGAATTCTTCTCCTCATCAGTGTTATCTGACTCCTCAGGACTGGCTGCAGTTAGAGAGAAGCCTGGGATCTGATTGCTGGGTCAAAGAGAAAAGAGGACACTGCTGTTGTTGGGTGGAGTGTTTAGGAAAGTCTAGATGGTCTATGGTGTTGTTCAAGGTCTCCACTTCCTTACTGATTTTCTCTCTGGCTGTGTTACCCATTTTGAAGTCTGCTACTATAATCATGTTCTTGTTTATTATTTTTTCAACTTTATCAAAGTTTGCTTAGGAGTTCTGTGGTCTGGTGCATAAATATTTATAATTGTTATCTTACTGATGAAGTGACACATTGATCATTATATAATACTCTTCTTTGTCTCTTATAAAAGCTTTTGATTTAAAGTCGAATTTGTCCATATTAGCAGACCCCCCCTCCTCTCCTCTTGTAACCATTCTCATGGAATATCTTTTTCCATCCTTCTTCTTTCAGCCTGTGTGTATCTCTATAACTAAAGTGAGTCTCTTATAGATAGCACAGAGTTTAATTCTGTTTTCCTTTTAATTCATTCAGTCCATCTGTATTTTCTGATTGGAGAGTAAATCTAGTCACATTTAAAGTAACTATCACCCTTATTGACTTCTATGCGTTTCATTGGTTTTTTTTGCAGTGACATTTTTTGTTCCTTTCTCATTTCCTTATTGTATATTTTATAGATAATTTCTTTGTCATTACCATTGCAATTACATAAAACATCTTAAAGTTGTAACATTTTATTTCATATTGTCAACTTCAATCACATACAAAAACTCCATTCATTTATAGCTTCACCACTCCCACAGTTTATATTATGGTTACCACAGATTCTATATTAATATATTGTATATCTGTTAGCATAGATTTATATATATATTTTTGTTTCTCTCATTTAAATTCTTTGGACCAAGGTTACATTTGTCCATGCATTTACCTTTACTGGAGAACCTTATATTTGTGTATGGTTCCATGTTTTTGTCTATCATCCTTTCATTTTATTTTATTTTATTTTATTTTTTTTAAAGATTTTATTTATTTATTTGTCAGAGACAGAGGGAGAGACAGCGAGCAAGCACAGGCAGACAGAGAGGCAGGCAGAGGCAGAGGGAGAAGCGGGCTCCCTGCCGAGCAAGGAGCCCGATGTGGGACTCGATCCCAGAACCCTGGGATCATGGCCCAAGCCGAAGGCAGCCGCTTAACCAACTGAGCCACCCAGGCATCCCAACCATCCTTTCATTTTAATTTGTTGAACCACATCAGCATTTCTTTAGAGCAGGTCTAATGGTGATGAGCTCCCTCAGCTTTTCTTTATCTGAGAAAGACTTAATTTTTCCCTTACTTTTAAGAGACAGCTTGCTACATACAATATTCTTGTTGACAGTTTTTTTTTTCTTTTTCAACACTTTGAATATATTATTCCTCTCTTTTTGCCTGCAAAGTTTCTACCAAGAAATCCTCTGATAATCTTAGGGGCTCCCTTGCATATATAAACTTATTCTGAGTACTAATAAATTGTGTTTAATTAATTAATTAATTGTGTTTAATTAATAAACTGATTCTGATGAATCAAATCAGTAATCCTACTGTGTTGGAGGAATAAGTAATAGGAGGTTAGGAGTGATGCACTGGAAGTCTTTTGCTTTTATGGATAGAGGCAGAAGATAGGTCAGAGATATTTGCTTCTTCCTTTAGCTTTGTTTATTTTAAATGGGATTAGTGTTTTTTATTTCTTATTTTTTAAAGACCATAATTGTTTGGTTTATTGAGGGCCAATTAACCCATGTGTAAAGGAAGCTTTAAAGGTATTTAAGCAAGCAAGAAATTCTCTGCTAGTTGTTTAGGTCATTATATTTGCAGGTTTACATTTAATCTATATGGCCACCAAATGGAAGTGTAGGTGAGGAAGTTTAACATTTACAGATATTTAAATTCCTGAAATTTACACTGAGTTTATACAGAATTTATGGCTATAGCCTTCTTCTCAAGACCATCAATACCTTCCAATTTCATCACTCTTTGTATTAATCAATCCAGGCAGAGTTTTAAATGGTAACTTGATTAGAAATTGAGAGGCTATCAATTCTAATATATTGTCTAGATATAACAGAGTTGAAAGTTTTTCTTTCAGCTTATGGATTACAAATATGGACTCAAGCTAACAGGCTTTTTAATATGCATCACTCTGTTTGAAATAATTAATAAAGTCATTTCCTCATTGATGATGTGCCAACAGTATGACCACATGGGGAATCTATTGTCTTACATTATTTAACCATAAACAAGATACTTGCTTATGATTATAGATGTTGTTGAATTTATAAATCCCTTAGCAACAGCCTTGGAAGTCAATTGCTTTTATAAAGCTGTGGAAACATATTAACCAACAATGAATTTATATCAATTAGAAATATATTGTGTCCCCATCCCACCCCCAACTTCTAAGATCACATTGGTCTGCCCAAGATCTAGATCCAGAAAATTTCATGTTTAATTTTTATTTTATTTTATTTTTTTTTTTAAAAGATTTTATTTATTTATTTGAGAGAGATAGACAGTGAGAGAGAGCATGAGCGAGGAGAAGGTCAGAGAGCGAAGCAGACTCCCCATGGAGCTGGGAGCCTGATGTGGGACTCGATCCCGGGACTCCAGGATCACGCCCTGAGCCGGAGGCAGTCGTCCAACCAACTGCGCCACCCAGGCATCCCCTCATGTTTAATTTTTAGTCATATTTTGGCAAAACAGAGACACCCACATGGTTGCCAAGTTGGGCCAGATGGAAAAGTTGACCTGATGGCATTGCAGCTTGAATATCCTCATTTCCAAGTGTTTTGTTAATCTTCCCCATGTCCCTACCCACTCACTCTCTGCATACAAAGTCACACCCGAATGTTAGTCCCTCTTCATGAAGGAGCCTCAAATTGGTAATGCAATCTCCACATGTTAGTGGGACTTTGTTGTTGAATGCCCTCATATAAATACCAGGAATTAATTATGTGAAACAGACAAAAAAAGGATAATTCATTCAATTCATATGGTCTGATAGAGATAAAGAAACAGAGATAAACTAAAACACATTTTAGTAGACTCTTTACCTTTTCATTGACACTGTCCTTTGATAGATATGACTCAAACATCTATAAAGCTTGAACACTCAATTTTGTTTCTGGTATGAAAACTTGTTTGGGACTTTAAATGAATTTTTTTAAAGATTTTTATTTATTTATTTGATAGACAGAGAGAGATCACAAGTAGGCAGAGAGGCAGGCAGAGAGAGAGGGGGAAGCAGGCTCCCCGCTGAGCAGAGAGCCCGATGTGGGGCTCGATCCCAGGACCCTGAGATCATGACCTGAGCTGAAGGCAGAGGCTTAAACCACTGAGCCACCCAGGCACCCTTAAATGAATTTTAATAACACTGAAATAAAAGAAAAATATTTCAGCTGAGTATGTTATTAAATCACATAAATATATCTGTAGAATTTTGCCACAGTTATTTAGAAAATGAATCAAATAATACGTATTACTGTTTTTAGTAAAACTCTCAGAAATATAATTTTCCAATAGTAAAAATTTCCTTCCCTCTAAAATTTTGGAAAGTTTTTAAAAAGTGATTATTCACAGGCAAACTTTAAAGAAACAGCTTTAAAAATCCATTTTCACTAGATAACTCCCCATAGACTATATGGACTTTAGAGAGTTTTTGAGTGCTTGTCTTGGAAATGTGTGTGTTTGCAGTAGTGATGAATTTAAAAGTTAACACAAGTTTGTAATCTTATGCTAAGTTGATTTTATAAAATTTATTTTTAATTTTTCCCGTTAAAAGCCATGCATTTACTTTTCCTTTTCTTTTTCATTTCCATTATTACTAAAAACACTAAGCCAGTGATTGTCAGAATTCATTCCCTTCTTGTCATCAAAGCTTTAAACTTTTATCTAAAACTAGCACCACTTCAGATTCTTTTGTAGTAGGTAAGCAAAATATTTAACAGAAAACAAACTTTTCTTTAGGAACAGTCTTATTCAATCAGGAATATCTATCTATCTATCTATCTATCTATCTATCTATATAAATGGTAGAATAAAGGTATCTTGGATTCTAATTCTAATACTCAGGATCTACCAAAATATTTGTTTTCCATCATTCCTTCAATAGAATGCTCAGCCTTCAATGGGTACCACAATACACCTAACACACAAGTGACATTTTAAATATTTATTTATTTATTTTAGAGAAAGAAAGAAAGCATGTGCATGCACTAGTGGGGCAGGGGCAAAGGGAGAGAATCTTCAAGCACATTCCCCACTGAGCATAGAGCCTGATGCGGGGATCAATCCCATGACTCATGAGATCATGACCTGAGCTGAAATCGAGCTGGTCACTCAATGACTGAGCCAACCAAGAGACCTCTCTCCCTCCTTTTTAAAAAGACTTATTTATTTGAGAGAGAGAGAAAGGTGAGATTTTAATAACATTCATAGGCTATGGTAAATATTCCCTTTTGACAGTATCTTTGTTCTTGCCTTTATTTGTCTCTTCATCTTGAGTTAGTTTAAGATCAATTAAAATAATATACACAGAAATATACTTGGGGTTGAAGAGTATGAGATAATATGTAAGACGGAGAGCTGTGCTAAATCTGGCTTTAGCACGAGAGACTGTCCAATGTCCACACCAGTGGAATATGGGAAGTCATGCAGTACTACGCATTTTCGTTTTCACTCATCAGGAAAAAGTTATGGTAGAGAGAATGTAAGTGAGAGACTCTAACTTCAATTTATAAAGTGGTGAATGAGATCAAAGAAAGGATTTTTAAATATTTAAAATTTTCAAAGCATATCTCTTAACCTACACAGATCTGAATATAAAATTTATATATCCTGTGGTTCTTACTGAAAATATGGTCATCATAGAAAACTTTGTCAGTCCATGAATTTTTCCACAACCAGACAAGATAATTTACCCTTCTTTATCTTTCTTCATGATGTTAACCTCCACTTATGATATCTTATACTTCCTTTCACCCGTTTAAATGCTGAATGCAGGGGCACCTGGGTGGCTCTGTGGGTTAAAGCCTCTGCCTTCAGCTCAGGTCATGATCCCAGGGTCCTGGGATTGAGCCCTGCATCGGGCTCTCTGCTCAGCAGGGAGCCTGCTTCCTCCTCTCTCTGCCTGCCTCTTTGCCTACTAGTGATCTCTGTATGTCAAATAAATAAATAAAATCTTTTTTAAAAAATAAAAATAAATAAATGCTGAATGCAGGTTTTCCTTTTTCAGCTTCACTGACTACTCCATTCTCCATTACATTTTTTTCTCCCATTTCCCAATTAACTTACTTATCTCTGCTGTACCACTGTTAGAGTTTAAGGGTAGAATATCATCCATATATATTGTTCAGTTAAATATAGTTTCATTTCCTTGTTTTAGAGTCTGTGCATTAAGCTTTTGATTGTCATACAGTACTAGCAGTTACTGCAGGAAGCACAAACTTGACCCTCACTATATGAACACATTTAGAAATATACTGTGATTTCTTTTCCTTAATTTAAATTAGAATTCAAGATATATTTACTCTGTCATAGATGATATAAGAGAGATTCTTAAAATGATGGAGAAATCTTCTCTTGGGAAGACAACTCTGTTTTTGAGGAAAACATCCTATAACCATTTTTGGTTGTGAGACACTAGCATTCCCTGTTTTTCCCCTCCCCAAGACACTTCAGATAGGAGAAAATGAAAACTTAAAATGTTATGCATGGTTAATTATAGATATACTCAATCAGCTCAAGGAAGAGGGATTTGTAAGCTCAAGGACCACAAGTAGAAAAGAGGACGGAGAAAAGTCTTTTGAAATAAGCTTGCAGGTATTCCTATTTGTATGCTAGAAATGGGTTATTTCTTACTCTGGGTTCCTGAAACTGGCACATTTCTGACTAAAACCCATAAACACAATCACACAACCATGTTTTCTTCATGGTGTGTGTTGTAGGGGACAACCAGCATAGAATCATCTATGAACCCACCAGTGCACTGAAATGAGAGAAAATTATTCACATAAGCTTTACTTTCCTAAGAAAACTAAAATCCTTTGGTCTGTCTGGAAAGATAGACAGACTGCATGGGCAGAAGATTAAGAGGCATAAAAACATTCAATCAGTGAGCTCATTTCCCCTAACTTTTAACTAATATTTTGATGTTATAGAGACACATGTTCACTAACAATGTGCTCGATAATTTTCTCTCTTCAATAGGTGTGTATTTTGGGCCAGACTTTTGAAGTTTGTTTGTTTATTTATCCATTTATTTTTAAGATTTTATTTATTTATTTGACAGGCAGAGATCACAAGTAGGCAGAGAGGCCGGCAGAGAGAGAGGAAGGAAAGCAGGCTCCCCGCCGAGAAGAGAGCCTGATGTGGGGCTCCATCCCAGGACCCTGGGATCATGACCTGAGCTGAAGGCAGAGGCTTTAACCCACTGAGCCACCCGGGCACCCCTTGAAGTTTATTTTTAAGTAATTTATGTATGTCTTGCCTATGTCCAAAAAAGTATTTGAAGTGACTTTCTCAAAATGGCTTTTTCTTTTTTCGGGAAGTTTTAAGATTTTATTTATTTGTTTATTTATTTATTTAAGAGAGAGAGAAAGAGCAAGCAAGAGAGTGTGTGGGTGGGGAGGAGCAAAGGGAAAAGAGAAAGAGAATCCCAAGCAGACTCTATGGGAGGAATGGAGCTAAAGGCAGGGCTTGATCCCACAACCCCAAGATCATGACCTGAGCCAAAATCAAGAACCGGATTCTCCATAGAATGAGCCACCCAGGAGACTCTCAAGATGGCTTTTTCTATCCATTACAGTTCATCATGATCTTACAGAACCCACAGAATCAAGTAAGTTTATAGGTGGCTCCATTTCTTTTGAAGGGCTTTGCTCCCGAGGGATGTAGTATATGTCAAATGTTCTGGTAAGTAAGCTAAGAAAATAATTTTGCTCATAAATGAACTAATATTTGTTGAGGAATATATATATTTATATAAATAGATTTATATAAGTATATATGTAAATATATACTTATATAAATCTATTTATATTTTTATATGAATAAATATATATATGTTTTACTAAGTATTCTATTGTACACTAAAAATAGATGACAAAAGAATAAAAGATGTTGTCTTGATCCTATTGTAAATTCTTGGCAGGACATACACAAATAAGCAGAGAACAAATTCCTGCCCTTGGGGACAATACATTCTCAGGCAAGACAGATGTGGAAAATGATCAAAGAGCAACATGAGACACTACCAAGCAATTGTTTCTCAGATTTTAATGTGCTTAGACTGACCGTGGAATCTTGTTAAAATGCTGAGTCATGCTGAGGAGCTCTGGGATGGCATCTACACTTCCACGTGCCTAGCAAGTTCTCAGGTGGTCCTGGCTGCTACTGACTCCTACACCTTAGTCTGAGTAGCAAAGAGAGAGCAAGCTCCCAAGTAGGCTCACCCACAAGCCATGGAACTAGTTACTTCCTCTCCCTGGATTTCATCTATCATATGTGGAAGAGTGTGATAAATAAAATAAACCCTTCTCTAGTGTTCCTTGCAGCTCTAATACTTTGATCCTCTTTGGTTTATATTCATGTATTTTCTCCTTTCTCCTTCAACACTTTTTTTCCCTCATTCAAAATGTATTTAAATCAATTCTAACTGGGTTCTTTTAAATAGCAGAAGAGGCAGAAGAGATGATAATCCATCTTGCTTTCTAAATTAATAGCTCCTCTGCTTCCCCAATGTATCCCACCATTTAAGTAATTATTAGGTGATTTTATACACTTCTTCCCTTCAAATAATTCATGTATTTTGTACAAATTGTCTCTTGATATTTCTATTTTTATATTCTCATTTTCTCCAATCCATCCACTTCTCTACAATAAGAATATAAAAGTTTGAACTTTTTTATCCACCACATAGATTTCTAATATTCTTTTCTAAACAGGAACTGGTATTCCACAAGGTGTGTAAAAAACCAATATCATGCAGTTTTGAACTCAAAGATGAAAGTTTTTAATCTAATATTTTATTAGGAATAGTTGTTTGTGTCAAGAAAACTTGTGTTGAAAATTCTTGGCCATAGAGGTTAAAAAGTCACTTAAAAACAACATCAAAAAAAAAAAAATGGGGCACCTGGGTGGTTCAGTCCTTAAGCGTCCACCTTTGGTTTGGGTCATGATCCCAGGGTTCTGGGATCAAGCCCCAAAATGGGCTCTCTGCTTGGCGAGAAGCCTGCTTCTCCCTCTCCCACTCACCCTGCTTGTGTTCTCTCTCTCGTTTTGTCTCTCTCTGTCAAATAAATAAATAAAATCTTTAAATAAATAAATAAACAAAAATAAAAAATAAAAATAAGAATTTAAAAAATAATAATAATAAAAGAAATATATAATTTAAGAAGCTCATGAATATTTTCCTTCAACGACCTCTCTCATTTACAGTTGCCTCTCAGGTTCTTCCTATCTGCTATCAATAAGCAGCGGTGGTCTACAAGGCATTGAGAATATACTGAGAGAGGAAAGCACTGCCATCCCTGTTTTGCATACCAATTAAGAGTTGCAAGTGTCTTAACAAAGTTCAGTTATAATTGTGAAATCTGTTTATATAAATAAAACAGCCAGGGTTGGAAATTTTTAGATTGCCTAATAAAAAGATAAGAGCTTTTTTTTTTTTAAGAAGTCTTGATCTTCCTAAAATAGTAAAAAGTCTTTCATTTAAGACTTTTAAAATTCTTTTGTTTTTCCGTGAAAATCTATACAGAGAGAGAAAAAGAATATTTATGATTTTCAAGAGTCATCTTTCTATGGGCATCACAAAAATGAGTGTTCCTTGAATTTACCACCACCAAAACTATTGTACGTATCTTTCTCAAAATATCTGTAAAAAGTAGTACTCTTTAAAATAAAAATATTATCTACATAAAGAAATCTAAAAAAATGGTACTGGTTGCTGGCTTACTGGAAGAGACCAAGTGGCTATCAGTTACAAGATCTAACTTATAGAATGAACACTTCCTCTAGGTCTAGACTTAGACCTAGGTGTTAGGTGTTTAAATCAGACACCTAAATATCAGTAATAATGGCAGATTTACCTTTCTAAAGCAGAGGTCTATTTTCAAAGCTTATAGGACCCCAAGAATATAACTGTCCAAAAGAATGAAGGATGTGCTCAGGCATAACTAGTACACTTTCTCTCTCACGGAAGCCATTTGGAACAAATCTTGTTACGGTCTGAGAATCAAAGGGAATTAAGGAGTTACTAGATATTTACTATCTTTCAAATTATACCTTGATGGATCTATCACCATCGTATTAAGGAAGGGCCAACAAAACTAACAGAAACTACTGAGAGTAGATTAGGTATGATCTAATGCATAATTCCCACAGGTAGAGGAAAAAGAATGATTAACAAGGAGACCATTTCTACAGTAGGAGGTCATTACCTTCCCCGACAGGCAAAAGGAGAACGCAGATGTAGGGACCCTACTTGGACCACTGGCCCCAAACTGGAATCACAGTGAGTCTATCCAGCGGGGAAGCTGGTGCTTTGGAAGAGCTACCACTGGCTGAGAGAACACTCCAGGCAGAAAGGGAAGAGGAGAAGTACCCAGAGTTCTCTCTTCCTCTCGGCTGACGTTCTCCTCGCCACGCTTACTGGCTGAACCCACCCCCCAAGTCAGCTTTTGAACGGATTCTCATGCCATTTTTTTCATAACTTTTTTGGAGGATATTTACTTTCTCTCTCTTCTTTTGGTGGTTTCTCTAGAAATTTGAAAATGCATACTTTATTTATCAAATTCTAAAATTAATGTTTACTGTTTTCCAAACAGTGATTATATTCACTACTTTAGGTTTTCAGGTTATTATTTTTTTTTAATTTTTTTTACAGATTTTATTTATTTATTTGACAGGCAGAGAGGCAGGCAGAGAGGGAGGGGAAAGCAGGCTCCCTGCTGAGCAGAGAGCCCGATGCGGGGCTCAATCCCAGGACCCTGGGATAGTAACCTGAGCTGAAGGCAGAGGCTTTAACCCACTGAGCCACCCAGGCGCCCCTCAGGTTATTATTTTTAAGTAATTTAAGATATTTTTAACCTCACACAACATTGCCATTATTGTTTGATTCAGTAATAATAATAATCATAACACACCTACTATGTTCCAGATACTTTCCACATACTTTACTTTACTCTGTCATATCATACTTGTAATAACTCTTGGGGAAAGAGTATTATCATCACCATTTTATAAAGGAGAAAAGAAGGACACACTAAGATTAATTAATTTTCCCATGATCACACCAATTAAATGCAGAGTCAGGTGTCCAGTGCAGATGGTCGCTGTTGCGTCCAAGCTTATAATCACTCTTTAGAACTTCAGCCTATAAATGTTTCCGTAGGTGTCCCAACAAATTCATAAATTCTTCAGCTTTGTGACATCTAATGTCTCAGCCCATCTACCTGGAAACATTATTTTTTCTGTCTAAAATTCCTTTAATGTGGATTTATTGGTGGAAAACTCAGTTTCTTATTCTCTAAAATTCTTAAGTTTCTTTCATTTTTGAAGAAGATAATACTGGCTACAGAATTTTAGGCTGACAGTTATCATCGCTCAGCATACTGAAAACATTATTCCAGTGTGTTTAAGTTTTTGTTTTTTCTGTAAAGAAGTCTTATGTGAGTCTAATCCTTGCTCCTTTGTCAGTCATTGGAAATTCTCTGTGGTGTCTTTCAATGTTTGGCTTTTGCCTTTGGTGTTTTTAAGTTTTACTGTCATGTGCTTTTGTATAGACTTCATTTATTCTTCGTTTTATTTATTTACATATTTATCATTTTTTTTAAATTTAAAAATCATCAACTTTCTTGTATCTGAATTTGGCATCCTGCAAATTGTAGGATACGCTCAACCTTCTACCTTTAGGTCAGGTGTGCACCCCACTTTACCCAGCTTCTCCATCTGAAACTCTTAAGTCTTAAACTTTCTGTGTCTTGAATCTTTCTTTCATCATACTTACTATTCTTTTATTAGTCTGGGCTGAATTCTGCATATTTTCTTCAGTTTTTAATGTGACTTAATAAAATTCTATACCCATTTCTAGGAATTCTTTCGATTCTCTCCCGAATCTTCTTGCTCTTTTTGATTATTTTAAAGTTGTTCCTACTTTTATGGAACGCTCGTAATTCTCACGGATGGTGTGCTTGCAGGCCAGATTTTTTTGCTCTTGGGCTTTCTTCTGGTGTTGTTAATGGTGCCGTGTTTCTTTATATATGTCTTTGAGATTTTATTTCACTATGAAGTGCTCTCACAATACACTTTGAACATTGTATGTGGAAATACTTGGAAGCCTGGGATGTTTTTCTCCAGATCAGGTTGGCATTTGTTTGTGTAGGTACAGTCCAGGCTCAGTAAGCCAAATTTATAGACTTAGTCTGTGTGTGTGCCACTCGGGTGGTGTGAATTCAGGCTGTCATCCTCTGAGAAGACAGGTTTATCGTTATGTGTTCTCAAGGGAATATTTTTCTTCCTTCTGCTCAGGAGAAATATGACAATGGAGGTATTTTCCTTGAAGTCCTTTGTGCCAGAACGGGATTATTTCTAGTTTTCCCTCATCTTTGGGCTTTTTTGGAGTGTGAGAATTATTAAGGGAGGAGAGTCTGATGACTTCTATCATAAAACTCTACAAAGTATATCAAAACTTGTGTTTAAGCTCACTCGGTTCAGAAAAAAATAATTTCAAAACCTACACTCGGGCCCTGGCCTTAGTACTCCTTGTTTTCTTGCCAACATACAGATACATTCAAAGATATTTTTCCTATTATATATAAAAGATGTATTTGTTTTCCAGAAGCATTAGTCTATCAAAATATTCCACCATGTTTATGAAAATGGAAGAGAACATACTTCTTCCAGACACTAATATCAGTTGCATTGTAGCCAAAGGAGCTGTGAGCCAAACCATGACTGACCATCGTTTCTATTTATTGATAATGTGCCCATTATAAACTGACTTTTAGAGTTTCTCAGATAACTCCTATTTTTATGTATTTCCAACTTATTAAAAGAATGTTATATCCACCCATGCTCTTTATCTCCCAATCACTCATCTTCAAAAAAATCAGATGAAAACTAGCCATCCTAAATATACTTGGACAAATTCTAAATTCAAAAACATATATTGTGATGCCCTGGCAAATTTTAGAATATAGATGAATGTTATACTGGGATAAAAATAAAATCCCATCTATATATTTAAATTCTTTAGAAGACTCCTTAGAGGACATTTGTAAAGACTTAATACTTCATAAATCTACAAATTGATGAATACTAGCATTATAGAATTTTTATAGCTATTGATTTCAAGTTACCATTTCTGCTAAGAATGAAGTATTGCTTGTATCTATAATTACATAACATAACAGGTTCATCCACTTTTACTAAGTTTTCACCATGAGTGAACAAAACCTTGTTATTATTTACATATATAATTTATAGTAGGACTTCATTTTTCTGGCAATTACTACTCATAAAGGCCAACTTTCAAGCTGAATAGATTATCATAAAATTCTATTTATTTATTTATTTATTTTCATAAAATTTATGTAAATGTACATCTGGACTGGAAAAGAGATAAAAAATGATAGGAAAATATAATTCACCAAAGCTTTCAGGCTCTGAAGCCAGTGATTACCCTGAGGACATCTGCCCATCTCTAGGAGCTTGGGCATTTTGAGTTTAGCAGGATAAGCACTGAAGACAGGACACAAAACCTAGAGAAACACATGTTTGGATGTCTGAGTAAGCTCCAAAGAAAGCCAGAGCTCTAAAATGCAGCATTCAATAAAATGAAGAGCTAGGAAACAACCACCCCAGCGGCGTCACAGTTAAATAAGGGAAGACTACAGTTTACTGAAGGATCTCAAATGCCCTCACCTCCATTTGCTTTCAAATGGGATGGAAGCTCAGAAATTGCCTGGGTTTGGAATTCTGCTGTACCAGAGTTGTACAAGTTACTCAAACTTTGAGCAAGTTACTTAAACTCTCTATGCTTCAGTTTTCTTATTTGCAACATTAGTGTAATAACAACAAGTCCCGCCTTAGAGGGCTGTGAGATTTAGTCCATTATCATACATGTAAATTACTTAGACTTGTACCTGGCGTAAGGTGAAACAGTGAGTGACAGGTATCTATTACGCTCACCTGGGGCACTGCACTATCTGGGCTAGGAGCACAGGCCACATGGCCTCATGGTCACAGGGACTTCATCTAAGGATGGGCACGGAACCTATGCTGCCGAGTGTATGGGTCAGCTGGGCATGACTCAATCCCCGTGTGGTGGTCGAGGCCTCATGGATCTGAAGAAGAAGATGCTGGAAGCCATGTGCCCATCACTTGCTAGGAGGTGCTCTGCTACACGGAAGAATAGAGCCAACGTAAAAGATGTCCAAGGAAAGAAAAAACTCCCATAGTTTCTGAGGTGCAGCTGCAAGTTTGCCCTCCTTTCGACAACATAAGCGATCTTACCCTTCAAACAGCTCCGCCTCGGTACCTAAACTGTTTCAGATTACTGGGCCATCACTTAGACTATTTAATCCTATATGTGACTGTCACATGCAGCCACATTAAGCAGCATTGAAATATTTTTTCAAGCTGTGATACAGGAATGAGTAATAGGATTTATCTCGACTTCTATTTACCCATTACAGCATTCTTTTAAATACAGAGTTAACAGCAAACATTAGCAAACAATGTGCTAAGATAGCATTTCCTGGTTACATCCCAGGTTTCTGGGTTATCTAAATCTGAAGATATTTTAACCATTAATAAAAGTTCAGAGATAAAATCCTGAAACAAAATTACTAGGCCTTGCATAGTTAGGATTCCTTTCTCCAAGAAGCTTAGTCCATTCTAATGTGGAGCTGGGGGGCCGTTACCACGGGAAAAAAGGTGGTAATCAATAGCTGAGAATATTATGCTATCGCAGTATGTAATAATAACACATGGTAATATGCAATTGTAAAATATATAATTAAGATACATAAATATCACCCATACAGTCACACTATGATTTATTTATAAGTTAGAGGAGATGGTAAAATTCCCTAGACAAAGAACTAGTAGCATATTTGCCATTCAGAAAAATGTGTGTTGAACCAAACATATTTATTTCCCCCAAACATCCACACATCTGTCTCTAACTTACTAATCTGTCGCATCCTCAGTTATTAATACAGGGCACTATCGGATCCCAGGAACTGCATCACCCCTGAGTTTGACAGATGTTCAGTTCCGCGAGCACAAAACGACCCTCCCTCCCTCTCGGCAGGTATGGGCCCTGGGTTCAGGGGCGGCATCCTTCTCGGGTATGGAAGCCGTTACGAAACAGAATTGAGGACAGCCCTGCAGCAATCTCAGTTTCCCCTTGAACAAGGTCAGTTGCTGTTTTTAAATTTAAAACTTGAGGCGATTCAAGTGATATAAAATTCAAATTTGGTTTATAACAAAAATTGTGGTAACATTTTATCAAGTTTTGCAGGACAGGCTCGCATAAATGCACTTTCCCCTTCAAGTTGCTCTCAGCATCACAGAAACTTAGGGGGTTCAACGATTCAGCGTGGGGGCTCACAAGTTCGCGTGTGAGCTCGGTGGGTCAGGCAGTATCGCTGGCCTTCAACCAAGGGAAGGCATCACGGAGGCAGGGACCATACGTAAGGGGCAAGTCGTAGGGAAAGCACCCGAGTTTGGGTCCTGGAGACAGGCAGACCTCCGTTCTAACTCTGCTACTGACCGACAGAACATCTGAGTGATTATTTAAGCTTGGGAGCACCATTTTCCACAACTATATGGTGTGTAATAGCAGCGTCACGTGTGATGACTTGGAATCAAAGGATAAAAACATTTTTAAGCGCCTAACACAATGCCTACTGGATAGGAAGTTCTCGGTTAATGTTAGAATCCAGAAGACCCCGAAATAAACTGGGAAACAATCAGAACAGAAAACAGGAAGAGAAAAGAGGAAGACTGAAACACGGGGGGTATGGTTGGCTACAGAAATTCCCGTGCAAGGTTATTCCTAATCCACTTTAATGCTACGAAAGTCTAAATAAGGAAAAACTGTAATGGAAAATTTGCTGCCCACATCACGTTGACGATTGTCCCTTATTTTGAGGCCATTGACCCTATTACCAGAGACCCACTGCTTTTATTTACAACTTGTATATATTCTCTTCCTTTTAAAGATATCCATCCAAATCCCCAAAGCAAAATCTTTTCCCTGCTGCCTAAAAATAATTACGGAACACGGACAAAGCCCATGGGAACCGGACTCCCTGATGTTCTTTTCACAGCTACAATAGACTCCTGGGCTTGTCTCTTCCTGTGTTTCTTCCTTTGTGGTGTTTTCTGTCAGCTATCCCTCCGGGTGTGACCCAGGGAGGGACAATGCTCCTTGCCGAGGACTGGAAGAACTGGGTTCAACTGAAGCTATGCCTGCCTCGTTGTCTGGTGCATTCATTTTCTCTCCTGATTAGATCTGTGAAAGCTTCCAGCCCCTTCCTGGAGCCATGACTGGGAAGTCAGCATCGGAAATTACTTTCATGAAGCCACTTCAGATTCCGCAATACACAGACATCAGAAATTGATTTAAGGTGTTTAGAGTTAATGTGATATGGTTCGCCCTTTGGAGACACATTTTAAGGGAGACTTTAAAAAAAAAAAAAAAAGCCTCCAGCCCCTCCTTCCTTCTAATTGTCTGCTTTCTAGAATGGAAGCCACAGCAGTAACGAGTTGGCAGGGTGACTGAAATGGAGCAGTAAGGGCAAGCCGTAGCCATCAGCCTGTTCTATTAAACCTCCATACACCAGAGTGAGATACGATTTTTAAACTGTTTGTAGCTGTGTTTGCCAAAAGCTAATTAACAGGATTAAGCAGCAGAGTTACTCTTTTCCCACTGGGCAAACTAAAACAACATTGAGAAAGATACCCCATATCTAATCTTAAATTAGTCTTGTGCTACCATGTTTATGTCTCCATTTTTGAGCGGGTTTAGAATACATCAACAGAGCCAACGCTAGGACACTCCCCAGATTGATAGCAAAATCATGAAAAGGCAAATAACTTCTACTCCGAAAGTCAGCGAGCCGAAGACAGGACACTTCTGAAGGTTAGAACTGTCTTAAGAATACAATTTAAAAAAAAAAAATGTATGGTGAGAAATACGTCAAAATTTAACCAGTGTAACTGGATTCATTATCTTCATTAAAATATTTACTAAGTCGCTTTACTAAGTTGCTGGGGTTTTTTTGTGCTCAAAACATAATTTTTTAAATAATAGACAAATACCACAATATTACATAATGTAAATTCTTACTCTATTTATTCTATTAATTTTCCTTAGCTTTGTTTTGTTCTTTCATGAAAAGATCTGCTGGGAGACTAACAGTGAAAACAATACGGTATGAAAGATATTTGTTGAGAGAAGGGCTAGGGAGCCAGAAGAAACACTTCACATTATTTCCTTCATTTTAGATATTTTAGAACATTACTGCAGTTTAAATTACTATGAAACGTAATCAAGTTCCATCTTTTTATAAAAATTTAACTGTTCATTGGCAGTATTTTTAGGAGTTGTTCTAAGTCTCTTTAGAAGTCACTCTGTTATTTGGAATAAAAAAGACTTTTTTTTTTTTTTAAGATGCCATACACTTAATGTATGGAATTCTTTTTTTTTTTTAAGATTTTATTTATTTATTTGACACAGAGAGAGAGATCACAAGTAGGCAGAGAGGCAGGCAGAAAGAGGAGGAAGCAGGCTCCCCGCTGAGCAGAGAGCCCGATGTGGGGCTCCATCCCAGGACCGATCCCAGGACCCTGAGATCATGACCAGAGCTGAAGGCAGAGGCTTTAACCCACTGACACACCCAGGCTCCCCTCCCCGCCTTTTTTAAAGATTATTTATTTCTTTGTCAGAGAGAGAGAAAGATAGAGCACAAGTAGGGGCAACAGCAGGGAGAGGGAGAAGAAGGCTTCCCGCTGAGTAGGGAGCCCAATACCAGGTTCCATCCCAGGACCCTGGGATCATACCTGAGCCAAAGGCAGACGCTTACATGACTGAGCCACCCAGGTGTCCCTGGAATTCTTAAAGTAGCTCAAATGATAAACTTTCATTTTATTCTATCACTAAGAAACAAGATTAACTTATTATTTTCTGTATATTTTTGCATTTAAAATATTTTCTCTATATTTATTCATTTCTATTTGTTTTCTACCATTCAACATAATAAATAATTAATAATGTACATTATTAATAATTAATAATTAATAATGTACATTCCTCTCAACCTACTATGGCACTATGGACATGTGAGCTGGCAAGGTCTTTGTTGTGGGATTGGGCTATGCACTGTAGGATATCTAGTAGCATTTTGGCCTCTAGCCATCAGAGGCCAGTAGCCCTCTCCAGGGTGTGGCAAATTAAAATGTCTGCAGACATTGCCCAGTGTCCCCTGGAGGAGAAAGGAGCAAAGACATACTTCAGACTTGGATGAGAACCTCAAATTGATATGTATATGTGAGGATAAACAAGATTGAAAAATTCCAGTGTGTCCAAATCATAAGCAATTTAACCTACCAACATTTATGTAAAATTAAATAATTTAAGGAAAAAAGTGGAGAGTATTAAATTAGGTCTAAAAAAATTGTATTAGATATTAACACTTTCATCTGAAATTTAACACAGTATGGAAAATACCGAGTATAGACTATCCAAAAGAATACTGATGTAATTTTATCTCAATTCATACTGAAAAAGTCCAATAAACTCTACATATTAAAGTTGCACCATTTGATAATTTTGGACATATATACACCCATAAAACCATCACCACAATCAAGATATTAAACTTTTCAGTTACACTAGATAGTTTCCTTTGTCCTCCTTGTATCTGTCCCTCCCTCAGCTCCTAATACCAGGCAGTCACTGATCTGGCTCCTGCTACTGTAGGTGAGTTTGAAATTTCTAGAACTTTATATACATGGAATCATAACAATGTATACACTCTGCCTGACCTCTTCCACTCAGAATAATGATTTTGAAATGTATCCATAGGGTCAGGTATATCAATAATCACTTCTTTTTATTGCTGAGTAGGATTCCTTAGTGTGGGTATGTTGTAAATTTTTTTATCCATTCGCCTATCAATAAATATTTGGGTTTTCTCATTTGGGATATTACAATCAAATGTACTACAAACATTTGTATATGAGTCTTTGGACACAAAGTTTTGTTCTCTTGGGTAGATACCTAAGAGTGGAATGGGTAGATCACATGGGAGGCGTCAGCTACATTTTTCAGGAAACTGTCAGTTTTCCAACGTGATTCTACCTTTTCACATTCCCTCCGGCAGTATACGGGCCTTTAGTGGCTCTACATTCTCACCACCATTTCGTATGGTCATAAACTTACAAGAGCTTCAAAAACTCATCATGGACAGTGCTTCACCAGAAGAAATGTTAGAAGAAGTCCTTCCTTCAAAGTGGAAGGAAATCATACCAGATAGGAACGTGGATTTACATAAAGGGATAAAGAGCACCAACTATGGGAGCAGCAGGGGTCAAAAAGGGTTTTTATTTCTTGACCCTATAAATCTCTTTAAAAGATAATAGACTGCTTACAGCCAGAAGAGTAACAATGTGACGAGATAAACAGCACACACAGCAGTAAAATGTGTAACAATAGGGCAAAGCTGGGAAAGAAGAAATGGAAGTATTTTAAGGTTCTTGCCGTGTACACAAAGTAATAGAATAGTATTTGAAGTAGGCCATAATAAAGATGTACAACATAAACCGTAAAGCACCCACGAAAATGACATTATATAGTGTTACAGGAAGCGAGCCAACAAAGGAAAAATAATGGAATTATAAAAGAATCCTTCATTCATACAAAAAAGAAGGAAAAGAGGGAAAAGAAAGGAATCGAGAAAGATGGGACGAGTGGAAACTAAATAGCAAGGTGGTTGATTTAAACCCAAAAGTCCCACCCCCAAATGTCAGAAAAAGAGTAACAGAGCCTCCCTAGATCAGATTTTGACAAGAGCCAAGTAAAAAACTAATCGCTGCTTTTCCAGAGGAGTGCACCTGGCAACTGCATCAGGGAGGGTGCAAGTTCTAAACTCAAAGGAGCTGCTTCTCTTTGCCAGAGGCTACAATCAGCAAAATCATTAATCTCGAAGATTTATAGCTCTAAGGAATCATGAAAATTGTGATGTCCCGAAGGTAGAGAACTTCAGCTGGCTGAATAGCTTCCAAGCCTGTTGGTTTGGAACCTGTTAACGGAGATAATTTCCCTGCTACCCAGCAGAAATGACCATATGGAGTGCCCCATCGGGATACAAACCCTACAGGACTCAGAGTCTGGTCAGTTTTAAGGCTTTCCTTTTGGTGGTGGAAGGCTGAAAACAAACAAACAAGCAAACAAACAAGAAACAGTATTTCCCTGACTTCCAGAGGGACTGAATGTTGCAGATCCAGGCACACAGTCCCAAGAAACTCTATTCATAGAGCAAGCAGGTGAGCTTTTTTGGAGTTTATCAACCATGTCCGTGAGCAAAGGTGTGGTATCTCCGAAGTCAGTGTTACCGTGACTGAGGCTTCTGATCTGCCAACCAGCAGGACAGCTGTCGGTGTATGTAAGACTTGAACAGCACAGTACGGCCGCCGGCATTGTGCTCGGATACTCTCACAGGCGGTGAATGACAAGGGAATGTCTCGTCAACGCTTGTGTACGTGCCACACTCTGATCAAAGGAATCCCCTCTGACACGTGTAGAACAGAGCAGCAAACCCACCGCACATCAGGTGCAGATGTGGAAGCAACGACAGTCCACTCAATAGCCCGGAAGCCCTCACCCACAGTCTCGCTGCTTCCTTTCCCTGTTGTGAACCTTGCCCAGACTTTCTCCATGGACTCTGGGTGTCTCCTTCCCCCATGGAAACAGATGCGGCTGTGACCTGACTCCCTGTCATCAACAAAGCTCTAAAAATGTGGTCCCTTCCCACGGTGACCCAGCATACAACACAGGGTTTTGTATTCCTTGGCCACTTAGTCTTTTAATTGGAGAATTTTATTAATTTTTAATATAATTACTGACACTGACATATTTGATTCATATCTACTCTACCACTCTGTTTTTAATTTAATCTGTCCGTTTTATGTTCCCTTTTCTTTCTTGCCTCTTTCCTGATAAAATATTTCATTATTCCATTTTGTTCTATTAAATTGTTAAACTTACTTTTACCACTCTTCTGGTAATAACCATAATTACATGTAATTTTGACATATTACAACCCCCCCCCCAAAAAAAATCGTGGCATTTACCATTCTTCCTAATTATACTTGAACCTGAAGACATTTTAATTCAATTTACCCCCTCTCAACTTTGGTAAAATCGTTGTCATGGATTTTATTTTATTGTTACTTTTTTAGAAAGTGTTGACTTCTCATTCAGCCTTATTTCCACTTTGTTTGCCTTTGTGGAAGAGCAGTTAAGATCCCTCAGAGGTTGTTCCGACCCATCCGGGGGCCCGAGCAGCGGGAGCGGCAGACCCGAGCGCTACAACGCAGAGGTTGTAGCAGAGGGAACCGCACTGCACACACAGAGGCCCCCGCGCGCCTTCAGTCCAGGCTGCATCTTCAGGGGGGACAGCGGTGAATTCAGGAGCTAGAGCAGTCCGTCCACTCTGAAATTCCTCGTTGGCTGTGACCAACCACAAGGCCACAGCCTTGTGCTTCCTTTCCGATGTCTTCAGGATCTCTGCAGAAGTAGAAATCAAGCATGATTTCCCACGGGGGTTCGCGGGAAAACCGTGCCACGCAGGCGCAGAACATCCCGGGTCGTCCTCTCTGGCATCACACCCAGAGTGAACGTCCTCGTCGTTGCAAAGGATGGCAACGTCCACACGGTGCAGAGGAGAGTCTCCACAGAGTGATGGTAGGCAGAGGTTGAAGCACCTCTGTGACAGGCTGGTGGTCAGCCTTGGGATTGAGAACCCCCAGAAGTCCTGGCTCCCAGAGGTCAGGGAAGGTTCTAGGAGCAGGGCAGCCGGCAATAGGCGTGGTTCCGGGAGCACCAGCAACTTCAGCACAGCTCATCGGCCGGGATTCCTGGGTGACAGGACATTGACACCGGCCAGGTTTTCAAGGGCAACAATGGCACGAGGTGCCAGCAGAAGCTTGCAGCTTCTTTTCAGATTTATGATGTAGATGCCATCCCTTTTACTTTTGTAGATGTACTGTTCCATTTGAAGGTCCAGGTCGGTGCCACCTGAGTAGGTTCCTGCTGTAAGGAATTTGAGGACATCCTCCTGCTGCACTTGCAGGACATCCAGGGCTCCGGATAGTATGAAAGTTTCCCTTTAAGTTACAGCAGCAGTTCACGACGACACTTTCATGGACCCTCCCTGGGTAGTTCAGACAGGTGTGAAGCATTTTAACACCGATTTGTTAACTTAAATTAACAAGACACCACCACTATTGTTTTGTTTACAGTCAATATTCACTCATACTTTCCTGTATATTTTTAAGATGTATATTTTGTAATATTTTATGTATTTATGAAAAGAAAGAACAAGCAGAGGGAGAAGCTGCCTCTCTGCTATGCAGGAAGACTGACAGAGGGTTCCATCCCAAGACCCTGGGATCGTGACCCGAGCCAAGGCAGACACTTAACCAAATGAGCCCCCTGGGCATCCCAGGATGTATTTCATTTTTACTGCATTACTATTTCCCCTGCAAGGATACATTTTCTTCCACCTGAACACCATTCAGTGTTTCTTTTAATGATCTCAGTAAATCCTCTGAAAAACGTGCATTCACTTTGTTTTTGAAGGATCTTTTGCTGATTAATGGGCTCTGGACTGGTAGTTATCTTTCTGCCTCCTATATAATTCTGTTAGCTTACAATTTCTGTCGTTCCTCTTGAGAAGCCAGCTGTGGGTCTTGTTCCTTTGAAGGAAAAGTTTCTTTCCTTCAGATTGCTTAACCATTTTCACCATGCTTGCTCCTCTGTAGTTTCTTTTTTATTATTATTATTAGGATTTGGGGTATGCTCTGCATTTATCTTGCCTGTGTTGCAGAACTTAATCTGCTGTTCAGTGTTCTGTAGAATTCTCTTAAAATATTGCTTCTGCCTTATTTTTAACTTCTCTCCTTTACGGACTCCCATTGCATGTATATTAGACCTTTCCTGTCTCACAAATCTCCTACGACTGTACTATTTTTAATGTTCTTTTTTTCTCTCTGTACTTCATTATTAAATTTTGTACTAACGTGTCAATTTCAGTAATCCTTTCTCTCCCAACCTTCATTATTCAAAGACTGTTTATTTAAAACAGAACAACATTTTGATAAGTTATCTTCACTTCTAGGAGTCTGTTTCTTTCCCTTTAGAGATGGCAATTCCCACCAAAATCTCCATCTTTTCATCTGTTTCTAGGATCGTAATATACTATTCATAATTATTCTGAGGTCCTTGTCAGGCGGTAATGGTTTTTCAATTATGTGTGAACTTGCTTCTATTTCATTTATTTTATTTTTGGTCTTGACAGTGGTCTTGCAGTCTACCAGTTTTTATTAATAACTAATTATTCTGTAGTAAAAGATTGCAGAGGCTTGCTTACGGCCTGATTCATTCCTCCAGATAGTATTTACCTTTCTCCTGCTACGCGAGAACAATGGGGGCTTAACAGGCACTGTTGCCAGTCGTGGCTGCACTGTAGCCCCATTAATGCTTACCATACTTCTAGTATAACCTGGACTCAGCCAAGAGGTCAGGGCCCTCTCCGCGGCTCCCTTCCAGTTTCAGGTCCTAAACTGTAATCATTGTCTTACAAGTCTGTCGATAGCCCTGTCATGCTTTTCACACAACTTTTAACACTTCTGTCCCATATAGCCCAGGATTTGGCAAATATTTCCGGGGGACAATTAACCACATGCTTGGGGCTGCCAAATTTGATCATGCCTCTGCTGGTGCCGCTATCCTCCAGCAGCTTCCTCTGCGGCTCAGAGCTCCGATTCCGCACTGCACCTGCCTCATCAACTCACCCCAGAGTAAAAGCCGATGCAAAAGTTATTTCACCTCTCAAGATTCTGGCTCCTGATTAAAACCTTCCTTGTGCTTCCTCAGGCCTGGTCATAGGCAACTGCAAAGGCTTTCCCTGACAGACCTCAAAGAGGAAAGCTACCCTCCTCACACCAAATTCGGGGCACAGCCCATGCATCGAAAGTCTCTGAAGGGAATTACTGTCAAGGACTCAGGCCCCTCTGCCTGGGTGTTCCCTCACATATTTAAATACCTACCCCAGAGCCTTCATGTTTAGATCTTTTAATCTTGGGCCTTGGGCCAAGATCCCCTTCAGGTATTTGTGCCAAGCTCTCCTTATGGGGAGAGGTGTGGGAAACCAAGACACTTTCCCTCACTATGACTCAGCACCCAGTACTTTCCTGCTCCTGGTGCTTTCCCCTTACCTCACCCCAACCGCCGTGGTCCATAAACTTGGGAGCCTTTTGTTCAGGACTCCTTCAACTGCGGGATAACCCCCACATTGGCACTGATCCACCTGACTTTCAAAGGGTGCACCATTCCAGGGAGGAAAATGGAATCGAGGAGTCAAAATGTTCATTGGTTTTCGCCTCTTACCCTCTCAGTAAGTGACTAAGGTTTAACTCTCTCATTTTTGGCTTGTTGCTCTAATCAGCTATTCAACATCCCACGGCTCAGCTTCTCTCCAGCTCAGCTGAACCCCTGACAGTTTTTCTTCAGCTCCCTTTCCCCAGCTCTTTTTTGTCTCTTGACTGCCATTAAGCATTTTCCTTCTGTATTTTATCCATATTTTATAGTTATTTTCCGCAAAAGTGCTGTTCCATGGCTATCTAATCTATCTTACCCAGAAGTGTAATTTCTACCTACTGCCTCCCAATTAAACATCCTGAAAGTACCACAAAACACTTCTGATTACACTTCATTAACTGAAATTAGGTACATTGTTAAAACTAGCTTCAAGTATATCTGGGAAATAGTCCTACGACTGAGAACTCTGTCATCGTAGGTTCTGTTTGTAAGGATAAGGCAATGATCAGCCACTTCCACACATCCCCATTTGTCCCTGGTTCCATGTTGCTTTTTCCACTGCTACTAACACTGGCCGAACTGAAGATGTAAAGTATGTTGAGTTTCTTTTTTTTTTTTTTTAAAGATTTTATTTATTTATTTGACAGAGAGAGATTACAAGTAGGCAGAGAGGCAGGCAGAGAGAGAGAGGAGGAAGCAGGCTCCCTGCTGAGCAGAGAGCCCGATGCGGGACTCGATCCCAGGACCCTGAGATCATGACCTGAGCCGAAGGCAGCGGTTTAACCCACTGAGCCACCCAGGCGCCCCAAGTATGTTGAGTTTCTATTCACAGTGTTGAGTTTACAGAGCCTGAAATTGGTGGCCTGGTCGGAGACTAGACAGTTGGTGAATTACCAACACCTCGTGATTTGGGGTGGCTAAACACTAAGAACATGTTCCTGGTGAGGGCTGAGTACATGCCTTGCAAATTAAACATGCACTGGGCTAAGTCAATGTATTTCTTCAATTTTATCAATACTGTATGGTTGAAAATTCCAATGGTTAATGTGTCCCTGAAAATGGTATAATTTTAACTTTAATTGACTTTTTTCTTATTGTGTAGACTGCTCTTTAAAAAGACTTGAAAAATTAAGTTTGATGGTAGGCATCCTAATTTCGTGTTATTTTTGTATCACTGTAACTTAATCTTTGTTTATGTGCTTTGGTTGCTAAAAGGAGAAAAAATAATTAATATTACATAAATCATTAATCTTTCTCAGTGTTTATGACCAAAATATAACAGAATTTGTAGGTTTTTCAGTTGTATATTGTAATATGACTTTTATTTATGATGATATACATATCTAAATATATCTGACAGATTCCACTGAGTTGATTTGATTAGAGCAATACCCTTTTCAATTGTAACTCATACTCTTAAAAGATATACTATAACTAACTTCCAAATCATGTGTCTCAGAGCCTCTGTCAAAAAGGCTCTGACATTCCCCTAAAATACATACGATGCTTGCTGACACTCGGATGTCATAGGTAGGTGTTATCTGGATTACATGTATGTGTTCTACTTAGGTGTTACAATATCTACACCTCAGTAAATGATACAGGTTCTGAGCCTGCATATGAGAACAAAATGCATTATGTCAGTGCTGGGTAAAGGAACAGGAACAGAAAGTATACCGTTCATTTCGCTAGGGATAATTTAATTTAAAGAGTTATTAACCAGATATTGAAGAAGAGAAATGGCAATAAAGGAAACAGTAGGGTAGCACAGAAATAATAACTTCAAGAAGAACAAAATAATAACTTCAACTGCTGGATCTGGAGAGAAGGGAGAAGAGATTGAAAACTTAGAAAACTGCAGGAGCTGAGCCTCAGATCTCTGAGGTGGTCGCCCCACTGGGCCGGTGCTGGTGCCTCGGAAGCTTAGAGAAGAGGCCCAGGGAGCTGGGGTTGAAACCCAAGAGGAGGGCAAAGCAGCCAGCGGGTGCTGATGTGCCTTAGGAAGCCTGCTGAAGAGGATTCTCAGAGTGTTGGATCAACTGTCAACTTGCCACTGGCAGGGAAGAGAATTGCAGGGTGACCCTGACAGGACAAAAGGCAAACAGGAATATATTGATCCCTTCTTTTCCAGCCTACCACTGTCTCTCTACCACCCCCTACTGGTGCAAGGGAAATGCGGTCCGCAGAACGCCAACCTCAGCGTCACAAAGCAGAGAGCAGGAGGCGGGAGTGGAAGCAGAAAAATGGCTTAACAACTAGCACAAAGGTCTACATATGTTACCACATGCAACACTGGATTATACACGTTTTCTTAAAATTCCACATTCACTCTGTAGGATTTTATTTTGATGGAGGATATTATTAGTATTAAACAATAAAATAAATTTGAAACCATGTCCCCTAAATTTCAAGTGGGTATCTAGTCTCGTTATGAAAAACTGAGCTAAGAAAAACAGAAAAGCTAAAGCAGGTTTAAATTACAAGAGCTGTTTGTGAACATGTATATCCTGTATTTTCTGAGACAGTCTTAATTTCAAAAATAAGGCTGACTGAAATTTTTTTCTTGTAAATATATAATTTTTGATGTATAATATATAACTATTTAAATATATATATATTTATATATTTTTTTTCTTGTAACGCATATGTGCTCACAGATTAGGGCCTATGCACACACACCCACACACACACACACACCCAAGCATTTTTAATATATATCTAGAAAAGTGACAATCTTGAGATTTTGGATTAAAACAAAGTAGAGTATTCTAGCTTAATTTTTTTTTTTTTTGGCCTCTGGCAATGATTCTTAAAAAGCGAACCACAATTTTTAATGGACAGAAGTAGGATGACATTTGGCTGATGCAGGAATATATTTTGGTCAGATTCCACCTCATTCTGGAAGAAAAAAAGAATGTTCAAGCAAATAACATAAATGAACTAAAAACATAACTTCAGTTGTCATAGGCAACCTTTCCCTTCCAAGCAGAAGAAAGGATAAGGATAAGAAACATATGGAAAAAAAGGACACATGATCTGAAAGTATGCACAAGAGACATCTAAGAATAACATGAACACAGACTATATGCAACTAATCAAGCAAATTACCAGCCAGAAAAGCTCAGTGTCCCTCACTGAATTCCCACTTACTTCTAAGAGTAGTTTCTATAGACCCATTTACCTTCCAGCTGGCAACGAGTAAGTAGAGTAAAGACCGTTGGGAACAAAGGATAAGAAGAGTATTTGGGTAATTCCAGTGAGGCAGAGCAGTGCTAATCACTCCTCTGCAGTTGTGTCTAGAAACTCAATCTTGTAAAATGAAAGAAACTTATTTTGTGGACTAAATCATGCAATCCATGCTAGCATTTATCATGGAAATCATATATCACACTCACACAAACTTTTTTTTTAGTCACCCTTTACAGAATTCAAGCTGAAAATTGTGAATTGATTTTAAATCTGTATTTTTGTAAACTTTTTCCAATTTCCCTATTATTGGTTTCAATATAAATATCCACTGATGTTCTATTTATAGTTACTTAACTTTCTTAAGTAACTGCTTTAACTCAAGTTTTTACTTTGTTTTGATTTTTTTTTTCCCTTTGGCTTTGTTTTAATGTTAAAGACACAGAAAAGCCAAACTCAGAGGTTTTAAACACAAAACCTAGTGGGACCATCTTAATGACACATAAACTCCTAAGTGCTTATCCTACCATTTAAAATGAAAAGCAATTTGAGACTTAAGGGGGAGACTTTGGGAGGGTTAATGGGTGGTAAAGTAACAAAGCAAGCAATACACAAATAGAAGGAGAGATGAAGGAGAGATGAAAATTCTCATTTATGAAAAAATGTGATAATAAACAGCAACAAAACAAACAGAGCAAACAAAAATAAGGCATTTGACTCTGATGGTTATTACTGCATTGCATTTTTCTTGAGTTCTGAGAGCTGAAAAAGCAAAGCATTTTTCTGTTCATGATTAACTTCAGACTCATAAAATTACATTCTGTATAACATACGTATTGAAATTTGAGGGTTTTGTGGCCTAGTACTGATCAATTTTTTAAATTTTTTGAATCAGGTAAAACATATATTTAAAAAATCACTAAAAGGAGAGGTTCATCCTAGAGGTTCACCCTTGTTGACTGTATTTTTGATATATTCTGTTCTTTGCCTACCTGTCAATAATTGTTAAGGAAAACGTTTTAATTACAATCTTTTAGGAATTTCCTGCTATAGTTCTATGAACTTTTGCCTCATATTTGTATTGCTACATCCTTTTAGTTAACAGAATGTATCATTAGGTAATAAGCCCCTCCACTCTTCCAGTTTTGTAGTTTATTTTAAGCTGGCTTTAACCCATCATAATGCTTTATTTTGGTGTTTTCCTAATATGTCTATTTTACATTCAACTTTTTAACATGCTTACGTTTTAGTGTCTTCTTGTAAACAAGAACCCATGTCTGGAACTTTTAAAATCCAAACTCTGTATCTTTTAACTTGTGAGTTTACTCCATATAGTTTTAAGTATGGATATCTTAGGAATTATCTCTACTGTGGTGCCCAAGTGGGGGGCTTCTCGATCAGAGGGGGACCCCCAAATGTGAGGTGGCCATCAGGTAGGAGCCGGTATTCAAGTTGGTTTACTCTTCCATGCCAGTCTTACATATTTAAATTATTACTCAGAGATGTAGACAGAATGATGTAAGTATAGCCACTGATGATAATATAAAACTATTTTGATGATCTTATGAATTGGACATATTTCCAAAATATTGTGAAACATATTAAAATTACTTTGAAAAAGAACTTTTTTTCCATATTTACTTTATAACGACTTTCCTGTATCTCACCAGAAAGTAATATTTTACTCACACTCGGACCAGATGGAGAAGGGCAGGTACCCAGATACACTGGGAAGGAGCTATCCCCACAGACGGAAGTGGCGGGGCCAGAAATGCAATTCTTCTAGCAATGCAGGAGGCAATAATGATGTCTTCTAACATATATTTGTGATATTCATTTTATACTTTCCTACCAGAATCACCAGTATACTGCGAAAACACACAAAAGGCCAAAGAAGAAAACAGCTGCCTGTAATCTCACCGAAGTTATTGCATTACTAAAAGTCCATGTAGATCATCTAGGAAATTTGTCTGCTTCTTCCTAACATATTTATCAATTTGGATTAAAAACTTAGATTATACTCTCTATATATTTTTGTAAATTGATTTGATTAATATTCTGTGAAAATATCATTACATACTCTTCTCTAAAGTAACTAATAAATTCAGCTCTATAGTATTCCATTATACAGATAAATAAAAATTAATTAACTTCATAATGGCATCTGAGATGTTTCTAATAGTTTGCCATATACATGTCATGGACAAAACCATCTTTTTTATATAAACTACTTGATTTCTATCTTTAATTTTTTTATTGAGCAAATATACCTAAGTGGTGCAATGCTGGGTGATTTTTTTTTTTTTTTAACAACCTTTTTCCCCTTGAGATACTACAAACATAGTGAAGTGCTTGGATCTTAAATTCGTGGCTCAGTGAATTTTTACATATGTGTGTCCTTGTGTAACCACCACACACTAGGAGATGTATAACATTTTCAGTTGGGTCAGGCTTTAATGGCTACTGATGCATATTGAGAAAAATGTATCATTTTAATTCTATTTGAGCCTTTTTTCCTTTGTACCCTCTCTAATATTGGTTCTTTTTTGCTCAACTCTTAACAATTTTCATACACAAATTTGTAGACAATTATTATTGTTATTGTTCGTAGGGTAAACAAAATTACCTTTTTCCTAGAGAACAAAAAATTGCTTGTATGTTTTCTCACAGTGTTATTTGTCTTCTGGTGTCAGCTTATGAATTTTTCCCAACTTTCTTTTGAGACATTTTTGTTACAATCAGTCCTACAGTATTGAGTCCTCTCAGTGTGGGACAAAAAAAGGCTAAAAATTCTGATGATGTTGTACTAAAAAATTAGGTAGAGCGATTTGTTGGCATTTACATTTTTGAATATAAAAATTAACAACTCTTATCTTTCCCAACATACCAAGTTCTACCAGTTCTGTATACCATTTACAGTTACATGTGGCTAATTAACAACTCTTATCCTTCCCAACATGACTTAGAAGTTTCTACCAGTTTTGTATATCACTTAAAGTTATCTGTGGCTAATACTCTATCATTTTTACAACTGCTGAAAGAATAAGTCAAAGAATAAATACAAGAAAAGAGCAGTAGCAGACCAACGCTGGAAACAACAGAACTAAGTCATTGACAAAAATCCCACACAATTATCTCCAGGAGGCAGTATTAATTCTCATCATTCCTGTATTAGGTTCTCAAGAGCAACAGGACTGGTTGCAGAAAGAAACTGTATCTGCTTGACTCAGTAGTTCAAGAGGATGCGGATAACTAAGCGAAAGACTATTTACATGAGAAAAGAGATGGAGAGCGGGGGCTTTGGGTCACTGTCACGTGGAGCCAGCACCTTTTTCTCTGATTGCTTTGTTTGCCAGTGTGAGCAGGAAGCTGTTCCCGACTTCCTTCGCTGCCTTAGAGGATGTCTATAGGAGTTAAAGACCGAAGACAATGTCTCCACACAAGGGACTGTAAATATAGAAACAATTGAGTTGCCCTTTGAATGCAGTTTATTTTCCTGAAAGCAAAAAGAAATCACTCTCTTTCTGAAGCCTCAGAGGCTTGGGAGACTTCCCTGTCACTGTGAAATCAATCTAGCCAGAGTCATTTTGAAAACTGGCTATCAGTTGCCTTCATTTCCACATGAAAGCATTTTTTGTCTTATTCATACCAAAAGCAGACTTGGTGCTACAAGCTTCCAGTTAAGATTCTACTTGTTTCATTTTTCAAAATAGTTTTGAGTTTACATTTGGAAATGCATCTCAAACACTGTCTACAAAAAACAGGGCTTGTAAGAAAAGCCTATTGAAAGCCTCTGGAAACTTAACACACTAGCGTGGTTTCTTTGACTTGTTAGTCTAGCTGTAAAGTTCAGTCTGGCCATTGTTAGTGGCTCTAGTGCCACCAGAGTGATGAACTGATATTCAGAGCAGTCTCTTTTCCAGGGGCGTGTAACGGTCTCCAGAGGGACAGGCCGCCATGGAAATGCTCTGCTCATCACCTGCGATGGGAAAGAGACGTGAATGACATCGCTAATTGCTTGTTTGTAGGAACCTGGAACGTGAGTGGCTGTAACATCATTCCCCACGTAATGCCAAATGCTCTTCCTGGGTACTCTGAACTCGGGCTGGGTATTACCATCTTTACCCTGCACTGCTTGCTATTTTACCTTAAATAAGCTGGTGCCAATGCGGGGAGACTAGAGAGCACCAGAAGGGAGCATGTGAACAGAAAATTGAAATATGCTTAGAGAAATATTGACTGAATATTACTAACACAACATTATTGCTTTCCTGAGATGATTGCTGGAGGATACCTAGAACTCATACGGTTAAAGAGAAGGAACCAGGAGAAAATATTGTTCTGGGCTGGAGCCCTAGATTTTGCCTCCATCTTTCAGCTCTGATCACATAATATGTAAACTAGGTATTCATTGCTGCAGTTAATTTTCAATCTAACTTTTGGAGACATTAAATGTATAAACCAATTATTTCTCTGTTAGAAAAAGCAAGTATTATACTTATACATTGGGTATTAGAGAAATCAATCCAAATCTTTTCTGAAACTCAAAAACGATAGAGACTTATTCTTAAATACCATATTCAAAGTATGATAAACAAATGGCCTTATTATTTTACAAGGTGTATACATAATTCAGTGTTCATTAATCATTTCTATTTTCATAGGAGTTAAGGAAAAAGAAATAACTTAGGATGGAAGAGGGTAGCCTTGTATTTAAGAAAATGAAATGTGAAACTTGATAAACTATTTTCAGAATTTAAAAAAATCAGTAGAGTGTGCTTTTTTGTCTACAGGAAATTGGAGAAACCGATGTGTAATGACTATATTAATTGTAATTAGCACTGCAAACATATTGTTGTCCAAATGACAAAAGTGGTAACTACTGACCTTACACAGAGCATTCATTTTATTTTCCTTTCTTTTTTTATTTTTATTTATTTATTTATTTATTTATTTGACAGAGAGAAATCACAAGTAGATGGAGAGGCAGGCAGAGAGAGAGAGAGGAGGAAGCAGGCTCCCTGCTGAGCTGAGAGCCCGATGTGGGACTCGATCCCAGGACCCTGAGATCATGACCTGAGCCGAAGGCAGTGGCCTAACCCACCGAGCCACCCAGGTGCCCCCTTTCTTTTTTTAATATGTCAAATAATACAATATAAATGTCAGAAACAATAAAAGTAGAATGTCACTGTATTCTGCTATCTAAATTCAAATATAGGGGCGCCTGTCTGGCTCAGTGGGTAGAACACACAACTCTTGATCTGGGAGTTATAAGTACAACCTCCATGTTTGGTGGAGCAAATACTTAAAAATAAAATCTTTAAAAAAAAAATGATTTTCAAATACAGACATTGCCAAAGATAAAGAAAATACTGGAATGTAATTAAGACACACAGAGAAAAGTTCTGTAATCACATAAATGTCCTCCTCTTTTGAATTTCCACTTAATAATAATTATCTACCAAAAAAAAATTACCAGTAATGTTACCCCCAGAACATATTGGTTAGAAAGCAGCTGCTTAAATATTTGTTTAATACGTAACATCTGCTACCTATGAATAATAGCCATGAAGCAGGTTGATAACTTTAGGAGGGGGTGTTTTATTGGAGGTAGATGTGGTATGACAAGAAAGATCACATACAGCAGCACTGAAAATCAAAGTGACATCTATTTTAGAAAGAGTATGACATGAGCTGGGTGGTAAGCATAAGGATATGGCCAACTGCCAGAATAAAAGAAAAGAAGATTTCATTTCAGAATGAAAAGGATTATGTTTCTTTCATTTTCTCTTGGTTAAGGAAATGGCTCTGCCAAGATAGATAGATAAGAAAAAAGAAAAAAAAAAGAAAAGAAAAGAAAGGGGGGCATCTAGGCAGCTTAGTTGTTAAGCAACTGTCCTCAGCTCAGGTCATGATCCCAGAGTCCTGGCATCCAGCCCCTAGTTGGGCTCCCTGCTCAGCGGAAAGACTGATTTTCCCTCTGCCTTCACCCCTACTTGTGTTCCTTCTCTTGCTGTCTCTCTCTCTGTCAAATAAGTAAAATCTCAAATGAATGAATGAATGAATGAATGAATGAATGAAAAGAAGGATAAAAGGGAGGAAGGGAGGGAGAGAAGGAGGGAGGAAGGAAAGAAGAAAGTTGGGGGAGGGAAATGGCTATGCTTAGGTAAAATTTAGAGTAATCAAGGACACTCTCTATTGACAGCTGAAGACATACAGAGGACAAGAGGACAAAGGTACTTGGGGGCTTGAACAGGGGCAGGGATGCCAAACTGTAGGCCTCAGAAATGCACTTTATCATTATGTTTTTGTCGTCTCCATGTTCTGGCTCCATCCTTGTGATCATCTTTACTTTCCTGACTGGATACTCATTCTCATCTGTACTCATGGTCCAGACTGTGCCATCACAACTTATCCACATTTGTTTATTCATCTGAAGCAGGGACCACAAGTACTATAGAATTCCTTGCTATGTCAAGTACAGTAGTTTCTACCCAGAAAATGGTGGTCAATACTTTATCAAGTTAATAAAATATTTTCTGTAGGAATTTAAATACTATTTATATAGGCTTCTGTGATCAAGATGAAAAGACTAAAAAGACAAAAGCATCATACACATAAGCTTTTGTAATCACATATATGTGCATATACATATTTACAAATTCATTGAAAATATAATTTGCTACAGTGACCAAAGGTTTTTATTTGCTAAAGTATCCAAATATTTTTGTGGTAGGCATATGTCTCCTGGCAAAATTCATCATCTTTTGGATTCTATTTATAAGTTTCACCTTGTGTGGAGGTATAAATGGTGGCGATTTGGTGTATTAAAAGCCAAGACAAAACCAATGTATTCCATATACTCCATGAAGACAAATAATTGTATAGAGTCTCCAGGGATAGACAAGTCCTCCAAACTAAAGATATGTAGACTGCTTGTTCGAGACTCTACTGGAGTAATCTATTTAGGGAAGGCCATGATTCAGTAGGATCACTACCTGATAAAATTGTAGAGTTAAACTAGAAAATGCCAATGCTAGGTGTATTCGTTTCCTTTTGGTGCGGTAACAATTAACCACAAAATTAATGGCTTAAAATAATGCAATCATATCATCTTACAATTCTAGAGAAAAGAAGCGTGAAATGGTTTTCATCGGCTTAAATGAAGTCTGTAGGGCAACACCTGGGTGCTCTGGGGGAGAATCTGGTTTTCTGCCTGTCTAGCTTCCCAAGGCTGCCATATTGCTTGACTCATAGTGTCATATCACTCCAACATCTCGTTCCATGGTCACACATCCTTCTTTATCTCTACCTCTGTCATCACAGTTTGACTCTGACCCTCCCACCACTTCTTTTTTATTTATTTTTTATTTATTTATTTATTTATTTATTTTCCAATTTATTTATTTTCACAAAAACAGTATTCATTATTTTTTCACCACACCCAGTGCTCCATGCAAGCCGTGCCCTCTATAATACCCACCACCTGGTATCCCAACCTCCCACCCCCCCGCCACTTCAAACCCCTCAGATTGTTTTTCAGAGTCCATAGTCTCTCATGGTTCATCTCCCCTTCCAATTTACCCAAAAGCACATACCCTCCCCAATGTCCATAACCCTACCCCCCTTCTCCCAACCCCCCTCCCCCCAGCAACCCACAGTTTGTTTCGTGAGATTAGGAAGACCTTTGTGATTTATATTGAGCCCTCCTGGAAAACCCAGTATAATCTCCTGATTTCAAGATCCTTAACCTTCTACAAAGTCCATTTTGCTACGTATGGTAACACATTTGCAGGTTCTAAAAACTAGGATATGGACATCTTTTGAAGGGCCATTATTCATCCCTACCACATGAGGAAAACTAGAAAACTCTTGATGAAACAGAGAGAATAACTTCATCACACTTTCAAAATTTCAAAAGTTCCAGAAATATCATTATCACCTTATACCGGTACTGACCGCCAATACATGTAGGCGTTGTATACTAATAACTGAAATCCATGAGGGTGTGTGTGTGCATGTGTCTGTGCTGGTGTGCATGTTAGGAATAACTGACTGATACGGGTAATCTTTAAAGGAGCATCCATAGTTCGTGGAAAGCCATAAATATTTCAGTCACTAAAAGATGTAGGATTGATTTATATCAACTCTTTTTTTTTTAAATTAAAGTCCTTTTATCATTTGCAAGACAACCTCATAGATCCTTTTAGATTATTTAGTGACAAGGTGATAACAATAAGGGACTTCCCATCATCAAATTATCAGTGACCTTCACAGTTCATCGCATGCTTTAGAGAGAGAATCTGAATTTCAGTTACCATCTGGTGAGTTCGTGGCAGAAAAGAACAGGAGCCAGCTTCAAATTAGTGTTTCATTATCAAAGAAAAAAACTGGCTTTACTCCTACCCCAAATCTAAACTGTATTTAGCTACAAACACCTAAGCAGGTGCCAAAATGCATAATCTTATTTGACCATGTGGATTTGCAGTATATGTTGAAATACTTAATTAAAAGTGAGTTGTGTCCTTGAGAGTTCTATTTTGCTAAATGTAAGTACTGGTAATATAAATTACACTAAAAAGCTACAGTTACAACTGAAGCTCATATGAAGTAATAATGGTGCTGAGGGTATTGAGGGTAAGGAAAACAGACATAACCATTTTTGCCACTAAAGGCAACAAAATAAGCTATTTTCAATTTAGGAGATGCCATGAAGTTATTCAAATTACAACTGAGAAGGGGAGACATTTTTACTTCATGCCATTAACAGACATATATTCAAGACATGTTGAGGCACAACCATTTAAAAAAGAAATTTGAGATTTCAAACATTTGCAAAACTTTCAGAGATGATACAGTATTATAATGTTAAAATCTCATGTTATTTTGTTCCATTAATAGTCATGGTAAGCCTAGAAAGTGCATAGAAAAATACACACAAAAATCCCATGTCTGGGGTGGTAGCAATAGAGGATATTTTCCATTTTCAGTTTTCAGAATTTTCATACTTGCATGCATTAATATTCCTTTAGTATTTAAATTCAAATGATAGCTAAAAGTTAAAGTAGCATGTAAGGAGGGATTAACTAGATGTTCCAAAATACTTTTTAAAAATAATTACATGTAAAAGCCCCTAATATGGCAAATGTACTATTAATTATTACTTATGGGGCGCCTGGGTAGCTCAGTGGGTTAAGCCTCTGCCTTTGGCTAAGGTCATGGTCTCAGGGTCCTGGGATCAAGCCCCGTGTCGAGCTCTTTGCTCGGTGGGGAGCCTGTTTCCCCTTCTCTCTGCCTGCCTCTCTGCCTACTTGTGATCTCTCTCTCTGTCAAATAAATAAAATTTTCTTAAAAATATATTACTTATAAACCAAGTTTATCAGGTATTTGTATTTGATATATTCATTAACTCTAATAACCAGAATGCATTCTAAAAAACCTGGTGTTTTGTTGTTGAATCTGTGTGACAGAAGACAAAAAGAAAATCTTAAATAAAACAGATACAATTTGAACCAGAGATTATTCCTGAAACTTCAATTTAAAAAAAATGGCAATTAATTTTAGAGCACATAACCTAGATAGAGAATAGATATATAATTACATAATTATATATATATATAAAATACGCCATGTGTATTTGGTAAACTATATATCATTTGCATATTTCCTAATGTAAGCACTTCAATTTTCAGTGTAACTTTTTTTTAATTTAATTTTATATTTTCAGTGTTCAAGTTTCATTGTTTATGTACCACACCCAGTGCTCCATGCACTATGTGCCCTCCATAATCCCCACCACCAGGCTCAGCGTAACTTTTGTTGCCTGTATTAAGACCAGATCTTAAGGATTTCTGGTGCTGGTAAGAACAAGGAGCTACACCACTGCTGCAGTCAGTATGGAAAGAAAGTAGACCATGTGGACACCCCATTCTTAATGGAAAAGTATCCAAATAAAAATTTTACCTTGTTGTTCCATCCTCCAAGTTGAAAAATTGGATGGAAAAAAGGCATGATTTAAAAGAAAGTAGTATTTGGACATCACCATTTTGATGATGCAACCACTGAAGCAGCCACATCAAGAGTCCAATAAACCTGCAAACATGTTCCTTTTCTCACCAAATAATATTTGCAGGGGACACTCTGTCAAACAGTTACATCCTTCATTCTACCATTCCACTTGCTGCGCGCAATCTTCACTTTCCCTTCCCCCTTTCTCAGCTACTGTGGAACGGAGAGCTTTACGGAACGGCAATGGAACAAAACAAAATCAGCACTGACAAACTCACCATAAATCTACACTTTGTCCTTCATGCCCTTATTTTGTTTAAAAAAAAAAAAAGCGAGCATCATTTCATGATGATATTAGAAAAGCTGGATTATTTTTAGTGCCAGTTTAATTCTTAAAAAACTGTGACTTGTTTTTCTTGTTTACTGAAGGATGGTTTTACTTTCCCATCTTTTTGGTCCATCTTTGAACTTTTCACTAAATGATCAACTATTTTAACTTCTATAATGGCTCTTCCTTTCCTTTTTACACTAAAAATTTTCATCGCTATTGGAATTTACCCAGTGGATACCAATAGTGGATTTCTCGGGGATTAGATAATCTGCTCCAGATTTCATTGGCAAACAATGAAGAATATTTCAACTAAGTAGTTCTCTCAAACACAGACAATCCCATTCTCTTATAAACGAACCAGAAAGTGTTTATAATGATGCATGTTTATGACTCCACATATATTCTTCAAACTAATTTAAATTATTTACATTTTTTCTAAAACTGTTTTTTGAAAAGACATAAAGAATGTGAATATTGCTTGGTATTTTAAGTGCTTTTACATTTTCACAAGGCACAGACCCTTTTACAACGGCCAAGGATGGGATGATGGTGTGGGATGGAGTCATGTGTGTGATGAAGTAATGGGGAAAGCATAAAGTCTGGGGCAAGTTTGGGAAGGGGGATCTGAAACTGAAGCATGGATTAATAGCAGTATTACTTCCTTCCTCTTAACAACAAAAAACAGTGAGGATCCTACGGAGGGAGTCTAGGGATAGGGTACAGGTCAGATACTGCACAGGGCCATCAGTAAGGTGAAACTGCCAAACATTTTTCAAAAGCTGAAAATAGGGACGCCTGGGTGGCTCAGTTGGTTAAGCAGCTGCCTTCGGCTCAGGTCATGATCCCAGCGTCCTGGGATCGAGTCCCACATTGGGTTCCTTTCTCAGCAGGGAGGCTGCTTCTCCCTCTGCCTCTGCCTGCCATTCTGTCTGCCTGTGCTCACTCGCTCTCCCTCTCTCTCTCTGATAAATAAATTAAAAAAAAAAAAAAAAGAAAGCTGAAAATATAATTTGTTGACAATGAAAAGTTGTCCCCAGCACCAGTATGGCAATACCAAAATGTTGTGTGACCTATATTAAAATTACTTTATTTAAACAGGATAGGTGTTTATGTGGTTTTAATGTCATTATTGAAATACATAATTGGTGAATGAAATGTAGACTTTTTATTTTTTTTAATAAATCCTCCTCAAAAAGAAAATTCATACGTAGTGGTTATCAGGGAATTCTTCTGTATGAAGAAAAACTGAAGGAGGGGGAAACAAGAAAATCAAGCAGTGACTCAAGAATGTTAACCTAGATTCTGCAGTACTTCTTGGAGGCCCATAGCTGGGTTCTAGATCAGAAGTAGTGTAAGCAGAATGCTATCTTCCTGACCAGAAGATGTGCATGCCCCAATCTCGGGAACCTGCAAATACATTACATTTCATTGCAAAAGGGATACTGTAGATGTGATTGAAGATAAGGGCTTTGCAACGGCAAGACTGTTTGGATGGTTCAAGTGGGTCCAGCTCACATGAGCCTTAAACATGGAAAGCATGCAATGGGTCAGAGAAATGGGAGCATACAAAGGATTTCCTGGCTGCTGGCTGGTTCGAAAATGTGAGGGACTCTGTGAAAGGGCCAGAAAGAGGATGACAGGAAATGAGGGTGTTCCCCAGGTGACAGTCACCAAGGAAACAGGGACTTATAATCTTAAACTGTCTTCTGCCCATGCCTGAACGAGCAAGGAAATGGGTTCTCCTGCAGGACCCCCAGAAAGACGTACAGCCCAGCGCACACCTTGCTTTTAGTCCAGTGGGATCCGTACTGGACTCCTACCCTCAGAACTGTAAAATAATTAATTTACGTTGTTTTAAGCCACGAATTTGTGATCATTTCTTATGGAATAGAAGACCAATACACAAGGGCTTCCTAAAATGGTAGCACTATTTGTATATTTGTTTATGGTCGTTTTTCTGATGAAAGAGGCTGCATATTTCCCCCCAAAAGCAAGGATGACTGACTGCTATTATCTTTTCCCATTGTGTAGCACTAAGAGCATCCTGATGCTCTATGACAGGAGAACGATTTTCATTTTGGATATTCAACCGGCAAAAGCATGTTCTGTGACCAATAACTGAACGCAGGACACGCAGCTGCTTCCGCTCTGCCCTTCTGCCCTTTCACCTCGAAACAGGCAACACTGGTGCGCATGTGCAATGTTTCCTGGGGACTGTGGCGTTGTGGTTACTCAGGGTGGACTGTGAGTTCCCAAAGAACAGTATCCTGTTCTGTTTTGCTTTTCTTTGACCTCTCCAGAAACACCACCACACTGTGCCTCGCAAGGCTAAGTCCTATAAAAATATGCACATGATTCTATCAAAAAAGCAATAAAAAGAGCAAGGTTCTATCTCAGGAAAGTGACCTAGACTACCTACCATTTGAAATTCTGTCCAGACCAGTGATACAGTCTATATATTATTCTTTATATATCTAACTCATTATTTTCTGTAAAAAAAGGAAAGTTCCCAGATTTCTTTGGGAAAAATATGTGAGTGCCCTCAGATTAATTTCCCAAGATGAGTGTCTGGACAGATCACAGGGAAATATTGACAGAGGAGTTTGGACATTTCCCACTGATCACCTTGACCCTCTATGGAACGTTTTCTATTTCAGCATGGCCTACATCCACGCGGTCTCCAGCAAAACATAGCTTAATATTCAGAAATGTAATCAGCAGCTTAGTAATATTTATTAAACAAACCATTATGGAGCAAACTTTATTTGGATAAACCAAAGGTTCAAAGATAGAAGGAAATCCTGGGGGTAAATGGATACATGAACAATTAAACAGGGAGTGGGCGCAGGAATTTGATATAGTCTATTTTTTTTTCTAGGTTATTTCATAATGACTGAAATGTTGGAGTGACAGATGCTAGCAAACAGCAGACCACGGAAAGGATGGTGACTGAGCACAGCTGTGCGTGTGCTCAGTCTTATTTAAATATTCCGTAGTATATGTGGAACTGGTGAAGCATTAATGAAACCTACAGAGGTTTCCCAATGCAGAGGTTCGCTGAGCGCCCATACAGATGGAACATGAGAAAAAAGCCCAGAGGAATCTGAAGTAAGGTGGAAAAAAAAAAAAAAAAAGAAGAAAATGCAATTCAACTTGAAATTATATGAGGGAGCGTGTCTGTAGAAAAATAATCAGGAACAGATATTCAGTGGAAGAGAGACAATTGAAAAGCAGTCAAGCCAAACAGGACAGAGAAGAGAGGATACTAAGCAATAAATCCGAGGAGACTGGGACACTGACAATGCAGGGCAAAAACCGAAAACCATTTTGGTGGCCACATGATGTTACTAAACGAGAAAGTACACCTGAGCTAGAATTCACCTTGAGACAATGTCCTTTTTCCTTCTTTCTTTCTTTCTTTCTTTTTTTTTTTCCTATGCTGAACTCAGAGGAACTGGAGGGAATTCAAAAAAGAACAGCAAATACAATTAAGAGTCTAGAGGGATTGATTTATATAGTGAGAGGGAGAAATAAAATATGCAGTCCTTGGCTAAAGACTTCTAGAGAGAACATAATTGTCGAAAGTCTTTAAAGGATTTACATACTGAGTCAATAGAGGGTGATTAAGTTCAGTAAAAGGGAATCCAGGCAGAATCTAGGGAGATGAATGTAAACTCTAATGCTAAAAACATTTTTCTAATTTCCTTAAGACTAAAATCTAAAGTGTTTCAAAGCATGCTGATTCAAAGGTCTGCTGTTGTTTTGTTGGTGTTTTTAACCCATTTTGAGATTTATACTAAGTGCCCTAGGGAGACAGTGGCTGGAAAATTCATTATACCCCTGACATTCTCTCTCTAACAGATTATCATTGTCCTTCTGAGGCCCCACCTTCCCGGTATATAAATAACTTCTAATTTTATAATCCCAGCTCTACAATAAGTTTTGATATCTGGTAGGGTTAGCCGTCCTACACTACCCTTCTTTAACCAAACTTGGCTGTTTATCCTGTCTCTTTATACATACTCTGTGTACTTGCTGATTGCAATAGATTAAACTTTGCATTAGTCTGCTAAGCTGCCATAACAATGCAACACAGACTGGGAGGCTTAAACAACAGAAATCTATTTTCTAACAGTTCTGGAGGCTGGAAGTTCAAGATCAATTAAAAAACTTAAGTATGGGGGCGCCGGGGTGGCTCCGTGGGTTAAAGCCTCTGCCTTTGGCTCAGGTCATGATCCCAGGGTCCTGGGATCGAGCCTCACATCGGGCTCTCTGCTCAGTCAGGAGCCTGCTTCTTCCTCTCTCTCTCTCTCTCTCTGCCTGCTTATGATTTCTGTCTGTCAAATAAATAAATAAAAAATCTTAAAAAAAACAAACAAAACAAAACTTAAGTATGTAAGAGCATAGAGGCACCTGGGTGGCTCAGTGGGTTAAGCATCTGCCTTCAGCTCAGGTCACCATCTCAGGGTCCTTGGACAGAGCCCCGCATCGGGCTCCCTGCTCAGTGGGGAGCCTGCTTCTCTCTTTCCCCACCCACCTCTCCCCTGCTGCCTGCTAGTGCTTTCTCTCACTCTCTCTCTCAAATAAATAAATAAAATCTTTTAAAAAAAAAGTGTATAGAATGATATCATCATGTAAATTTCTATTAACTTAAAGAACCAATATTTGACCACTAATAAAAATGCAACTATTTAATTAGACAAGTGAATTAAAAATAACTAATTATGTTTAGTGATGATTAAAAATATATAGTACCTACATATATTTATATACACACACAATACATGGGAGCTATTATTATTTTGCATGGATATCAGAAAGTACAAATCAAGGCATTTACTCCATTTATTTCCTTTTTCCTTAGAATACATTATCATAATTTTAAAAATTTAATGCGTAAGAAAGAGACTTTGACTTGTCCATTTGTAAAAATTACTAATTTTGACTCTCTTGCTTGACTTATTTCACTCAGCATAATCTCCTCCAGTCCCGTCCACGTTGCTACAAAAGTTGGGTATTCGTCTTTTCTGATGGAGGCATAATACTCCATAGTGTATATGGACCACATCTTCCTTATCCATTCGTCCACTGAAGGGCATCTTGGTTCTTTCCACAGTTTGGCGACCGTGGCCATTGCTGCTAAAAACATTGGGGTACAGATGGCCCTTCTTTTCACTACATCTGTATCTTTGGGGTAAATACCCAGGAGTGCAATTGCAGGGTCATAGGGAAGTTCTATTTTTAATTTCTTGAGGAATTATCATATGGTTTCACTTATTTGTGGAGCATAACAAATAGCATGGAGGACATGGGGAGATAGAGAGGAGAAGGGAGTTGGGGGGAATTGGAAGGGGAGGTGAACCATGAGAGACTATGGACTCTGAAAAACAATCTGAGGGTTTTGAAGGGGCGGGGGGGGGTGGGAGGTCGGGGGTACCAGGTGGTGGGCATTATAGAGGGTACGGATTGCATGGAGCACTGGGTGTGGGGCAAAAATAATGAATACTGTTATGCTGAAAATAAAAAATAAATTAAAAAAATAATAATAAACTTAAGAAAAAGCAAAAAAATTACTAATTTTGTCTAGAAATAATTGAAGAAAGACTTCAAAACTTGACTACAGATTATTTTCTGTTGCGGGGAATGGATGCAACTTAGATATTCAAAAGACAAAACAATTACATAAAATCCTGTATAAACTTTCAATGGAACACTGCAATAATTAAAAATTGTGTTGTATAAATACAATTTTTGCAATAAAATATTCAAAACACATAGTTAAGTAAAAAAATGTTTTCTAAAATTCTTGGGGTGTGTGTGTATTTACACATGGAAAAATAACTCTCAGTTGGCTTATGTACAAAATTGTCAGGGTTGCAGGGTCATTACGCATGGGCTCATTAACATTGACTTCCATTATGAAGGCACATCTGATGATAGCCATTAATAAGTGCCCCGCCTGATAATGGCAGAAACCAACGCTGACCCCAATAAAGTACTATTGTCATGAAAGTCCAACAAACTACCTAATGGCAGGTTAATCACATTGACAAATATTTCTTATGAAAGGCAGTGAGCTGTTTTCCCTATAATATACACTTGTTCTGAATATAGATTTTCCTTCTTATCTGCATTCTTCTGCTCAAACTACTATCTGTAGACTTACCAAAGACATATTACTGACTTTCATCATTTTCCACGCAGGGGAGCATCTAACTAAAGAGCTCATTTTACAACAACTAAAGTATGCCAATGGGCTCATGCTTACAAAATTCATTGGCTTTATTAGGTTTCAATTGTCCCAAAGCAACCAACCTCGTATAATGGTGGAATGCACTGTTTGGGGTGGCAATACTTCACAGGGCTAGGGTAATTTTGCCAAGATGAAATATATACTTAGAATCAGTGCTCAATATATTGGTGCTGTTTTGGGATCCTTGAGTCCAGGAATCAAAATATAGAAGTCGGAATGCCTCCTTTCACTATTGCCTATATGATTCACTAAGGGAATTCTGCTTCCTCAACTTTGGGCTCTGCTTCCCTAGACATCTTGATTTCCAGAAAAGGAATTATCCAATAACAGACACAACAATAATTCTAGTAAAGTAGAAGCTGAGATTGCCACTTGCCCCTTTGGGTTCCTTCGGTGGGCCACTAAGTGAATCAACACACAAAGAAGGAGGTTAGGTTATAAGCAGGGGTGACGAACCTGAATATGAGGGGAACCCTTGTTAACAGACCACATAGAAACTGGTTGTCACTATTCACTGAGCAAGCTCTGACTTAATATCCCTATGTCTTCTGAATAAAACCCCATAAAAAACTATAACAACCCCTACTAGCTTATGTGAAATGAAGATCTATTTCACACTAACAGGTAAAAAACTCAACTCCAGAGGTGTTTGCGGAGAGCAAAAAGAATACGAAATATATAGTGCAAAAAGGAAGTTCATAACCATCAGTTACGACCATTTGATCCGTTTCAAATGAGGTAATCCTTTCTTTCTTACTGTGTTCTGAATATATGTGTGTGTGCACACACATGTGTATGTGAGTATACTGACCGATCTGCTTTTATCCCATTCCTCCTCCTCCTGTCTAACACAAGATATTAGCAGTGTTTAAACTGATATTTCAGTATCTAAGTTACAGCATGGCAAAGCAAAAATGTGACTAGAAGAGCAGTGAGCGTTCCTCATAGGAAAAGAGACACAGTGACCTGGGACTTTGTGTATTCTTTTCTGGGGAAAGTGTGTGTTCTTGTTGTACAAGGTTTAGTTACATCGTGGCCTGATTTTGTTATTGCCTTCACTGAGAGGTTAACTATGGTTGAAAGAAGTCTGTACTGATACCGTATGTACTATGTGAAATGGTTCCACTGACAAGTTGGTCTAGGTAGAAACAGTGTTTCTCGGTCTCCCTTTCCTTCAACTGTTCTTAGAGCTGGCTACAGGAAGACATTTTGTGACATTCCTTAGGCAGAACTGAAGCACCTGCTTCAATCAAAGTGTTGTCTGCACTTCCTTCTGCTCTATCCAAGTCTACTTTCTTCCTCATGCTAACACTGCTGCCCCACTGTCATGGCTGGCCTGTCACTACATACGTGGCTGCAAGACCCATGGAGGAAGAGCTCCCTGCAGGCTTCTCCAGTACCTTTCCATGGTCCCCTTTCAGCAAATAGATGTGTGAGGCTCTTCCTCTCAACTGGCTGGTGACCCCTCTGATCTTTCTGGTCTCTTTTTCCACTTTCACTTCCCCTCCACTCAGTTTCCTCAACACTCTGTAAACTCTCATGTCTACAATGACTTCCTTACCCCTCAGTTCATACTGGGTTTTCTCTCCTGATGGAATTTTGACAGAAAAAAGATAATTTAAAATTTTCTTATGCTCTCTTTCACAAAGTTCATTATAGGTGGTAGACAGACTATGTAAAAAGAACTTGGAAGATTTCTTTCCTTTTCATGCGTTGGTGTGATACAAATAAAATGGGCATTGCCTTTTAAAGATGAAGAGTTGAAAGAATTCATCATGATTTCATCTTCAGCAAGTTGAGACATTGACATTTCCTATATGATTATTTATATGTCATTTAATCAATTTCATCAAGGTTTTCAAATTTTTTTGTAAAATTTGGTAAAAAATATATCTCATTATTTACTTTACTCTGCATGTTTTATTTTTTTTTCCAATTTATTTATTTTCAGAAAAACAGTATTCATTATTTTTTCACCACACCCAGTGCTCCATGCAAGCTGTGCCCTCTATAATACCCACCACCTGGTACCCCAACCTCCCACCCCCCCCCCGCCACTTCAAACCCCTCAGACTGTTTTTCAGAGTCCATAGTCTCTCATGGTTCACCTCCCCTTCCAATTTACCCAAATTCCCTACTACTCTCTAACGCCCCTTGTCCTCCATGCTATTGGTTATGCTCCACAAATGAGTGAAACCATATGATAATTGACTCTCTCTGCTTGACTGATTTCACTCAGCATAATCTCTTCCAGTCCCGTCCATGTTGCTACAAAAGTTGGATATTCGTCCTTTCTGATGGAGGCATAATACTCCATAGTGTATATGGACCACATCTTCCTTATCCATTCATCCGTTGAAGGGCATCTTGGTTCTTTCCATAGTTTGGCGACTGTGGCCATTGCTGCTATAAACATTGGGGTACAGATGGCCCTTCTTTTCACGACATCTGTATCTTTGGGGTAAATACCCAGGAGTGCAATTGCAGGGTCGTAGGGAAGCTCTATTTTTAATTTCTTGAGGAATCTCCACACTGTTCTCCAAAGAGGCTGCACCAACTTGCATTCCCACCAACAGTGTAAGAGGGTTCCCCTTTCTCCACATCCTCTCCAACACATGTTGTTTCCTGTTTTGTTAATTTTGGCCATTCTAACTGGTGTAAGGTGATATCTCAATGTGGTTTTAATTTGAATCTCCCTGAGGGCTAATGATGATGAGCATTTTTTCATGTGTCTGATAGCCATTTGTATTTCTTGATTGGAGAAGTGTCTGTTCATATCTTCTGCCCATTTTTTGATGTGTTTGTCTGTTTCGTGTGGGTTGAGTTTGAGGAGTTCATTATAGATCCTGGATATCAACCTTTTGTCTGTACTGTCATTTGCAAATATCTTCTCCCATTCCGTGGGTTGCCTCTTTGTTTTTTTGACTGTTTCCTTTGCTGTGCAGAAGCTTTTGATTTTGATGAAGTCCCAGAAGTCTATTTTCGCTTTTGTTTCCTTTGCCTTTGGAGACGTATCTTGAAAGAAGTTGCTGTGGCTGATATCGAAGAGATTACTGCCTATGTTCTCCTCTAAGATTCTGATAGATTCCTGTCTCACGTTGAGGTCTTTTATCCATTTTGAGTTGATCTTTGTGTACGGTGTAAGAGAATGGTCGAGTTTCATTCTTCTACATATAGCTGTCCAGTTTTCCCAGCACCATTTATTGAAGAGACTGTCTTTTTTCCACTGTATATTTTTTCCTGTTTTGTCGAAGATTAATTGACCATAGAGTTGAGGGTCCATATCAGGGCTCTCTACTCTGTTCCACTGGTCTATGTGTCTGTTTTTATGCCAGTACCATGCTGTCTTGGTGATCACAGCTTTGTAATAAAGCTTGAAATCAGGTAAGGTGATGCCGCCAGCTTTATTTTTGTTTTTCAACGTTTCCTTAGCGATTCGGGGTCTCTTCTGATTCCATACAAATTTTTGGATTATTTGCTCCAGCTCTTTGAAGAATGCCGGTGGAATTTTGATCGGAATGGCATTAAAAGTATAGATTGCTCTAGGCAGTATAGACATTTTAACGATGTTTATTCTTCCGATCCAAGAGCATGGAATGGTCTTCCATCTTTTTGTGTCTTCTTCAATTTCTTTCATGAGTGTTCTATAGTTCCTCAAGTATAGATCCTTTACCTCTTTAGTTAGCTTTATTCCCAGGTATCTTATGGTTCTTGGTGCTATAGTAAATGGAATCGATTCTCTAATTTCCCTTTCTGTATTTTCCTTGTTAGTGTATAAGAAAGCCACTGATTTCTGCACATTGACTTTGTATCCTGCCACGCTGCTGAATTGCTGTATGAGTTCTAGTAGTTTGGGGGTGGAGTCTTTTGGGTTTTCCATATAAAGAATCATGTCATCTGCGAAGAGAGAGAGTTTGACTTCTTCATTACCAATTTGGATACCTTTTATTTCTCTCTGTTGTCTGATTGCTGTTGCTAGGACTTCTAATACTATGTTGAACAAGAGTGGTGAAAGTGGGCATCCTTGTCTTGTTCCTGATCTCAACGGGAAGGCTGCAAGTTTTTTCCCATTGAGGATGATATTTGCTGTGGGTCTTTCATAGATAGATTTGATGAGGTTCAGGAATGTTCCCTCTATCCCTATACTTTGAAGCGTTTTAATCAGGAACGGATGTTGGATTTTGTCAAATGCTTTTTCTGCATCAATTGAGAGGACCATGTGGTTCTTCTCTCTTCTCCTATTAATTTGTTGTATCACATTGATTGATTTACGAATGTTGAACCATCCTTGTAGCCCAGGGATGAATCCCACCTGATCATGGTGGATAATCTTTTTAATGTGTTGTTGGATCCTGTTGGCTAGGATCTTGTTGAGAATCTTAGCATCCATATTCATCAGTGATATTGGTCTGAAATTCTCCTTTTTGGTATGGTCCTTGCCTGGTTTGGGGATCAGGGTAATGCTGGCTTCATAGAAAGAGTCTGGAAGTTTTCCTTCTGCTTCAATTTTTTGAAACAGCTTCAGGAGAATAGGTGTTATTTCTTCTTGGAAGGTTTGGTAGAATTCCCCAGGGAATCCGTCAGGTCCTGGGCTCTTGTTTTTTGGGAGATTTTTGATCACTGCTTCAATCTCGTTATTAGATATCGGTCTATTCAGGTTGTCGATTTCTTCCTGGTTCAATTTTGGTAGTTTATATTTTTCCAGGAATGCATCCATTTCATCAAGGTTGCTAAGCTTATTGGCATATAACTGTTCGTAGTAACTTCTGATGATTGTTTCTACTTCCTTGGTGTTAGTTGTGATCTCTCCCCTTTCATTCATAATTTTATGAATTTGGGATTTCTCTCTTTTCTTTTGGATTAGTGTAGCCAGTGGCTTATCGATCTTATTGATTCTTTCAAAAAACCAGCTTCTAGTTTCATTGATACGTTCTACTGTATCTCTGGTTTCTCCCTCATTGATCTCAGCTCTAATCTTGATGATTTCCCTTCTTATGTGTGGAGTTGGTTTGATTTGTTGTTGATCCTCCAGTTCTTTAAGGTGTAGAGACAGCTGGTGTGTTCTGGATTTTTCAATTTTTTTGAGCAAGGCTTGGATGGCTATATATTTTCCCCTTAGGACCGCCTTTGCTGTATCCCATAGGTTTTGGACCGAAGTGTCTTCATTCTCATTGGTTTCCATGAATTGTTTCAGTTCTTCTTTGATCTCCTGGTTGATCCAAGCATTCTTAAGCAAGGTGGTCTTTAGCTTCCAGGTGTTTGAGTTCCTTCGGAACTTTTCCTTGTGATTGAGCTCCAGTTTCAAAGCATTGTGATCTGAGAATATGCAGGGAATAATCTCAGTCTTTTGGTATCGGCTGAGTCCTGATTTGTGACCCAGTATGTGGTCTATTCTGGAGAAGGTTCCGTGTGCACTTGAGAAGAATGAGTATTCTGCTGTTTTAGGGTGGAATGTTCTGTATATATCTATGAGGTCCATCTGGTCCAATGTGTCGTTCAATGCTCTTGTTTCTTTATTGATTTTCTGCTTCGATGATCTGTCTAATTCTGAAAGAGGCGTGTTAAGATCACCTACGATTAGTGTATTCATATCAATATGACTCTTTATCTTGATTAACAGTTTTCTTAAGTAATTGGCTGCTCCCATATTGGGAGCATAGATATTTACAATTGTTAGATCATCTTGGTGGATAGTCCCTTTAAGGATTATGTAGTGTCCTTCTGTATCTCTGACTACAGTCTTTAGTTTGAAGTCTAATTTATCTGATAGGAGAATAGCTACCCCAGCCTTCTTTTGAGTCCCATTGGCATGAAAGATGCTTCTCCACCCCTTCACTTTCAGTCTGCGTGTATCTTTAGGTTCAAAATGGGTCTCTTGTAGACAGCATATGGATGGGTCCTGTCGTTTTATCCAATCTGCAACCCTGTGCCGTTTTATGGGTGCATTGAGGCCATTCACATTGAGAGTGATTATTGATAGATACGTTTTTATTGACATCGAGTTACCTTTGAAGTCTTTCTTTCTGTAGACTGTCTCTATATTTCTGTTCAATGCTATTCTTGGGATTTTTCCTCTTTTATAGAACCCCCCTTAATATTTCCTGCAGTATCGGCTTGGTGGTTGCATAGTCTTTTAAGTCTTGCCGGTCTTGGAAACTCTTTATCTCTCCATCCATTTTGAATGTCAGTCTTGCTGGATAAAGTATTCTTGGCTGCATGTTCTTCTCATTTAGTGCCCTGAATATATCTTGCCAGCCTCTTCTGGCTTGCCAGGTCTCTGTGGACAGGTCTGACGTTATTCTGATGGGCTTCCCTCTGTAAGTAAGGAGCCTCTTTGCCCTGGCAGCTTTCAAGAGATTATACCTACAATTATAATTTCTCAATTTGACTATCAGGTGTCGTGATGTTTTTTTGGAGTGTATAATCTTGGGTGGAGACTGTTCAGCCTCTAGTACATGAACGCTGGTTTCATTCGCGAGATTCGGAAAGTTTTCATGAAGGACTTGTTCCACGACATCTTCTAGACTTCTTTCTTTCTCCTCCCCTTCAGGAATTCCAATAATTCTGACGTTGGAACGCTTCATGGCATCACTTATTTCCCTAATTCTGCTTTCGTGGGATCTAAGCTGTTTGTTCCAGGCTTCCTCCTGATCCTTTCTCTCTATCTGTTTGTCTTCCAGATCACTAATTCTATCTTCTGTCTCAGTTACCCTAGCTTTGAGAGAGTTTAGATTGGATTGGAACTCATTGAGAGCATTGTGGACCTCCTCCCTGGTAGCTTTAAGCTCCGCCCTAACATTGTGAACATCCTGTCTGGTCGCTTTCAGTTCGGCTCTAATCAATTCTGTTTGGTCATCCATGGCTTTCTCCAACCTAGCTATTGCCTGGATAATTGTTAGCCTGAATTCTCTTTCCGACATATTGTCTATGTTGATAGCCGTTAGCTCTGTTGCGGAAGGTCCATCCTCTGTATTTTTCTTCTGTTGGGCATTCCTCCTCCTAGTCATTTTGGTGGGAGAAGACTGAACAGATGTAGCTGGATGTATCAACTCTGGTGCAGTCAAAGTGCACCCTGGAACACTTCCTGATCTCCGTCTCAGAAGCCTCAGTCTGGGTGCAGAAGCTGAATAAATTCCCCCTTGGATGCTGGCAGTGCAGGTTCCAAGTTAAAGACCCTGGGGGCGCAGGATCTTTTGCTCGTCCCCAAAGCCAAGGCAGTGGCGGCTGTCTGGGAGCTCCTGTCCGCCAGAGAGGTTCCAAGCAGCGATCGCACACTGAGATTTTGCCACCGGCCCGGGCTGGGAGTGCCCGGCTTGCGCGCACCTCTTTTCAGAGGCGGCTGTGGGTCGGGCGCGCGTCCCGGGCACTGAGAACGGGGCGCGGGTCCGTAAGCCGCAGGCTGGGCTTTTGCGCGCCTCTGTCCGGGGAAGAGTTTCGCGGGCGCGAGGCTTAGACTTTGAAACAATGGCCCGGGTCAAGAAGCGCCCCAGGGCCTTAGAAACCCAGGAGAGCTGGAGCGACGTGCACGCGCATCTCAAGCTTTGTGGTCGGGCTAGCGCGCGTTCTGCAGACCGGCGCGGCTCCCATCCCCTCACAGGAGCTGGAACCCCGCGCTCTGGGGCATGCTGGCGGCTCAGGGACCAGGAGCCGGTTTCTCCGCCGCACTCTCTCTGCCTCCGCGCCGGGGAGGCCGTCTGCGACCGGGGACTCAAGCCCCTGTCCCTAGCCGCCCCGATTCCCACAGTTTGCCCCCGCGATCCTTTGCTCTTTTGGAGTGCTTTCAACCAGTCTCCGAGTTAATGCTGGTCCCCAGACGCAGGGCACTCTCGCTCGTATCGGGGTATTACTTTTGCACCGGTCGCCTCTGGTGGCTCCCTCCCCCTTCTGTTTGTCTTCCGATCTCAGTCCGCCGTTCCCATCCGCTTTACCTGCTCACTGGCGTCTTCTGCCCCTGTAGAGATCCAGACGTGTATAATTCTGATCTCAGGCTGATTTCATGGGTGATCAGAGTTCTTTGGTAGGTAATCAGCTCACTTTGGGGTACCAGCTGAAAAGACGCCTCTTCCTAGTACCCCGCCATCTTGTCCCCCCCTGCATGTTTTATTTTTTTGCCATTTTAATATTTCTACTTTTTCTTGAGTAGGTTGAACTCTGTTGTATGTATATTATTTTCTAACAGAACTAATGCTTGCTTTTATGCATTAATTTACAGAACTTCAGTTTATTACTATTCTATGTTTTTATTAATTAATATTTTATTTTTAATAACATAATCATTCATAATTGCTTCAGGTAGGTCTTATTCCTCTTTTCTAAAATTTTCACTTTAATTTTCTATTCCTCTTATTTTCAATATGTCTTGTTCTTAATGTGTATTTAAGGTTCTGAATTTTCTCTTCTACTTTTGAGTAGCCCATGGCTTCTGGTATGTAGTGATACTGCTGTCGATACCTTGAAAATATTTTTTGTTTTGACCTTTTTACCCCAGGAGGTGTTTTAAGGAGATTTTGCAAATTCTCAAGTAACAGTGTTACTGTTTTCTATATTTGCCATTAGTTTCTAATTTAATTACATAGTGAGTTTAAAGAGATTGGAAACTTCATAGTTACATTAGGAAAAGGGGATCTAAAATATAAATACTTAAAAACAAAAGGAAATAAAAATGTATTTAGACTTATACTACAAAAAATTTTGAAACTTAAAAAAACTAATTGAATCTATACAGGAAACGACACACATATCCTGGGGAAAAATTGATATGAAGCAATCAAACCATACTAGCAAAATTACTGTACTTTTAAATATGAAGAAAAATGCTATAGCTAATGAAGAAAAATAATCACCTCACTTGTAAGGTGTATTCTGTACAACAGTCCACTGCAAGAAAGCAATGTACAGATTGCTCAGGGAAAGAGAACTTGATTCATACAAACCCAGTTGTATATTACGTATACATAAACAGCAAGATGATATACAGAAATTATGCTTTTAGACACAATTAACAGAAAATCTAACTCGAGTTTTCTCAAATAATAGAGGGGTATAACTGAAATGTTCAGATTGGAAACTATCAGTCATGGTTCAGTCAAATCTCCAACTCCATTCCTCTGAGATTTTCCTGCCTCTGCTCTCTGTTGACAACACCAACAGGCTTGTAGAAGGCAGCTATAAAATTTTTAAGCTTCATTTCCATGCATACAGATCCATCCTTCCTTTCTTTCTTTTTTTCTTTCTTTCTTGCTTTCTTAGTTTGACTTAAATTCCAGTTACTTGGGGCACCTGGGTGGCTCAGTGGGTTAAGCCGCTGCCTTCGGCTCGGGTCATGATCTCAGGGTCCTGGGATCGAGTCCCAGAGAGCCTGCTTCTCTCTCTCTCTCTCTCTGCCTGCCTCTCCATCTGCTTGTGATTTCTCTCTGTCAAATAAGTAAATAAAATCTTTAAAAAAAAAATTCCAGTTACTTAGCATACAGTGTAATAGAACTTTCTACAGAAAGAAGGATTACAACTGTTTTTACAGATGCTGCTCCTTTAAAATGAAGAATTTTATTCCAGAAACTTCTGCCACATCAAGGCTAAACTTGGTATTGTACCCATTCAATTGCATAGATGCTTCTTGACTGCTTATCCTCTTTGAGGTGCTCTTCTGAACCAGTTCACATGTCCAGGTGATGTTATGCACCAGTTGGCAGAGGCCTGGGTTCCTGGACCAATCACTGACGGGTGGATGGATTTACTCTTACAGCTATTGGGATGACCCCTCCAAACCAGGACTGTATGTATAATGGTAAGCACTGACTTCATGATTTAGAGTGTTCCATCATCACTTGTATGATTTCCTTGTATGATTATAAATTTTTCAAGACTCTTTACTCATTATAACCTATAGTATTGAATTTACTAATTTCCAGCTAATTAATATTTCTTGGTTTTATATCTTCAAGGAGAAAAAACAAAGATATTTTAAATATTCAGAAGAAACTTGGAAAGATAACATTTGAAAAATTATAAGAAAATTTTTGTCTTAATTCATTTTAATAGTTTCAAATACTTGTAGTGTACTATCTTTGCCTCTCATACTCAATGATGGACAGGGAAGTTATCTATGAGAGAACATTATTTACTGTACACTTCCTGAATAAGCTAAAGGAATATACATCCTGCAATTTAATTCAATCTTTATATCAGAAATAATTGTTTCCCAAGAGCTTTTATGACCTAAATAAAACATTTATAATGATAAATCTTATAAATCCAATTTAACATAGGAATCATCATGTTAGCTCTGCTAAACCACTACGGCTAATTCTCTTCTGAATACTTTCCACGAAAAGCTTGATTTTTCCTTCACAGAATATGATCCCTGGATTTAGAGAATTTAAGGGCCCTGTATTTGAATAACAAAAATTGAGTAGATGATGTTTTGATGGCAGTTGAACTAAATATTTTGTAGCTGTTTCATAAAAAAGAAACTCAGGGGATTTCCTACTAGTAAGTGAAGAATAACTAAAATGTCAAGCCTGTTGTAAGAGGTCAGAAATGATATCTGAAGTTGTCTACAGTTATGATTATTTCTTAAAAAAAGAATATATGGATATGAGAAGGCATTACAAGAGATTTTCCGATTTTTATAGTTGTTTGGTAGAATATTTGAACTTTTACTTGAAGATAAAAATAGTTACTCTTAGAGAAGACTAGGAAAGATGGTGGATTAGGAGGATCCTGAACTCATCTCATCCCACAGACACATGAAGGCAACAACTACATCTATTCAACTAACTCTGAAAATGACCAGCAGACTGGCAGAACAGATCTTCCACAGCCAGTCACAGAGAGGACGCCATACTGCAAAGGGCAGGAGGAGAAGAGACGAAATCAGGAACCAAATCCTGGAGCAACTAACCACAAGTGGTACAGACATCACAAGCAAGAAGGAGTGAAGGGATCAGGTACCCCAACTGGCAACCCCAGCCCTGAAGAAGCACACAGGGAAGGTGAGTACCATAATGTCTGGCTTTGAGAATCAGCCAGGCACAACTCCAGGAGAGCTAGAAGGCGTAAGGAAACTGAGTTTCTACCATTACAGAGCCAGTAAACTAAATAATTCAGCCAGAGACACAGCATAGAAGGAGCAGTTTAAAAAGTGCCTGGGCTCTTCACATGAAGGGAATTTACTGACTCATCTTAGAATGTGTGCAGGAGGGAAAGGGATGGACAGGTGATTCCTCTAAGAACAAACTGTTGGCAGGCACCCTTCTTCCTACACTGCCCCCAGTCTAGAAAGCTGGAGGCCTGTGGGAAGCCAGTGCAACACTCCATCTACCTGGCTAGCACTGTGTGCCCAACCATCCAAACACCCACCCCCTAAACATACACCTGAAGGAACTAAAAAAAGGACAAACAAAGCCTAAAGTTAGTAGAAGGAAGGTAATAATAAAGACTGGAACAGAAATAAATGAAATAGAAAAAAAATAGAAAAGATAAATAAGACCAATAGCTGGTTTCTTGAAAAAATAAAGTTGATAAAACTTTAGCCAGATTCATTAAAAAAAAATTTTATATATATAAACAGAGAGCGAAGACTCAGAAAGGAGACTCGAATAAACAAAATGAAGAAGGAAAAATAACAACCGACGCAACAGAAAGACAAAAGAACTATTAAGAGCATACTATAAAAAGTTATTTGCCAACCAATTGGTCAACATAGAAGAATTGGATAAATTCCCATAATAATAATAAGAAAAGATATTTACCATTATAATAAGTTTCCTAGGCTTTTGGTCATTTTACACAAATACCCCTAAATTTTTTATATGTTAATTGAATCATGTCTTTTTAAAAATGTTGCAATTTAGTATTACCTTATATGCATTTTGAGAGATGGGGAAACCAAATATGGCAAGTTCTCAGAGTACTTGATGAACAAAGTTGTAAGAATCCTGGATTCCTAACTTGTGACTCACTGAGCTATATTGCCTAGGTGAATTAACTTATGAACATAACCAGAAAAACTTGGTTTTAAATGACCTCTCCATTACTCACTAGTTGCATATTTGGGGGAAAGTGACTTGATCCTACTAAGCCTTAATTTTCTTATCTAAAATGGAGCTATTCAGGCCTATATTTTTCATTTAACAAAGGCCTAATTAGCTGATTAAATAGCAGCTATACTTGAAATAGCCTAGCCATATATAATATCTTAAATCCATTCTGAAAAGATACAGGCTACATTTAAAACTAAGACCTAAGGGCACCTGGGTGGCTCAGTGGGTTAAGCCTCTGCCTTCGGCTCAGGTCATGATCTCAGGGTCCTGGGATGGAGCCCCACATCGGGCTCTCTGCTCAGTGGGGAGCCTGCTTCTCCCTCTCTTTCTCTCTGCTTGCCTCTCTGCCTGCTTGTGGTCTCTCTCTCTCTCTCTGTGTCAAATAAATAAATAAAATCATAAAAAAAAATAAGACCTAACTATTGCTTATTTCTACTAAGGTCAGTTCACCTGCAGTGATGTTCTTGAACATTGGATGCACACTGGAGTCACATATGGAGATTTTTAAATTACTTAGGTCTGGGATCCAACCCTAAAATGTCTATTTAGTTGTTCTTGGTTATGACTTGGACACCGGGACTTTAAAAGCTTGACCTAAAAGATTGTTTCATTTATCCCAGTTAGTTTTGAATAATATGATGTACTAATTATTAAACTTGATTAAGCAGCAGCAGATTTAAGCGGCCTTAAATATAACTGCATAACTCTAATTAGCAGGTCCCGCCTGTTTGGTGTTCCCAATTAACTGTAAGTCCCAAAGAAACTCAAATTAATGATTAGCTTCTTATCTTGTAGATACAATGATAAACTTTAGCCTGGCATAACCAATATTTGGCAACACCATTCCTCCTCATTCTGCTAAAATAAAGTTGCTCTTTTATGTAAAAACAAATAAACTGTGACTTCCAGTTAGGCTGAAGTTCAGTCATGCTCGTAAAGGTTGAATACATTAGGGAGAATAATGTCTCCAGGAGATGTGGTGGAGATGCGGCAAAGAGCAGAAGGAGTAGTAAATAATGTAGAGGTAGAAGTCAGCAGAAGCGATGTGCTTAGCCTTCACTTTCTTGCTCTCTTCTCCGGGGTGATCCCATCACCCCCAGCCCTCGATTATCAAGCACAGGCTGATGTGTTCAAGCTGCCACTGCCCAGACTCACTCCCAATCTCCTTACTTACGGCCAAGGGTCTACGAGACATACCTATTTGTAGGTCCTAAACCACTTCAGAACAATCATAAGTAAAACTAGATTAATCCCTTTCTACTCCGAATTCTTTCTTTCTTCTTCATTTGCCAACTCATTAAATAACGCCTGTTGTGGACACTCCAAGAATACTGGGCGGACCTCCAGCCAAAATTTATCCAGACGTCAAGACTGATGATGCCACACTTGCCCCAACAGGTCTGGATACATTTACTATGCACCTAATGAGGGTTTATGGGGAAAGCAGGGAACTCCCAATCAGATTCAAAATGGCTTCAGAGAATTAGGGAAATGAGATTGGTTTGGCTTTTAATGTGATTAAGGACTTTCGCTGGGGTGATAGTTCCCTTATTTCATCCCGGTCTTGAGTTGTTTGGACTTCCCAGTGGGCATTTAAGGAGGGAGCACCAGTGGTTTCCGATCCACTTTCCTAGATGTGGGGCAGAAGGAAAATAAAGTGGTAGGGTTTGAGAGCTGCCCGTCACCCCTGATTAAGTGTGAACTGTGATAATGATTCTGATACCAATTTCGAGGATTCACTTTTGATGTGAATTTAGAACAGAAATTTAGAACTTCCTGACTACCCATGCAAACAAGCAGAATGTACTATAATCTTGACAGTATATCTTTATGGATGTCCCTTTAATTCTACGTATTATAATTAACTTGTGTTTTTCTTAAGGATAAATTTAGTGTAGCGTGTCTGTTAAATAAATGGACTCTGGCAATCATTCACAGTCAGATAATAAGTTGTAAGATATAACACTGAATTTGAACTAACCTGAAAAAATTAAATATATATATATATGTTAGGTTACATACATTTATATGATAGATTAATAGATTAGTATATATACCTATTCATACATTAATAGACTAATATATATGTCTATTCATATACATAAAATAGAATGTTATATGTAGTATTCTATTAAATAAAAATACATAATGAATTTTGGGCCAATTTATAGTGATCTCAGTAAAAATAGGCAAGTATTACACTTGAGAAAAAAATACTCCTATTAACTTCTGTTTCTTTAGATATTGTCCCTTGGTGATACTGAATCATTCATAAACTCTTTGGAAGAGAAGGTGAAATACTGAAACTGATGTAAATAGTTTAAAGTTGTGCCATATGAAAAATTAAACTTTTCTTTTTAAGGAGTGTTTGTCTTTAATCATGCTGTGTTCTCTCATTAGTGTCCTCATGATTTTTTTTTCTACAGCTCAAATCTCAGAAGAGAAATTTTCATTGTGAAGAAGTGCCCTAGTATGTAAACTGTATGGTTTCTATTACCGGAGTTGGCCAGATTTGATGAGAACAATTAATCACAATCGTTCTTACAATGGCAGAAATGGATGGATTTAATTTTTTATCATTTTGAAAGGGTGGAATAAAATCTCTTGGCATTTCTTAAAATAGCTTATTGACAAATTTATAAGACAGTTAAGATAAATACTTATTATAAAGTCTCTGTTAGATTATTTTATTATTGAAAACATTTTAACATTAATTTGATATTAGTTTCTCCAAAAGTGGATTTGACAAAAAAAAAAGGCTTGTGGGTGTATAAATAAGATATAGACTGAAATGGTAAAGGTAAAGGTTAAAAAACATAATGTATAAAAATCTTCAGTTATCTTATTTTAATTCTATGTTTGTTTCTATAAAAATATAGATCCAAAACAGGCATTATTTTCCTTTTTTTAAAAGATTTTACTTATTTATTTATTTAGAGAAAGTTTGAGCTGGCGGAGGGGGTGAGGGAAAGGGGGAAAGAGAATCTCAAGCAGATTCCACACTGAGCCCAACAAAGAGCTTGATCTCATGACCCTGAAATCATGACCTGAGCCAAAAATCGAGTCAGACACTTAACTGACTGAGCCACCCTGCCCCGAAAACAGACATTATTTTCATAAAAATACTTAACTTCTTAAATCGAAAGAACCATCTGCATACTCTTGGAAAATATAAAAGGGGCTGGTGTGATGATGTTAGCTTAAATTATTTTCTTTTGCTGTATAGACCTATATAGCTCTATCCCAAAACAGCTATTTTAGTAGAATCTGGCAGATAATCATAAGAAATATTCCCTGAATGGATTTGACACCCAACAACATGTCAGGCCTCACTACCCTGAAACCCTCTCACTATAAACACTCCACGAGATAAAATACTAGATAAAATACTTCATATTTAGTGAATGACTTTGCTAAAGGAAGAAGAAAGAAGTCTCCAGATACTCTGAACAAGTGAGGAAGAATAACCAGTCCCAGAAGCTGAAAACAGTGATAGCAACCGACTCTCCCATAGGACTTACATGCCGTAGGCTCATTCAGGTTCCTCTGGTCTTACTACAAGAACCATTTTAGTTTGATGACAAGTCCCTGAGGCAGGCACTAGTGTTATCCTACTTTACAAATCAGAAGTCGAGACGCAGAGATGGTGCATAACTTGCCCATGGCCACGCAGGTTATAAATGACAGCCGTGGAATGAAAACCAAGACACCCGGGCCCTGGCGTCAGTGGGCTCAACCAGGTCATGAGTTCTCAGTCCACGGACCTGAGACAACGATCTCAAAAGCTCCAACACAGTGTTCAGAGAGATTAGCAAATAACAGAAATCATAATGAAAGAATAACACAGTAAAGTAAGAATAATATTTTGGGGCACCTGGTGGCTCCGTCAGTGGGGCATCTGACTCTTGGTTTTCATTCAGGTCATGATCTCAGGGCTCAGAGACTGAGACCCATCGGGCTCCACACTGGGTATGGAGCCTGCTTAAGATCTCTCCCTCCCTCACCCTCTCCCTCTGCCCCTCTACCACTTCTCACTCTCCCGCTCTAAAAAAAGAAAAAAAATGAATAAAGAATAAACATATTGCAAAAGATCCAAATGGGACTTGTGGAAGTAAAAGAAAAAGTCATTGGAAGTAAAACTCACCTTCCTTTAACAGACATTACTTTAGTCAACTGTTAGTATTATGCACAACAGAATGTTAAAATTACAGATTAGGTGAAATGTGCTGTATTTTTCTGTCACTAATTTAGGAAACGAAAACGCATTATATGCTAGTGCATCATAAAATGTAGAATTTAATGGTTTCCTGTTGCCTCAACATCCCAGCGAACAGGCTCTGAGCACCTTGCCCAGATGACCAGGAGCAACTGTAATAATAAGGCTGGCCCCTGATGCAGTAGCCCGTTCTGCCCTGGGACCTAGTGACATCCCCTATGCCAGCTAAATCACATGCCTCTTTGCTGAGGTACCCACTCTGACCTGTAGTGAAGGCACTTGCTCAAAGACCCCTCTTTGCCTCCTGCTCCCCTTTTCTCTGTTTCAGCTCCCTTCCTGCTTGGTTGAGCCCCACCCACCATGCCCTCCTGTGACCCCTCCTGTGCAGTGAATATAATAAACTTTGTCTTTCCGACTCTCACCTGCATCCCTTCCTACAGCAGCACCTGCTGGACCATCTAATGAAAGAACACAAAGCAGATCATTCATAAAACGGCTGCTTCGTCTTACACCAGCCGCATCCAACCACACAGGTCAGAAGATCACAATCCTACAATAGGCTCAGAGGGAGGAGAACCAGAATACTGGAAAATGCTTGTTCTCTGGAAAATATGTATGTTATACTGCAAATACCCTTTAACTAAAATATTTTATGATTCTCCAATTTTTATGTTTAAGTACATTAAAAAATTTTACTATGCCATCACTGAATTTTCAAAAGCCTGCTTTTCTTATAATTAAAAAAAATCTTGTATTTTACCTCTTATATAGTTAGACCTATCTATCTATCTACCTATATATATACAACTATGGTGTACAGCCACCATTGTTACCATGAACTTGGTTGCTTTTCCTGGACTGAAATGGTCATTTCCATTCTTAATAATTACAAAGAGAAAAATAATAACAAATTCCACTATCTATAAATGAATGTTTCCTTCCTCTATTTTTACATATGCATACACACATATTAAGATAATTTTCTAAATGAAGGAATGATCATTGAGAATGTTCTAGACATAAAAGTCCAAGATTAAATATTATGTTCATTACTGAGAATGAAATTAGTAATTCAAGCGGCATTTGTGCTACTGATAGTATTTTAGGAAAATAATAGAGTTAATGAAGGAAATATTATCTGTTCATTCACCGGGTATTAAAATAAAGCTTTGCTAAATTTTGGCAGAGAGATGACAGGAAAGAAAGAGACTGAGTCCTTAGATCTAAGCCCCATGTGCCAGGGGCACTGATTTCACTCACTTTCCTAAAACCCTTGCCAGCACCTCCACAGGACCTTAGAGAAGAGAACTTCTAAGCCCCCTTTTAAGATTTTTTAAGTATTTGTAAAAGAAAATGTATTGATTTTTCTTTTTTTTTTTAAGATTTTATTTATTTATTTGGCAGAGACAGATCACAAGTAGGCAGAGAGGCAGGCAGAGAGAGAGGAGGAAGCAGGCTCCCTGCTGAGCAGAGAGCCCGATGCGGGGCTCGATCCCAGGACCCTGAGATCATGACCTGAGCTGAAGGCAGAGGCTTTAACCCACTGAGCCACCCAGGCGCCCCTGTATTGATTTTTCTTACCACAAATTATACCTACTAACTTTTCTTGAGTAACTAAATGTGACTAATATGTTTCAAATAATCCTTACTGTTTTCTTTACTTTACTCTTTATGTTTTTTTATTGACTATGTTCCTTATGCTGTACTTTTCATCTCTGTGACTTATTTATTATATAATAGTAAATGACTTAAGGTACTATATGCATTGTTATCCATTCTTCGTGTTTCAATAAAGTCAAATGAATTATTTTTATCTTAGAGCCTTCTCTCTGATTTTCAAAACTGTTTTTCTTTTCCAACATCTTAAGCCACCATCAAGTCAGTCTTAAATTATACTAAAATGGGCTTCTTAATGACAAACCAGTAAGCGTGGATGACCCATTATCCTTTAGACATTTTACACATCTCACAATAAGAAACCACATCTCGGGAGAGCGAGTAGTTCGCTGAAGGATTCTCTAAGGCATAGACCTAAGTAACCAGGGTCTGTGATGAAAAGCACTTTTCCAACTCTCAAGCTACCTCTTGGAGTGACAAGAGGAAGGAAAAGCAAAGCTCGGACTACAGGGACAAAAGAAGCATCTAGATGACATTTGCAAGAAATAATTTCCCCTTCTTCTGAATGCCCAGAGTCCTTTATCTGTAATTAAGCTCATCTCTTTCAACAAACATTAATTTAAATTATAATAAAAGTACCACAACTGAGTTCTTATTTTGCCCTTATATACTTTCTGAAGGGCACCACATGCATTCATACATTTAATTTGTACAACATATTTATGAGAGTTCTGCAATTACAATTCTCAGTTTACTAAGGAAGAAGAAAAAAATTAAGAGTCATGATCACATCTAGCACACAGCAACAATGATCCACTGTTTCTTGAAGAAATCAATGAATAAGCAAATATTTGTTAACCTTTCAGTATTACAGTATTAGAAGACCTCTAAACAGCAAGTATGTTTTCTGATATATTTTATATTCTTACACTTTCCCAAGTTTTTCAATGTCAGTAGCAATAAGATTGTTGAGGAAAAGTAATTTTTTTTAAAGATTTTCAAGTATGAGCTAGTAAACACCTCAGGAGAATCATGTCAAATCTTGTAAGTAACATATAGCATGTTTCAGTTAACCGTTTCTTAGCCCCCCTTTCATCTCACTTATAATATGACTTTTTCTCAGTTTCATTTTCAAATCCGAAGGGATGTTTTGACCATTTCCTGGTCTCCCACAACGGGTGCCTTTGTTCTGTGAATGGATGACGGAAGCACACGGAGGTGGGCTGACCAGCCTAACATCACACTTGAACTAATGGAATTTAGGATTAGAGCCTGAGGATCTTGTGATCCTGTATTCATCTCCCTCCACAACAATCATTAAGACTAATTAACCTCAAAAACAAATAAAACAATCAGAAAACCTAGAATTACTTCATTCTTCTCATGACCAAGGAACAGAGTCCTAGCGTAACCAGACGACAAGGATCACAATTCAATAATCAAAGGAAGGAGAGGAAATGAATAGCACATTGCCTTGAAAAGGTAAAGGTGAAAGAAAGGCTTACATGGGAAAAGAAGACCTTGCTAAGGGAACACTGAGGCTTACCTTAGTGTATCTTTGATCCTCTCCAGCTGATTCCTCAAGATCCAGAGAGAGATTATACACTTCTCCTTACATCCTTCCTCAAACATGGGATCCTAGAAATATAAAATAAACAAGTATGCAGTGCTGCGCTTCTTTTACTTTGTTACTCTACTTTAAGTTATTCTGATGCAGTTAAAATGCATGTTATTAATCATGTAGAAATCTTTTCTTTAAGCAAACAGTAATCAAGTTAAAAACTCTTAAGAACACCTATAGAGGTGTCTCACGCCAACACTCTGGCCAAAAGTCAATAAAGTGACTGAACCAACTCCTTAGACAAGGGATAATTGATTGGAAAGACAATCATGAGAGACTCTGGACCGCAGGAACCGAGCGGAGGTTAGAGATGGGAGCGGGGAGAAGGGACGGGGTAGCCGGGTGATGGGTCGCAAGGAGGACACATGTGGTGCGGAGCACTGGGTGGTAAGCACGACAAATGAGTCATTGAACACTACATCAAACGCTCAGGATGTACTATATGCCGGCTAACTGAACATAATAATAAAAAAATAATTTTAAAAAATCAGACACAAAAAGAAAAGACAAGACAAGACAGTCATGTACAAGAAAACAAGAGAGGGGACATAATTCCAAATTTCCTGGGTGACTACTAGAGTTTACGTTTCCCAGTGTTAAAGGGGATTTCAGTCATTTACATATTGTTAATTAACAGGATGACTAGACTGATAAATATCTTCTACAGGCTCAGTTATGACCCACAGATATGATTTCAGGGAATTCTGATATTTCTCAGTTTAGCCTGGAATGGGCATCAATTATATGTGCTTAACAGGAGCATTAAATTTTGTTATTCATACATATGGACAAAGTCTATGACACACTCACAGTTTAAGAATACAAATAAAATTTTGAGACCTTCATTTTTAATTCAGTAACCTAACTGGAATTAACATTTCCATTTCTTACAAGGACTGATTACAGTACATGGGAGATGTTCTCAATGAGCCAGATTCAGGTCCCACATCAAGGCAAACTCTTTTTTACAATTACAAAGGACATAAATCAGGTCTATTCGTATTTTCGTCATTGTCTCTTCTTGAAAGGATGTTCAGGGCTGATCAGAGACAGATAAGAATTTTTGTTTTTAATTTATTCCTTTGATACATATAGAGAGAGAGAACACAAGCAGGGGTAGCAGCAAAGGAGAGAGAGAAGCAGGCTCCCCGCTGAGCAGGGAGCCCACACGGGGCTTGATCCCAGGGGCCTGGGATCATGACCTGAGCCGAAGGCAGACGCCCAACTGACTAAGCCACACAGATGCCCCCAGATAAGAATTTTTATCAAATATGTTACTTTGAAGGAAAATATAAAGAGAACCTAAATATTTTATTTAAGCATTCAAACATTTTTCTGCTTAGCGTTACCGTTTATCTTAATTTTCTCTTTCTCTCTCTTTTGTTTTCTCCCCCCAACTTGTTTATAGACTTTGTCTTGTGCAAACTGAAAACTAGATTGTATTGGGAAAAATCCAAATTCCAAAAAAAACCACCGAGTGACTTCAGTTGAGAATATACAATGGATTGCTGATTGGGTCATACTTCAGGAAACCTGCTTTACATTAATTGTTTGAAGAAAATGGAATCCATCATCACCAGTTTGTCACTACATCTTAAATATTGCAGAGATCTCCATCCCACATATATTAAGTGTTTCCTAACTTTTTCTTTCATATCAAAATATCTCCTCTTCTCCCTTCCCACAAATAGAAAAGCAGGACATAAAAATAAAAGTTCTTAATATTGCGTGTAACTTTTTATTATAATAAGGTTCTTAACTATGGTGATGAAGTAATCAGACAATACAACTAATAACTCACTTAAAAATAACATTATGTCTATTAACATACACTTACATTGCTTAAAGACATAAGCAGATTTATGTAATATTTATAATTTAATAGGGTACGCTTATAATAAAAATTTTGGTTCCATTTTAAAAGATTAACTCAGATTTACAATAAACATTTTTACAATAAAAATAGTTATCATGTTCAGATATTAGTTTTTAACATACAAAGCATGTACAAGCTCTCTACTGATTTAAACTTTTCAAATGATAGCTTTAAAATGTATATCACAATCTTTTTATAAAAACCATGAAAATAACTATTTGCGGTGTCAAAAAGACCTTTGGTTATCTAGCATCCATTTTCATCATGTTCCAGTTTTGATTATTTTTCAATCAGCTTGTCCAATTGATTTCTTCTTTTTTGTAAATGCTACCCACCTTTAAATAAAACTGCAACATTCTAACTATGATCACTTGATAGATTAAAACAGATAAAGTATATTTGGACAACTATGTTTTAAAACACATTATCATTTCACTTACTTTTAGAAACCTACATTTTAATAATGCGTAACACACACCTTTCCTTTTTAGACTGCTCTTAAAAATTCTTAGACAAGAATTTTCCTGGATCCTCTCAGATTTGGGTGGAATATCTGAGTCAGTGTGTTCAATAATTGTTTTGGGGGGTGCCGGGGTGGCTCAGTGGGTTAAAGCCTCTGCCTTCAGCTCAGGTCATGATCCCGGGGTTCTGGGACAAGCACCCCATCTGGCTCTCTACTCAACAGGGAGCCTGCTTCCTCCTCTCTCTCTCTGCCTGCCTCTCTGCCTGCTTGTGATCTCTGTCTGTCAAATAAATAATAAAATAATAATAATATTATTATTTTGATTGCCCCCAAATGGAGTCCAAATGGTTTGGTTTCATATGTATGTAAACTATATTATGATTATCATTCCTAATCACTTTTTTCAGAACAATATTTAATAATGTCTTCAATATTGTTCACTTAATAATTTATTTTTAAAATATTTGGATCAGGAACTGGTTCTTCTCCCTGAAGCAGCAACAGTTGTCCATCCTCTCTGTCTACGTGAATCTTCCTAAATATGGCTAAGCTCTCACATTCCTACGTTTGAAGCGTGTGTCCGATCCCCTGGCTGGGATCCGAGCCGTGGCCTTTCTTCAGCTTGTACTATCATCTTGTCATCCTGCTCTGGTATGAAAACATTCAGAATTAAGTAAAAAGAATTTTTCATTGATTAAATAATATATGCATTTTGACTTTTAGAGTGGCTTGCTTTGTAAGACGAGAGATGCCAGAAGCAGTTATTGGAGCCTGGAGCCTTGAGTCTCACTTACTTTGCTTTCCAGGTAGAAGTCAAATCTGGACTCCCTTCCCCACCAACAAAAAGCGAGTATCTATAGCTAGATAATACGAGATGGCTGTGTTAGTTTACAGCTATCCGAAAACACTATATAAAGTGAGAGTCATAGAGAAATTGGCAAACTATCATCTGTGGTCCAGTGACCTGCTTTTGTAAATAAGGTTGTCCTAGATGACAGGCACACACATTAATTTATGTATTTTCTATGGCAGTCTTTAGCTGCAATGGCAGGACTGAAGAGTTGCAACAGAAACCTCTGGCTTGCAAAACTTAGAATATTTACTGCCTGGTCTTTTAAGAAATCAAATGCTGACCTCTCTTAACAATGAACACTGATACATATTACTACTATTACTAATAGCAACAAAAGTCAATTTCTACAAGTCTAATTAAACTACTTGAAATATCCACCAAGTGGTGATGTGCTCTTTCTTTCTTTAGGAAATGAATACAGTTGACTTTGCATTAGCAAAATACCAAGTGTTTATTTCCACATACCCAACCTGAAGTTAAACCTTCTTATCAGTGTCTGCTTGTTAATCTCTATGATGACAATGAGAGCTTAAGCTTTCAATTTCATGCCCAGGTACTTAATGTTTACATGATTCTGCTTAATACTGATTACAGACAATAGAAAGCATGCTGACACGTTAGTGCCTAGTTCTAAGATAAAGTTTTATATATTATTCATATTTAAATTGTGATACACTAAACAAATGTCACCTATACTTACTTGGCTTAAATAAAAGAGCTACAAATTAATGTTTCCACATTTTGAAATACATATCAGAACTGAAAACCAATCAGATCACTTGATCTAAGTTAATTAGAGAAATACATATTAGAAACTTTGGATTAGATGCAATTTGAAACCAGTAGTGGCCAAGCAAGAAATGATACCAAAAAAGATCTACCATACACCCATAGTACTGAAAAGTCATTCTCTGTAAGATAAAGAGCCATTGGGAGTTTTATTTTGTATAAAAGGAAGTTGTGTAACTAACAGGTAGCAGAAACGCAGTAGACTTAGGCCAGGTCCCAGTGAGAGAGAAGACAAATCAGAGGGAGATTTATTTAGCTCTTGACACTGTGTTTGTGATCTGGGGAGACTTACTCTATACAACTATATCATTTGCTGATATTTCAGTGGTGATATATCACCTTTTTAAGTGATATTTATTTGAAGAAGTCAAAATAATATTTTTTCCCCTTTGGGACATAAAATAACAAAGGCCCTAACAGTAACCACTGCTTATAGCTCCTCGTCTAAATACTTAAAGTATTCTTACATACTGTTTGAAAACAAAATCTGTCAAACACCCAAATGACCTATGATTTATAAGAATAGGTTCTCTAGTTTTATTTATTTTATTTTTATTTTTAATTTAAATTTTAAGTAGTGAACATACAGGGCAATGTTGGTTTCTAGAATAGAATTCAGTGATTCATCACTTACATACATCATTCAGTGCTCATCACAACAAGAAGTTCTTTAACGTCCATCACCCATCTAACCCACCCCCCATCCACACCCCTCCATCAACCCTCAGTTCATTCTTTATTGTTAAGACTCTCTTATGTCTTGCTTCCCCCTCTTTTTTTCTTTTCCCTTTTCCCATATGCTCATCTGTTTTCCTTCTCACATTCCATATATAAATGAAATTATATGGTATTTGTCTTTCTCTGACTTATTTCACTTAGTATAATACACTCTATCTCCATCCATGTCATGTTAATTTGCAAATACTGACCCACCCCCTGTAGCCCAGGAATAAATCCCACTTGATTGTGGTGAAAAATTCTTCAGTTGGTTGGGTGGCTGTCTTCAGCTCAGGTCTTGATCTTGGAGTCCCGGGATCGAGTCCCGCATTGGGGTCCCTGCTTGACAGGGAGTCTGCTTCTTCCTCTGACCTCTCCCCTCTCATAATCTCTCTGTCTCAAATAAATAAATAAAATTTTTAAAAAAATTCTTTTCATGTACTGCAGAATTCAATTTGCTAGTATTTTGTTGAGAATTTTTGCATCCACAATCATCAGGAATATTGGTCTGTAATTCTTTTTAGTGGGGTCTTTGCCTGGTTGTGGGATCAAGATAATGCTGGCTTTATAGAATGAGTTTGGAAATTTTCCTCCCATTTCTATTTTTGGAACAGTTTAAGAAGAATAGTTATTAACTGTTCTATAAATGTCTGGTAGAGTTCCCCTGGGAAGCCACTGACTCAAGACTTTTGTTTTTTGAGAGATTTTTGATTACTGATTCAACTTCTTTGCTAGTTACGGGTATGTTCAAATTTTCTATTTCTTCCTGTTTCAGTTTTGGAAGTTTGTAAGTTTCTAGGAAGTTGTCCATTCTTTTAAAGAACCAGCTCTTAGTTTCATTAATCTGTTCTACTGTTTTGTTTCGCTTTTGTTTTTGTTTGGGATCTATATAATCTATTTCCACTCTAATCTTTATTTTCCATCTTCTGCTGGCTTTAGACTTTCTTTGCTATTTCTTTTCTAGCTTCTTTAGGTGTAAGGTTAGGTTTTATATTTGAGACTTCTCTTGCTTCTTGAAGTAGGCCTATATTGCAATATACTTCCCTCATAGGACTAACTTTGCTGCATCCGAAAAGTTGTGAGCTATCTTGCTTTTATTTTCATTTGCTTCCATGTATATTTTTAATCCTTCTTTAATTTCCTGTTAATCCTTTCAGAAGAATGTGTACTCTGCTGCTTTAGGATGAAATGTTCTATACCTGTTATACCTGTTATATATATATATATACCTGTTATAAATATATATATACATATACCTGTTAAGTCCATCAGGTCCAGTGTGTTATTCAAAGCCATTGTTTCCTTGTTTTTCTGCTCAGTTGTTTTTCTGATCTGTCCACTGCTATAGGTGTTAAAGTCCCTTACTATTGTTGTATTATTACTGAGTTTCTTACGTTTATTATGAATCGACTTATATATTTGGGTCCTCCCAACGTGGGGGCATAAATATTTACAAATGTTAGATCTTCTTGATGGATAGATCTCTTAATTATTATATAAAGCCCTTCTTCATTTCTTATTACAGTCTTTGTTTTAAAATCTAGTTTGACAAAAGTATGGCTACTTCATCTTTCTTTTGTTGTCCATTAGTATGACAGATGGTTCTCCATCCCCACATTCATCTTCAGGTGTCTTTAGGTCTAAAATGAGTCAGTCTCTTGAAGCAGCATATAAATGGATCTTGTTTTTGTTTTCTTTTTTTTTTTTAATCTATTCTGATACCCTATATCCTTTGATTGGTGCATTTAGTCCATTTACATTCAGAGTGATTACCAAAAGATAAGAATTTAGTGCCATTTGTTACCTATAGAGTTGGTGTTCCTGGTGACATTCTCTGGTCCTTTCTAGTTTTTGTTGCTTTTTGTCTTTTTTTATTCCTCCACTCAGAGAGTCCTCCTTAAAATTTCTTGCAGGACTGGTTTAGTGGTTACAAATTCTCGTAGTTTCTGCTTGCCTGGGGAAACTAGCTCTCGTTCTATTCCAAAATATAGCCTTGCTAGATAAGGAATTCTTGTCTGCATATTTTTCCCATTCAGCACATTTTTATCTCAATCACTGTAGCAAGTTTTAAATCTCTAAATTTCAGGGACTCCTGTGCCCGGATCTGCACTGTTCCTGGAAGGAGAGGGTCTCACCATGTTTGCAGATTGTCCCAGGGAAGCAATGGCGTGACCACATGTTGGTTTACTGTTTATAGCATAAAGCCGGCACCAAGAGTAGCTCTTCTTGGCTGGCTTCCCAGCTCCTATGCCTGGTACTGGTGCAGCACTTTGATGCCATCCCTTCTTCCAGCAACTCACAGGATTCTCAGACCACCCTGTCTCTCCTGGGATTCCACCCCTCTTCACAACCTGAACACCTTTAAGCCAGGAACATCTCCCATGGTAGTGAACCTGAAAGTTCAGATTTTGAACTCTGCTGCTTCTAATACTTTGCAGTAGCCTCCGTAAGTAGACTCCCTCCCCACCACCGTATCTAAAGCTGTATCTCCCCCAAGCAAACTTCTGTACCGCCTACCTTCCAAAAGGTGGTCCTTTTTCTACTTGTAGACTTTGCAGTTTTTGTTCTCTCAGAGCTCTGATTTCTTGGATGTCCTGAGTAGTTTGAGAACGATCTAGCTGTGTTCAGGAAGGAGACAAGCTCAGGGTCCTCCTCCTCCTAAGTTTCCTAGTTTTAGAAGGTTATTCATGAATCATCTTGATCCTTTGATAAAATTCAAAAATTATCTCACCTAGAACCTTCATTCAGCATAAAATGGATCTACTGTAATTCTAGTCTGTTCTCATGACTTGACATATTGATAAATAATCAGAAAAAGTCTCCTCAGAAGAAAGAATCATCAGTATATTTTGACTAGAACTTCATTTATTTCTTAAGGTCTCATAGGACTGTATTTTGGAGGTTCTAACTTCTAAATTGGTATCCTACAGACATAGTCTTACTATAGATCCATTTTCTCTGAGGCTTTTATTTAAAAATGTTGCACACTCTTTCTTTTAATTGTACATTAATTTAGAAGCAAATCAATTAATGAGAGAAATTTAAAGGAAGAATTTTCAGGATTTTTCAAGATATTCTTAAGATGTGTCAAAGTATTCTTTAATATATTACAGAGCTATTTTTGTATTTTAGGCAAAACTGACTGCTCAGGTTGACTAGTACTGCAAGCTTATGGGGACAGATGAAAAATGAACTGCTCTCTAATACATAATATTTTATTATGAACTTGAGCCAAAAAGAAATATCAAAACTAATGGTTCAAGGGGCACCTGGGTGGCTCAGTGGGTTAAAGCCTCTGCCTTTAGCTCAGGTCATGATCTCAGGGTCCTGGGATCGAGCCCTGCATTGGGCTCTCTGCTCAGCGGGGAGCCTGCTTCCTCCTCTCTCTCTGCCTGCCTCTCTGCCTACTTGTGATCTATCTGTCAAATAAATAAATAAAAATCTTAAAACAAAACAAAACAAACCCTAATGGTTCAAAAGTTAAAAATCAATAAGCTTTGCACATTCACACACATATATATGTACTATATATGTAATATATAGTTATATACATATAAATGGAGCACTTGAATAAAAGATATATTAAAAAGAACATAATTCACCCATATTTTTGGTCAAGTAGCACTAAAACAAAAGGAAAGAACAGGTTAACAAAGAGCAAATTGAAAAAAGAAATTGACAGGAAAATTTAGTAATGTATATCAAAAACCTTAATAATGTTAATATATACTAAAATTTTAATAATTAATGATATCTTTAAGTTTTGTAATCCAGGAATGCTGCGGTTCTAAGAACAAACAGCAGTGTATGCAAGGATTCTCAATCCCCTTAAATTCTTCCTGTAAGACAAAGAATCACCAAATTCAGTGATTCAGTGTTTGAATCATGTGAAATTATGAATATATGTATGTATATATGTATATATGTGTACATATATTGTATAAATGCAATTTTTAAAAAGATTGTATTTATTTATTTATTTATTTATTTATTTTAAAGATTTTATTTATTTGAGAGAGAGAGACAGTGAGAGAGAGCACGAGCGAGGAGAAGGTCAGAGAGCGAAGCAGACTCCCCATGGAGCTGGGAGCCTGATGCGGGACTCAATCCCGCGACTCCAGGATCACGCCCTGAGCCGAAGGCAGTCGTCCAACCAACTGAGCCACCCAGGCGTCCCAAAAGATTGTATTTATTTGAGAGAGAAAAAAAAAACACAAACAGGGAAGGGGGGCAGAAGGAGGGGAAGAAGCACACTCCCACTGAGAAGGGAGCCCAATGTGGACTCGATCTCAGGACCCTGGGATCATGACCTGAGCTGAGGGCAGATGCTTAACCAACTGAGACACCCAGGTGCCTTGTATATATGTAATTTTTAAGAACTGTTTAAAAAAGATTACGAAAATAGTAATCATTCAGAAAGTCCCAATAAACTCAATTTAACACTTTTGTTTGGCTACTTAGTCAGTGCCCCTTCTAACTAATACAAATGGAGTATATTACAATTTAATTTGGGGATGTTATGACAAATTATTATTATTTTTTTTATTTGACAGATAGATCACAAGTAGGCAGAGAGGCAGGCAGAGAGAGGAAGGGAAGCAGGCTCCTGCTGAGCAGAGAGCCCGACGCGGGGCTCGATCCCAGAACCCTGGGACCATGACCTGAGCCGAAAGCAGAGGCTTTAACCCACTGAGCCACCCAGGTGCCCCTGTTATGACAAATTATTAATGGATGAGCCAGAGCAGTTATCTCTTAAAATTTCCTTACCTCCTAACCTTTCTGTCTTTTCAAGAATGAGTCTGTAATGTAGATAAGGAGAAACTTTGTATAAGGACAGACCCCTGAACAGACTTGGTTGGAGTAAAACGCCACATAGTTCTGCAGCAAGCACAGGAACATTTCCAATGTTCTGTGTGTCCAGTGAGTTTAACATACAAAGCTCCCCAGATGCTTCCTCTTTGGGGAAAAAAGAGCATGCACAGAACACACGGAGTCCTGCCATATATTTTAGCCATAACTGACAGTGCGTATACTCAAATGATTGAAGCCACTTACTGTTTTTGTACGCCACCTGTTACCATATATTTCATGTAATTAGTGCTTTAAATGAAACAACTCAAAAGCCCTTTTCTAACTTGCAAAGTGAAAGATCAAATAATTGTTAAGTTAGAGAGTTAGCATCAAATCAGTGTAATTAGGTATTACCTAATAATTGAGTCCCGGCATGGTGCACAAAAATTATCTACAGTCCATTATCTTTGGAACATACAGTATATATGAGACTACAAAACCAATATTATAAATCTACTGAACTGTAATCTTCCCCTTTCTCTACTATGCAGTTGCTTAAAGAAAATTAAGTCCTCAATTTTCTCTCTCATTTTCTTTTTAGACATTGAGGAAGTGTGATAAATATTCCATTTCATTTCCATGATGTGATCTTCAGAACCACAGCCCGACTGAAGGGGAAAATGACTTTATACCACTCATACTGGCTGTTTTCATAGATGTAAATCCTGGAAGTAGGCACTACTGATGGGCAAGTCACTGCCTGGAATTATCCCACTGTCATGCTTTGCTTAACCATCACGATATTTCAGACATTGGGAAATTTTATGAATCATTCCTATTTCTTGACTTCTCCTGAAAATCAAACAAATCTTTCAGTACGGATCTTCATTCCCATATAGCAACAAGCAGCTGGATGCAATTCCTATCAGCCACAATCTCCGCCATTTCTGTTACTTTATGACCACTGCACCTCACTGATTCAAATAGCCTATAGGCATTGGAATTTTAGTCTCTTACGGTCAATTATCTACATTTTCTGGCATGGCTGCTTTTTTCCCATGACTTGGACCCTGGCACAATTAGAATAAAGCAATTACCTATTCTCCTACATCTATAATTGGCATTTCCTATTTGCTTCTTGCTTCCTTATCAATTTTATATTGATTAACTAGATTCATGCAGCATGTGATACTGAAGAGTACATAATGATAAGGTAAGAGACTGACATCTCATTTTATTGATGGTCAAAACAGAAATGCACCCACAGTTTGGATTAGGATATGCTTTCTGGCCCCTTGCCTCTGGAGCCTGAAACCTTAACACCAATGTTGTCTGTATGTCTCTTGTTTGGTCCACAGAATGACTTACCCCATGTAGGCAACCCCTTGGACAAAACTGTGATTCAGGGTTTTTGTTTTTGTTTTTGTTTTTTGAATCTTTAATTATAAGTACTGAATCCCTTCTAAATCTCTTTGATGCCAGACTTTAAATTGAAATACCATCATCATCATAATTTAAAATAATCAATTAAAATCCCATAGTAGTTTCCTTTAAAGACACATTTTTTAGTTTTAGTTTTTTAAGTGTTATAGTGCTAAAAATGTCATTCATCTGAAGATGGTAAGCTTTCTATAATAAATATATGCAACATGTAAAAATAATATGTGCCTAATTCCTTGCCTCTATAAATTTGAATCCGCCCCTCTTCATTTTCCATTATTTCCTACAATATTTGAGATAAAAAACAGGAGTAGCATTGAAAGATAATTGTTTAAAAGTGACCAAACCAAAGAACTGTGATGAGCTTCTCTATTCTATTCTCCTCAGCATATAATTTGTTTTATTATATGACATGATAATTAAATGCATTAAAACTCTGATCTTTGATCTACATTTTTTTATTTATCCCTTTAGTTTTCTTAGTTGTGCAAAAATGAGTTTTATTTCATTTTTTAATTTCCTTCTTGACAGATTGCCAGATGGAAATCATTTCAATAATATGAAGTGAAAATCGGAAAGAAAAAAAAATTCAAGTTCCTAGAAGAATTATCAGGGAACATATATATGTGTCTTAAAAACAAATACAGCCATAAACACACACTCATATGCAAGTCCATTTCTCAAAAATATTTACTATTGATAATTTGTGTATTTTTATATCCTTACTCGAGATATTAAGGTTTGTTTCTTTCACTCAGTGATATGTCTTAGCCATCTCTCCATGTTAAAACATGTAGAGCTACCATATTCTTAATGACTACAAAGCATTTAATTGCATGACAAATAATTGCATGACAAACCTACATTTGTGAAACTGCCTCTGGTAGAATGTGGGTTGTTTTTCTTTTCTGTTTTTGGCTATGACCAATTTTAAGTGAATATATTTGTGCATATATCTTTTCACATTTGTAAGAGGTAAAATGGGGATGAATAATTTGAAGAATGGCTGGGTCAGACTTTTGGCAAATATAACAGTTTAACAACGGCCTCTGAAAACATTTTATTACTTTCACTCTGACCATCTCTGCATCAGTAGAGTATGTTCGCCTCTCCATAATTTTGTGAACACTGAGTGTTGTCCATTACATGAGACTTTTAGACTTTATTTCATAAGTTTGTGCCACTTGTATTTTTTATTGTTTATAAAGATTTTGGTACAGTTTTCTCTTTCACAGTAAGACCTATTAAAACACCTAAAAGTGAGCATTATTTTAAACACTGTATCTTAAAAAGTGATAAATACTAATCAAGAAAGAAAATTACTAAATTAGATTTTAAATTAAAGACTGTAGTCAGAAATAAAGAAGGGTATTACATCATTCTTAAAGAGTCTAGCCACCAACAAGATCTAACAATTGTAAATATTTATGTCCCCAATATGGGAGCAGCCAACTACATAAGACAACTGTTAATCAAGATAAAGAGTCATATTGATATGACTACATTAATAGTAGGGGATCTTAAGACACCACTCTCAGTAATAGACAGGTCATTCAAGCAGATAATCAATAAAGAAACAAGAGCACTGAAGGACACGTTGGACCAGAGGGACCTCATAGATGTATGCAGAATGTTCGACCCTAAAACAACAGAATACTCATTCTTCCCGAGCATATATGGAACTTCCTCCAGAACAGACCATATACTGGGTCACAAATCAGGGCTCAACTGATACCAAAAGATTAAGATTATTCCCTGCATATTCTCAAACCACAATGCTTTGAAACTTGAACTCAACCACAAGAAAAAGTTTGGAAGGAATTCAAACACTTGGAAGCTAAAGACCACCCTGCTTAAGAATGTTTGGATTAACCAGGAAATCAAAGAAGAACTTAAACAATTCATGGAAACCAATGAGAATGAAGACACATTGATCCAAAACCTATATGATATGGCAACGGTAGTCCTAAAGGGGAAATACATAGCCATCCAAGACTCACTCAAAAAAATTCAAAAATCCAGAATATGTCAGCTCTCTTTATACCTTAAAGAACTGGAGAATCAACAACAAATTAAGCTGACCCCACACACAAGAAGGGAAATCATCAAGATTAGAGAAGAGATCAATGAGATAGAAACTAGAGATACAGTAGAGCACATCAATGAAACTAGAAGCCGGTTTTCTGAAAGCATCACTAACATCAATAAACCACTGTCCAAACTAATCCAAAAGAAAAGAGAGAGGACCCAAATTAATAAAATTATGAATGAAAAGGGAGAGATCATTACTAACATCAAGGAATTAGAAACAATCATCAGAAATTATCAACAGTTATATGCCAATAAGTTAAGCAACCTAGACAAAATGGATGCATTCCTGGAAAACTATAAACTTCCAAAACTGAATCAGGAAGAAATTGACAACCTGAAGAGACCAATATCTAGTAACGAGGCTGAGGCTGTGATCAAAAACCTCCCAAAAAACAAGAGCTCAGGACCTGACAGATTCCCTGGAGAATTCTATCAAGCATTCAAAGAAGAAATAATACCCATTCCCTTGAAGCAGTTTCAAAAAACAGAAGGAAAACTTCCAGACTCTTTCTATGAAGCCAGCATTACCTTGATCTCAAAACCAGGCAAAGACCCCACCAAAAAACATAATTTCAGACCAATATCCTTGATGAATATTGATGCCAAGATCCTCAACAAGATCCTAGCTAATAGGATCCAACAGTACATTAAAAAGATTATCTATCATGACCAGGTGGGATTTATCCATGGGATGCAAGGTGGTTCAATATTCACCAATCAATCAGTGTGACAGAACAAATCAATAAGAGAAGAGAGAAGAACCACATGGTCCTCTCAATTAATGGAGAAAAAGCATTTGACAAGATACAGTATCAGTTGTGGATTAAAATGATTCAAAGTATAGGGACTGAGGGAACATTCCTCAACTTCATAAAATGTACCTATGAAAAACCCACAGCTAATATCATCCTCAATGGGGAAAGGCTCACAGCCTTCCCTTTGAGATCAGGAACATGACAAGGATGTCCACTCTCACCACTGTTATTCAACATAGTACTAGAAGTCCTAGCAACAGCAATCAGACAACGAAAAGAAAAAAAAGAAAAGGTATTCAAATTGGCAAAGAAGAAGTTAAACTCTCTCTTCGCAGATGACACGATACTTTATATAGAAAACCCAAAGCACTCCACCCCCAAACTATTAGAACGCATACAGCAATTCAGTAATATGGCAGGATACAAAATCAATGTACAGAAATCACTTACTTTCTTATACACTAACAAAGAAAAAATAGAAAAAGAACTTAGAGAATCGATTCCATTTACTATAGCACAAAGAACCATAAGACACCTGGGAATAAACCTAACCAAAGGTGTAAAGGACCTGTACTCCAAGAACTACAGAACACTCACCAAAAAAATTGAAGAAGACACAAAAAAATGGAAGAGCATTCCATGCTCATGGATCAGAAGAATAAACATTGTTAAAAATGTCTGTACTGCCTAGAGCCATCTATACTTTCAATGCCATCCCGATCAAAATTCCACTGGCACTTTTCAAATGAGCTGGAACAAACAATCCTGAAATTTGTATGGAACCAGAAAAAAAACCCGAATTGCTACGGAAATGCTGAAAAAGAAAAACAAAACTGTGGGCATCACATTTTCTGATTTCAAGCTATATTACAAAGCTGTGATCACAAGACACTGGCACAAAAACAGACACATAGACCAGTGGAACAGAGAAGAGAGCCCAGATATGGACCCTCAACTCTATGGTCAAATAATCTTCAACAAAGCAGAAAAAAACAGTGGAAAAAAGACAGTCTCTTCAATAAACAGTGCTGGGAAAATTGGACAGCTATGTGTAGAAGACTGAAACTTGACCGTTCTCTTACACCATACACAGAGATAAACTTGAAATGGATAAAAGACCTCAACGTGAGGCAGGAATCTATCAAAATCCTAGCGGAGAACATAAGCAGTAAGTTCTTCAACATCTGCTACAGCAACTTCTTTTAAGACATGTCTCCAAAGGCAAAGGAAAAAAAACTGAAAATGAACTGTTGGGACTTCATCAAGACCAAAAGCTTCTGCACAGCAAAGGAAACAGTCAACAAAACAAAGAGGCAACCTACGCAATGGGAGAAGATATTCTCAAATGACACTACAGACAAAGGGCTGGTATCTAATATCTTTAAAGAACTCCACAAACTCAATACACACAAAACAGGTAATCACATCAAAAAATGGGCAGAAGACATGAACAGACACTTCTCCAAAGAGGATATACAAATGGCTAAGAGACACATGAAAAAATGTTCATCATCATTGGCCATCAGGGAGATTCAAATCAAAACCACATTGAGGTACCCCCTTACACTAGTTAGAATGGCCAAAATTAACCAGACAGTAATCAACAAGTGTTGGAGGAGATGTAGAGAAAGGAGAACCCTCTTACACTATTGGTGGGAATGCAAGTTGGAGCAGCCGCTTTGGAAAACAGTGGGGAGATTCCTTAAGAAATTAAAAATAGAGCTACCCTATGACCCTGTCATTGCACTACTGGGCATTTACCCCAAAGATACAGATGTAGTGAAAAGAAGGGCCATCTGCACTGCAAGGTTCATAGCAGCAATGGCCACAGTAGTCAAACTGTGGAGAGCACCAAGATAACCTTCAATAGACAAATGGATAAAGAAGATACGGTCCATATATACAATGGAGTATTATGCCTCCATCAGAAAGGATGAATACCCAACTTTTGTATCAACATGGATGGGACTGGAAGAGATTACGCTGAGTGAAATAAGTCAAGCAGAGAGAGTCAATTATCATATGGTTTCACTTATTTGTGGAGCATAAGGAATAACACAGAAGACATGGGGAGATGCAGAGAAGAAGTGAGTTGGGGGGAAATTGGAGGGGGAGACAAACCATGAGAGACTGTGTACTCTGAGAAACAAACTGAGGGTTTTGGAGGGGAGGTGGGTGGGAGGTTGGGTGAGCCTGGTGGTGGGTATTATGGAAGGCATGTATTACATGGAGCACTGGGTATGGTGCCTAAACAATGAATTTTGGAACACTGAAAAAAAAATTAATTTAATTTAATTTTTAAAAATGAAATACTTGTAAACCCCACAAAAAAGATAGAAAACTACCAGTATCTAACCATTATAATTTGACTAAACTAATTGAATATTTTAAGTCACTTCATATCTTACTCCCCACCATTTTAGACTTGATGGTTTGTGTCCTTTGCAACACATGCTATTTCCTTTAATATTTGAAATACCAGTTTGAATGTACATAAAACCTTAATTAACGTCTAAGTCCTGAAGAGTTTCTTTGTCTCCTCTGACTTGACTGTTAAATGCTTCATTGTCCCACTTTTTGGTTACTTTCTCTTAATCTACCCCAGTAATTGTAGTCATTTATGTGTGTGGCTCTTGCCAAAAAGCTGGAATTCACTTTTTTAAATACATATTTATCTCTTTGTTTTTTTTAAAAGAAAGATTGTGCCTAATCACATAATTTTTCCATTATACTAAACTTAAATGAATTAAAATATATAACGAAGAGTAGTCTGTAGATGTTTTTAAGGACTTTACACTGTAATTTTTCCTTACATGTGGAATCGTAGTAAGTGAATTCTCTAGAACTAAATTAGAAGGCTTTTCATACCAAAATAGCAAGATATTAAGATTTCTAAATACAGGGAAATAAAAACAAATAGCAAGCTATTGAGATTTCTAAATACAGGACAAAAAACAAAACAAAACAAGACAAAACCAAAAACTGCAAAAATGGCTTTTACCTTTGGGATCAAGATGTGTTAAATAACTTCAGACATTAGGAAAAAATTGTTTAAAACAGAAGAACAATTGTTGGACATGGAAATAGTTTGGTGATATCAGAATCCCAGTAAAAATCAAATAAAAAATAGAATAAAGCTTTAGTAATATCAGGAAATTGGTGGATTTCTGTGATATTTCTAAATTCATTTCCTGAACATACCTTAATGTGTTTTAAAGCTGTGTTCATTCTTTAACACATGATTCCAAATGTTTTTCATCATATTAGCATAATAGCATCATATTTGCTTCTCAAACCTACCTCCTAATGTTTAAATATCCTTTGCTCCTAAATATAGATCTTTTTAAAAAAAGTTCTAAGTCATCCTTTAGTCAAAATTTTTCATTTTAAGTACAATTACTTCAGCTTTTCCTGTTTTTGCTTCAAATCTATGCTATTTAATGGGGGAAAATGAGCTATTTCTTATGAATAATGAGTGGTCAAACTTTAATAAATGAGCAGTTGCTTTCATAGATCATTGTATGACCACTGCAGAAAATTTTGGAGGCACACTAACAGTGCTAAAAAGCTGAAAACAAAAAAGCAAAAATATTGTAGAAGGAGTCTAAGAATGGCATTTATTGTCACTATATAAGGAGTTCAGTGATATAGAATAGTTTATTCACTGTGGTGTATATAGCTTTGTTAAACAAAATAATTTCATAAAAACCTCTAGCTTTACCTCATTCTTGAACTAAGATATTTATCTTTTTCTGAACAAAAGTAATTGAATAAGAAAATAAGGATTCAACATACTCAACCATTGATACACTTAAATCTTTCTTTCAAAATGAATTTTATGTTACTCTTCTCTGACAACATTCTTGGGGAAGCATACACAAAAATAGACTCAATGGGTTAAGGACCTAAATGTGAGACCTGAAACCATAAAACTCCTATAAAAAAACACAGGCAGCAATTTTTTTTTTTACATTAGCCATAGCAACATGTTCTAGATAGGTCTCTCAAGGCAAGGCAAACAAAAGCAAAAATAAACTATATGGAAACAAAAACCTTTTCACAGCGAAGGAAATTCACCAACAAAATGAAAAGACAGCCAAATGAATAGAAGACATTTGCCAATGAAACATATGATAAGGGGTTAGTATCTAAAATATATAAAGAACTTGTACAACTCAACACCAAAAAATCCTCAAATAATCCAATTACAAAATAGGCAGAGGTCTTGATTAGGCATTTTTCCAAAGGATACATACAGATGGGCAAAAGATACATGAAAAGACATTCTACATCACTCATCATCAGCAAGATGTAAATCAAAACATCAAGGAGTTATCTTTTATACCTGCCAGAGTGGCGGAAGTCAAAATGACAAGATATAAGAAGTGTTGCCAAGGATTTGGAGGAAAAGATACCCTCATGCACTCTTGGTAGAAATGTTAATTGGTGAAGCCACTATAGAAAACAGTATGGCAGCCTCTCAAAAAATTAACAATTCTCTATGATTCAGTAATTACATTTTTTACCCAAAAGGAAAAAAAAACACATTACTTTTAAAAGATATATGTACCCTAAGTTTATTGCAGCATTATTTACAACAGGCAAGATATAGAAGCAACTCTAGTATCCACTGACAGATGGATGGATAAAGAAGAGTCGTGCACACACACACACACACACACACACACACACGCACGCAGGTGCACATGAATATTACATAGCCATAAACAAGGAAACAAGGATAAGACCTTGTTATTTGTAAAAACAGGCAGACCTACAGGGTTTATGCTAAGTGAAATAAGTTAGAGACAAATACCAAATACCATATGATTTCACTTATATGTGGAATCTAAGAACAAAACAGATGAATCAACAAAAAGCAGATTCTGACCTATGAAGAGAGAGACAAAACTGATAGTTGCCAGAGGGAAAGGGGTTAGTGTGGTGATACAGGCTTCCAGTTATGAGATGAATACATGATGGGGAAAAAAGGTACAGCACAGGGAATATAGTCAGTTGTACTGTAGTAGTTATATGGTGACAGAAGATAGCTACACCTGTGGGAGCAGACTTGTCAAATCACTACGTGTACACCTGCAAGTCATATAACATCGTGTGCCAACTATACTCAAATTTTAAAAATTTGCTGAAAAAAATTATTTTAACATAATCTGTGTCTGATACTAACAAACACACACCTCTTGGGGAAACACCCATCTAATCTTGAGGATATGTCCAAACTAAATGTCTACGTAAACGCCAGGCCAGGGTGCCTTGGGGGCATAGTCTGTTAAGCATCTGCCTGTGGCTCAGGTCCTGCTTTCGGGGTCTGGGATAGAGCCCCCTGCCAGGCTCCCTGCTCAGTGGGGAGTCTGCTCCTCACTCTCCCTTTCTGCTCCCCCGATTGTGCTCTCTTGTTGGGGTTAATGTAGGGCAAGAAATCAGCCATAATACCTGGCTTGCTAAATGTGACACAGAGGCCACTGGGGGTGATGGCAGGTTTCAGAGAAGGGCATAGGCCTTTGGGATACCAAGGCCTGCATGAACACTCTGACGTAGGAATGCTGTGGAAAACTGCTGTCCCCAAAGCTTTAGTCCAAACAGCCATCCCAGGATCTAAAAGATGTACGCATTGACCCCCAGGGCTATGTTTAGCTGAACTCCTGGAACACTCAGATTAGTTAGCATATCGTATCTTTCATGTAAACAGATCCTCCTACTTCTAGTAAGACCCCTAATCGCATACCACTGTACGGAGAATCAGTGATAAAGTTTTGTGTTATTCTGAAGGACCAATAAAGGTGGGAACAAAGAAGGGTAAAGGGTCTTCATCTCTGCGTGCTGACCCCCTTGCCTTCGTCTCTATCTCACAGCAAAGTTTGGAGTCATCTTTCATCTGTCGGTACTAGAATTGTTGGCCATTCCCGGCACTCTCTTACTCTCTCCCTCTGTCAATCAATCAAATCTTTCATCAATCAAATCTTTAAAAATTAGCAGGTCAAGTCCTTCCATATCAAACTTCCAGTCATCAAATATATTAAATTACGGGCATTCCGGTGTTTTTAAGTTATCCAAAGAGGTACCAATGCCTTCTTGGGACAATACCTTACATGAAGTCATTCCTTCCCAATGCATGGCTTTGGCTTTCTTCCATGTGTTGTCTTAATTGAGACCGGGGTTTATATTTTGTTTCTGCATTTGTTTCTTGGAAAACACTCAGGATCTTAGCTTGGGCTCATTTTCAGGTATATGATCATGGAAAATTCAGCAGAGTGGTTAAAAGTCCAGGCTTAATTCAAATAGTTCTACATTTGCATTCTAGGCATGCTATTTACTAATACAAGCTTTAGCGACACACATAGTTGGTCTGAGTAAAGCTTCTTCACCTATAATATGTTATGTTTATGTATAGTTTTAAACACTAAATGAGAAACACATGTGAATGATTGGTACAGTACTGGGAATGTATTAAGTGCCCAATAAATGTTACCTAGTAGTATTTTTTGCTGTTTTTATGAGGTATCTTGGGTAGAACTCAACACCTTAATGGTGGCCCCACTGGACCCATATTTCAGGATCTGCTCCCTTGTTTGAACAGGATAGTTTTGTTCTCTCCCCAGTCCCTGAATAAGAGAATGAGGACAAAGAGATGAAGTCTTACAAACCTTGTGTGTTCCCCACAGGAACAACACAATTTTGCCCACATAATAAGATCACATCTCATATGTATAAAAGGAGGACCATAATCTTCCCACACTAACTGGCTCTGAATGTGGTATCAGAAGACATAATGAGACAAAAACAAATGACGTTTCCCTTGACACGTTCAGTGCCTTCAAAATGCATACCAGTGTATCAAATGTATACAGAGTGGTTATGTATTACAGAAAGAAATGGCTTGCGTTCATGTAGGAGGTGGAATTTTCCTTCAAGCGTGTCTGTGGTTGGCTATCAACTATAGGAGAATATAGTATATTCCTGGCTATAGTGAAATCAACAAAGTTACATAATGCTGATGATTAATCCTTTTTTTAAAATTAGTTTCAGAGGGAGAAATTAGTGATTCATCAGTTGCATATAACACACAATGTCATTACACCACGTGCCCTCTCTAATGCCCATCACCCAATTATCCCTTCCCACTACCTACCTCCCCTCCAAAAACCCTCAGTTTGTTTCCTAGGTTTCAGTGTCTCTTATTTTTGCCTTCCTATTTTCATTTTATTTTATCTTTCCTTCCCTTCCTCATGTTCATTTGTTTTGTTTCTTAAATTATACATATGCATGAAATCATATGGCATTTGCCTTTCTCTGACTTATTGAGAGAGAGAACACAAGTAGGCAGACAGGCAGGCAGAGAGAGAGGGGGAAGCAGGCCCCCCGCTGAACAGAGAGCCCAACGTGGGGCTTGATCCCAGGACCCTGAGATCATGACCTTAGCCGAAGGCAGAGGCTTAACCTACTGAGCCACCCAGGTGCCCCAAGATCTCATTCTTCTTGATGGCTGATTAGTACTCCTGTGTGTGTTGGGGTGTGTGTATGGGTGTATCACATCTTCTTTATCTATTCATCTGTTGATGGACATCTAGGTTCTTTCCATAGTTTGGCTATTGTGGACATTGCTGCTATAAATATTGGGTTGCATATGCCCCTTCAAATTACTATGTTTGTATCCATTGGATTAAAACCTAGTAGTGCAATTACGGGTCATAAGGTAGTTCTATTTTTAACTTTTTCGGGAACCTCCATACTGTTTTCCACAGTGGCCTCACCATCTTGCATTCCCACCAACAGTGTAAGAAGGTTCTCCTATCTCTGCATCTTCACCGACATCTGTCATTTTCTGAGTTGTTAATTTTAGCCATTCTGAACTGTGTGATGTGATATCTTATTGTGGTTTTGATTTGTATTTTCCTGATGCTGAGTGATGTGGAACATTTTTTCATGGGTCTGGTGGCCATTTGTAGGTCTTCTTTGGAGAAACAGACATTTCATGTCTTCTGTCCTTTTCTTGACTAGATTTTTGTTTTTGGAATACTGAGTTTGCTAAGTTTGATAGATTGTGGATTCTAGCTCTTTACCTGGTAAGACATTTGCAAATATCTTCTCCCATTCCATAGGCTGCCTTTTATTTTTATTAACTGTTTCCTTTGCTGTGCAAAAACTTTGTATTTTGATGCAGTCCCAATAGTTCACTTCTGCTTTTGTTTCTCTTGCCTTTGGAGATGTCCAGCAAGAAGTTGCTGCAGCGTAGATCAAAGAGGTTTCTGCCTATGTTCTCCTCTAGGATTTTTATGGACTCCTGCCTCACACTGAGCTCTTTCATCCATTTTGGTGTAAGAAAGTAGTCCAGTTTCATTCCTCTGCATATGGCTGTCCAATTTTCCCAACACTATTTGGCATCACATTTCCAGACTTCAAACTGTATTACAAAGCTGTAATCATCAAGACAGCATGGTACTGGCATATAAATAGAAACACAGATCAATGGAACAGAATAGAAACAGAACCCAGAAATGGACCCTCAACTCTATGATCAACTGATCTTCAAAAAAGCAGAAAAGGAGATCCAAAAAGACAGTCTCTTCAACAAATGGTGCTGCTGGTCCATCTTAAAGTCATTAGCTGATCCACAGATCAAATTACACAGGTTGTTCCGTAAATCATCAGTTAATTTAGCGTAAAAGCTAAGCCAATCTAACACATTGATGACACTAGATAATTCACCTTCTAAAGTATTTGAGAACAATTTTAGCCTCTGGCCTAGAATGGTAAATGACTAACAGTCTTCAAATCAGAGAATCAAAGGGTGACTTTTACATTTGGAGAGAACTGCAGATTATTTTTGATTGTCTTTTAAAAATAAATCTTGAGTCTTTTGGAAAATTTGGAGCAATTTCATACATTATGCTCCAAAGTTAAGTTCAAGTGGATACAATAATTAAATGTAAAAAAAAACCACCCACAATTTAAAGTATACCAGAAGTGTGTAAAAGTTTCTCTACCCCGTGAATGGCCTATGTTCAAAATCAATAAACAATAAATATATGTGATTTTTTATCAAAATGATGGATTTAAAAGTCTTGGCAAGGCAAATGCAATCATACAAAAAAGACAAATATAAAACTGAGAAAAAATATTTGCAATTTATATTGCATACACAATGTTAATATGTCTAATACATGAATGTGCTCTGATAATATAAAAAACAATGTTTTAGAACAATGGATCAAAATAATGATCAGTTAGTTCATAGTAAAAATACAAATGGCTCTATGAAAAAGTGATATATGCACGAATCTTCTGACTAAAAAATTCCATTTGTAGAAACCTACTGCTGCTATATCCTGCCAAATATTAAAAGATTTATATTCATCACCAAATGAATACTCACCAAATAACTTTTTTTTTAGGATTCTTTTTTTCTTTTTTGGCCTTTTAATACAGTGAATGATGCTAATTAACTTTTGAATGTTAAACCAACCTTGCATTGCTGGGATAAACCCTGCTTGGTCATGATATGTTACTTTTTATTTATCATTGGATTCAATTTGCTAATATTTAGTTAAGGATTTTTGCATCCATATTAATGAGGGGTATTGGACTATAGTTTTATTGTAATGCCTTTGTTTGGTTTTAGTATCAGGGTAATTGCTGGCCTCACAAATTAGGTTGGGATAGTATTCTTTCTTTTTTTCTGTTTTTGTTTTCTGGTAAAATTGGTATTGTTTTCTGGTAGAATTGGTATGATTTCTTCCTTATGTGTCTCATAGAATTTACTAGTGAAGCCATCTACTAAATGACTAATTTTAATAGTAAAATACCGGCAATGATCCATCAGTAGACTGAATAAACTATTGTATTATATAGACCCATAAAGAACACAAAGAAGTTTTAAAAATTATATAACAGGGAAATGGATATGTAATAATATGCTACTGTTTATATAAGTAAGGGGAAAATGTGATTATATGTAAGTCTGAATTTTTAATTAAATAATGAAAACATAAATAATAACTTTTGAAATCTTTAGCAAGAGGCAGGAAACAGGGTATATATGACAGGGTGAAAATCTAGACTCCTTAGACCAAACTTGTTTTATAGATTTGAATCTGGAATCACATAAACATTTTCACATAATTATAATTTTTAAAGTTAATCTTTGAAAAATCTAAAATAACATGAAACAAAGAAAACTAAATATGTATTCAGTTGTCGGCAAACTGAATATAATGATTTTAATTTGATTAGCTACTGCCAAAGGGATAAAAGAATGAAACAAAAATACCTTAAACTACTTTTGTAATCAATTGTTATAAGTAGCGTCAGTATAGATAAGAGATTTTGTATGTATATTACAGAATAAAATGCATGAGTAAATATGTGGAATTCTAAGGCTACCATTTCAGGTATTAAGAGTTAGAATTTTCTTTCTTTTTCAATATCCCTTTGGCTATTCGAGGTCTTTTCTCGTTCCATATAAATTTTAATATTATTTGTTCCATTTCTTTGAAAAAGATGGATGGTACTTTGATAGGAATTGCACTAAATGTGTAGATTGCTTTAGGTAGCATAGACATTTTCACAATATTTATTCTTCCAATCCAGGAGCATGGAACATTTTTCCATTTCTTTGTGTCTTCCTCAAAGTTGGTGGCATCACAATTCCGGACTTCAAGCTTTATTACAAAGCTGTCATCATCAAGACAGCATGGTACTGGCACAAAAACAGACACATAGACCAATGGAACAGAATAGAGAGCCCAGAAATAGACCCTCAACTCTATGGTCAACTAATCTTTGACAAAGCAGGAAAGAATGTCCAATGGAAAAAAGACAGCCTCTTTAATAAATGGTGTTAGGAAAATTGGACAGCCACGTGCAGAAAAATGAAATTGGACCATTTCCTTACACCACACACAAAAATAGACTCAAAATGGGTTAAGGACCTCAATGTGAGAAAGGAATCCATCAAAATCCTTGAGGAGAACACAGGCAGCAACCTCTTTGACCTCAGCCGCAGCAACATCTTTCTAGGAACATCGCCAAAGGCAAGGGAAGCAAAGGCAAAAATGAACTTTTGGGATTTCATCAAGATCAAAAGCTTTGGCACAGCAAAGGAAACAGTTAACAAAATCAAAAGACAACTGACAGAATGGGAGAAGATATTTGCAAACGACATATCAGATAAAGGACTAGTGTCCAAAATCTATAAAGAACTTAGCAAACTCAACACCCAAAGAACAAATAATCCAATCAAGAAATGGGCAGAGGACATGAACAGACGTTTCTGCAAAGAAGACATCCAGATGGCCAACAGACACATGAAAAAGTGCTCCATATCACTCGGCATCAGGGAAATACAAATCAAAACCACAATGAGATATCACCTCACACCAGTCAGAATGGCTAAAATCAACAAGTCAGGAAATGACAGATGCTGGCGAGGATGCGGAGAAAGGGGAACCCTCCTACACTGTTGGTGGGAATGCAAGCTGGTGCAACCACTCTGGAAAACAGCATGGAGGTTCCTCAAAATGTTGAAAGTAGAACTGCCCTATGACCCAGCAATTGCACTACTGGGAATTTACCCTAAAGATACAAACGTAGTGATCCAAAGGGGCACGTGCACCCGAATGTTTATAGCAGCAATGTCCACAATAGCCAAACTATGGAAAGAACCTAGATGTCCATCAACAGATGAATGGATAAAGAAGAAGTGGTACATATACACAATGGAATACTATGCAGCCATCAAAAGAAGTGAAATCTTGCCATTTGCGACAACATGGATGGAACTAGAGCGTATCATGCTTAGCGAAATAAGTCAAGCGGAGAAAGACAACTATCATATGATCTCCCTGATATGAGGAAGTGGTGATGCAACATGGGGGCTTAAGTGGGTAGGAGAAGAATCCATGAAACAAGATGGGATAGGGAGGGAGACAAACCATAAGTGACTCTTAATCTCACGAAACAAACTGTGGGTTGCTGGGGGGAGGGGGGTTGGGAGAAGGGGGGTAGGGTTATGGACATTGGGGAGGGTATGTGCTTTTGGGTAAATTGGAAGGGGAAGTGAACCATGAGAGACTATGGACTCTGAAAAACAATCTGAGGGGTTTGAAGTGGCGGGGGGTGGGAGGTTGGGGTACCAGGTGGTGGGTATTATAGAGGGCACAGCTTGCATGGAGCACTGGGTGTGGTGAAAAAATAATGAATACTGTTTTCCTGAAAATAAATAAATTAGAAAAAAAAAAGAAAAAAAAAGAGTTAGAATTTTCTGTTTGGGAGAAAAAAAGAAAAAATACAAAATAGAAGGGGTTAAACAAAATGTTCATGGTTTTGGTTTTGGTTGCAAGGATCAATATAAACTACTGAATGTATTTTATCTTAAAATTCTATTGCCAAGCTCCCGCTCCTGAAAAAATCTGGAAACAATGACCAATCCAATAACAAGGAGCCCTGGTATTTTGAAGATTTAATATCAGGTTTTTTTGTTTGTTTGTTTTGTTTTGTTTTGGCTTAGCTGTATTAGCTCACAAATGTGAAGGTCAGAAACCCGGCAAGCTCAGCTGGGTTCTCTCTACTTAGGATCTCACCAGATTGAATTCAAAGTATTCACATACTCTTGTGAGGTTCTTTTTGTTGCTGCTGGGTTTTTTTTTTGTTTTTTGGTTTTTGTTTTTGTTTTTTTACTGTTTGTTGAACATTTCTTTTCTTTTTTTTAATTACTATGTTCAACTATATCAAGTTTTAAGATCTAAAAGAATCTAAGTTCACTAAAAAATATGGCTTATTTTAGATCTTAATCAAGAAATGGTCAAGAAAATCCAAGAACAACTTCAGGCTTTTTATCAAGAAAATGATAAAAGATTAAAAAGCTTATACTGAAAGGCTCATCAGCCATCCTGAAGAGATTCCCCTGGTGCATTATGGAAAATCTGAGTATACACAGATCAGTAAATTAAATGCTTATATTCAAATGTCTACTAAAGCAACACAAAACAAAATTAAACTTAACTAATTGGTCACCTCCAGATGACACAGAACTAAGTTGTTTTCTTTAATAACTGGTACATAAATGGAAATAAACATTTATTCAGTCTTTCTTATACATACCCTGACACCGGATAACCAAATAGTAGATAAGGTAAAGTTTCTTTGTTAGAAGTATCTCAGTTAATAAACAAAGAAGAAATAAAAGAATGAAAATAGCCTCATTATACAACATTAATATATCCTGAAGGATCTTGGCATTGAACATAAATGCTACTAACAATCACAGAATAGGAAACATCCAAATACCATGGGACTCTTGATGAAAAATCACATTACTGTTTATGAACCTAGTATTACCAAAGGGTGGAAAAATGAGTCTAATTGTGATCACACCTCCAGATCAGCAGACAGGGAGATATGTTAAACTACACCCTAGGGATATAATCAGCAATGTTCAGACTGTGGGAAGCTTTGCAGGATAACCTCTTTGCTGGCTCCTTCAACAATAAATTGCATGTGAAAAAGGAAAAAAAACAACAACAGTGAGCAAAAGAGATGAAAGAAACATCAAAGATTAAAAGAGACGTAAGAGACACTGAACCATCACAAAATGTTGGTGGCGTTTGAATCATTCTTCAAACATATGTGGGAAAAAATAATATTCAAGAGATTACTGGAAATGTGAACATTGAATCAACTTCATATTTAATAGCAAGTAATTATTACACATTTTATGTTTATTAATTGCATTGTGATTGCATGAGAAAAGAATTCTTATCTCTTAGGGTTGCATACAGAAGTAATTATGGATGGAATGGGTATAATTTAGGCCTTGCCTCAAAATAATTCAGATATGGGGAAGTTGGTGGGATAAATAAAACAAAATTGACCATGAATTAATGCTTGTTGAGGCTGGATGAAGAGTACCTGTGTCTTTACTACTCCTTTCTATTTTGTCTATTTTTGGTATTTTCCATAATGAAAGTTGAAAATCAATAAAATAATGTATTTCAGGCCTTTACTTCACAGTTAGCATTGACAAAATAAGCCAGTTCAATTTTGCAAAATAAGAAAAAGTAAACTACATATTATTTTCTGCATAAGAAAACTTGGAATTTTAGGAGCACCTGGGTGGCTCAGTCGGTTAAGTGTCTGCCTTTGGCTCAGGTCATGATCCCAGAGTCCAGGAATCTAGCCCCACGTCGGTCCCTGCTCAGCAGGGGAGTCCGCACCTCTCTCTCCTCCCTGCTTGTGCTCTCTCTCACTATCTCTGTCACTGTCTCTGTCGTGCTCTCTCAAATAAATAAATAAAATCTTAAAAAAAAGAAAATTCAGATTTTAGAGGTTCATAACGTATTAATATGAATAAGAGTATTAAACATTTAATGATATCACTGCTTTTCTTTTGAATTAGTGATTCTTGCTATCATTCTTAGTGTGTAATTCACACAAAATAACCATAATGCTTTAATGCTTTCTAATTTTTATGCTACATTTTCAAAACTCCCCCCTTCCTTTGGACATATTTCAGGATGATGGTTCTAAACCACTCAAGCAGTCCCTGATAACAACCTGTAGTCTTCAATTATTACTAGGGCACCTTAGCATGCACAGAAATCATGTGGTAACTCAGTAGACACTTTGATATTATTCCTGTTTTCTTCACATCTTCATGTCCCCTCCTTTGTCAACATTTTCCCATAACTATTTCCTAAATGCAGAATAAACTATAAACTGATATTTCCAAAATCCAATAATAATTCACAATTTCATCAACCACTAATGGCACACTGTGATGTGACTCACTCTAGCCTCCATGGTAGATCAGATGGTCTCTGGGAAATGCACAACTCCCAACACACTCATGCTAACTGTAGCCTTGTCTCCCTTATCTCACACACACCATGGAATGCATTTGAAAAATATGTTGTCATAAGCTAACGACTTGAAACCAATTTTAAAAATACTATACATTGTTATTAGCAAGAAATTATTGCATAGCCTCTCAGAACTGATAACAGCTCATTACTAGGTCATTAATAGGATTGAAACTTGCCTCAAAAGATAATTTGGTATAGTTGGGTTTTGAAAAACAACAACAAAAAGAAAGTTCCTTAAGTGAAATTCTTAAATTTTAAGCTCACTATGCCCTTTCAAGGGTTACATTTATAAAGGAAAAAATAGTATTTTTATTTTTATTTATTTGCAAAAAAGGAGTCATTACCAGTTGAGGTAGGTGCTGCCCCAAGAGGTAAAAAACAGGAATGATAAACATTGTATTTGAGGCACCTGGGTGGCTCAGTCAGTTAGGCGTCTGCCTTAGACTCAGATCATGATCCTAGGATCCTGGGATGGAGCCCTGCTAAGCAGGGAGCCTGTTTCTCCCTTTCTCTCTACCTGCTGCTCCCCCTGTTTGTGCTCTGTCAAATAAATGAACAAAATCTTTTAAAAAATACACTGTATTCATTCAAAGAGAGAAAAATAAAAGGAAACGTATATACACACACACCCCCAGGGTGATGAAATTAGGCTGCTGATTCAAAGAATAGAGGCTAAAAATGTGCTTCAGTTTTATTCAGCAGAATAAGAAAATGTCTTACTACATTAAAAAAATTAGAGGGTCTTCAATAGAATTCACTGTTAAAAATAATAATAAATTGTTTTAGTCACACTGCATTGCTTCCTGTATTAACCTAAACACCACCGAGGTTTGCAAATCAGGCTGCCTTTAAGATTTTTCCACCAACAATGACTTTCATGGATTTGGGTAACTAATAAGGCCCAGCAAAGCAGAGCTTTGTCATTGTAAACTGTTGACCTATCTGAGAAAAAGAGTTTGATTTTACTAACGCTTCATTAATAATACAGAAATAGAGGCAAGAGAATGAAGGAGGCAGGCTCCTTGGCAGCTGTTTCTGGGAAAACGCCAGATGGGTTCTGTCTCTTGGTGTCTCATCTTTTTTTTTTAAAGAATTCTGAATTGCAAAGCTGCTTTAAGGGGTAAAAATATACAATGTGGTTTATAAAATATATACAAATTATGCCATCACATCTTGGGCTTGCCATACAATAGCATGTTAAACTGAACGTGTCAGTCACACAAGTCCACTTTTCTTTGGTAGCACACCAGGTCACCATGAGGACCAATTATCAGACTTTATCTTATTCCAAGTAACAGTATAAATTGACAGATTAACTGAAAACTGTCTGAATGCAACATGCAGTTGATAATTTGAAATCACATTGCACAAAAGAGAGAACAATTTCATAGGATATGTAGGATACGTATTAAAATTATGCACCAACAATATTTTTGAGAAGGTATCCTCAACCTTTCGATATGAATAAGACCATAATATTCCAGCTTAAAGTTAATCTGGAAGGTGGCTTTTTCGACCACTATGTGCGAAAGGAGTCTGTAAGCTTGAAATTTGTTCCTTGACTATAGGAAGTTGTCAATCTCTTTTAAACTTGCCGATGTGCTTATACAGCTGGTGCCATATTGGGATCTTCACGTTTGGTCCTTTGGGAGAAAAATGATACAAAAACCAGCAAGCACCTTTGTGAAGTTACTTTGCAGCAGACATGGAAGTTAAAATGTCGTTTTCTTAACACATCTCTAGAACTCACTGAAGCTTTTCCCTCAACACCAATAAACCATGTTGATTTTATGAGTGACGATGTCACTCAACTTCTCAAGTAAGAAATAAAACCTTTGCAAGCAAGGAAAGAATAAAACACAATCTTGTGTTATGTGAATTTTTTATGTGCACTTTTAAATGCGCTTGGTGAATTCACTTCTAAAATTCACTGTTAAAAAATGTTCAAGGACACTGAAATTATACTGCAATTTTAAGAGAACCTAACCTATCTTCTTAAGTTGAAATGGTGAAAAATTTTTCTGCAACTGTTGTCTTTTCAGAATAGCTACCTGGAGAACGTAGTAATCAGGAAATTGGGGTACAGCGGATGTATGAATGTCATTAGAATTTCGAAGTTAAAATTTTGAGGTTGCTATTTCACTCTTAGGTTTTCTTACAGATTTCTGTTGATAATTGGGGATTTAAAGAAAACATTCTTCAATAATCTGAGTCATTTATTCTCTTCCCTATCAATGGCATTCACAGAAAGGTAAGGAGTAGTAAAGCACGCTACTGTTGATCTCTATGTTAACAGGGAAGTCCCCCGAGACAACACACAGATAACATCCGAACGTTTGTTTGGAGAAGCACTGAACTGAGGTCACTTTCCAAAACAACAAACTGCTGCTCTCTATGACCCTGAAAGGTTAGAGTTTAGGAATTTCCTGGAGAGACTGTGTTTTGTCTGGTATTTCTCTTAAAAGTATCCAGGGACTCAACTAGCAAGAGTAGGATTATCTCCATCAAAGATGTGAAAAGGGTGTGAGTTTCACAAACCCGCGTGGAGAATTAAAGGTGAAGAAAAGAGAAGTCAGCAAGGAAGAATCATAAACAAAAGAAAAATGCTCCGTTTTGCATTAAACAAGAGTCAAGTAGGTTGTATGTGCCCCTTTGCTGTATGGTGGCTTATTCATTTGCAACAATTCATCTTTTAAAATGTAATACAAGGACTTTGGGTAAACTATCATAAGCATAAATGACACTTCTGCTAGCAGCTAAGATTTCCTTCTGTACTTAGTGTGACTCGATTGATAATATTTGTGGTTGGTAATATTTGTGTATATTCATATAACCCATCAGTAGAACAAAGCTCAAATTCTAGAAATCCATTATAATGCCATAGCAATACCATAGCAAAGCTTTCACCGTGGTTTTTATTTTCTTTCTTCTTCTTCTTCTTCTTCTTTTTCTTCCTGGAGTAGTTTTTTCTGTGTTTAAACAGATCTGCCTGGAGATTATGTTCGGAACTAATCTCTTCCACTCCCTCCTAATCTTATGCTTTAGTTAATAGCTAAACTCCAGACATGTGGTATATTAAAAATAAATACTTTTTATTAGTTATTTCTACCTCAAATATAAATATCTTGAAGAAAACATGAATTTAAAATATATATTTAAAATAGGTCTTTTTTTTTTTTTTTTTTGCAATTTGTCCACTAGCAAATGTCCTGAATTTTTCTGTTTTCTGTTTTACAAAATTCACGGATGATGGGTCAAACTCATCACTCAACTGAATTATCTGCTAAGTAGGACTTTGTCCCAACCCAGGCTTATATTGTTGTTACTCTTGGACTCTATACTCCCAATGTCTTGGCATCATATACAATTTTGGCAGCCAACACCATTATGTGCACTTAACCACTGAATTGTCCTGTGAAGTTAAAATGCCTATTAATGTAGATGCTTTAAACAGGTGGTGCTCATCACATACCAAAGGTCAGAAAATGTCAAGTGGATTAAGTAGAAACAACATCATTACGGCTTTTGGAAGGAGTTAGCTAAGTTTTCTTTTTCTATATGCTACATATACAAAAATGTGTTTTTCTATATAATGAATGATTTGTTATAATTTCTAACACACTCAGCCAAATAGTTTAGCCAAATATGAATTATACCTACATATTTTGGGAAAAAAAAATCCTCGGCCCTTAACAATCAAAAGAAGGTTTTCATAGGTCAGCTGGAGGTTAAGCTACAAATAGTAGATTATGTTGCTAGATGATTTGTGCCTGATGAGGCTTTGTTTTATAATACTTTATCTATGAATTACCATGCAAGGGAAATATACTTTCTGGGAAATGTCCTTTTCCAGACTTCATGCCAGAGAAATGACCCAACACGAAGGAAGATGCTCCAGGGGCTTCTCTGGGACAAATAATGTGAGGATCTCTCATTTGGACAAAATGTTTTTGTAAACTTACGCTGAGAAAAGAATTGTAAGTTTTAGCTGGAGACATACCTATTATTAATAAGCACCTGATTTTTGCCAGGTATTATAATACCTAGGGGCAAATGCAATATTTGATATCAAGGAGATCTGATCAGAAAGTGCACGAAACTAGGTTAAGCAAAAACAGAAGTATAATAAACAGGCAGAAAGCACTGGTACTTAGTGGACATTTCGACCCTGCTGGTGCCCTCAAGAGCTGGGAGATCTCTGAGTCAGGGATGTCACAGCACTCAGCAACTTCCAAGAAACTCAAAATGCATCTTTATATTAAACTTTAAAAATTCATTTTGATTTTGGGGCGTCTGGGTGGCTCAGTGGGTTGGGCCTCTGCCTTTGGCTCGGGTCATGCTCTCAGTGTCCTGGGATCGAGTCCCACATCGGGCTCTCTGCTTGGCGGGGAGCCTGCTTCCCTCTGTCTCTCTGCCTGCCTCTGCCTACTTGTGATCTCTGTCACATAAATAAATAAAATCTTTTAAAAGAAAAAAAATCATTTTGATTTTACATGAAAGTATGCTATTATATTCCTCAGTAGAAAAAAATCTTGGTAGATAATGTTTATTATCATTGGTAGATATCATCTAAACCTTTCTGATAAGAGGAGGTAATGAAAACTCAGGATATAATTTATAACAATATAGCAAAAAATAACAGTAACTACATAAGAAAGCAGTTTTAAGGTTGCATTTAAACAAGAATGTTTAGAACGTTCTAAACTCTAGTTGAAGCTTTTGTTTCTGTTTATTATTAATCTAAGGGTGTAAGTTTATTCCATGGGCTTTCACCTTTAAGGCCTCTCAGAGCAGTACAGACAAGAAAGCTGGTAGCAAAGTCAGCCTCCTGCCCTAAGACGCTTGTCACAGTGTCGTCTGCTTCCTGTGTCATCAGAGTCACACTGATTAGTCACAAGAATTTGCTGAGCCTCATGTTCTCATGTATAAAACTTAGGTAAAGGATGTCTATTTCAGAACATTATGAATACCAAATAAAGACATGTCTATAAAAATAAATAAATGTAATCTTAAATAATAATAAAAAAGGGGAATCCTGGGTGGCTCAGCCGGTTAGACATCTGACTTCGGCTCAGGTCATGATCACAGGGTCCTGGGATGGAGCAGTGGGCTCCCTGCTCATCAGGGAGTCTGCTTCTCCCTCTTCCCCTCCCTCACACTCACGCTCATTCTCTCTCTCTCTTTCACAAAAATAAATAAATAAGTTCTTTAACGAAAACATGTATGTAACACATGGGACCTGGACTGAGGAAACCAGTGGGTAACTGGTAGTTACTGGAATTATTATGATACTTTCATAATCACTATTAAAACCACTAGCAATAACCTTGAATTCAAGGTCAAAACTCTGGCCTTGTGATAACTATGCAATGATACTGAATTATGTCTAACAACATAGTCATTAATATTCATATATAACATGAAACTTAAGAAGAACAAAATAATAGCTATTAATTCTTCTTAACTCTTTTGGTTTTATTTCTAAGATTTCTCACACACTTCACCAATACTTCCGGGACATATAGATCAACTCATTTCTGAGTCATGTAATATATACCCATTTTCATCTGTCAGCTCTTCGTTTTTCTTCCCCTATCAGCCATTCTTCTTGCATATAGAGATGCACACCTCAATTTGGCATGTAATGAAGAATTTTCATACAAGTGTACTAAGAGGCACATTAACTTTCCGATGAAAAAGCTGTTTAAAAAGCCAATTCAAAAACCTACCATAGTAAAACAACAACAACACATGCACACACACACCTTAATCCACAACCATCTGTGTTCCTCCCTTCTCACTATTCTGATCTCTTGAACTCCAGATAATTCAGGATTTATCTATTTCTGGTAATGTAATTTAGATGGGATGGGACACAGGGGACATTGGCTATATACAGTTACAAAGCCAGCTTATCTTTTCCAATATAACCTAGTCAAACTTTTGTTTTTAATATGTAGACTTCATTTATCATATATTTGAAAATATTTTCCCTGTAACATATGAAAATACTCAAATTTTCTAAAACAGATTTCAATGAGAAATATAATTGAACAAGTAAAAGAAGAGCTAATAAGCATATTGTAGAATCAATAAAATTCAAAGAAACATAAAATTATAATTGTTATCCCTAGTACTTATGGACTCCTAAAGATACAAAGTACTACATGACAGAGAAGTGATAGAAAATAGAAAAAAAAATCTAGCCTGAATTTTCAAAGCTAAAATTGCATGGCATTTTTATGCAATCTTGGGTCTTTAGTTTATGCAATACTAAAAAACATTCTTTTTTTCTTACAAAGCTATAAACTTTTCCTTAAAACTGAAACATTTAACTTCACAAAAGAAACATACGATGAGATTTTTAGAAATTTTCATCATCTACTTATGAATAGGAAAATGACCGTGTTACTCTTAAAAAGGTCTTAGCTCTTGATTTTAACTCTGCCTAAATGATGAAATCTATGGGTAAGGACTAAATGGGAAAATAACAAATATTAGAATAGGTTGATTTCTTGATGACCCAGAATAGCGCATTAAGTTTTTTCCTCCTATCTTAATTTCTCCTGACATCATTATTATAATACTAAAGTATTAAAATATGGCAGAATACTACATTATTACTATTTGAGTAGTTTAAAAGCTCTCATTTTCAGTTTAAAACCCTATTTTTTTCATAAATCCTAAGAAAGTATTACTCTATACAACTGGAGTCTATCTCTATGAACAGACAGGGAAAGACAAAGTAAATTTTGAAGCAATACAAGAGAACTTTACTTTTTGCTATAACAATCATCCTGCTGTTTCAGGTGAGCACAATTTTCACAGTAAAAAATGTGAATAATACTTATATTTAATAAAATATATTTTTTGGTTGTTTTATTTATTTGGTTTTTGAGAAAGCCAGAAATAAAGCCAGAGACAGAAAGATACCTGATCATTCATTTCTCTAGTCTTTTTCTGTTTTCATCTTTTTTTCTTCTTTTAAGTCTTCAGAAACCCCATCATGCCTTTTTTTCAGGAGGGAGAAATGTAACATGTACTGATACCTAACAACTCAGAGAGTAAATTTTTTTTTTCTTTTACCCTTGTTGATACTGAGGTACCTAAGTACTTTGGACATCAAGAGAGCTGTGCTCTTAGCAGACACTTTGAATTATCTGAAATGTCCTCGTTTATCTGTGCAGCACTTAAAAATGTCATATAGTGAAAAGACAAAATATAAATCTTTGAAGCAATTAAGTTAGCAGAACACTAAAAATTCCTCTGGACATATCCTAGATTTCAGGCTCGTGCAGATGGTATCGTTTCCCCGGGGTAGACAGAGCACATGTATACAAAGTATGACATACAGTTGTATCAACTATCTATTTATGCAATGCTAACTTGTGACTTTTAAAAAAATTGTCCCCATGGCCAACTACCATCCGGGCACCAGGCATAGCGACGCTCCCTGATCCAAGTTGCTGACGGCGTAACTATTTGGGCTGATGCTCTAGATTTTTGCTTGGACTTAGGACAGATGCAAGACCAGGTGGAGAAGTGAAAGACTCATGTTTCGAAATGAGAAACTGGGATGAGGGGAGTTGGTATAAGGACAGAAAGAAAGGGATGTTCAGGAAGATAAATCTGAAGAGATTCTGAGTGAAATGCACACCTGGAAAGGAGCGAGGGTAGAGGTGCTCTGTGAGGAAAGCCCTCGACCCTCACCCTTCTCGTCACCAACCACTGAAGTACCTCCCCGGGCTTCTGTTTTCCTCCCATCCCCCTCTTCACTCTTACCTAATATATTAAGGAGACTGCTAATGTGGTAAGGTAGGATCTTCTCTTTCTATGGCTATTAGGAAATCTGAAACAGAATCATAGTCTACTAAAAACACAGCCATGTTTTTAACTTAAAATACCCATCACCCTCCTCTTCTTTCCCTCCTCCAATTTCTCTGTTAAACAATTGTTTTTTTTTTTTTTAATCTGATTTGAACTCTGTTGTATAATTCTGATAAGTTGCTTCAAGACTTCCTTTGAAAGAGGCAGGAGATAAACCAATGAATGAGACAGAGATGATAAAGGAAAGGTTGATGGATATTGATGCTCTCAGACAACCTGTGTAGGAGACAAACTGTGTATAAAGACTGAAAAATAGACAAGACGGGAAAGACAGGGAGCACCAGGGATCCTATGGTGAAAGGAAGACATTGTTTCTCCAATCCCTCTCTCTTCGCCCTCCCTTGTGCCATCACCAGACCCAACAGTACAATGGGGGAAGAGGGAAGAAAAGAGAGGAAATACTGACAGGAGCTAGGAGAGAAATATTTAATAGTAACAGCAAAAGTAGGAGTCCCACTCAAATGGAAGTCCAGAACTGTGTCTACATGTGTGCTACACCAATCTTCCCTAATTATTTCTATAGATATATTTTATAATAACACATTATATACTCATTACATAGTCTATATCATACACACAAGCACAAAATCAGTTGAGAAAGCACAAGAGATTTATGATGCTGGGAAGGGGGAAACACAGCCAGGAAAGTGCTTTCTGGCAGTCTTCCAAACCTAATCTTGATTAGTTGGCCTATATGTTATAAATAATTTCTATGTCACCCCAAAGCATTTGAGTCTTAAATTAATTCTGTGCCTTATGGCTACAAATTAGACATATCCCTGCAATACTCTTTTCCAGCTTCAAGCTCAGATTCTTGTTTGGGAGGCTAATAGAACATAACATGGGAAAATTAAACCTTTATGACACAATATGTTCAAAAAAGGACTAATGGTAGTAAATATTATATCTTTTATCATTTCTCTGGGATCTGGTACCTTATAGACAAACACCCACCAGATTCCCCTAGGAAATAATTTAGGAATGCAATTCTTAGAAATATGGCCTGAATTTAAAACTATATCCAGTCCCAGTACAAATTATCATCAAATATCATGATTTAAATTATTAAAATTCAATAATGGTTTGTCTTAGGAGCAAATAGTCTAAAACTTTATAAATCAAATTGAGATCATTGATCTCAGAGGTGATTTGACATGACCACATTTAATACATCATGTCAAAGAAAAGGGTAGGTCAGGTTGCACAGTACCAAATTTCACTATTCACTTATTATAACATCTTTCGAGTGTTATCTCTAGTAATTTCAGATCTAATTTCCTGACGTCACTGAGTGAAATTGCTAGAATGGTAATTCAGTAAGAATCTTCTGGAAGTTTCCAGTTTTTACTGAAAATAAGAACACAAAAGAAGCAGAAGACACATCTGTCCCTTTTATCATTAGTGACAATCATGCTTTGGATCATAAATCAGTCAATAGAAGTCGTAAGCGAAACAACTCAGGTTAAATAATAGTTATTAATCAGGTTCTGTCTGCCATTGATTCTGTAGTTAAATATTAAACGCACGCAGATATATATTACTATTAGAATGTCTTCAACTATAAGGAAAATAAGTCTCTGGAGGGTGATTTCCATAGGCTTACAAAGATGGCAGGATGGACAACTTCAAGTCCAGTGTAACAGAATTCATTGTTTATACACCACACCCAGTGCTCCATGTAATTCCTTTTACTAAATTTACACTGCCTTCAGGAGCAGAAGAAAGGATTCATTTACAATCAGACTTAATGTTAAAAAATCAAATCTCTCCTATTTTGAGTACACGCTCTTTAAGTTAAAAAAAAAAGGAAAATGGCAAGAAAACATCTATCATGAATTAGCATAGAATTATGTAAAATAACTTACTTCTTCTCTTGTCTAGGATAGATGGCAATGTTGACAAGCAGACTTTCACTAAGACATATATGCTGGATCCTTTTCTGCAAACCTGACTTGACAATCATGGGTAGAAGTGAAACTGAGTACAAGGAAAGCCTAGAGTTAACAGTGACAAAAATGTTTAAAATGATGATTGGAAGATTGGGACTGTACCTGTAAATTTACCTATCCTAAAAATTCTCTCTGCACAGAGTTTTACTGGAATTTAACTTGATGGAGTAAATACACACACACACACACACACACACACACACACACACACGGAAATGGTGGTACAAATGCAAATAATTTTATAATTGCTTGTATAAATTCTTCCATAAAATAAATGTAGTAACAAAAATAACTTTTAAAAATTAAATAGAACATGAAAAGAACCACACTCAACCAATAAGGGGTTACATGCATTCTTTGGGATAGTACAAATTAATTCAGGAAGGATATGTAACACTGTCTGAATGAAGCTGAGGTTATCACTTAGCAAAAGCAGGATTTTTAAAGGGCAGTAACGGAGTTGAAGGTTTCCCCAGCCTGACAGCTCTTTTCCTTTGAAACCAAATTGCTTTTGCAATTTGCATCTATTCCCTGAGTCTGTCAGTCAAAGCAAATATTAAAAATGTGCTCGTTTGTTTTAGATGTAAAAAGAGAAAAGCCAAGGGATAGCCTGGATTGTATTCCATTCATCACTGATCAGGAGTGGGGTCTTTCCACATCTAAGAAGAATTTGGGGGTAATCACAGTAAAACTAATCTTTTTCACATATTGCATAAAGTTGTCCTTTCTCTTAGAATCCGTATCCAAGATGTTCTTACTCTGGGGACCTGAACTACACAGAACGATCTGTTTTCATCAGGCATCTTTCATCATGGACACGACTCATCTATGAAAGCATAAAGCATTACACCCTATTGCATACTTAGGTCCTGAGGCACTTGGGGGTTAAAATTGTCTAAAAGTCATTATTAGATACACTTCAGATAAGAGAATTATGATCCAGGGGATCATAAAGCAGGAAATATAATTGTTTCATCTCCTCCCAATGTGACTCTTACAAAGACTGAAGCATCTTGAACCTCGAGTGCGTGCAGTTGAGAAGGAAGTTTGTATCTTTGACAACATCTTTTATTAAGCATCTTCAAAATGTTTATGAGCTGTAGCCCATTCTTTTTGTGGGCTTCTATATTAGTGATGGGCATATGAGTAAGCAACCACATTGTTCCACAAATAACCTGGAATACATCTTGACAGCTTCTGGCATACACTAAAGGAGTACAAATTTCAATAATTTAAGATAAAATGAAAGAAATCTTTACTTCTTTCTTTAGGCACATTTGTGATTTTTTATCTAAGTGCTTGTTTAATAGAAATTTCTGCCATGCTCCTTTGAAAATCTGATTTTTATTTCTTCTCTTTATATGCAAGTTTCAGCAAAGTCTGAAAACTATATGATACAAAAATGCCTTTGACAAATGATGAATGAGTACGACCCACTTTCATCTTGTTGTAACCAATTCTCCCTGAGTTTTATCTTACTTTTGACAATTGTCAAAAACCTGTGGCATCACATGATGATGGGGAAATTACCAACTGAGAAACTGAGTCAGATATGATGGTGGAACATTCCAATTTCTGTCTTCTATAGTCTTCCCAACCATCCCATGGAAACATTACTGCCATTGCCTCATCTAGTAGATGAAACAGCCAAAGGCCTGAGAAGCTAAAGGACTTCTCGATGCCAACAGGCAAACCAGGCAGAAATGTTCTGAATTTCACTCTTGAAGAGTGAGCAGACTTTCTAGCATCAAAATCAAATTCATATTTGATATCAGGACCAATCTTACTACCAAGCATGTATCCGTGACATCCAGAGTAGGGAAACCAGATAGTCTTTCTTAGAAAATCCACACACACATTAATTATGTAATTACAAAATAAAACAAGCTTGTCTAAAATGTTATGAACCTCCCAAGTTGTGAACGTCCAGGTTTTGGCCTCTAGGGTGCCAGAGTGGTACAATCAGTTGGGTGTCCGGCCCTTGGGTTCAGCTCACACTGTGGTCTCAGGGTTGTGAGAAGAAACCCTGCTTTGGCTCCAGGCTCAGCGCGGAGTCTGCTTGGGACTCTCTCCCCTGCCTCTGGTCCCTCTCCATAAAAATAAATAAATCTTTAAAAATATATATATTTTTTGACATCTAACATCTGAAAGACATAGCCCAGAACTTACAAGGTGCTACATGTAGGAATTTTAGCTATTTCATTCTGAACTTCATATGAAGTATTATTTTTATTATATTTTATATATGAGACCAGGTATTGCAGGAGCATAGAATTATAAATTTCATTGTAGCTACGGTATACAGCTATTTTCATGAAATGGCATTTTGTTTCCAATTCAGGTATGTTCAAAGGACGAATGTAAGACAGGAACAGGAGAGAAATTTTAGTTAATTGGATAGTATAGATTCTGGCTTGTGAGCAATGTCAGATTGATTTCCATACTACATAACAAATCCAAATAACTCACATAGCTAAACACATCTAAGCACCCTCCCTTGATCCCCTGTTATTTCCTAACCACAATTCTCCCTTGCAAATGGTGGGCACACTGGCTTAAATATGGGGCTGGTGATGAAGGCTTAAAGGAGTCCTCACTGTCCCCACATGTCAGCTGGGGTGGCCGTGAGCACCGGAGCGTGCGGTGCTGTAGCGGCCAGCCCTTCCTGCTGCGCTCTCCTAGCCCCAGGATGCAGACCAGAATCTGGACATCATGGGGATCGCTTCGCCTTGAGGGAAATGGAAATAAAACAGTAACTGCTGGCTTCATTTAAGGTGTAGTCTGTGAAACTGCCATCTTGCCCTCCTCCAGGTCAGAGGACTGCTCATGCTCTCAAAATTATTCTTTTTTAAAAGATTTTATTTATTTTTTGACACAGTGAGAGAGGGAACACAAGCAGGGGGAGTGGGAGAGGGAGAAGCAGGCTTCCCGCTGAGCCGGACCCTAGGATCATAACCTGAGCCGAAGGCAGATGCTTAACATCTGAGCCGCCCAGGTGCCCCCAAAGCATTCTTTTTTTAAAAAAATTATTCAGCATTGACTCTTCAGTCTTTCACTAACAGTTTTTCAGTGTTGCAGGGATCATGTCAACATTGCACATAACTCCAGGGAGGATCATTCACTTGAAATGCGAGGTGAAGGGCTGCCTGGAGGTTGTAAACGGTGTTGACCTTGATCCCTCTTTACCATACAATTGCACTTACACGTGGAGTCTGAAAAGCCAATGAACAACTGAGCAAACAAACACAAAGCAATAAATACAGAGAACAAACTGGTGGGTGCTGATGGGGAGGAGAGAGGTGGGTGAAATGGGTGAAGGGGAGTGGGAGGTCTAGGCTCCCAGTTATGGAATGAATAAGTCACAGGAATAAGAAGTATGGCACAGGTGACACAGTTAATGGTGTTGTAACAGTGTTGCATGGTGACAAATGTAGTTACACTTGTGGTGAGCACAGCGTAATGAATGCATACACTTGTCAAATCACTACGTTGTGTATCTGAAACGAATGCAACACTGCATATCAACTGACTTCCATCCAAATATATGTAAAACTTAAATCATTAGATTCTTAATTAAACCATCACATTCTTCACATCTAGCTATATTCTTGTTTCTGCTAAACATTATAAATCCATTCATAGCATATGCCAGAACTTCTCTTATGGTTTTGAGGAAAGGGATACTCAACCTGGAAGAAATTCTTCCAATTACAATGATTGATTTTTTAGCAGATTTGAAGTTTGATTGTCATAAATGGACATGATTTCATGTAAGGTAAAGGCTTAACTACTCTTTTATAAGCTTAGCACAAAAACATCTTATCATGTACTCTTTGGTTATAAGTGTTTTGGTGTTTTTGAATAGAGTAGAAGCTTATTTATATGAATTACTGAGCAAATTAACTGATTTCCTATAAATTTGCCAAATAGCTTCCAGCTTATCAGCAATCATCTCCTGTGCCCCTTGCATGTGCCTGCCACTGGGTCAGCACTGAATGTGACTCAATTAATCTTAGAGAAAGGATAAAGATTAGGGAAAACTCGTTCTCCATTTGAATGAACTCTTCATAAGAATCTATAGTGGGTTCTTGGAACACACATTTGAATACCGAAGAAACAGCCAAAGGAGCATGAAACCTATTTGAAGAAGCATCAGTTGGCTGGACGTCCGAGAGATAAAGTGCCTCGATGTGAGGTTCTGTACAGACAGAAGAAAAACAGCGATATATTATGGTTCCATCCATCTAAGCAGAACATGCGGGGCTTTATTTTCATGCTGATTTTGGCACGGACTACAATACACTTGAATCATTTTTAAAGATGATAACAGGGGAATTGGTGCTGGCAGCAGGCCAAATAAAAGCTGAGGATAAAAATGCAGTAGTCACAACTGTTTACTTCTGTCCACTGAGGTTTTGCTAATCAGAGAACCGTGGGCAATTCCCACTGGAAAACATATTCTCTCTTAGCAAGTGACAAAAGCTGGACAAATCTAGGGGAAGCAAGAGGACCCATGAAGTGGTAACACAACTTCGCACAGTGACTTTTGAAGGGGAGATAAATCCTGCTGGGTGGTTACTTCTTTAGCCTTGGGGACGCCTGCAGAAGGGAATCTGCACAGCCTTCGATGGCCGCCTTTAGAAGTACTGTGCTCTTGAGGATGCTTTCCAAGCGAGTCAACAAGCTCAGCTTCAAGAGTTGGCATCTCCCCAAGCTGAGAATTTGCCCCTTTAGCTGCACTGGTTGCTGTTCACACTTTTAGACTTTCCTTAGTGATTCAGAGGCCAAAACGACAGTACAAAGAATAAATATACATTCTTGTACACAGCCATGACTGAGAACATCCCACTCCAAGTCTGTCATTGTATCATACTTATAACACCGAACAGAAACTACCCATCTCCTCCAGAACACCACCCTGACAGACCGTCTCTAAGTGGGCTGCCTGGAATGGACAGTGGCTGAAGTGCCCTATGACTATTGTTACCAATCTGAGAAACATTGTTAGTCCCCAGTGAAATGTTCACTTGTCTTTCAAAGTAGGAGAAAAGTAAGAACATTTAGAGCAAGTGTAATTAAAGTTAGAGTGATTCTCTATAATGAACAATCTTTTAATTTGAAATTATGTCATCCCATCTTTTTGTGTGGTTAAAAATTCTTCATTTAAAAAATAATGGTAGAAAACTAGTTTTTTAAAATTGTTGTGCATTTTAAGTCTTTATTTGACCAAATTAGGATGCCTTAATTGACCATTTTTGCCATTTCTGATCTTACTTTCGTGGTGGATTGATTCATAAAATTAAAAAGCCCAAGACCTGTTTCAAAAGACCTAGAGACAAAAATTTGGCCTTCCAAAGTTTCCAAATTAAGTATGGGAAACAAAGTGCAAGGAAGAAGAATGGACCTTTGTGCACCAGAGTTATATGTATGTATGTGTGTGTACAAGAAAGTTGTGGGAAAGATGCATTGTATGAATTAAAACAGTGAGATGGCATTTCATGTATAAAGATAAGTAAAATGACAAAGGTACGAACACTGAGTGTTAGAGTGGGTAGGTGTGAGGAACAGACATTGTCATGCCCCGCGGAGAGCAATGGATGCAGATACGAATATGCTTGACTCCCATTGTTAATGGCTCTCCAAGGACCTGTCAGTGCACATTACTTCCACACCAAATTTCAATAGGTAAGAATTTACTTCAAGAGATATTTATGGGGGCACCTGGGTGGCTCAGTGGGTTAAAGCCTCTGCCTTCAGCTCAGGTCAGGGTCCTGGGATTGAGGCCTGCATCGGGCTCTCTGCTCGGCAGGGAGACTGCTTCCTCCTCTCTCTCTGCCTGCCTCTCTGTCTGCTTGTTATCTCTGTCTGTCAAATAAATAAAGAAAATCTTTAAAAAAAAAAAAAAAAGGATAGTTCCCAGGGGCTCTCCTTGGAAGTATTCATAGTATTAAACAAATCAGAAAATACCCAGTATACAGAAATAGGGAACTGGTTTTAAAAAATCATGTAGTTTCTAAAACAGAATGTTACATAGCATAAATATGGTGTTAAAATGTGTGATAATTTTGAAAGCCTTTACTATATGTTGTTAAGTGGTGGGGGGGGACAGATCCAAAACCCTGTGTGTAGTATGATTTAGAGAGATAAGGGCAGAGACAGAGACAGAAACAGATACATAGAGAAACCTGAAAATGTATATAACAAGATAACAGCTAGGTGGTAAGATGAAAACATTTTCTTCCCTTCTTCTTTTTTTAATGCGTGTTATGAGTTGAATTCAGTCCTCCTAAAAGATATGTTGCTGTCTTAAACCTAAGCATCTCATAGTTGGAAACAGGGTTTTAACAGGTGTCATTCTTTAGGATGACTTCATACTGGAGGAGAGTGGGCTTTCAGCCCAATATGGCTGGTGCCTTTACAAGAAGCCATTGTGAAGACAGAGACAAAAAGAAAAAAATACCTTGTGACAACAGAGACAGAGACAGGAGTGAAGCAGTTCCAAGCCAAGGAACATAGAGATCAACAAGCCCCACCAGAGGCTAGATTCCACCCAGAGGCTCTGAGGGGGCAAGACTTTGTGGACATCTTGATTTTGGACTTCCACCCTCTAGCGCTGTGAAAGAATACGTTTCTATTGTTTTAAGTCTCAGGATACGTACTCTGTTATGGCTGCCCTGGGAAACGAGTACAGCGGTAACACAGTCAGCAAAGCAGAAAAACGTGAATTCACAGCTCACTGGATTCATGAAAGCAGGTGCCCATATAACTACACCAGGAGTTGCCCCTGGGACTCTTCCCAATCCTCGTCCCCGGCCCCTTCCCAAAGATAATGACTATCATGATTTCGAGCCCTCTAGTTTAGTTTCGCTGTTGAAAATGCATTTGTAAATGGAAGCAGAGTAGCATTCCTTTATGGCTTTTCACCCGGTATTAGGGCTCTGAAACTAAACTGCACACACACCGTCACGTACGTTTCTGCTTACCCTGATGGGCACTTAGGGTCACTCACAGTTTGGCACCGTTATGACCAACACTGCTATGAAGCCAGCTGCGTGTGTCTTTTGGTGCATACGGGCACCCATTTCTGTCGGGCATTTAACTGGGAGTGGAATTGCTGAGTCACAGGGTAAACACATTCATGACCTTGTAGATAACTGTCAACTTTCTAAAATACTTGTATTGGGGCGCCTGGGTGGCTCAGTGGGTTAAGCCGCTGCCTTCGGCTCAGGTCATGATCTCAGGGTCCTGGGATCGAGTCCCGCGTCGGGCTCTCTGCTCAGCAGGGAGCCTGCTTCCTCCTCTCTCTCTCTCTCTCTCTGCCTGCCTCTCTGCCTACTTGTGATCTCTCTCTGTCAAATAAATAAATAAATAAAATCTTTAAAAAAAAAATAAAAAAATAAAATACTTGTATCAATTTACACACCTACCAGCATTGAGTGAAAATTCTTATTCTTGGTAGTTATGGTCTTTTTGAATTCTTATTCTTGAGGGAGAGTAGTAATATCTTACTGTATTTTCTTTTTAAAGATTTTATTTATTTATTTGACAGAAGAGAGAGAAAGCACAAGCAGTCAGAACAGAAGGCAGGGAGAGAGGGAAAAACGGACTCCCTGCTGAGCACAGAGCCCAATGTGGGCTTGATCCCAGGACTCTGAGATCAGGACCTGAGCTGAAGGCAGACTCTTAACCCACTGAGCCACCCAGGTGCCCCATATCTTACTGTATTTTCATTTGCACTTTGCTGATCACTAATCGTTACTTTCTCATGTATTCATTAGTCATTTGGGTACCTACACTGAGTGCCTAGTGGTAAAAATACACTGGAAAAGAATGTGACAGAATAAGTAATCTGACAATAATAAGTATTAAGCACAATAGTTATTAGAAAATACCATTATTGGTAACACATTTTAGTGATATTTACCAAAATTAATATCATTATGATGTTTAACAGAAATAGATATTTAGAAAAAAGGAGTGACACTCATACTACCTCATTCTTCTGTAAGAGTTTTATGAGATACATTGTGTCAAGATATATAAAGCCCTATTGAAAAAATGATGTTTATTGCCTAATATAATAAAAATTTCAGAGTAGCATAGTTCCAGGGTTAATTCAGTGAACATCATTGAGACCATCTCTCCAGTGTCCAGCTCTACAGTGAAATAACCTAGACAGGTTCTCTATGGGTAGAGACACTAAGAAGGTCCCCTTCAAATTTATGGGGAAAAGTATGTCTGTTAACAATGATTATTTTGTCACATTAATCATGACTAGTAAGTTCATGGATTTGTTATCTGAATTATGCTTTGTATTTTGGGGAAATGAGGCCAGTGTCCTGAACCAAAATGCATGCATATGGTATATTAGATGTAGGGGGAAAAGACCAAGTAATAAGCATCTGGAATTGATGCCCAATTAAATAAAAATTCCAAGGTTAAATTCCAGACATATGTTTTCCTCATACCCAAGTGGATTGTTACACAAATCTGTAATCCAAAGATCATGCTTAAAATGTTATTTAACACCTTATTATAGAACAGTGATTAATGCTATAGTCATACAGGGAAAATCTTATTTCAAACCAGAAGTATTCATTGAAATGAGAGTTCAATTCAGTATGACAGAAATTCCAAGATGACAGAAGGAAAAAACGTATTAAAATATTTTTGGTGAGAGTTACATGGAAGTATCTAGAAACACACTTATTTTTTTTTCTAACATTTAACATTTCTTTATAAAATGAAAAATAAATATTTTCTTGGAACGATTTTTTGTGCTAGAACTACATTCTTTGAAGTCCCCCCACCCGGGCTCACTGATGCTGAATAACCATCACCCACACCAAGATTCTAAACCCATATCTGACAGCCTTTGCAGACACCCTCCAAACAAAGGAACAGAGAAGGCATGAAGAACACACATGTGCACCTGTGTGTACGCGTGCACACACACACACACACACACACACACCCTCAGACAAGCCCTGTTGCTTTTCCCCAGAGAGTAACCTGGCTGCCGTGCCTCCCCGCTTCTTTCCTCAGGTTAACTCAGCAGATGCTTCTCTCTCCTGACTTCATCTCCTGCTTTCCTTAAATCTATGTATTCTTCTCCTTTTGGCTATTTTACTCCATTCCCATCTCACTAGGATCATCCCCCCTCTTTCTTGTGATTCTTAGATCTTACTTGGGCTTTAGGATCTCCCCCATTCCCTACTCAGAATGAGAAGGAAGTACAGAAGCTCTAAGGAAAAACAGCACTCAAGAACCAGTATTCTAGAAGGAACTTCCCATGCCTTTCTCTCCTGCCTTACGTGGTTTTCTTCCTCCCAGAATTAGGAAGGAAACCCCCAAAATGTTGCCCCCTCATTCCCTCTGGTCCAGGGAGTTACTGATGAGCATATCCTCAGTTAACTGCATGTGAAGGATGATGGTCAGTTAACATTTCATTTGCAGCCCAGACCTGATCCACTCTAAGTTGAACAGAATTTGCTTCACCTTCTATCTGTAACTATGATTAAGTGCCACGTAATTTAAAATGCCTTCTTAAAAACATGAGAACCATCAGGGATGGGGCCCCCGGGTAGCTCAGTCGGCTGACTCTTGGTTTCAGCTCAGGTCATGATCTCAGGGTCTTGAGATTGAGACCCACGTAGGGCTTTGCGCTCAGCAAGGAGTCTGCCGAAGTTTCTTTCTCCCTCTCTCTCTGCCCCTCCCTGCATTCACTCATGCTCTTTTAATCTCTCTCAGTCTCTCACTTTCTCTCTTTAAAATAAATAAATACATCTTTAAAGAAAAAAAGAATCCTAATCCTCGGGGAAATCTAAATAAAAACCACAGTAAGTTAACAGCTCACACTTGTCAGAACGGCTACCATCACAAAAAACAAGAAATAACACGTGTTGGCTAGGTTGTGGAGAAAAGGAGATCCTTGTGTACTACTGGTAGGAATGTAAATTGGTGCAGCTGCTAATGGAAAACAATACGGAGGCGCCTCAAAAAACAAAAATAGAGCTATCCTATGATCCAGTCATTCCGTTCCTGGCTATTAACCTGTAGAAAATAAAAACATTAATTTGTGAAGACACATGCATCCCTACATGTACTGCAGCATTGTTTATGATAACCAAGATACAGTAGCAACCCAAGTGTCCACCAATAGATGAATGGATGAAATATTTTTGGTGAAAGTTATATGGAAATATATAGAGACAGACTTTTCACTAGCATTTAACATTTCTTTATAAAATGAAAAACAAAGCCTTTCCTTGTAAAGATTTTTGTGCAAGAATCTTCTCTCTCTCTCTCTCCTCCCCCCATACACTGAGGAATATCACTCAACCATAAAAAATAATAAAATCTTGTCACTTATGATGATATAGTGGAACCTAAGAGTCTTATGATAAGTGAAATAAATCAGAGTAAGAAAAATAACATATCATTTTACTTATACGTGGAATCTAGGGAAAAAACAAGCAAACAAACAAAAAACAGAAATAGACTAAAAAATACGGAAAACAAAAGAGACTAGCAGTTGCCAGAGGGGAGGGAGGTCACGGAATAGACAAAATAGATAGGGGGATTAAGATGTACAAATTCTCAGCTAGAAAATAAGTGTCACAGGGGTGAAAATTATGCAGAGGGAATCCAGTAATACTGTAACAACTCTGCACGGTAACAGATGGTAACTACACCTTGTGGGGAGCAGGGCATAGAGAATAGTCAAATCGGTATGTTGTTCACCTGTCACTAATATAATATTGTATGTTTAATAAAAAATACATTTTAAAAAGCCTGCTTTCTGTCTTTAACTTTGACCATGCTGTCAAAAGGTTATCATTAAATCCATGGGAAAGAAAATGGGTAACTAGCTCATGTTTAGGGAGAAAGACACTTAAATGTTCCAAGCACTAGACCAGCCTCTCCATATTTACTGTGATACTTGGTGTGCCAGACTTAAGAGGACATACTGTAATTGCTCCTGTTTCATAAACGAAGCGGCAGAAAATTGTAGACAGTATTTTCTCACACTTCTTTATTTTTTTGAGGGAGAGAGAGACAGCATGTAGCTTGGAGGGGTAAAGGAAGAGGAAGAGACCATCTCAGGCAGGCTCCATGCCTAGCGTGGAGCTACATTGGGGCTGGATCCCACCACCCTGAGATCATGACCTGAACCGAAATCAAGAGTCAGATGCCTCACTGACTGTGCCACCCAAGTGCCCCTTTTCTTAATGTATAAAGTTCCTTGAAAAGTTAAATCAGGATTCAAATTCTCTTCTGCACCCAAGGTCTGCCCGCCACATTTTGCAAGACATGTAAAAAGTACAAATGGAGGTTCATATCGCATACATTCAAATATTTAAATAAATCAAGAGCATCTGTTTTTAAATTAATCATCTCATAGACTCTTACCAGAACAAATATTGCTTCGTAAACATCTAGATGGTCTGGTTCAAATTTAGATCTTTCGGACTCCTTGGTATTCGCAGGAGGAAAGCCCACCTGTTCTCCTCTCAGTCCTGCATGCCGACTGTCACATCCACACTTATCCACACCTGCCACAATCAACACCCCTGGCTTCCTCAGGGCTTGAAGGAATGCACCTCCGGGGTGTGACCATGCCGGAAGGACAGACTTGGAGAAGATGCCAGGGTGAGTCCTGGAATCAGGCTAACAGTGAGAGCACAGAATCTGCGGTTCAAGTACCTGGAGCGTGGTCTGAAACAGTGACGGTGGAAACTGGTTTGGCTCTTTCCTTAAAGCTCGCCACCTTGTCCAGGGGCAGCATCTTGGCCATAAGACAACTCAAGGGCGGCCTTCTAGAGCGGTGTCTCTCAAAAGTTAATTGCATTTGGATAACAAAAGCCTGGGGCACTGAGCAAGGGCCCCCATGAACCAGTTAACCGCTTTCTGAAGGTGGTGACGTCTATGCCTATGGCTGGCTCCATAGTTACCCTCCTGCCCAAGCAAGCACAGAAGAAAAGTAATACAGCAAAAATGATAATACAGCATCATAATACAACTCACTGGGGCTACTTAAGTATAGTCAGAGGGAAAAATACATATAGAAAAGTTTCCTGGAAAGAAGCTCAAATAATGAGGTCAATTTAAGAGATTTGGGGGTTTTTTTCTCCAAAGCTATTCAAACCCTGGGTTCTCTCTGTAGCATATATTGTTTTATCGTCTCAGGTAAATCATTATTTGTTGGCTCTAAGTGAACTGGAGTGAGTGAAAGTACTAAACATACTTTGTAACTTGGATCTAAGGAATTGTGGGGAAAATCCTCGCTTGTAAGCTGGGGTTCTAGTTCCAGCTTTTTTGCTAACAAGCTACCCTGGTTTTCCTTGTCTAGAAATCCATGCTAACAGCAGAGGTCTTTACAAAGTGAGGAAAGTGAGATATGGATCAAATGCAAAAATAAGGGTGAAACATGTGTATTGGAAATCATGCAATGGATTTATCTAGAAATCTATGTGTATAAAAGGTGAAAAAATTACTGTTCATGTGAGAAAAATTCTTTTTAACTTTTTTTTTTTAAAAAGATCTTATTTATTTATTTGACAGAGAGATCACAAGTAGGCAGAGAGGCAGGCAGGGAGAGAGAGAGGAGGAACTTTCTGCCTGCTGAGCAGAAAGCCCGACACGGGACTTGATCCCAGGACCCTGAGATCATGACCTGAGCTGAAGGCAGAGGCTTAACCCACTGAGCCACCCAGGCGCCCTCTTTTTAACTTTTAAATACTACAAATACTATTTAATTTTTTAACTTTTAAATACAGCAAGTATTTTTTGATGTTTTAAAGCATTATGTACAAAAATATTTCTGGTATTTGGGAACTAGAGAACAAAGAGAAGCACTTTTAGGGAAACGTTTTCCTTGGAGAAACATCCACAATGTTAGATTCTGCCTTCCCTAATTTTACACCAAAGTTAAGACTACATAAAGTTACAAAAGACCAGTTAACGAAGTTGCATGAAACTTCTACTAAATTTAAAATAGCTTTTTTGACTCTTTAAGAATAATAAAGTGTCCTTCTGGATCTCTAATTCAGTCTTTAGCTTAAAATCCAATTTCTTTGATATGAGAATTGCTACCCTAGCTTTCTTTGGAGGTCCTGGCATGAAAGATGGTTCTCCATACCTTCATTTTCAGTCTGGATGTATCTTTAGGTTCAAAACGAGTCTCTTGTAGACAGCATATGGCTGGGTCCTGTCTTTTTATCTAATCTGCAACCCTGTGCCATTTTATGGGAGCGCTTAGGCCGTTCACATTGAGAGTGATTATTAAAAGATACGATTTTATTGCCATCATGTTGCCTGTGAAGTCCTTGTTTCTCCCGAATGTCTCTATAAATTTCTGTTCTATATCACTCTTGGGGTCTTTCGCCTTTTATAGAACCCCCCCTCAATATTTCTTGCAGGGCCTACTTAGTGGTCACATACTCTTTCAGTTTTTGCCAATCTTGGAAGTTCTTTATCTCTCCATCCATTCTAAATCACAGCCTTGCCGGACAAAGTACTCTTGGCTGCAAGTTCTTCTCATTTAGTGCTCTGACTATGTCTTGCCAGCCCTTCCTGGCTTGTCACGTCTCTGTGGACAGGTCTGACATTATTGTGATGTTCCTCCCTCTGTATATAAGGAATTTCTTCCCCCAACTGCCCTTAAGATGGTTTCCTTGGTTTTAAGATTTGTGAGTTCTACTATTACACGTCAGGGTGTTGGTTTATTCTCCTTGATCTTGGGAGGGGTTCTCTCTGCCTCCAGGACATAAATGCTTGTTTCATGCTCATGGATCTGAAGAATAAACATTGTTGAAATGTTTATGCTGCCCAGAGCAATCTGTACTTTCAATGTCATCCTGATCAAAATACCAATGGCATTTTTCAAAGTGCTAGAACAAACAATCCTAGAATTTGTATGGAAGCAGAAAGACCCCAAATCCCTAAGGAAATGTTGAAAAAGAAAAACAAAGCTGGGGGCATCATATTGTCTGATTTCAAGCTATATTACAAAGCTGTGATCACCAAGACAGCATGGTACTGGCAGAAAAACAGACACATAGACCAATGGAACAGAGTAGAGAGCCCAGATATGGACCCTCAACTCTATGGTCAAATATTCTTCGACAAAGCAGGAAAAAATATCCAGCAGAAAAAAGGTTATCTCTTCAATAAATGGTGCTAGGACAACTGGACAGCTATGTGTAGAAGAATGAAACTCAGGCACTTGGGTGACTCAGTGGGTTAAAGCCTCTGCCTTCGGCTCAGGTCATGATCCCAGGGTCCTGAGATCAAGCCCCGTATCCAACTCTCTGCTCAGCAGGGAGCCTGCTTCCTCCTCTCTCTCTGTCTGCCTCTCTGCCTACTTATAATCTCTGTCTGTCAAATAAATAAATAAAATCTTTAAAAAAAAAAAAAGAATGAAACTCGATCATTCTCTTACACCATACACAAAGATAAACTCAAAATGGATGAAAGACCGCAATGTGAGACAGGAATCCTTCAAAATATTAGAGGAGAACATAAGCAGTAACCTCTTGGACATCAGCTACAACAACTTCTTTTAAGACACGTCTCCAAAAGCAAGGGAGACAAAAGTTGAAAAATGAACTTTTGGGACTTCATCAAGATAAAAAGCTTCTGCACAGCAAGGGAAACAGTCAACAAAACAAGGAGGCAACCTACAGAATGGGAGAAGATATTTGCAAATGATACTACAGGCAAAGGACTGATAACCAAGATCTATAAAAAACTCAAACTCAACACCCAAAAAACAAATAATCAAGTAAAAAAATGGGCAGAAGGATGAACAAACACTTCTCCAAAGAAGACATACATATGGCTACAGACACATTAAAAAATGTTCATTAGCCATCAAGGAAATTCAAATCAAAACCACACTGAGATACCACCTTACACTGGTTAGAATGGCAAAAATTGACAAGACAAGAAACAACAAATGCTGGAGAGGCTGTGGAGAAAGGGGAACTCTCTTACATTGTTAGTGGTAATGCAAGTTGGTATAGCCATTTTGGAAAACAGTGTGGAGGTTCCCCCCAAAATTAAACATAGAGCTACCCTGTGACCCAAAATTTACACCCAAGATGCAGATGTAGTGAGAAGAAGGGCCATATGCACCCCAATGTTCATAGCAGCAATGTCCACAATAGCTAAACTGTGGAAACAACAGAAACGCCCTTCAACAGATGAATAGATAAAGAAGATATGGTCCTTAGATACAATCGAATATTATGCACCCATCAGAAAGGATGAATACCCAACTTTTGCAGCAACATGAACAGTTCTGGAGGAGATTATGCTAAGTGAAATAAGTCAGGCAGATAAAGTCAATAATCATATCATTTCACTCATTTGTGGAACATGAGGAATAGCACAGAGGACATTATGAGAAGGAAGGGAAAAATGAAGGGGGGTTGGAGTCAGAGGGGGAGAGGAACCATGAGACACTATGGACTCTGGGAAACAAACTGAGGGTTTTAGAGGGGAGGGGGGATGGGTGAGCCCAGTGATGGGTATTGCATGGAGCACTGGGTGTTATACAAAACAATGAATCATGGAACATTCAATCAAAAACTAATGATATACTGTATGGTGAATCACATAACATAATAAAATTAAAAAATAGCTTTTTAGGGCACCTGAGTGGCTCAGTTGGTTAAGCGACTGCCTTCAGTTCAGGTCATGATCCTGGAGTCCCAGGATCCAGTCCTGCTTCAGGCTCCCTGCTGAGCAGGGAGTCTGCTTCTCCCTCTGACCCCACCCCAATGCTCTCTATCTCTCTCTCTTTCATTCTCTCTCTCAAATAAATAAATAAGTTATTTAAAACAAATAGCTTTCTAAAAAATCTCCACAATTCAATAAACACCATATATGTGTGAGAGAACTGAAAATAATTTACACACTTGCCCAGAAATACATTTTTTAAAGTCACCATTTAAAATAGGATCTACTAGGGTTTTAATTATGTAGTTTCTTAATTTAAAGACAGAATGGAATATTTATCCTTTTCACATAGTTAATCGTTAGTCATGTAGTTTCTTATTTCTGTTCAACAATTTTAAGCTTAAAATAACACCCTTTAGTGTTCCCTCGAAATTGTAATTTCCAAAAAAATGAAGCAGATACAGACCTTCTGAATAATTACTCCAGATACTCACCTCCTATATAAGTTTCTTGTGTATATCAATATTTCTCTCCTCATTATCACCTGACATGTATTACATAATCAAGTAATAAGGGCAATATGTCCTATGTAAATAAAATTCATATAAAACTAGATTGCCTTTATTTAAAATATTAATTAATTAATTAAAAATGAAATAAAAAATGTAAATTATTTTCTATGAAAATATCCTTTATTCACTGAATTTTGTGTATATATAAATCCTATATAAATATATTTAATTCTTCCAAATCTTGAATCCTTGGTTTTTGCTATTCCATTTTTAGCAGGGCTTTAGAATCTCAACCAAAGATATCCATATCAGAGTCTAAGGCTGTGACCACTGTGGCTACCAAATGTTTGAAATGTAGCTAGGAAAACTGAAGAACTGAATTTTAAATTTTATTCAATTGTAATTAACTTAAATTTGAAAATTGATAATTGATTCAATTATTAGAAAATTTAAGTGTGCTTGGAACAATTTTGATATGTGAGTCTACTTTCTCACTTTTTTTTTTTTTAAGATTTTATTTATTTATTTGACAGACAGAGATCACAAGTAGGTAGAGAGGCAGGCAGAGAGAGAGAGGAGGAAGCAGGTTCCCTGCTGAGCAGAGAGCCCGATGTGGGACTCGATCCCAGGACCCTGAGATCATGACCTGAGCCGAAGGCAGTGGCCTAACCCACTGAGCCACCCAGGCACCCCCTACTTTCTCACTTTAACTACATAAAGATCAAGTATTTCAGGTAAAATTTTAACAATTGAATGGAGATATATTTGCTATGAGTGTAAAATACACATTGGAGTCAAAGACTGAATGCCAGAAAATTTGTAAAATATTTCACTGATGATTTCTAATATTGATTTTATATGGAAATATGTAAATTAAGTAAAATATATTATTAAAAACAATTTCACTTATTTAATGTGACTCCCAGAAAATTTAAGATTATATATATGGCTCATATTGTATTTATACTGGACAGCACAAGTGTGGAATGACTAACTTTAGAGTAAAATCTAGTGTGTCTACCTCCCAGGTTGGTTATTTCCATCAAGACTGGATTGATTCTCTGGGTATGAATGATTTGCATTAATCATTTCTCCTTAGGTTAGATAGAAAAAAATGAATAAAGTTAAATTTTAAGATGGACTGGAGACATTATAGTGACATATTTTTATTCAGTCTTTTCAGGGCCACTAGAGTCTGCTTAAGCAGTATTAACTGGTCCAACACGGTTTTGGTTTTGTCATTCTTAGATCTATTTCTTTGTAAAATGTTTTTTCTAATTTTTTCCCTTGTTCTCCAACTATGAATTTTCTCCTTTCCCCAACCCTACTACAGACAAGATTTCCTGGCAGATTCTTCTTCTGTAATCTCCTTGTACACCTTTGGTATTTATATTCTGTGGACCAGGAGGTCAACTAAAGGGGTCCTCTAGCATCAAATATAAACTATCTCTCCATTTAGCACCTGCTAATCATGTACTGTCAGCCATACCCTTTGTCCAAGTGACTCTCAGAGAACACAGAATAAAATGGCCTTTCCATGAATACTTCAGCTGCTTAGAGGACTTCTTCTCCTCTTTTTTTTTTGGGTTAGCTTCCATTTTTTGGCAATACCTAGATGTTCCACGTGGTTAAGTAAGTGAATATAGGTGTTACTTCCATTTTTAATGTTATTTTGGCTCAAAAGTTAGAATGCATATTAATTAATTCTACAGCTGTTACTGTCTACTAAAAATGGCAAGAAGAATCACATCAACAAAAATTCTGAAATACAGCATATTAAATCAAGAGTGAAAATATTCCTTCTGCCAAATCATTTATTTCTGAATGAAAATATATTAGAGAATGTCACAAAAAGACCTTCAAGGGCTCATGATTATAAAGGGCTTTAAGACACTAGCCAGCAGGGTGGAATTGTTTTTCATATATTTCCACTTTGTAGTAAGACTGCTGTTTATAGTACAAAAACCAAATTAACATTAGAGTGTACTCCTACATCCACTCAAAAGGTCTGAATAATTGTTTTCATCTTGGTATTATAGCCAAGGTTAAGACACAATCTTAATTTATTGACTACTTTTGTGCTTTAAATATTTTATGTTCTTTGGATTCTTTTTGTGTGTTTATTTTCATGCCAGAATATCCATGAATCATACAGTCAAAAAAAAATTAGAAGTTCTGCAGATAAATTACTTATGGAGCTTTGAGTTTTAAAGTGTTCGATAATAAAGAAACCAACATAAAGTACAATTACATTTTAATAAAGGTTATTTACATCAACTTTTTTAAAAATTTAGAGAACTTCCCAAAATGTAGTCAGATTTATTTCTTGGGGGAAACCCCCCCCACAAAACTCAACTGTTAAATAACAGTGCTTAATTTAACAAGTGAAGAAGAAACACAATACATAGGTCCCCCGTGGCAGTGTTTACAGACTATCTGTTGGGACAGCTGGTTTACCAGCTCGGAGCTGGTCTACTTCACATGGCTCTGACAAATACTCATTTCAGTACTCAAGTCTCTGTGTTTTTAATGTTATTCTGAAAATTCTAGCTATAAATTTCTACGCAGGAGAGTCCTTCCCTGAGGGCAAAGCACAGAATAGATGCTTGTTTTAATACAGGATGGACCAGTCATGGAGAGACCCAGGCATTCCATTTTTGCCTTATGCACTTGCTGATCTTTTTATCAAGACATAAACCCTCCGTTCTACCCCAAGCTGGCACCTCAATCTACACATGTCAAGAGGAGACAAGCAAGAGAGTCAGACCTGGAAGTATTTTGTTTATTTTTTTTTAAATAATTTCTCACATTCTACCATTTTACTAGGGACATTCTAAAATCAAACAAAAGTCATTTTTTTTAAAAAGGAGAAATGAAGACTGTAACAATGACATACAGAATGCCGGAGCTGACCCTGGGCCCAGCTCCTTGTGCAATCTCATTGTTTGCTCCTCTCATGAGGGCTCTAACGGTGCTTCTTTCAGAATTACAGCAATCCCCCCTTGTGGTGGTTCTCCCTTCTGTGGTTTCAGTTGCCCACAGTCAGCTGGTCGGGAAGAAGAGGATCCTATATGTCAGAAGGTCAACGGAAGCCTGACACTACATCACAAAGCGTATGTCACTGACCTCACTTCATCTGATCATGTAGGCATTTTATCATCTCACATCAGCAAAATAAAAAGGGTGACTACAGGACAAGAAGACGTTTTGAGAGAGAGAGACCATATTCACATAACTTTTGTACAATATATTGTTATAACTATTCTATTTTTATTATCAGTGGCTATTGTTAATCACTTACTGGACCTGAAATTTTGACATTAAACTTTATCACAGGTATGCACACGTAGGAAGAAACATAGTATTTACAAAGTTTGGTACTATCCATGGTTTCAGGCATCTGCTGGGGGATCTTGGAATGTATCTCTTGTAGATTAGGGGGGACTACTTTATCTGTTGTGGAAATCCAATAAAAAAAAAAAAGAATTCTTATGCCATTTGTTCCCCAACCCCGATGTCTACTGAATATAAATTTGAGTTTTTCTAAAGTTACCAGTGGTCTATACTTAGAAAAAATGTAGAATTTACTTTAAAGCTATATATTTCAAGTGCATCATAAATGTTTTAGGGCTAACGGTTTTTCTTTTAGAATGTGAAGAAAGCTACATAGAACTTCCCAGCTGAAAAATGCCCTAAACACATATTTTGAATTACAATTGCATCTAATGTCAATGGATTTATGAATTTACTGAAAGGGACTTTCCCAAGGGTAGCAGATTTCAGCTTGAAAAACTCATGAGTTGTATCAATCTCATGAGTATACGTTGTAGCAGTCTACAACTTCTATCCATTGTAGAGTGTACATATGGGAACTGACCATGAGTGTGGCTGCATGGAAACATTTTTTTTAATTTGATTTATAGTACTATTTTCCAGTATTGAAGATTAAGGGTTTGTTCCTCAGATTTACTTATTTCGAATGATTCAATCATATATTTATTTTTAATTATATCAATAGTTATTTAAAATGAATTTTTTTTAAAAATCCCATTAATCATTAGTAGATAGAAGACAATAAATCCCCATATAAATTTAAGGATAACTCATTTTTATTATTAATCAGAAAGCTGAAAAAACAGAGGCCAGGATCAATAATACATTCACCATACCCATGACAAAATGGAAAATAAGGTACATCAATAATTAAGTCAAGAGAGATCAATAAATAATGTTTCTATAGATCTTCCCACATCTTTCCAACTTCTAGACAATGGAGTGCCCCAGGACTTACTCTTCACACCTCCTCTCTTATCCATCAATATTTACACCTTGTGTAGTTGTATCTGGTTTCAATTTTAAATGACACCTGTACATCTGGCATCTCAAATTATTGTCTGCAGCTCCTATCTCTCTTCTGAATTCCAAACTCATGTAAGTATCTACTAGACTCCTCCATCCAAATACCTAGTGAATATCTGTCTGAAATCCATATCCCATTTTCTCCCACAGAACCTATTCTTCCCCAGGTTTCCCCCATTTCATTAAAAAAGTATCTCCTTTTGGGGCACCTGAGGCTTAGTCAGTTAAGCACCCAACTCTTAAATTCAGCTCAGATCTTGATCTCAGGAATGGGAGCTCAAGCCCTGCCTCAGGCTCTGTGCTAAGCATAGAGCTTGCTGAAGATTCTCTCTTTCCCTCCTCTCTGTCCCCCCACCACTTGTGCCAGTGCTCTCTCTCCCTAAAAAAAAAAAATCTCCTGTTGCTAAAAGCCAAGAGCCTTGGTGTCTCACCAGGAAAAACCTATAGGCTCTACCTACAAAACATACACACACTATGACCATTTGTCCTCCACACAGCCCTTGCACCCGGAACCGAACGACAGTAACCTCTCATCTGGATTGTGGTCGTGCAGAACCTCTCAGCTGGCTGCCTGTTTACTCTTGCCCCGCATTCTCTACAGACTCACCAGAAGTATGCTTTCTTTAAAGTTTGTTTTGTAGCTCAAAACCCTCCACTAACTAGATGGCAAGATAGCCAGATGGCTTGGTAGTAAATAAAACTACAGAATATCTTTTTTTTTTTTTTCAAATTCAGAATACATTTTTGCCTGGTAATACATTTAAGACTGGTAATCAGTCTTAATACAGACCTTGTTATTCCAGTCTGAAATGTAAATGAAAAAAAGGCCCATCTTTAAAATAACTGTCAAAAAGAATAATGCCATTTATCTTCTGAAATCAGCAATGGAATATTAATTACATGGAAACTATAAGATTATCTGACATTTACAAAAATTAATAAATGAAATCAAAAGGCATGACAATGACAAAGGCCTATAGCATGTGGCTACCAATACCCGTCTCCTTCTGTCTTCTACCATGACAACTGCTGTGCCCTCCGAGTCACCCAGGTGCAGCACCAGTAGCCTCCTGCATGTTCCTTGCACACATCAAGCGGCTGCCACTGCAAGACCTCTGTTCTGAATGCTGGTTCTACCTAGATGGCTCTTTCCCCCATATACGCATGACTTTCACCATCTGAAATACTATGTATCTATTATATGTTTGAGTGTTATCTGAGCTCTCCCAGAAAGATATAAATGGAAAGACAGCAGACATTTGGGGTTGATTGTGTTCTGTTTCCTGTTTTCCCTCCGGTGCTTATGACAGTTCCTAGTATCTGGTGGAGTCTCAAAAAAAAAAAAAAAAAAAAGTTTAATGACAGGGATTTTGGTTTAGAGAACGTAATTTAGGGGCGTGAGAGAACGAGAAATGGGTTAGCAGCCGTCAGGGCGACAAAGGTGACAGATGATAGCAGCACGGACCAGCATGGCAGGAGGGAAGATGGAGTAATTGCTCATCTTAAGATGCATATTTATAGTGCCGATTGCATTTTCTGGTATATGAAACTGAGACATAGATTTAGGACGAAGTGCGTGAGGAGGGCCATGTCATAAGTGACTAACAATAGAGGAAGAAGAGTTTGTCAGGAATTGAGGGAAATCACAACTCCTGTTTGGGATGTTTTAGAAGTCTATCAGATATCAAAGTGCAGATGTCAAGGGTGCAGTGTGATATCTCAGACTAGACTCAAGGGCGTGCTAATGGCCGCAGAGATCATCACGTGGGCATCAATCCACAACACATGGATTTTAAAGCTGTGGGACTACATGAGATTTTTCTAAGGAACGAGTGCATCTAGAGGAACAGGGCCAAGAGTGGGCCCTGGATAATCTAGTATTTATGGGTGGGGGTGGAGGAAAAGAAAGCCAAAGAGACAAAGAGTGGTCAGTGGGGTAGAAGGGGATTTCACAAGGGGAAAAAAACTGTCTCATGAAGACGGTGTAACTATGTCAGTAAGAGGGAATTAATTTTTCTATCTTCACAAAGTTGCAGGTAGATGCCGGTTGACCAGCAGATTTGATAATGGGAAGGTTACATAATAATTGTCCGATAGCTTTTAATTCCCCAAGAATATGGGAAATGTGATCTTCAGTTAAGAGTTGAGGCACGAACAGTTGCTATTGGAAGAGAGAAAGAAGGTATTTTTCTCACTACAGAAAATAGGAAAATTTACTAGCTAAATATGAAGTGTCTTATCTTTTTCAGCTCTAGAATTCAAACAATTATCTCATTTTCCAAGGATTTCCATAAACATTAGATCATATAAAAGTTGAACAGAGGACACAGAGGATTTTTAGGGAAGTGAAAATACTCTATACATTATAATGATGGATATATGTCATTATGTATTTGTCCAAACCCACAGAATGTACACCACCAAGAATGAACCCTAAGGTAAAGTATGGACTTTGAGTGATTATGTGTTGATGCAGAGTCATCCTTGGTTAAAAAAAAAAAAAAATACATACTTCTCTGCTGAGTAATGTTGACAGTGGGGGGGTGCGGCAGACTGTGCTTGTCTGTCCCTTCCTGTACCTGTGTTTGCAGTCACCTTCTGTCTCTAGCCATGTCACGTCTCACAGGGCACATCAATACACTTACCAGTATGCCTGAACCACCACTGGAATCCTATTTTCCCCTTAAATCCAAAACCCTTACTTACTTTTTATTTTTTCCCAATTAAAGGGCAAATTCTTTGGCCTTGTATTTAGTGCACTTTGGAACCTAAAACCAATTTTTCCTTAAAGCCTACTTCTCCAGTCTTACATAATACAAACTACAGATTATGCCTCTGTAAATATGCCACATGGACTCCTGTCTCTATGCCTTTGCTTATGCTGCCTTCCAGTCTGACTGTGCTTTCATCAAAACACACACACGCATGCCCTCTCTCTTGACATCCTGCCCGTCCATTTAAATAGTGCTACTTTCTACCTGAAACTACCCTCATGGATGCATTACAAAATGTTCTCTGGCTTCTTTGAAATCAAATAACACTGGTTTTATTATTCCCATGTTATTCTGAATTTACGAAGAGAAAACCCAGGCCAACACACATTCTGTCAGTTAATAATTATGTGACCATGAACAATTTGTTTTGGGTCTCTGAGCCTCACTTTACATATCTGAAAGCATAAGGGTTGTAAAGATTAGTATGTTAAAGTCCAGGCAAAGTTTCCATTCATGTAATCAGCATCTGTCAAAAGCCTTCTGAATAAATCATTATTAATACATAAAATGAAATAGTTCTGCATTGGAGATAGAAAATTCAGAATTTGCTTATTATTCGAGACTCTGGAAAGCAATTTTAACAGATACAAGCCAGGAGTTTAAAGTATACCACAAGTAAGAACAACAAGAAATGGCACATCGTTATCACTCTAAGAAATGTTTAGTAAGCATCTACTATGTGCTAAGCTCTTTGTAAGCAGTTACAAGGAATGGAAATAGTACAAGCAAACAATTATATTGCTGTACAGAGTTGTTTTCTAGAGAACTGCATGGTAGCTAGAACATTGCTTAAAAAGTATTTTGTTATAGCAGTATAACAATTTATAATTTATATCTTTGGTAGAAATACAACAGCCAACATCTTGACTGAAAAATAAAGGCCCACAGAGGGGAGGTGAGTGGGGGGTATGGGTGAACTAGATAAACAGGATTAAGACGTACAAACGTCCATTTATAAAGTAAATCACCAATAGGAAAATTACAAGCACTGAGAATATAGCCAATAATACTGTAATACCATTGCATGGTGACAGATGGGGACTATACTTATCATGGTGAGCACTACCGAATGCACAGACTTGTTGAATCAGTACGTCGTACACCTGAAACTAATATAATACTGCATATCAATTTTACTTCAATAAAAAACAATGAAAACGCCCACTGACAAATTATTTTATCTTCATGACATCAACGAGTCCATTCTAGTGACGCTCTAATGGATTGACCAGTTGGTTGGCAATGTGAAAATACAGCCTCGCCATGGCCATAAAACAATATGCCAACACAATCAACTCAGTAGAACCAAAAAATTTCCAAATGGATGGCTGGAACTCCCACTTCTCAATCTGCTGTGTTGGAACTGCAGGCACATGCTGTACATCTTTTAATGTTTTTGAACTATGTCTTTCTTCCCTTCAATTGGGGAAGGCTTTATCGGAGACAGAAATGGAACTTTCTGATGGAAATTTCTCTGATACATTAAACTCGGGGGGGGGGGGAGCGTGCAATAGATACAAGGATGAGTCCCCAGTTGTACACACAGAAAAAGGAGGCGAAGGAAGCATTCTTCTGCTGTGCAGTCCACCTAGTTGGGGTTCAGTGGGAGCAGAGGCAAGAATCTGTGTGCATAGACATAAACTAAAAATGGAGGGGAAGCTGGAAGTAGAGATTCCTGGGATGACTGTGGAGGAGGGGCAGGGGTGTCACAGAGCTCTTAGGGGAGAGGGGCAGCCAGATTTCTCAGTCATGACTGCCTACTAGACAACAGTGGATAAAAGGAGCCTCATTTATACTCAGAAGTTAACTTATTATCTCTTTTCTTAGCTTATTATCTAAAAAGTGCTACTTCTAAAGTTACATGGTGAAACTTAGGGAAAAAAAACTTAGGGAAAAAAACTTAGGGAAAAAAAAAAGAACTTTGATTAAAATGGATTTACTGTAGTTGAAGATCCAATTATTGAGATGGAAAAATCAAAGTAGAGACTGCGGAAAAAGAGCATAAGACAAACAGAACCTGAACTGACAATCAGTAATTCTAGAAAAACTCCTGTGGAGGGACCAAACAAGAGAGATGAAAAGAAATTAGATCTCCCTGTGAAAAGGGCTTTCGCTTTTAGCTAATAAAAATAGTCTTTCAAACAACCTTTTTAAAAACTTGAGCTTCCAGGGCTGAGCAGCTTGCCTTTACCTCCGCCTCCATTCATTAACTTTATAAAATCTGGGCAAAGACGTGCCAAAGAAACAATTAGTTTATGCTCTGCGCCACAGAAGGTGGGTGAGCTAATGCAATTTCTGTCCTGGAAAACGGAGTCGGAGTGAAGGTTGTTTGTTATTGTTTTGTTTTTCCCTGATAAACTCTCTTCTTTTTGGCCAAGGAAGGTGGGAATTTGTTATTTATTTTAAATATACAGACTTGGTACCATTAAGGGCACTGAATTTGTTTCCCTATTAAAACTGACAGTAAACAGTGATTTCAAAATCTCAGGGTATTAGGATCTTTCTCTAATCTACTGAATGAGTCTACCCAGGATGATTGCAAATGCAAACCAATTTCAGCTTTTTCTTTCTTTTCTTTCTTTCTTTCTTTTTTTTTTTCTTTTGCTTCAGACAGGCCTCCACTAATTCTTCTATAATTACAAGCACTATTGACTTTATATGAGGCACCAGTTTTTTGGACAATGTTTGAAGATTTGTAAAAAATGATCTGGCATCTTCCCGTGGAATCCCTTTCAAAATGATGTTTGTGAAAACAAGTGTGGTTTCTTCACCAGGAGGCCCACTTAATTGAAGACAAACTAAATCCCTGAACTTCTACGTGGGCTTAGTCTTAATTCATCGCAACACGCTGCAGCTCAGCTATTGGGCACAAGGCGCACTGACTGGGTGACTTCAGGATGGGTGCACGTAAGATGCACCAACCATCCGCTTCCATCTGGGACCAACGGGGCTGGCATTTAACCGGCATGACTTAAAGGTCAACTTTGTGATAGCAGAAAAACCATACATATTCATTTTTTTAAGGTTTCACTTATTTGAGAGAGAGCGAGCAAGCATCAGTGGTGGGAGTGGCAGAGAGGGAGAAGCAAACATTCTACTGAGCAGGGAGCCTAACATGGGGCTCTGTCCCAGGACCCCAAGATCATGACCTGAGCCGAAGGCAGATGCTTAACTGACTGAGCCACCCAGGAGCCCCTTAACCATATACATTTTAAAACAAAACTGAGGGGCGCCTGGGTAGCTCAGTGGGTTAAGCCACTGCCTTCAGCTCAGGTCACGGTCTCAGGGTCCTGGGATCAAGCCCCGAGTCAGGCCCTCTGCTTGGCAGGGAGCCTGCTTCCCCCTCTCTCTCTGCCTACTTGTGATCTCTCTTTCTCTGTCAAATAAATAAAACATTTTAAAAAATAATTAAAAAATAAAAATAAAAAAATAAAACAAAACTGAATCTTACTGGCACTAGTTCAGTATTTTATAATATTCAGAGAAGCCTTGGAAGAAAGCATATGAGGAAAATGTTATAACTTGTGTTTCCATACTTGCTTTTGTGTTACTTATAAAACACCACCACTGCCATCAGAATAGTCTGCTCACAGACAACTTTTCACAGTATTTTTTTTAATCCCTCCTTATTTACCCATTCAAACTTACAGTGGCTTCTTCCTGATTTCCATATTAAGATTAATTTCTGCTTGGGGCGCCTGGGTGGCTCCGTGGGTTAAGCCGCTGCCTTCGGCTCAGGTCATGATCCCAGGGTCCTGGGATTGAGCCCCGCATTGGGCCCTCTGCTCAGCAGGGAGCCTGCTTCCTCCTCTCTCTCTGCCTGCCTCTCTGCCTACTTGTGATCTCCGTCTGTCAAATAAATAAATAAAATCTTTAAAAAAAAAAAGATTAATTTCTGCTTTATCACTGACCTTGATATTCCAGCTCCAACATCCGAGCTCATGAATTGAGACTCCTGCTCCCGGACCACGCTTCTAGCCCATCCAACTCTCACTCAGATGCTCTCACTACTCCTGCTCTTGGTGCTTTTAAAGGCAACCAGGTGATTTACTGTTCACCTAGCATGAATCCTCTTCCAGTCCTCACTTTAACTTCCAAAACTCGTCAATTCAAGCATTCTCTTGACTTAGTCCTTTATGTTCTTTGCTCTATTTGTCTTTGATGGCGTCTACCTGAAAAGCCCCAAATTGAATCTACCCACTTCTCTGCTCTCCCCACACTTTCACCTGGTGTGGACGTCACCAAGGGCTGGGCTCATACAACACACATTTGCAACTCTCTCTCCCCTACCCTGCCCTTGTTGTAGAGACATTAATCCTCATGTCCCTACATTCTCTTGACTTTATAAGTTTCATTCAGCACAACTCTGGCCCGTGACACCTAAGAGGAAGTTTCTGTAAAAGCTTTTGCTTTTCTGATAAAAAAAAATAAATAAATACAAATTGTCTACACTTCCATTCTGTCTGCCACCTTTAAATTCAAAGGATGATGCCTTGCAGCCATCCTTAATCAGGAGCAAAAGGCCAAAGAAATCCCAACACCATTGCTGACCGCAGAGGGAAGCTGAACCTACTCCTGCAGCCACCACTGAACTCGGAGCTGAGGAAAAGTAAATTACTATTTCTTTCTTAAAAAAAAAAAAAAGATTTATTTATTTAGAGAGCAGGTATGTGTGAGAGCACATATGTGTGAGTGGACGGAGGGGCAAAGGGGGGGAGGGAGCCCCACACCCAGCAGGAAACCCAACGCTGAGCTCCATCTCAGGACTCTGAGGTCATGACCTGAGCTGAAATCAAGAGCCGGATGCTTAATGGACTGAGCCAACCAGATGCCCCTAAATTACTATTACCTTAAGCCACAGTAATTTACCTTTTTTCTTACCTGGGGAAGAAAGCTGCAAAGTAGTATTTCTGGTCTGCTGAAGGAATTACACTCTACAAATAATAATTAATAAATAAAAAGAAGTCACCTCAGATTGGGACAACAATCTAAAGTCCCATGGGTATTGCCTAGCAATCCTGATCCTTTCTCTTCTGGCCCATGTTCTGGGTCTTCAGAGGGCTATTTTGTTTTACTATATTTTTAAAAATTTTTGTGTTCTTTTCAGAGGGGCTATTTTAAACCACCATTTTATCAACTCTAACAGTCAATAATTTTTCTTCCTAATTTATGGAGAAATTAAAAACTGCCAGTATCTTGTCCCCTTTGTTCCGTTTTCTGTTCCCACCCCTCTGTTCTTCCTATCTCACCAGGCACGGTTCCAGGTCCTTGTCTAAACCAGCAAGAGAATTCCATACAGTTCCTCACATCTCCCTTCCACCTGCGATCTGAGTCCTTTCCCAGAACAGCCTTCCTTATCCTCATGTATCCCTGTGATGCTGGTGTTTTCCACTGTTCTGTTGTATCCCCTCTTCTCGTCCTTCCACTCGGGTCTCCTTGTACGTGTACCTGACTGCTTACTTAAAATCCCCATTTCACTGCCTCAACCTGATGCAGTTCAAGTGCAACCTGTCTCAACATGAGATCCTGTCTTGTCCCCAAATCTCCTAGGGTGCTTATCATCTCAGTGAAAGACAGTATCCTGCACTCGGTTACTCATGCCGGAAATTTGGCATCATTTTTCATTCCTTTATCTCCCTCCCACTTCATATGAACTTCATCTACTCTTGTCATTCTACCACTGCTAACTCTCAGGAATCTAGACACTTTCCTCTGGCCCCACTGACACTAGAATAGGCCTTCATCAGCTTTCTCCCACATTACTACCATAGCCTCTAAATTAGAAACCTGTCCTAGTCTGCTCACCTCCAGCCCTTCTCCACCAATCACACAAAATAAGCTTCATCATGTGGCATTATCTCTCTGCACAGCTCAAAGACTTAAATGACTCCTAATTTATTTCTTAATAAAGCTGGTGAGTTAAAAAGTGTGATCTGTTCCCTGCCAACTGCTCCAAGCTGATCCCCGTTTTTCTTTTCCACTGACACCTGCTACTAGAATTTCTCTACACTTCATTTAGCTACACACCCATGTCATGTTCGCTTTCCTTCCAGGCCTTCATGCGTGCAATTCGGCCTGAGATGGAAATCTTCCTCTATAACACCCTTGCACTTCCTCGGATTCATTAGGATTCCCAGTTTACATCTTCCAGGACTCTGTGCTAACCTCCAGATCTGCTTCAGTTGTACTCTGTGGCTACCACACTACCTCTATTTCTTTTTGTTTAGAAGAACATTTTCACGACTTCTAGATCAGACTCTTGAACTGCAGAGTTGTAAACACCAGGAAACGAAAAATATTTTCAGTAACAATGGGGATGCTCAATTTAAGATAACATTCATTGTTATTTCACATCAAAGAAAGGTATTCTCAGGAATATGGAATAACTTTACACCAGATCTATAATTGTGCAATAATTTTGTAAACAAAATATTAAAAATTGGAGGGTTTTTATTTTGAAATAGTATTTTTGACAAATTTTAGTTGTTATATAGTAAGATCCATTATCCCATTTAGAAATCACACATGATGTAAAAGATGTAACATGAGATTTTGAGCACTGAAAGAGAGAGTGGGAAGTATCTGTACAAAAATGTAAAGGTAAGAAATCTGGAGTCTACCACTGTGTCACGAGCCCCATCCTTCAGGTTTAACTCATTAAAAGAAATTCTATATATCTCTATATTAGCAAGCCTGATCCTTTCCCGCTTATATTTTCATGTTTTTGAGCCTAGGAAGAAAGGCAGTTAGGAAAAAGAAGATAATATACAATTTATCAAAAATACCAATCTTAGTCACTTTCAGAATGAGAAATTTCTAACGGAGCTGGAGTAAGAACAAAATGATATAACATCATTTAAGCCAGGAGGTTCGAAGCTTTGGAAACTATGCGTTAATGAATTCAGCCGCATTCTATTATCTCCTGCTTGAGGCTCAGCCCGCAAGATTCCCCCATTAGACTCTTCGTTAAAATCTATCACTAAGACCTTGAAAAGAAGCGCCCTCCCTACGCTGTTAGATGAACACATTAAGTATGCTCAATGACCCAAGGAACATGTTCAAGAATGTCTGGAAGAGAAAGAAATTAATCTTTCACTTACATAGAACTAACAACTCTTCAAAGCATTTGGGCCTTTCAGTAGACGTTGATTAATGGCGTATGGGTTTATAATACTAAATAAGCCAGTAAGTATGCATTGACTAGCGTATGCGCGGCACTATTTAGCATGGTAAACTACACAGGAGAAATCCGCAATCTAGTGCCTACTTTTTGAGAAAGATATGAGACTCACATGACACTAGTAGAAAATGACCTCAGGACACATGTATTTAAATGCCAGGATTATTTAAATTGCTTTACTGAAAGTTCAGGGAAGGGAGAACTCATTCGGAATATAAGTACAGAATCAGAATATTTCAGGGCTTAGAGATAATCTCATTTGACTTCATGATTTTACAGATAAGTAAAATAAAATCTAGAGAGGTAAAAGGAAGGGAAATAAAGAAAATAAAATGTTTTTATAACCATATTCCTTGTGTTATTTCGCTTAATCCAGGCACCAAGTCTATGAATTTGGTGTTACTATTCCCATATTTTCAAAGGCAGCTCATGAAGTTGAGATTAATTTTTTTGTGTGTAAACTCTCAAGATTCAGGAATTCACACTTGGGTTCTCTGATTCTAAATCCTGTTTTCCATAGCATGAAAACGTGATGGCACATGAAGTTACATCCATAAATTTTATCTTAACTTAAACAAACAAACAAACAAACAAACAAAAAACCTGTCTTCCATCTTTGAAAACCTCTTACTGCCCTTGCCCGCATTGGCTTCTGGGTGGAATTATGCAAGTCAGAAATAACCTATGGTTCGGCAAAGCAATTCGCAGCAAAGCATTCACTACTGCTGTGAGAAAGAGTATCAACTACAGAGTCTAGTCTATGTCCCCAAAGAGAACAGAGATGTTCTCTTTTAGGGACTGAGGATCAAGGAGTACAAGGAGGAAATTTCGATGCAAGGATCTGATTGAGAGAGTGTATATTCAACATACATAATTTATGACTGGGGAACATAATAAGATGAGGGTCCTGAAGTGAGTTTTGATAAGTAAACAGAGCAAGAGAGAACAAAAACTTTTTTGTCCCCGCATTGCAGACTTCATTTTTTTTTTTTTAAAGATTTTATTTATTTGACAGAGAGAGATCACAAGTAGGCAGAAAGGCAGGCAGAGAGAGAGAGAGAGGAGGAAGCAGGCTCCCCGCCGAGCAGAGAGCCCGACGCGGGACTCGATCCCAGGACCCTGAGATCACGACCCGAGCCGAAGGCAGCGGCCTAACCCACTGAGCCACCCAGGCGCCCCCAGACTTCATTTTAAAAAGAAGCTACATTGTTGATCAATGGTTTTGAAATGAATAGGTTCCAGACAATGAAGTAAAGGGCGAACCAAGTCTGCACACTGATAGGTTAAAGCTAAGAGGGTATCAGCCCATATGTTTCATTAGATGTTATTCTTTTCATATTGCAGTTGTAGAAGGTGAGCTAGTAACTGCCTAAGGGTCATACATCTTCAAGCACAGATTTCTTGGTAATGTTTCCATAAACGTGCTATATTTCCCTTCCTTTCTACAAAAATAAGAGACCAGTGTATGTAGACTTCTTTCTGCTCTAATTCTGCACGTAGAACATTGGGTGGATGATAAAGTCACAATTGTTCCACAGCAAGCCCATACACTGAAGCTTTCTGCTCTGCTTGAAGAAAATATTTTTTAAGTATTTCAGCAGTAAATTTAAGATTATTGACCTCCTCTAGATTGTTTATTTTTCCTTAAGCTCTTCTTGAATTTCCTATATCACATAATCACTTGGGGAAAAATTACCAATAAATCTGGGATACAGTAATGTTGCAGAGGAGCAATTATATTGGATTTCATGACCACAAAAGCTCAACATCCACCTATAATTCTCCTTCATTATCTATCTGTTAACTGCCAGTGTGTTTCGCTATTTGACTCCTTGAAAGTTCTTAATAATTAATTTTATACATAAAAAAATAGCTTCCATAAACATAGAATCATGGATTTTACTCTTCTGATAGCATGTAGGTATTCTTCCCTTCACAGGTAAAATCCCAATATATGAAACACACCACAAACAGGCTACTTTTAGAATCTGAAACTGTTTAGTCAGATATTAATGATAAATCTGCATCATGTGCCTTTTTCTTTTTCCCGAGATTCCATTTAAAGTCAACCTACTGGGATCTCACAATCAAGACCACACAGAAGTTCAGCTCAACATAAAAAACAGACTTATATAGGCGTTCAGCTTATCAGTTCCAAATGTCAAGCTATAGCCTAAGGCAAGTGGTAGGTTTTCACCAATTAACAAGACAAAGCCAAATCATGGTATAGATCAAATTATCTTACTTGAAGAGTTCAAGAGTCTATTCAGGAGACAAAGAAGTAGAAAACTCAGGGATTGAAACAAAAACGCATTATTCTTTATACATATAAAGTTAAAACTGAAATAAAATAAATGGTACCCATTCAAGTATACAATTTGATACATTTCAAGATATATGTCTATAAAGCCATCACCAAAATTAAGGAAAAGAACATTGTATTCTTCATTCTGTTACTCCCAAAAGTTTCCTGTGCCTCTTACCAGTTCCCCCCTATTGTCCTCCCTGCCCTGCCACCACCCCTCCCTAGTTCACAGACAACCACCAATCTGCTTTTTGTCGCTATACTTTAACTTGAATTTCCCAGGATTTTTCTATTAGTTGAATAACAAAATATGTACTTTGGGGGAGGGCAGAATTTTTCACTCATTATAATTATTTTGAGATTTATTTGTTAAAATGTATATCAGTAATTCATTCCATTTCACTGATAAAAATTAATCTGTTGTGTTCTGGTTTTTAGTATATGTGCTGCCGAAGCGAGCACTGTTGTGTTCTGGTTTAACTGTGGGTTTAATCATTCACATGTTGAGTGATATCCGGGTCATACACAGTTTTTGATTATTACAATGAAGTTGCTAAGCACATAGCATCTTCAGTAGCAATATGCATTCTTTGCAGATATATCTGCTTTGCTTTCTCTAGAGTGAACACTTTGGAACAGAATCTTTGGATCATGTATGTATCAAATGTGCTGTACCCCATGTCACCTTTCCTCCACCAGTATATTAGCCTAATGATTGTTCAAACATTCCATTTCTTGCATCTGTGGGACTGAGGACAGATTTTCTTGCTTGCTTTCAGCCAAGAACTTCTCAGCTCCTAGAGAATGTCACTAGGGATTTGTTAACACAGCCTGCTCCATAGAAACCCTCATAACATAGCAGCCTCCCTTCTCAAGGCCAGCAGTAAAATCCTCCTCATGCTTTGATCTCAGACAAATGCTGGGCACAGTCCCTTTTAAAGGCTCACCTGATTAGGTCAGACCCACTCAGGGTAACTGCTCTATGATCACATCAAAGTCACTTGACTTGAGACTAACTGCATCTGCAAGACTCCTTTGTTTTTGTTATATAATGCAACCTTATCACAGAAGTGAAATCCACTATATTCTTCAGTTTCCCCAGAAAACAGAAAATCAGTGGAACTAAAAGTCGTTTGAGAAGATCAATACCATTGATAAAATTCTACTCGGACTGATCAGGAAAAAGAAAGCAAGATACAAAATTACAAATATCAGAAATGAGAGAAATGACATCACTACAGAGTCCACATATAATATAATATGTGGATAGTAAGGGAATATTATGAATAATAGGTCTAGCTTTTTTATCCAATCTGAAAAACTCTGGCTTTGATATATAGTATTTTAACCAATTATCTGTAGTGTTTATATTAATGTGATCAGGTTTAAATATATTATTTTTCTATTCATTTTCTATTTTTCTCTCTGTGTCCATTCAAAATGCAAGTTGAAATAAATTCTGTTGGTTTAGCTATTAGAATAGATCTTAAATCCAACAACTTCTCACTATATTGTCTGTGGCCCTCAGTTCCTCCACGTTCTCCAACTCCTGGGGGTTACCATTCACTGGGAATGCAATGAGAATTTTGCCCTAAAGTTGTCCAATGCAGTGGCCTTAACAGTTCATGCCACTCTCGTCTCTTGAGCTGATATTACAAGAGCCCCCCTTTAGTGTTTGCTTCATGAGGAAGACAAATTTTAGAGGAAGAAGAACTGATAACTCACACATTCTGCATCTTTTCCATCACTGAGGTTACTTCTCCATTAGGGAAGAGTGTTCCCCCAAATGCATCCCTTAATCCACTACTTTCAAGAGATGCTGCTCAGTGAAGGGCTTCATGTCCCAAATAGGTTTGAACATGATCCCCAAGTATACCCCCCTCATGGAGATTCACAATGTTGTCTAGCAAAGGCCTCCAGGAAGGAAACATGTTTAGGTAATTTTTCCCTAATCTTATTCATGATAGAACATTTTTCCTCATTGCATTGGGCAAGGAGTAATGTTTATACCTTCCTCCTCACTTGTTCTTTTAAGAACCACCACAGTTTCACTATATATAAGGGGAATCCATTCAAGTGAACACTGCTTTGACATGATCACATTTGCTTTTCCTTGGACCTTAGAGTCTCAAATACAGAAAATCAGATTTACACTGCTTTCATGATTATTTTATCTGGAAATTAGGAAACAGGCTCCAGCATGGCTTTTCCTACTTCCTGACTGATGAATCGGTAACAAAAACTGTGGATACTTTATGATTCCTGTTTCTGTTAATCCTACCTGAGTCAAATTTTCCAAAGGGGTGGTTTGCAGAGTGGGAGACAGTATTCTGTCTCAATCTCAGCTCCTTCACTGGCACCCACGACAGGTACGGCAAATGTAGGCACACATGTCTTAAAGAATGAGATGGGAGTAGGAATTCCCAATTTGACTTGGTATCCTTGGTATCCTTTCACATTATTTGTCTGAAACCCTGAACTCTGAGCTTGGCTCATGCTGCTAGCCATCAATCTCTAAATTTCATGATTTCTAAATTTCTGTCACTCCTATGAATGTGTTGTCAAAGAGTTAAACCCTGATAAAAGGTGAGTCTTAGGGATCCTGACTCCCACAATACCCCCTGGGCTAAGAATAGGAAACACTAACCTCTAATATCAAATATTAAAACTCAGCTTAAGTTTAATTCACTATTTGTTACTTTTCTCTGAGACATTAGCATTTCAACTACCTCTATTCAAGGAATGAAAAAATGTGTTTTTGATTAAAAAAGTCTCAAGCAGTTTGGTATAATGAGTAAGAGGAGGGAGACCAGAACATGAACATGGTGTACTGGGACTACTACCAGACGCAGAGGTATGCGGCATTTATGTTAACTCTGATTTCATTCATCTCTTAGTCCTTAGGAGCTAGAAATATTTTGGTGGCACATTCTTCTTTGGGGCAGAGGAGAGAACTTGATACATTTTACATGCTCCAAAAGATTATCATTTGCAGAAAGAGAGCTTCCTATATCAAAATGAGATGCAAACAGGATAAATGCCTACACAAATATACTTAGAAAGTTGCTGAATTTATTAGATCACTAACATGGGAACTTTCCAGGATGCCTGGGTGGCTCAGTGAATTAAATCTGCCTTACGATCAGGTCATGATCCCTCCCAGGCTCCTGGGATCGAGTCCTATATCAGGCTCCTTACTCAGTGAAGAGCTGGCTACTCCCTCTGCCTACCTCTCCCCTGCTTGTGCTTGCTCTCTCTCTCTTTGACAAATAAATGAACAAAACCTTTAAAAAAATTTTTTTAAATAGGAAATTTCTTTAAATGTGGAAAATTATAGTCAATAAATTTTTGTTTGAAAATGTTCAACTATGCCTTAAAACATAAGGTTCAGCATATACCTCATATTTTCTTCCTTCTTTTTTTTTCCAAATTATTTATTTTCAGAAAAACAGTATTCATTATTTTTTCACCACACCCAGTGCTCCATGCAAGCCGTGCCCTCCATAATACCCACCATCTGGTACCCCAACCTCCCACCCCCCTATTTTCTTCCTTCTTAAGACCTCAAGACTTCTCACCATATAAAATTTTTCTTTTCTTTTCAGCTCTAGAGAAAAGAATCTAGTTATGTGCAATACATCACAAGTGAACCAAGTAGTGTAAATCATTTGCCATTTAAAACACCTGTCCTTTTCTATACCAATTAATTTAAATCATCCTTTTTTCCTCCTGTTACACTAATTGTAGTATCTTTGTAGAGATTCTTGGTTGAATCAAGGAATCTAGTTCTCATGTAATTTTCTCAGATTTTTAAATAAGATCATCTTACTTTTTACTTTCAGATGTCCTGGGACTCTGTAATAGGGCACTTATCACTAACCAGCTTTATATTTCCTATACATTCACTGTGCAGCTTCTTCTAGTAAACCATTTCAACCTAGTTGTCTCAACTGACTTACAGATAAAAAGGTGACACTATGCTCCCCTAAGAGCTTATGAGAGATTTAGCATGAACAGGTTACCTGGAGGAAAATGTCCGATTCTTCTTTACCGTCCCCCAACAACTTCCCTAAATGCTCATTAAAACAAAGTAAACTTTTCTCCTGATTATTCCTTTACCCACTCATCCTACCTTTATCCCCATTAAAGCCTTCTCTTTTGATGCAATGCTACCAAAATACAACAAAAAAAAACTTTTTCTAATTGTTCTCTTTCATTTGCATCCCCAATTCAGCCTCCAATAGTTGAAAAAATACAAGTTTCCATTCAATTAAAACAAAAGTAGAGGAGCTTGGTACTGAATTTTAGGTGTACTAGTTCTGGTGATTTTATCATTAAGAATTGTGTTTTATGTACATTTTATTTTATTTTTTATTTTTTTAAAGATTTTATTTTATCCACCTGACAGACAGAGATCACAAGTAGGCAGAGAGGCAGGCAGAGAGAGAGGGAGGAGGAAGCAGGCTCCCCGCTGAGCAGAGAGCCCGACGCGGGGCTCCATCCCAGGACCCTGGGATCATGACCTGAGCTGAAGGCAGAGGCTTAACCCACTGAGCCACCCAGGTGCCCCTGTTTTATGTACATTTTAATGGAATGGTTCTCAAGTCAGCAAAGGAACATTAAAACAGGAGTTTAACTAAAATATTTTAGGTATTTTTTTGTGTTGTAGTTTAAGAACATCATACACAAAATGACTCTTCAAGTATTATTGGAACTGACAAAGTAGGCTTCCCTGTGAAGCTCATTCCCATTCAAGTCAAACCCAGAACAATGTCAGTCCACCTTATTTATAATGCCTGGTGGGACATTTAAAGCTTCTGTTTTGGTTGGAGTCTCCACTATGGGCCATATTTGCCTGAGGAAGCTATTTTATTGCCTGGTAGGCAAAGGCCCTCATAGCACTTGACCCATAAAAAAAGAAATGTTCTCTCTCTCTCTGTCCTTTTAGGACATAAAAATACGATCTCTAAAATAAATTTTAATAATCAAAAAACAATTTCAGTTATATGACTATGATTTAATTCCCATTATCCTTGACATTTTTTATTTCCCTTAAAAAAAGAACTGCTTGGTTATGTTTCTTCTGTTAAATTGGAAGATTTAAACTTAAAGATTTAATGTTAAAGATTTAACATTAAACTACAGTGTTTTAGTTTAAGATTTGGAATCCCTTCACCAAAGAAAAAATTTTCTTACCTAATTTTGGCAAGTGTACATAGGAATAGGAAGAAGAGGTGACTGGGAAAGTTTTAATCTAATTAGAACTGAATTTGCAAAAGAAAAATAACACTAGAAGAATACATGAGAAGAAAGAAGCAGCACAAAACGATGAAGCAACTTCATGAATCTCTTGACTTCTGCATATCTTAAGATTAATAAATTACTTATTAGCATTACTTTAGCCATACTGAGCAAAATGCTCACCATTAAGAAGATATTTCTAGGTGGAAAAAAAGAGAATACTGTCATTGCTGAAATGATTAACAGTGTTGTTTTGTAGCTGTTAATAGAAATAATGATTCTGATATATAACTTAAATATTATGTATTAGAACATCTGCAAATATATGGTACGTGATCACTGCAGAGATTACACAGAACATGCTCTACTCATTAGTATACACATGTGATTTTTGTTTAGCTCATGCATATTTTCCACATATTTAAAATATTTAAAATCTAGGGCTTTTTCATAATGAAATATAAAGCAAGGATAAGTTACGACCACTAATTAGTAACTTAATAATCTTGAATGAAGATTTACTTTAAAATGTTTTAAATTTTGAATTACATATTAGCTGTAATGCATTGGGGAAAACAATAACAACAAATGAATAAGACAAAACAAGGGGCAGGAAAAAATCCAACACAAGAGAACTAAGCTCAGCCATCAAAGCTTGTTGGCGGGATCAAAAGTAGAACTTGGGACAAACCTGTATCAGTATAAAATCACAAAAGCAAACAAATCAAGTTCAAGGGAAGAGTGAAGCAGAAGCAAAAAGGAAACCAAGAAGCATGGCAATTTGGCTTAAAGAAGGTATAGGTGTGGACATGCTCCCACAAAGGGAGCTCCTATGATGCTTCCCATTCTTGCTTCTACTGATTTTTAAACACAGATGTTATAAAACTAACAAAGTATAACAGAGTAAGAAAATAGATTAAAAGCTCTCATTATTGGTTTTTTTCTCCATCCATCAATAAATTGACATTTATTGACCATTCTATCCAAAATAACCTTTTTTTTCCTCAAGTGCACATGAAGCATTCACCATATCTTACATGATAAAGTAAACATTCATAAATTTAAAAGAAATGAAATCATACAACTTACGTTCTCTGTAATATATTGGTTTCTACCTTAGAAACCAATAACAAAAACTGGTAGCAGAAAGATGGCTTAAAATTTCTAACTATTGCTAAGCAACCTAGATGAAATGGATGCATTCCTAGAAAACTATAAACTCCCAAAATTTAACCAGGAAGAAATTGACAACCTGAAAAGACCAATATCTAATAACGAGATTGAAGCAGTGATCAAAAACCTCCCAAAAAACAAGAGCCCAGGACCTGACAGATTCCCTGGGGAATTCTACCAAACTTTCATAAAAGAAATAAGACCTATTCTCCTGAAGCTGTTTCAAAAAACTGAAGCAGAAGAAAAACTTCCAGACTCTTTTTATGAAGCCAGCATTACCCTGATTAAAAAGGAGAATTTCAGACCAATATCACTGATGAATATGGATACTAAGATTCTCAACAAGATCCTAGCAAACAGAATCCAACAGCACATTAAAAAGATTATCCATCATGACCAGGTGGGATTCATCCCTGAGCTACAAGGATGGTTCAACATTCGCAAATCAATCAATGTGATAGAAAAAATCAATAAGAGAAGAGAAGAACCACATGCTCCTTTCAACTGATCCAGAAAAAGCATTTGACAAAATCCAGCATCCGTTCCTGATTAAAACGCTTCAAAGTATAGGGATAGAGGGAACATTCCTGAACTTCATAAAATCTATCTATGAAAGACCCACAACAAATATTGTCCTCAATGGGAAAAAGCTTGCAGCCTTCCTGTTGAGATCAGGAACACGACAAGGATGCCCACTCTCACCACTCTTGTTCAACATAGTATTAGAAGTCCTAGCAACAGCAATCAGACAACAAAGAGAAATAAAAGGTATCCAAATTGGCAATGAAGAGGTCAAACTCTCCCTCTTCGTAGATGACATGATTCTTTATATGGAAAACCCAAAAGACTCCACCCCCAAACTACTAGAACTCACACAGCAATTCAGTAATGTGGCAGGATACAAAGTTAATGTACAGAAATCAAGAAGACACAAAAAGATGGAAGACCATTCCATGCTCTTGGATCGGAAGAATAAACATTGTTAAAATGTCTATACTGCCTAGAGCAATCTATACTTTTAATGCCATTCCGATTAAAATTCCACCGGTATTTTTCAAAGAGCTGGAGCAAATAATCCTAAAATTTGTATGGAAACAGAAGAGACCCCGAATCGCTAAGGAAATGTTGAAAAACAAAAATAAAACTGGCGGCATCACCTTACCTGATTTCAAGCTTTATTACAAAGCTGTGATCACCAAGACAGCATGGTACTGGCATAAAAACAGACACATAGACCAGTGGAACAGAGTAGAGAGCCCAGATATGGACCCTCAACTCTATGGTCAAATAATTTTCGACAAAACAGGAAAAAATATACAGTGGAAAAAAGACAGTCTCTTCAATAAATGGTGCTGGGAAACACTGGACAGCTATATGTAGAAGAATGAAACTCGACCATTCTCTTACACCGTACACAAAGATAAACTCGAAATAAATAAAAGACCTCGATGTGAGACAGGAATCCATCAGAATCCTAGAGGAGAACCTCTTTGATATCAGCCACAGCAACTTCTTTCAAGATATGTCTCCAAAGGCAAAGGAAACAAAAGTGAAAATGAACTTTCGGGACTTCATCAAGATGAAAAGCTTCTGCACAGCAAAGGAAACAGTCAACAAAACAAAGAGGCAACCCACAGAATGGGAAAAGATATTTGCAAATGACAGTACAGACAAAGGTTGATATCCAGGATCTATAAAGAACTCCTCAAACTCAACACACACAAAACAGACAATCATATAAAAAAAATGGGCAGAAGATATGAACAGACACTTCTCCAATGAAGACATACAAATGGCTATCAGACACATGAAAAAATGTTCATCATCACTAGCCATCAGGGAGATTCAAATTAAAACCACATTGAGATACCACCTTACACCAGTTAGAAGGGCCAAAATCAACAAGACAGTCAACAGCAAGTGTTGGAGAGGATGTGGAGAAAGGGGAACCCTCTTATACTGTTGGTGGGAATGCACGTTGGTGCAGCCACTTTGGAGAACAGTGTGGAGATTCCTGAAGAAATTAAAATTAGAGCTTCCCTATGACCCTGCAATTGCAGTACTGGGTATTTACCCCCAAAACACAGATGTAGTGAAGAGAAGGGCCATCTGTACCCCAATGTTTATAGAAGCAATGGCCACAGTCGCCAAACTGTGGAATGGACCAAGATACCCTTCAACAGACGAATGGATAAGGAAGATGTGGTCCATATACACTATGGAGTATTATGCCTCCCTCAGAAAGGATGAATACCCAACTTTTGTAGCAACATGGATGAGACTGAAAGAGATTATGCTGAGTGAAATAAGTCAAGCAGAGAGAGTCAATTATCATATGGTTTCACTTATTTGTGGAGCATAACAAATAACATGGAGGACAAGGGGAGATGGAGAGAAGGGAGTTGAGGGAAATTGGAAGGGGAGGTGAACCATGAGAGACTATGGACTCTGAAAAACAACCTGAGGGTTTTGAAGGGGTGGGAGATGGGAGGTTGGGGGAACCAGGTGGTGGGTATTAGGGAGGGAATGGATTGCATGGAGCACTGAGTGTGGTGCAAAAAACAATGAATACTGTTATGCTGAAAAGAAATTAAAAATTTTTTTAAAAATTTCTAACTATTTAGAAATTTTGGGCACCTAGGTGGCTCAATGGGTTAAGCCTCTGCCTTGGGCTCAGGTCATGGTCTCAGGGTCCTGGGATCGAGCCCTGCATCGAGCTCTCTGCTCAGCGGGGAGCCTGCTTCCCCCACCCCGCCTGCCTCTCTGCCTACTTGTGATCACTCTCTGTCAAATAAATAAATAATCTTTAAAAAAAAAAAGAAAAGAAAAATAAAGGAAATTAAATGCTACACTTCCAAATAATACACGGGTAAAAGAGGACATTTCATTTCAAGAGAAATTAGAAAACACTTTGAAATGAACAAAAATGAATATCAAAACTTGCAGGATGCAGGTCTGAAGTCAATAATCTAAGTTTCCACTTTAGGAAAAGAGAAAAAAAGAACAAAATAAATTTGAAATAAGCAAATCTATGGAAATAATAAAGAACAGACGTCAATGAAGTAGAAAAGAGAAGAACAATAGAGAAAATGAAAAATACAAGGTAAGTAGTTCTTTACAAAGATTTAAAAAATTGACAGATCTCTAGCCAGACTAACAAAGAAATAAAGACAGAAGATAAAATATCAGCATGAGGAAAGAAAAGGTGGTATCTCTGTTGGACCCAGAGATAATAAGGATAACAAGGAATACTACAAATCATTCTACATTCATAAATTTGACAACCTGGATGAACTGGAGCTATTCCTCAAAAATCACAAACTACCCAAACTGACCTGAGATGAAATAGATAACTTAAATAGTCTATTAAAAGAAATGAATTCATTAAGTCCTTCTGAAAACAAAATCTCCAGGTCCACGTGGTTTTACTGATGAATTCTACCAAACATTTAAAAAAGAAATAACACCAATTCACACATCTCTCTCAGCAAACAGAATCAAAGAGAACACTTTACAACTCTTCTTTAACTTAATAAAGGGCTTCCTTAACTACAGAAAACACATAGCTAACATCATAATGGTAAAAGACTGAACACTTTCTAAGATCAGAAACAAAGCAACAATGTCTATTTCTTTTTTTTAAATATTTTATTTATTTATTTGACAGAGAAAGAGAGATCACCAGTAGGCAGAGAGGCAGGCTGAGAGAGAGGAGGAAGCAGGCTCCCTGCTGAGCAGAGAGCCTGATGCAGGGCTCGATCCCAGGACCCTGGGATTATGACCTGAGCCGAAGCAGAGGCTCAACCCACTGAGCCACCCAGGCATCCCAAAAATGTCTATTTTCATCACTGATACTCATCATCACACTGGAAGTTCTACTCAGTGTAATAAAATAATAAACCAAAGGTATTCAGATTCGAAAGGAAGAAATAAAACTATTTCTATTTGCAGATGACAAAACTGTCTACATATAGATCACCAAGGAATCTAGAAAAATGCTCTGAGCAAGGTCATAATAGGATATAAGGTCAACACACAAAAATCAGTTGTATTTCTATGTAGTATCAACAATGAACAACTGGAAACCAAGAATAAGAACAATTTTTCACAGTGCCTCTTTCAAATGAAATACTTAGGTGTAAGTATTTATTAACCATTTTATCTCATCATTCCTCACAACCACCTCTGCAGGGAGGTACCATTATTCCCACTTAATAAATGAGGAAATTAAGCTAGAAAGTGAGTCACTCACCTCGGATGACCCAGATGAAAAGGAGTAACTTGAAAGTCAACCTGAGCCTATTTGATTTCAAAACTTTCTCTTATACTTCTATACAAAGTAATTCCAAGAAAGGTAGCCTGTATGCTATTTCCTAATTTGTGTTGAACTCTTACGTAACAGTGAAGTTAAATAGAGGAGTTTTGGAAAACAGACTAACTCCTTATTAAAAAATGTATTTAACTTTCTTTACACTAATTATAGCAATGTCTACATTACTTGGATGTGGAATCAATGCAATGCTATGTAACCTGCACTGACTGTTGCACTTTCTGCAGATATTTGCTATTATACACATGTAAGCCAGGGACTCAAGCTCCCAATTTTTGTCACCATTTAAAAAACATATAATAGACCATACGTGGTTGATGAAATTGTATGACATATTTGAAAGATAAATTTTAGTTGGCCAAGTCCCCAGTAATCTTCCTAGTGTTCAGTCAGAATGACGGATCCACTTACCCTCCTCTTACATAGGCCTCTGTCTTCTCGGGACAAATTTAAGGCAATGATCTGTGATTACTGAAGACTGAGCAAGGTTCTACTGCCAGACATTTGAAAATGTCTGTGACTTCTGTCTATCCATTTCCTAAATATGAAATATGATAACATGATTGAAAGTGATTTAAGTCAGTGTTTCCAGAGAAACAGAATTAAGGAATTGGCTCATATGATGGTGAATGCTTAGCAACACTGACATGTGTAAGGCACGTTGGTAACCTGGAAACAGGCAAGAGTGCTGAGTGTTGAGATGCAGTGTTGAGGCAGAATTTCTTCTACTCCAGGAAAGCTCATGTTTTGTTCCTAAGGCTTTCAACTGATTGGATGACGCCCACCACCAAATCATATAGTTATTTTCCCTACTAAAGTCCCCCAAACTGAAGATGTTCAGTACATGGAAAAATACTTTCATAGCAACACCTAGATTAGTGTTTGATTAAATCACTGGATACCGTAGCTTTTCCAAGTTGATACATAAAAATAATGATTACGCTGATAAAGCACAGTATTTCTCAAAGTGCATGTTAAGAAATTCCGAGAAGTACAGAAGGAAACTGTTTAAGGGCTGCTGAGTCACCAAGTCAAAGAACTGATAGATATCAATGAAAACTCTGAGGGTGGTAAAATATCTTTCCTGATAGATGGATGTGCTCTACTTTCTCTTGGATTGTGTTCCTCCAACACCCGTTTGACCTTCATTCTCTTCTGCCCATTTTTTGATGTGTTTGCCTGTTTTGTGTGGGTTGAGTTTGAGGAGTTCATTATAGATCCTGGATATCAACCTTTTGTCTATACTGTCATTTGCAAATATCTTCTCCCATTCCGTGGGTTGCCTCTTTGTTTTTTTGACTGTTTCCTTTGCTGTGCAGAAGCTTTTGATTTTGATGAAGTCCCAAAAGTTTATTTTCGCTTTTGTTTCCTTTGGAGACGTATCTTGAAAGAAGTTGCTGTGGCTGATATCAAAGAGATTACTGCCTATGTTCTCCTCTAGGATTCTGATGGATTCCTGTCTCACGTTGAGGACTTTTATCCATTTTGAGTTGATCTTTGTGTACGGTGTAAGAGAATGGTCGAGTTTCATTCTTCTACATATAGCTGTCCAGTTTTCCCAGCACCATTTATTGAAGAGACTGTCTTTTTTCCACTGTATATTTTTTCCTGTTTTGTCAAAGATTAATTGACCATAGAGTTGAGGGTCCATATCTGGGCTCTCTACTCTGTTCCACTGGTCTATGTGTCTGTTTTTATGCCAGTACCATGCTGTCTTGGTGATCACAGCTTTGTAATAAAGCTTGAAATCAAGTAAGGTGATGCCGCCAGCTTTATTTTTGTTTTTCAACATTTCCTTAGCGATTTGGGGTCTCTTCTGATTCCATACAAATTTTAGGATTATTTGCTCCAGCTCTTTGAAGAATGCCGGTGGAATTTTGATCGGAATGGCATTAAAAGTATAGATTGCTCTAGGCAGTATAGACATTTTAACAATGTTTATTCTTCCGATCCAAGAGCATGGAATGGTCTTCCATCTATTTGTGTCTTCTTCAATTTCTTTCATGAGTGTTCTGTAGTTCCTCGAGTACCGATCCTTTACCTCTTTGGTTAGGTTTATTCCCAGGTATCTTATGGTTCTTGGTGCTATAGTAAATGGAATCGATTCTCTAATTTCCCTTTCTGTATTTTCATTGTTAGTGTATAAGAAAGCCACTGATTTCTGCACATTGACTTTGTATCCTGCCACGTTGCTGAATTGCTGTATGAGTTCTAGTAGTTTGGGGGTGGAGTCTTTTGGGTTTTCCATATAAAGAATCATGTCATCTGCAAAGAGAGAGAGTTTGACTTCTTCATTGCCAATTTGGATACCTTTTATTTCTCTCTGTTGTCTGATTGCTGTTGCTAGGACTTCTAATACTATGTTGAACAACATTCTCTTTAATACCAGGATGAGATCCTCCTAACAGCCATGCAACTACCTCTCTTGTTTTCGGGAGCTATCCAGTGAGATTTTCCTGACATTCTGTACAAGAAAACTAAGACGACAGCTCACAGCTCCCTCTTAGTGAAATAAAAGGTCACTGTCCAATGTTCATATATTAGAACTTGTTAATATTCCAGTAATTATGGTAGGATTATTTGCTCAAGTCAATGTTGTTTAAAAGAGAGAAAGAGAGAGAGAGAGATTTAGACACTGAAATATTCTTCAGCAAAAATCTCTGTCATGTGTAATGTGACATGTCATGTCAATGTGAAATGTAGTATACCAGCTCCTCTATGGGGTGACAAAACAAGCCTACATGACCCATTTCTTGAAAGTCTGAGTTTTCCCAAACTGTTTTTCTGGTGTTCTTTTTCAAGTGTTAATTGACCAAACACTAATACTCCTGACATGACTGCCGTATGCTACAGGATATCTGGAAATAAAGAGTTCTCAGAAAATACTTTTTTTTTTTTCCTTCCCAAGTTTTTCTTTGAACCCTTTGAACCTGTAACTTGTACTTACGGCAAGTGCACTAACTCCCCTGATGAGGGAAATACTGCTACCTGCTATTCCTGCTTCATCGTGTGTCTTTAAACAACTGATATAGGCTTAGCGAAAAGTAGTTAGAGCCTCAGAATAAGGCCATAGCCAAGAAACTCTTGGCAAATTGTAAATCTTAAATGCAGAATGATAAATCGGACCTTTCATCACCTTAAACTGATGGATGAGAATAATGTGTCCTTATAGTTATTTACTCCAGTACAATGCTAAATAGTTCTCTCACTGACCTTGGTTTAGATGTTTTCCAAATATGTGCCCTTTAGCCTGTCCTCTTTATCTGTATCTTTTTTTTTTTTTTTTTTGTATTCAAGCAGACAGTTGGAATATTTAGGCTTTTCTTCTAAATATTTTTCTCCACTGTTCTAACATTCTACTGTTTTTATTGTTGTTGTTTACATTATTTCCGGCATTCTCGGGGTCCTAATGGCTTTCCAGTATGTGCCGGCCACATTATCTGAGTGCCCAGTAAGGTAAGGCAATTGGAAATTGTCCTTAACATCTACAACCATACCACCCTGCAGGCACCTGATTTCATCTGATCTCAGAAGCTAAGTAGGGTCAGGCCTGGTTAGTATTTGGATGGGAGGAATGGTCTTTGGCAAAGCCTTTTTTAAAAACTATTATAATACTGTGATGGAATCAGTCCAAAATTAATTATTACAATTTGCTTATTATGTCTTATAGATTTGAACTATAATTATTCTTTTTTAATGATGTCATCACACTTTAACTTGATGGGGGGTGGATAAAGAAGGTAATGAATTGTCCAATGTGAATATAATTTTGCAGAGGACATTTCTCTGTGAAGGAAAAAGGAAAACGGTATTTGTAGTACAACTATTTTGTGTTGCATGCTGTGAATTAATATTCCTTACTTTCTTACTCAGCATACCAACTTTTGTAACTGGTATTACATGTCCATAATCCCTTATATAAAATCCTTGGACTAAATACGTCTCAGAATTCAGAAATCTCCAAGTTTCAGAATCTGAGGTATCTCCCCGCAATCAACAACATTAGTATTTCTTCAGTGAAATGCCTATAACCTCATGTCAGTTCTGGTCAGGTTTGCTAACAATGGGTTCAGGTTTTGCTGCCAAATAAGAAAAAAAAATTGTTTTCAGTGGTTCTTGGGTTTCAGAATTGTAAATAAAGGGTAGTACACCTGTATTGACCCAATTTCAGAAGGAGGAACTTGGCATCTACAGTGATTAATACAAGTCATGGATGCATAATTTAAACCCTGACCTGCTGGGAAGCAGGAACCATTTTTTATTGCTGTTGTTAAAAACCACATTAAGGATTTATGCATATACATTCTTTAAGAATAACTGGAGAACTGGGTTATCCAAGGGACACGAAAAATAAAAGCTTTAAAGGTTATCTATTATTAAATCAGAACTTTCAGTCCTTTTGAAAAGTTTTCCATTGTGATCACCAATCATAAAGTCATAGGGAAGGTTATTTTCCATGTTTTAGAAGTGAATTTATATTTAATTTTTTAAAAGTTTATGTGCTTTCCTTAACATATAATTTCAAATTAACTCAAGTGGCTATCAGGAGATTGCTTTGACACCAAAAGTTTGATGCTAGATTAGAACTGAAGGACCCATGAAGCCATTATTTTCAAGGAAATCCATGTGGGCTGTTAAATAGTTATGGTCTAAGTTCACACCTATTCCCATCCTACAGAGGCCTCTCACCCTTTCAAGCCTACGGGAGTGGAGAGGCTATTAACAGGTATCAACCGGATACCACTGGCATGAGGACAGTGCGGTTTTGCCTGGGCAAGAAAAGCTGGCAGATATACTGCAAGTATTCTGAGACACTATTCAGCCAGAACTTTGACTAGGGTTTTTAGAAAAACATGATGTTATCCCGAATACCAGATGCTGCGTGCTAAAACTTTTGGACCAAGTAATCCTTTATTGGAAAGCCAAATATAGTCCCCATGTGTCGCAATCAGCCAGAATTTTCTACACTTACCATTCTACCCTTAGGTGAACTTCCCCTCATTATACCACAAACAAAGAAACATAGAGTAATTCTAGTGGAATGCTTTCAACTGGAAACAAGTGACATTATGATTACTGTACAAAACAAAACCTTAGGTACAATTCATGCCTTAAGTTCAAAGTTAATGGCACTTCAAAAATCATTAAAATTTTTACTTTGCTGTCACTCTCATTTAGTGAGAAGATGCATTAGAAGATAATCATTCGTAGCAAACTTTTACACTATAAAAGTGTCAAAATAATTTGACACTATAGTCAAATTAATTAAAGGTTTGGTGAGCAAGTTTTTATCACCTCCAGAAAATCGACATAGCTATTAGTATTATAATTGTAGGAACAATTTTTATTTTTTAAGATTTATGTGGGAACAATTTTTATTTGGCCATAGTTAGGTTTTCAGTAACAAATGTTGGGCATTCAATCAATAAAGCTGTTAGTGACACTGTGACCAATAATCAGAAAGGTAGTGTCATTATGCATTTTAAAACATGTCAAGTATATAATGCCTATGTTCCTTTTTTTGTTTTGTTCTGATAGAAAGTTACAACTGGAAACTAGGCAAAGGTAAACTAATACTGAATTATCTAAGTGAGAGAATTTTACATCAAAAAAAAAGAAGTAAAGTGGTTAATTAGATTCTACTTTTGATTTCTTTTTGAGCTATTTGTAATATACTTATCATATTGGCCTAAAATTATAATACCTTGGTTATATTTAGCATGAAAAAAGTCTCACAATGGCTTAGAGATAAAAACAAGCAATTTTCTACTTATATTAATGAATCAAGCCTCTAAATGCTATCATTGGTGAGATTCAGTGGAATTTTTTTACTGTGTCAGCAAAGTTACTTTAGTCACAAATCACCGGAAACGTTCTTGCATAAACAATGTAATAGTATCCATACTACTACGCATAATTCTCCCTTGACTCCTCTTCTAACAACTGGAACAACTTCAAACTCCAGGGATTTTAAACAATGCCTAATACTCCCCAAAATGTTGTTTGGTATCTCTTACATAATGTTTTCATAGCCATTTACAGACACCTACATTTTATACTTACATCTACTTAGGAACCTCTCTAAGTAATAATAATTCTGTTTGTAACATGAAAATCTTTAGTATTTACAGAGAAACTATTGCATTGCTTTTGGATATATATGCCCTTCACACCACTCACTCATACTGGTAGCTGAGATAGAAAAAATATAATTATACTGCCCATCATGATAACCACTTAAGCAGAGGAAATGAAATATGCTCAGAAAAAACAACAAAATACACAAACAGAAATTGGAAAATGACAACTTGGTATTCCCCCCCTTTGGGCTGAAAATAAAATAAAGAGAACTGAATCAGATAAAAACAGATTAAACATACTAGCATTTCATTTCCTTTCAATTTAAGTATAACATATAACAATTGGTCAGCCAAGGAAAGAGAAACAAGATGAACATACAGTAAAATATTTTCAAAGTGGTTTGAGATAAATATTTGTTTTAGTTTTTATTTAATTGTATCCTTCAGTACAAGAACAAATTAGATAAAAGAATATTTGGGAGATGATATGACTGTAGAGAGGAGTTAGCTCCTTATTAAAACCATTATAGTGGTTTTTGACATGTTTATACATGTTCTTCTGAAGTTGTTACAAATTCATAAAATGACTTTGCCCTCTATTTTTGTTCTGATTCATTATTTACTGAATTGTCTCGTAAACAATAATCTTAAAACTTCAAATATCAAAGGTCCAAGACTAGACTGTAGCGCACATGAGTACCACGTGTTAGCAATAATAAGCAGAATAGCTGTGTATGAGGGTTCTCCTGAGAAACAGGACCAACAGAGAGAAGTATATATAACAGGAGGTTTATTATAGGGAGTGGCTCATGCACTTAAAGAAGGTAAGAAGTCCCAGAATCGATCTAGGATCGATCTGCTGTCTACAACTGGAAAAAGGGAAGCCAGTGCTATAATTCAGTCTGGAGGTCAGAGAACCAGGAGCTCCTGTGTGCAAGGGCCACAGAAGATGGGACTTCCCAGCTCAAGAAGAAAGAGAGCATTTTCCCTCCCTCTGCCTTTTAATCGTACTGGGGTCCAGTCCACAGTGGATTGATGATGTCCACCCACATGGGTGAGGGAAGACCTTGTTTACTTAGTCTTCTGATTCAAATGCTGGTGTCTTCTGGAAACACAGAAATGATGTTTTACCAGCTGTTTGGGCATTCCCTAGCCCAGTCAAGTTGACACATAAAATCAATTGTTACAAGTTGTAAGAAAAAAAAAAAATTGGTTGGAAACTTCTCTATTTGAAAGACTGTTGATTATTGTACAGAAGATGGTTAGACAGATTCCACCATACTATCTGGGCATTCATGTCTTGGTAAATTAGCATGGATCCAGGATCTTGTCCTCTCGTTTGCAGGGTGAGAACTTCATTACTTGAGTCACTTTTGTTCAACAAAAGGTGATTAAGCACAGGAAAACCTATTTACACTATTCAAACAGTCTCATTCAAAAGAAACAGAAGCTATAGAGGCCAGAAGGTCAATATATTAATTTTCCAAAGGAAATTTCAAAGAGAGAATAGTTCTATTTGACCAATTATATACCAGAATATCTTTTCTTTAATCAATACTTCTCTATAGCCTTCAATTAATTTATCCAATTTCTCTGTCATCATCACCTTATTGAAGGTTGAACAACATATTTTACTTCTTGGTCAGTGGTTGAAACCCCTTGAAATCAAATCAAACATTTTCGTTCATAGGATTCACCAGACCCAAATTACTCTTTTAAGCTTGACTGATTCCACTGCCTGGGGCATGTGCTTATTGAATAAGATGTCTGACACAACTGTCTATGTTTAATTTAAATGATTTCTATCTTGGGCCTTCTCCTGCAGTTCAATTCAAATAAATTAAATATATGTTTGCTGCAACTCCATAGTACACAGCAAATGAATATGATCTGGTGTGTCATTTTTGAATGTGACAGAGTGGAAAGAATAATGAGCTTCGAATTGGAAGCATTGCATTTCTAAGGCTGTTTCTGCCACTCAGTGTCTGTCAGACATTGAGCCATTTACTCACCTTTTCCTTCAGCTATGCACTGGAGGTTACACATGATATATTCCATAGATCTGTTTTAAGAATCAAGTCATATGAGAATAGTTTCTGTGTCAATGAAAGATACTGTAATAAAAGACACAGGAAGAGCTTGATCTAAACACCTATCTTAGGGACCTCTGGCCATCTTCCAGAGTCGGTGTTTTCTCAGTGCCCTGAACCCCTCCTGGAAATGGTAACTGGAGACAGAAATCTACCTATCAATAATATACAATGTTCTTCAGTGGGAAGTTATCTCATTGAAACACGAGACCAGGAGGTTAGAGGTTCCCTCCTAAAAATAAAATAGGGGGAAAAAATTTTTTTTTAATTAAAAAAAAAAACAGGGAGAATGGAAAAATAAGAAATAATTTCAATTTCCTTGATAATACATTATGAGCCCTATAATAGCTTGGTAGGACTAACATTATAGAATACCACAGGTCTGGTGGCTTAAAAAACAGAAATGTATTTTCTCACAGTTCCAGAGACTGCAAGTCCAAGACCAAGGTGATAGCACGTTCAGTCTCTCTTGAGGCCTCTTTCCTTAGCTCTGTCCTCACATGACCTTTTCTTTATGTATGTGCACCTCTGCTGTTTCTTCCTTTGCTCATAAGGACATCTGTCATATTGGATTAGACCAATTCATTTAAGTGTAATTATCTCTATAAAGGCCCTACCTCCAAATATAGTCACATTGGGAATAAGAGCTTCAACATGTGAATTTTGTGGGGACACAATTCCATTCAGAGCAAGGACCTATACCAACACACTGGCAATGGGAACAAAGAGGAATAATATTTGAAAGCAACTTTTGAGATAGAATTGACAGCATTAGTTGATCAACTTAATTTAGGAAGTGGGAAAAAAGAAAAAGGACTTAAAAAGCCTACTTTGACATTTGGTATACATCAGGCATTTTGTTATATTCTGGACATACAAAGATGAACATAAAAGACACAGCCCATATATTAAAAATTTAGTCCTTTCAGAACATGTATGAACGTAAACAACAAATGACTTACTATAGACTGCTTTATGCAAGGATATTATATATATGAACCTAATGGTAACCACATATCAAAAACCTGTAATAGGTATACAAAAAAAAAATTAAAGAGAAAGGAATCTAGGCATCACACTAAAGAAATCAGTCAAACCACAAGAGATGAGAGCAAGGAAAGAAGAAAGGAACAGAGACTACAAAAACAGCCAGAAAACAATGAACAAAATGGCAATAAGTACATGCTTCTCCATAATTAATTTAAATGTAAATGGACTAAATATTCTGATCAAAATATTGAATAATAAAAAACAAAACTCACCCAATAAGAGACTTAAGAACATTTCAGACCTAAAAACATACATTGAAAGTGAAGGGATAGAAAAAGATATTCCATGAAATGGAAGCAAGAAAAGTCACAGTAGCTAACTTAAATCAGACAAAACAGATTTTAAAAGAAAATTACAGCAAGAAACAAAGAAGGATGTTACATAATGATAAAGGGATCAATCCAACAAGAAGATATAAAAATGGTGAGTATCTATGCACTCAACACAGAAGCAACTAAACACATAAAGCAAATATTAAGACATAAAGGAAGACATTGACTGTAATGCAAAAAATAGTAGGGGACTTCAACACTCACATCAATGGATAGATCATCCAGACTGACAGTCAACAAGGAAATAATGGCTTTGAATGACAGATTTAACAAGATGGACTTAACTGACGTATATAGGACATTTTACCTAAAAACAGCAGAAATATACAGTTTTTTTCAAGTGTACAAGAAACGTTCTCCAGGATAGATTCAATGTTAGGCCACACACACACACACAAAAAGTCTTAATGAATTTATAAGATTAAAATCATAATCAAACATCTTTTCTGACCACACTACTATGAAACTGAAATCAATTACAAAAAAAAGAGAATACCAAAAAAAAAAAAAAAAAAGACAAATACACAGTCTCAGCAACATGCTATTGCACAGCAAATGGGTCAATGAAGAAGTCAAAGAGGAAGTAAAAAATAATTGGAGATAAATGAAAATGAAAACACAATGCTCCAAAATCTTTGGGATACAGCAAGAAATATTTCAAATAAACAATCTAACTTAACACCTAGAAGAAATAGAAAAAGAGGAATAAACAAAACCCAGAGTTAGTAGAAGAAAAGAAATAATAGGGTTAGAGCAAAAATAAATGAAATCGAGGTTTTAAAAAATAATAAAAGATAAATGAAACCAATAGCTCATTCTTTGAAGAGATAAAGAAAATTGACAAAAGTAGACAGGCTCATTAAAAAAATAAAAGAGAGAATACTGATATAAACAAAATCACAAGTGAAGGAGGAAAAATAACAACTGACACCACAGAAATACAAATGATTATAAGAGAACATTATAAAAAAGTATATGCCAACAAATTGGACCATCTAATAGAAATGGATAAATTCCTGGAAGAATTCAATTCCAACATTTTTTTATAGCATGTGTCTTTAGTGTTTGCTATATATAATATCACAACATTTGCAAATAGTGACAGTTTAAGTTCTTCCTTGCCAATTTGGATGCCTTTTATTTCTTTTTTTTTTTTTTTTCTGTTGTTTGATTGCTGTGGCTAGGACTTCCAGTACTATGTTGAATAAAATTGGTGAGAATGGACATCTTTGTCTTGTTCCTGATCTTAGAGAAAACACTTTCAGTTTTTCCCCACTGATTATGAATGTTAGCTGTGGGTCTTTCATATATGGCCTATATTGTATTGAGGTATGTTCCCTCTAAACATGCTTTGTTGAGTTTTTATCACAAACAGATACTGTACTTCATCAGGTGTTTTTTCTGCATCTGTTGAGATGATCATGTGGTTTTATCCTTTTCTGTTAATGCCATGTATCACATCAGTTTGTGATATTGAACCATCCTTGCATCTATGGAATAAATCCAACTTGATCATAATGAATAATTCTTTAAATATGTTGTTGAATAGTTTTTTTTTTGATAGATCAGTTCAGTAAAGTTTTAGGATAGAAGATTAATATACAGAAATCTATTGCATTTGTATACATTAAAAATGAAGTGGCAGAAAGAGAAAGATATTATAACTGTACCAAAAAGAATAAAATGCCTAAGAATAAATTCAATAGGAGAAAAACCTATATTCTGAAAACTATAAGACATTGATGGAAGACACTGAAGACACCATAAATGGATATACTATGCTCATGGAGTGTAAGAATTAATATTGTTAAATATTATCCATACTGCTCAAACCATTCTACAGATTCAATGGAATCCCTATCAAACACCAAGAGGATTTTTCACTGAACCAGAACAAATAAATATTAAAATGTGTATGGGAGCACAAAAGACCTCAAACAGTCAAAATAATCTAGAGAAAAAGAAGAAAGCTAGAGGTAGTACAATCCCAGATTTGAAGATAAACTATAAAGCTGTAGTAACTGAAACGGTATGTTTTATAATCAAGACTGGCACAAAACCAGGCACATATGTCAGTGGAAATATTAGAAACCTCATAAATAAACCTACAGCTATATGCCTAATTAATCCATGACAAAAGAAGCAAGACTATACAATGAAGAAAAGACAGTCTCTTCAACAAATGGTGCTGGGAACACTGGACGGCTGCATGCAAAAGAATGAAACTGGACAACTTTTTTATATCATACACAAAAATAAGCTCAAAATGGATTAAAGACCTAAATGGAAGACCTGAAACCATACAAGTCCTAAAAAAAAAAGGGAGGGGGATGGTAATTTCTTGGACATTAGCCTTAGCAACATATTTATGCCTATGTCCCTCAGGAAAGGGAAACCAAAGGAAAAATAAACTATTGGGACTACACCAAAATAAAAAGCTTCTGCACAGCAAAAGAACCCATCACTGACACAAAAAGGCAACGTACTAAATGGGAGAAAATATTTGCAAATGATATACCGGATAAGGGATTAATATCCAAAATATATAAAGAATTCATAAAATTCAACCCCCCCAAAACCAAAAACAATTGGCAGAGGACCTGAACAGAAATTTTTTCAAAGAAAACATACAGATGGCCAAGAAACACATAAAAAGAGGCTCAACATCACTCACCATCAGGAAATGCAAATTAAAAACACAATGTGATACCACCTCACACCAGTCAGAATGGATAGTACCAAAAAGACAAGAAATAAAAAGTGTTGGCAAGGATGTGGAAAAAAGGGAACCCTTGTGCTCTGTTGGTGGGAATTCAAGCTGGTGCAGCCACTGTGGAAAACAGTATGGAGGTTCCTCAAAAAACAAGAAACAAACAAACAAACAAAAAAAGAAATTCCATATGATCTAGTATTACTGCTACTGGGAATTTACCCAAAGGAACACTAACTGGAAAAGCTATATGTATCCCTATATTTATAGCAGCATTATTTACAAAGGCCAAAATATGGAAGCAACCCAAGTGTCCATCAAGAGATGAATGGATAAAGATATCACACATGCACATAGACACACACATAGGAGCATTACTAAGCCATAAAAAAGAGTTAGATCTTGCCATTTGAGACAACATGAATGGGCCTAAAGGATATTATGCTAAGTGAAATAAATCAGATAGACAATTATATGATTTCACTTACATGGAATCTAAAAGAGCAAAACAAATGAAAGAGAAACTATAACAGACTCCTAAAGACAGAGAACAAACTGGGACGTCTGGGTGGCTCAGTTGGTTAAGCAGCTGCCTTCGGCTCGGGTCATGATCCCAGCGTCCTGGGATCGAGTCCCACATCGGGCTCCTTGCTCAGCGGGGGGCCTGCTTCTCCCTCTGCCTCTGCCTGCCATTCTGTCTGCCTGTGCTTGCTCTCTCCCCCTCTTTCTCTCTGATAAAAAAAAAAAAAAAAGAGAACAAACTGGTGTTTGCCAGATGGGAAAGGGGTGGGGCAGGATGAGCCACTGGTTGGAGGGGAGTAAGGGTATAAACTTTCAGTTATAAAATAAGTAAGTCATGGAAATGAAAAGTACAGCATAGGGAATGTAACCAATAATACTGTAATAACATTGTCCAGTGACAGATGGTACTTATACTTATGGTGGTGAGCAAAGCATAATGTATAAAATTGTCAAATCACTCACTGTCCACTTGAAATTCATAGAAGATTATAAGTCAACTATACTTTGATAGTAAGTTTTTTAGAAAGTCACAACACTTGCATTCAAAGAACAGATGCTCATTTTGAAGTAGCAAAATGAATTTCTATATTGGAGAATTGCCTAAGTTACTTAGCTTCATACCTAGGCCTCAAAAACATACAAAATCAATTATCTCTCTTTTAGAGAATGTAGCCATCGAGATCTGCCAGACCTAGTTTTGTACTGTGAACTTAGAGTTCACTAGCTTTGTAATCTTGGATATATTTCTAAAACTCGGTTTCTTCATCTGCAGCACATGATTAATAATATTCACCTTCCATGGCTGATATAAGAATAAAATGAAAGGATGTATACAAGGTGCATAGCACGTTGCAAGATCTGCAACAGACACTCACTAAATAATGTTGGTAAAAAAAGGATTAAGTAGTTTCCAATAAATAAAAACCATGTTTGTTTCTTCCTGGTGGGAGAGGGAAGATAAACAAGAGTGGGAGGATGACGAGCGAGTCTAAAAGCTATGAAAAAGGTAAATGGGAATCAAAAGAAGCGCAGTGGAAAATACTCTTGAAGGTACCACTCATATGTGGAACATAGGGAATCGCATGGAGGACATTAGGAGAAGGAAGGAAAAAAGGAAGGGGGGCAAATCAGAGGGGGAGTCAAACCATGAGAGACTATGGACTCTGGGAAACATACTGAGGGTTTCAGAGGCGAGGGGGATGGGGAGGTGGGTCACCCAGTGATGGGTGTTAAGGAGGGCACATACGGCGATGAGCACTGCGTGTTATATACTCAAATAATGAATCATATAACACTACATCAAAAACTAATGAAGTACTGTATGGTGACTAACAGAATTTTAGAAAGATATCACTGTGATAAGTATTCAATTTATAAATATTTATGTATGCAAATGAACCTCTTTGAAAGAAATCTATAGAACTCTGAAGGTCCATGGCCCATAAATTTGGATCCACTGCCCATTTGGGCATCACAAATGTAGAAATCAGAAGATTTCTGTTACTTAACCCAGTAAACTTGATCAAGTAAATTATCTGATCTCCTAGTCCCCTCACTGAAATATCACTGGTATTATCTGTTATACCTTCCTCGTTAAGCGATTGTGTATATGTGCTGCTGAAGCGAGCACTCGTTAAGCAATTGTGAAGCACAAATGAGATTAAGCACAAAAAGTTCACCAAAAAAGGTCTGGCTTTCTTTTGATACCATATTGTAAGCAAAAGAACTATCAAAAGAGAAAGTGCTGTGAAAATGTGAAATTATAATAGTACTGCCAGTCGTAATAGTAGTATTCTTCCAAAAAGATGATCAGGTTATTTTTCTGTACTCTAGTTCCCATGGAAGTGGACTTAGGGACCCACACCCTGCAACAATATGTAGTTTCTCCAAATCCATATGTTCTTTGGCTATCAAATAGAAAAAAAATTCCTAAAGTAGTGAAAATGTCCTATACTACTTCATGATTTTTTTAGTAGAGCGTATCATATAGTTATATTGATTACATGAACTTGATACAGGCTTTCTTATCTTCCCACAGGAAAATAAAAGCCATAAATGTTTCCTACAGGAAGATTACTGATTAATGAAGAGGCATTACCAATACTGCTCTTCGGTAGCATCAAGAAAACCAAACATTCTGTGACAGTAAATGATGGAAAAGAATGAATGACAGAAACAAATTTGGATACCGCTTAGAATGAATTAGTGAATATATATGATATGGGAGTTCCACTAGCATTTCTTTGCACATACCTTAATCACCAGCAAGCAACTCATGTGCTTTCAGGGAGTTCAAGAATATAGAGAAGAAAGATTCAAGAGATTTAGAGTGTGATAAGAAGCCACAGGGAAATAAATAAGTCTTGTCACTCGTTTACTACTATATATTCTACCCTAGGCAAAATAATTTATATTTTGCATGGAAGTATTCCCCAAGAACAAAATCAATGCATAGCCTTGAAAAACTTTCCAATAATGAAGACTATCATTTAAAAGTTAGTGGCTTTTCAAATTAAAGGCTCCAAAGCAGATACAGAAGCTATTTGAAACTGTCTACAGGAAGAGCCTTAGGATTAAAAGGCTATAAGCTGTTAGACACCTTATAACAAATGGTAGAGAAAGAGGAAGAGACAGCTTGGCTGATCCTGAGGAGAGATAATAAGGCCAGAGAAGGATTCCCAGCAGGACAGCACACGTGATGGGGAGGGAGAGGCAGGCTTTAATAAGACTGCAGAGGAAGGGGACCTGGAAGCCAGCTAGATCTATACCAAAATCTCAGTACCTTTCCTTGCTCCTTCCAAAGCCCAAGTTAACATACCCAAGTAAATTTTATATCAGATTTGCCTTCTTTTCAACTTGATATTGTGTTTTGCTTACAATGTGTTACCAAATGTTATCTTTTCAATCAATCTAGAGAGCTTTATTTTCTAAAGATTTGCCCAGTATTTTCCTCAGAGACACATTTCCAGACAGCCTGTTTCTCATTAGCCGGGATAAACAGAAGTGTGTTTATAGCGCAGCCCTAGACTTAAAAGAATTCCCCTTTCCTAGGGAAGCTGCTCAGGGAATTAGCAGGGCAATAACATAAAGGAGTGAATTTCAGTGCTCAGCTGTGACATACATAAGACAGAATACTGGCTCATTAATAGTCTTTAAAAAAAGCAAAGTGCATAACTCTTTATGACAGAAGGTAAGAGTTTTGTTTTGAACACAGTTTTAAGCAGTTCTAACATATGAAAGACCGCCAATGCCAAACAGATATACAGAGAGACTGTAAGATGTTTAATTTCTGTTCAACAAATATCAACTGCTCAGTGTGGGCCATATAGAAAATACAAACATGTGTAAGAAACTGCTAAATGGTTTACAGTCTGGAGACCAATCGCATAAACAGAATCCTTAGAAATCACTCTCTTATACTAAGGAGTGCTTGGAAAAGAAAAATATCAGTTAAAGCAATACAAACCACAGGGATTTATCAGTGGAAGTCACTAACATTACAAAAGGAAGTAATTGAGAAAATTTATAAGTATGTTGATAAGGAGAAAATTTACACATACTTTTACCATTGTAAAATACTTCTCAAAATGTCTTGGCTAGGAAAATCAATCATCAAAATCAAGAATAAATCCATTCACACTTATTCAATCACACTGTATTATCTGACCTAATTTCCCTTCATAGAGGCAACGTCACCCTCAGGATGGTGACAGTCTTCCAAGACTGTATGTGCAGGGAGGGTGAGAAATTCTAACAAAAGACAATGTGGATAATTTACATGTCAGTAATTGGAATGTGGTATTTGATGAGTCAGTAGAATATTATTTAGAATGGCAGTTTACACATAACTGTTTATTGTAATGTTCCTGTAACAGCAGCAGTAAGCATGGAATATTAGAAATAAGTGTGCAATGTTGTTCCTTTAAATAAAAAACATATACAGAGAATTTTAAAAATAATTTTTTAAATTACTGATCATTTAAGATTAAGCAAAAGTATGCCCTCAGATATTTTCAACGAAGCAATACCCCAGGACTCTTGTGCTTCAGGTCTTAAAAGATGGTATTAAGCTAGTTCCAAAAGATAACATTTAATTTAAAAATATCATTTATTTCCCAAACAGCTCATTAACTGCTTAACCCTGCATGCTATCCTTACTTGTTCATATGACATTTAACTTTGCTATACTTTTTACTATAGTATAAATTAAATTTTAAGTCAAACAGCTATTCCTTTCTTTATAAACTGATTTTTAAAAAGGAAACTACATTTATATTATTTTTTCCTTGGTAACAAAAAGTCAGTCAAATTTCAAAATTTTATAATATAGGACCTGTTTCTTGACATCTCAATACATCTCTTTCTGATATCTGAAACACACATGCTTTTTGAGCAGACTGCAAGATGAATTAAAAAAAACGACTCTGGCCGGTGCACAGAGAGAAGTATACACATAACTGAATGGAATATGATACGCGATTTTTGTGATCATTACCTTTTCTGACTACTGAGAAAAATATTTTATGAATCTTCACTATTAATAGAATTCCACTTCCAAGAGTGACAATTATGTCTGAAGACAAGAAAAAACCTGCAGAATATTTTGGCATCTGAGAGGGTGTACGGAGAACAGAGAAATAAAGGTGAGAAAGGAAGAGAAAAAGAGTAATTCGTTCCATGGGAACAGCTAAAACAGAGCTCGGTGAACAAGAGATCTAATCATCTGGAAGTCATCCAGGATAAATTGCCCGAGTACAGCAGTGGATGCTGTGGGACAGTTGGCTAAGGCTCAGGGAACCACTGATTTGGAATGTAGCATTTGAGGATAGCCACTAGAGGATGACAAGGCCCCACTGACGTCTCAAAAGCATAGGTGCTTGGGAAAAGACACAGGCATACTTACTTTGTGAACTTTTGTCAGGTGGAGTGCTTTGATCAGAAGATGGGGAAAAAGGCTTTCACCGAGAGAAGGAAACTGAGGAAGTTACGGTGGCAACTATCACAAAGAGCCGCCTAAATAGATCTGAACTGAGTAGTCCATTATTTCTCCTGCACTTAGCCAACAACAAGGTCATTGCTTTATGATTATTTATAGAGAATTATTCAGATGTACTTCATCTTTACAATATACCTCAAACCAATTCAAAGCAAAACACAAAACTCTTACTTCTTTGAATTTTAGTGGAATGATGTTTGGAAATGCAGTATGTTTCTCAAAAGTTTTTGGTAGGAAAATGTAAAATGTTGAGAGAAGGTGGCCGTGGGGGCCATTGGACCTAGAACAATGATGGAGTGCCTGAAGCAAAGGGCTTTCTTCTAGGCAAAGTATTTCTAGAAATTGAGATGAAATTCACATGATTTCAACTCACCACAATTTTAAAGTGTACCACTTCAGTGGTATATAGTATACTCCAAATGTGCAAACATCGCCACTGTTAAATCCCAGATAATATCTACCATCTCAAAAACCCCCCACAGACCCATTTAGCTATCATTCCCCATTCCCTCCTGCCTTTGGCCCCTGGCAACCATTTTCTGTCTCTTTGGATTAGCCTGTTCTCTGAGTTTGCCTATTCTGGATGTTTCACACAAATAAAATCCAACAATGCATGACTTTTTGCGACTGGCTTCCTTTACTTAACACAAGTAAAAGTTTTCATCCATGATCTAGCATATATCAGTACTTCATTCTTTTTTTATGGCTCAATGTATCCCATCCTATAAATCTATCACATATATATATTTTTAAATCTATACATCCATTGATAAACATTTGGGTTGTTTTTACCTTCTGGCTGTTGTGAATAATGCTGCTATAAATATGCACATACAAGAATTGGTTTGGGTAACTGTTTATTCAGTTCTCTTGGGTAACTACCTAGGCATGAACTTGCTGAGTTACATGGTAACTCTATGTTTAACTTCCTGAGAAATTGCTAAATTGTTCCCCACAGTGTGGTACCCTTTTGAATTCCCATCAGCAATGTATGAGAGTTTCAATGTCTCCACATCCTCATCAACACTTACTATTTTCTGTTTCTTTATTACACCTATCTTAATGGGTGTGAAATGGTAGCTTATTGTAGTTTTGATTTATTTTTCCTTAATGAATAAGTATGCTGAGCATCGGTTCATGTACAATCGGCCATATGAAAACTTATTAGGAGAAATGTCTGTTCAAGTCCTTTGCTCATTTTTAATTGGATTGTTTGACTTTTTCTTGTTGAGTTGTAAGAGTTCTTCATAATTTTCTGGATACTAAACCCTTAGAAGATACAAGATTTGCAAATATCTTCCCCCCCCATTGTAGGGGTAGTCATTTCACTTAATGATGTTCTTTGATGCACAAACATTGCTAATTTTAATGAAGTCTGATTTATTTACTTTTCCTTTTGTCGCATGTGCTTTTGCTGTTATATTTTATGAAACCAAAGCCTAACAATTTAAAGTCATAAAAATTTGCAACTATGTTTTCTTCTATGACTCTTTTGGTTTTAGTTCATATATTTGGGTTTTCTAACCACTTTGTGTTAATTTTTCTATATAGTGTGAGATAGGGACCCAAATTCATTCTTTTACACATAGATATACAATTGTTCCCACACCATTTGTGGAAAATACTATTTTTCCCCATTGAACAGTCTTGGCAGGTCACAAATCAATTGTCCATTGATTATCTTGTTCTGGAGTCTTAATTATATTCCATTGACCCAAATGTCTATCCTTATGTCAGTATCATGTTTTTATTATTGTTGACTTATACTAAGTTTGAGATCAGGAAGTGTACATTCTCCCACTCTGTTTTTTTTCAAAATTGGTTTAGTTATTCAGGGTTTCTTAAAATTCCATATGAATTTAGAATTAGCTTGTCTATTTCTATAAAAATGCTGTTAGGATTTTGATAGGGATAAAAAAAAGAATTTTGATAGGATTGCACTGAGTGTAGATAGATTTGAAGAATATCACCATCTTAATAATATTAAGGTTTTTAGGTCTTTTAAATTCTTTCAACTATACTTTGTAATTTTCAATGTACAAGTCTGCAATTCCTTATTTAAATTTACTTCTATGTATTTTATTCTTTGTAATGCTGTTATAAATTGTTTTCTTAATTCCATTTTTGAGTTTTTTATTGCTAGTATATAGAAATACAATTATTTTGTATATTGAGTTTGTATACAACAACCTTGTGAAACTCATTTCTTAGCTTTAAGAGTGTGTGTTTGTGTGTGTGTGTGTGTTTCTTTAGGTTTTTCTATATATAAGATCAAGTCCACTAGGAACAGAGGAACTTTTACTTTTTTCTGTCCAATCTAGATGCCTTTTATTTATTTATTTTTCTTACTGAATTACCCTGGCTAAAACCCTACAGTACAATGTTTGAATACAAAAGGAAAACACAAACATCACTGTCTTTTACTCCTGACCATGGAAAAATTTTCAGTCTCACCATTGTTTTTTAATTGTGGGCCTTTTGTGAATGCTCTTTAACAGGTTGAGAAAGCTTTCTTTTATTTCTTCCTTGTGGAGTGTTTTTATCATGAAAGGGCACTAAATTTTGACAAGTCCTTTGTGTGTATGTGTTAATGAGATGATGATGTGTTTTCTCCTTTATCCTACTGGTATGGCATATCACATCTCTTGAATTCAGGAAACAATACTTGGTCATAATGTATAAGTCTTTAAAAATGCTACTGGATTCAGTTTGCTAATATTTTGTTGAAGAGTTGTGCAGTTATATTCATAAAAGATATTGGTAGTCATTTTTCCTTATGATGTCTTGTCTGGCTTTAGCATCTTTCCTAAATTTAATAGTTTGTATGTTACATGTGACTCTCTTTTTTTGGTCTAGCTAAGGTTTATAAATTTTGTCAATCTTTTCAAAGGACCAATTTTGTTGAATTTGTTTATTTTCTTTATTGCTTTTTTATTCCCCCTTTCATTTATCACTGCCTTCTAGAATCCATGACTACTGTGGCAAAATCAGATGATTCTCTTACTGAGGACTCCTCCCTTGTATGTAACATGTTGCTTCTCTCTTGCTGTTTACAAGATTCTTTGTATTTGCTTTTCAATAGTTTCAGTATGATGTATTTTTGCTTCCCACCATTACCTCTTTTTTTTTTTTTAAAGATTTTATTTATTTATCTGACAGAGAGAGATCACAAGTAGGCAGAGAGGCAGGCAGAGAGAGAGGAGGAAGCAGGCTCCTTGCTGAGCAGAGAGCCCGATGCGGAACCTGATCCCAGGATCCTGGGATCATGACCTGAGCCGAAGGCAGAGGCCTTAACCCACTGAGCCACACAGGTGCCCCTACCTCTTTAAATATTCATTCTGTTCCCATTTTCTCTCTCTTCTTCTGAGACCCATTATATCCATGTTGATATGTTTGATGGTATCTCACTTAGGCTCTGTTCATTTTTCTTCATTCTTTTTTTTTTTTTTTCTGTTACCAGACTGGACAATCTCAATTGACAAATCTTCAAGCACACTGAATCTTTCCTCTGTCTGTTTGTTCATTTCTGCTACTGAGACTTTCTAGTAAATTTTTCATCTTGATTATTTTAATTTTCCATTCCAGATTCTCCAATTTGGCTCCCTTTTATAATTTCTATCTCTTTATTGATATTCAATACTTAGTGAAACACACGCAGGATCTCCTTTAGTTCTTTGGCCATGGTATCATCTATTTGAACAAATTTAAATTAGGTGACAAAGTCTTTATGTATTAAGTTCAATATTTGGGCTTCCTCAGAGACAATTTCTATTAATTTCTCTTTTCTTACGTATTGGCTATTTCTTATTGTTTCTTCATATGCTTCACAATCATTTTTTTTTTGAAAACTGAACATCTAAAATAATATTTGTGGCAACTCTGAAAATCCAATTCTCTCTCCTCCCCAGGTTGTATTCTGCTACTTATTACAGTTGATTTTTGTTTGTTCAGTTATTTTTTCCTGAACTAATTTTGTAGTCTGTATTCTTTGTCCTGTTTTGCCACTGAGGTCTCTCTTCTGTTAGTTTAGTCATCAGCTAGTGACTGGACAGTATTTCCAGATCCACTCTGTGTTGGGGCATGCCCTTAACACACAACTGGGCAATGTGAATTCTGCCTTAGCTTTCACTTCCTGCTTGGATAGAGCTTGAAGGTCAGTCAGAAATGAGAGCTGAGGGCCTTCTCAGGTCTTTTTGAATGTGTGCATGGCATTATAGGTCCCCAGGAATATGTCAGAGTTTTTAAAAGTCCTTATTCCCTAAAGAATCTTATTCCTCAGACTTTCTTCAAAATTCTTTTGTTAGTCTTTTTTGGCCTCAACTTTCGTGGACTGCCCCAAGCAGCAATAACTAATATATTTGCCTACAAATATTTTTGACAAACACTGCACTTTTAGACAGTCCTCCAGGGAGTTATCATACAAGTCAAAACAAACAATTCTTTACAAGTGAGATCCATTCTGCTCTCTCAAGTACTGGAATCTTCACTGGAAATGGGGGCTGTTATCTTCAAGGCCACCGCCGAGGTGTTGAGTAGGGGATGGGATCAGAGTAAGTTAAAACACCACAATGCCCTGTGTTCTTACAGAGATACAACTTTTTTTTTTTTTTTTCTGAATTAATATTCTGCTGGTTGCTGCAAGCTATTGGTTAGATTCCAGATTTCTGGGAATGCTGATTGATAGTTTTTGCCAGGATTTTTGTTGTTTTTATGGAAGGACAGACTTTTGAATTCCTTACTCCATCATTTTTTCTGGCACCCTCTAAGCAAAATCTCTACACATGTCTGAACCAACCAAAAGTTTCTGTGAGCTATTAAGATTTTTCTTTATTTGCTTGGCTAACACTCTAACATTTTGTTTTGTGTTTTCACAAAGAGAAAGGTAAACTTTTAGTAGGATTACAGAGGAAAAAAGAATTAATTGTGTTCTGTGAATTCATTTTCTTACTGAGGTACCCATATTGTCAACCTTAGGTTAGAATCCCACCGCAGACCTCTAATCTATCTAGACATATTTCTCCAGAGAAAACCTAAGCACTTAAATTATTTTTCCTCCTTTATTTTTTGAAAGTATTTTATTTATTTTAAAGAGAGACAGACTGAGCATGATTGGGGGGCAGGGGGCAGAGGGAGATGAAAGAGAAAATATCAAGCAGACTTCACACTGAGTGCAGAGCCTGATATGAGGCTCTCTCTCACAACCCTGAGATTGTGACCTGAGCCAACAACATCATCAAGCCAACATCAAGTTGCTTAACCAACTGAGCCACTCAGGTGACCCTTTTCCTCCTTTATATAAATGCATATTCCACCTTCTATTATTCTGGTTAACATATGGAATAAAGTACATCTAATTCTGAACGATCCTATTTCTCTAAATGAGATTACACTGTTTCTAAATGTTCAAGGTAGTTACTCTTCCCTAGACTTTATGCACATTTTTAGCTTTTTCAAGATGGTAATTACCATTAGCTGAATCAACATACAATGCTATATACAGGTATTACATTTAGATAACATTGACAATCTAGTGCCTATCAAAAAAGGAGATATTCTTCAAATGGACTACTTATTAAATGGAAGACCTCTGATAACTTACTTAATTTACATGTGTCTCTAGCTAATTATCTGCATAATAGGGTGCTGCAAGTGGCAGAAAAATATTAGTTACCTAGCCCAGTCCTTGTAACCCCTTGTTCCTCAGTTGCAAAACCACAATATTATTTGAATTAGTCATGTACCCAAATAAAGACTATATTTCCCAGTCTCCTGAGAACAGTTGGCTCCCCAAGTATTATCAACATAAAAATAGAAGATAGATAGATACATAAATAGATGGTATAATACTGAATTTATTGCTTATTATGACTTATTGCATTACTATTTTTCAAGCTCATCTTACTTTACTGGTCTATGCAGGCTTAAAAAATAACTCAAATTGGAAGGGGAGGTGAACCATGAGAGACTATGGATTCTGAAAAACAACCTGAGGGTTTTGAAGGGGCAGGGAGTGAGAGGTTGGGGGAACCAGGTGGTGGGTATTGGCATGGATTGCATGGAGCACTGGGTGTGGTGCAAAAAAAATGAATACTGTTATGCTGAAAAAATAAAAAATTTAAAAATTAAAAAAAAACTCAAATCTTGCCTCATGAAACCTTTTTCTCTGAGTATCTCAGCTTCCAGTTATGTTCTCCTGTATGTTCTGTCCATTTAATCTGATTTCAAGGCATGCATCAAAATTCTATTTTAAAATACAAATTATATAAATTTTTATATTTTTGTTATTGTCATTGTTGGCCTTCTCATTACATCACAAATTTCTGAGGACAGAGACTTTATTATGGTAGAGTTTTTCGTTCCCTGAACTAAAAACTATTTTGTTCACAGCAGATATTTCTTCAATGATATAAGGAGAAAAAATTTACCTTTATTTAGGACTAATCTTGCATCGTACCATTAGGCTCTGTGCTTATATCAACTGATTAAATGGACTGATTAGTGGACAGGGACTGTAGGTAATCTTTGTGTTAATCATATAATTGAAACTGGATTTGAACGAGGCAGTGGCAGTCAGTGTTGCCATGGACTGTCCAGGTTTGGTTTGCCTGTGATGGCCCAGAAAGCCCACCAGGAGGACTAGCAAAATGGAATGCAGGAAGGCACCAGGCATGTGGGGACTATGTAAAAAGCACTCCACAACCAGCTCAAGACAAGTGTGAGTCTTGTACAGTTGATGGACGGTGGGAAGATGTAAGAAGTCTGGGCATGATCAGTGATGGGGTGAACAATAGGCAAGGAGTTTAGAAGTTACCAGTTAGATCAGAGGGCTCTGGGGATCCAGGAAAGGAGTTTAGACATTTACCTAAGTGTGATGGGAACTGGCTAATGTGTTTTTAAAAAGCCAATACCGATCTCATTTTCATTTTTAAAAAGCACCTCAAAAAGGTGCCTCCTTAGCTCAGTAGGCAGCGCATCAGTCTCAAAAGCACCTCAACAGCAACGTGAAGAAGTGTTATATAGGGTTATGGGCCTCTCTAACAAAATGCCATCGACTGAGTAGTTTACAAACAACCAGCATTTACTTTTCACTGTTCTAGAGGAAGTCCTAGATCAAAGTGAGGGCACATTCAGTGTCTGGTGAGGGACAGCCTCACAGATGGTGCTTTCCTCTGTTTCCTAGCATGGCAGAAAAGGCCAGAGATCTCTGTGGGATCTCTTTTATGAGAACACTAATCAAAAGCCCCATCTCCTCTTACAATCACCTTGGGGGCTAGAATTTCAACATACAACTTTTGAGGAGATAAAAGCATTCAGTCCACAGCAGTGGTCATTTAAAGTAGCATCAAACCTTAGTGTTTCCTCCTACTTCCTAAAGAGCAGAAGCAACACCCGTAAATTCACAGAACCAGTGACAGTCAGGGCTCTTATTTGATTTCAAGCATGTTTAAGCCAAAGCCTCTAATCTCTGATAAAATAGGTTTTCATACTCTCTTAAATTGAAGGCACTTTGTCATTCAACTTTAAGATAAAGGTGTCATAATAGCACTGAATACGACCCCCAGCTCAGAAACGAAAATGTGCTCAATGCATTGTGAGTTTCAGGTTGTCCTGATGACTTCTAAGGAATCTGGTGGCATGTACCTGGTAACCTGGGAAACAGGAACCATCTTATTCCATGATCTGAAAATCCACCCTTCAGTAATGAAATGCTTATCCCACTGAGCTGATATTAAACTACAAGCAAAAGGGAGCCAAACCCAAATTTTCATGGAACATCTCTAATGCCCATAAATATTTAAGAAAGGATTATATTTCCTATTTTTGTTCTTGAAACATCTTTTCATATTCCCATTCAACATGGCTGTCTTGTGATAGTTCCTGTAGATAAAATATCAGGGACTTTGTCACTAAAACTGTGTGCCTTGATAGCATTAATGTCACTTGGGGAAAAGATATTCAGTGCGTGCTTTACAGTGTTCAGCTTACCTTAACTTTTGAACACAATTACTGTGACACTGATACAATTGGAACTAATACGTTTATATTACTAAAAAGTCACTTCAGAATATGATATTCTCTTTAAGAGACTCTCAAGGAAAATAGAAAGTAAAGATGCCCAGGAAAAGAGAGCAAAGTGTCTAAAAAACAAGATTAGCCTTCCTTACTTGATTCTTTACTAAAGAGAACTGAGCTATGTTTTAGCCCTGACACTTGTAGAGAATTCGACCTTTTCTTTGCCTTTACGAACTCTAGAAGCAAGGGCCACAGGGATTTCTGCTCTTTCCTTGTCTTTGGTCCCATTGTATTGCTGCACATATGGGAAGTGACCTAATGGTAATGTAACTGGTAGGTTCAGCACCCCTAATACAACCTAATAGTGGTTCAGGGGAAATGCCCTAAATTCTTTCCTAGAGATATAAGATAAAATGTACCCTTTTGATTAACTGCAGGTGATTTTATCTATTTCCTCAGTGTACGTAAATGTGAAAAGCAAAAACTAATAGTCCTATAGAAGTCGGGCACATCACGTTCACATATTTTGCTGCTTGAATCATCACATGGCATGGGTATTAATGGCAAGTATAATTCTTCCAGTTAAAGGAACATTCAGGGTTACTGTTAACGCAATTACTCCTTTAGCAGTTCCAGTCACTGCTTTTAAAGACAAGGTGTAGTAGATGCTTTCGTCCAAATTCATTTTCTTTCAGATAAGTCCCCTATCTTATTTTAGGATATTTATTTTAAGTCAATGAGAAACACGAAATGTCAAACTTAATACTCAATCTTTTTTCTTTTTTAAAGGTTTTATTTATTTATTTGACAGACAGAGATCACAGGTAGTCAGGAGACAGGCAGAGAGAGAGGAGGGAGCAGGCTCCCTACGGAGCAGAGGGCCCGATTCAGGGCTCGATCCCAGGACCCTGAGACCACGACCCAAGCCAAAGGCAAAGGCTTCAACCCACTGAGCCACCCAGGTGCCCCAATACTCAATCTTTTTAATAGAAAAGTCTTGCCCACTTATGGACTATATAGTGTATAGTTTCTAAGCACACAGTATAAAATTGTTAATCAATGGCATCTTAAAGAACATTGGTAGGTAAAAAAACATTTTCCAAATTTTCTACATCATTCTCTAATCATAAATAAAACTTGTCCTTAAACTTGATATAGACTTTTTTATTATTAATTATATTTGTCAACTCAAGCTTGGCTTTAATTTGTCCAGGGGTGTAAGAAAGTTCATCTGGTATATTTCCTTAGCATGTTCTGTTAAATCAAGCATGTTCTCTCTTCTTAGATAAATTCATAATAAATGTATAATAATAAAAATAAAATGTTTACTATTATTAATAAAATCAGTATTTATTTTATTTTCTTAAAATAAATTAAAAATTTTATTTTAATAAAAATAAAATGTTTATTATTGTTCCACACAACAATGAAACCCATAATATGACACTATGTGTATAACCCATGCTTCATCAGGTCAAGTCCAAAAAATCACATTTCTTTCACTAATGAACGTAAGATGATTTTGCTTCCTAAGATAACCTCACTTATTTGGAAGTGTTAGTCATGCACCTCAGAGTAGCTGCTCTTGAGTTAAAGACACCACCGTAACTCAGAAGCGCCACCTGGAAGGTAGAGAGTATCCCAGACTCATCAGATGCTGGTTGGTTAATTTGAAGCAGGCGTTGCTCAAGCCAGAGAGCCTCCAAGGATGAGAGCCGGCAGGCCCAGCTTTCCGCGCCGTCACCGTCACCCGCAGCGCGGGAGCCTCGGGCGTTGTCCTGCCAGCGCCCCGGAGGCCTGATGCGCAGGGCGGCGCCGCTTCGGTGAACCGCAAGGAGCGGTCCTGGAGCAGGAGCCGCCCACGGATGCAGCAGGCAAGGGCAGGCAGGGATGAAGGGACAAAGCGGTCGAAGAACAGCACCCGATTTTCTGTTTGGTGGGCTTGGTAGTCAAGACGTTAAACAAGGGATAAAATGCAAGAGGAAGAGCAGGGACAAAACCACCACCACCGGAGAAATCAAGGAAGACGTAAGAAATACGAGAGCGGAAGAGGTAAGACCGCACTGGCAGGGCTGCCAGCGCAGCAGACGTGACCTAGGATGTTTAAAATCACCCGGGAAGGGCGTAGGAGACATGCGGCGGCTCGAAACCAAGGTGAACTCTTGCTAGCCCACAGATATGCCTGAGAACCTTCACGATGAAGTCGCGTGGGGCAGGTCTATTAGGTCTACTGGCAAAGAGGACTTGAGAAGAATACAGCAAAGCGCCTGTTCTGGGGGAATACCACACTCCCAGAGGCAATTCCGAGTTAAGACCTGGTCCTTTGACTTGAGCCATTTATGCTTCATAAACAAACATGACTAGCGGCAGAGAGCGGACGAGGGAGAAAACAGGGTCTCGAGGCCAAAGAGCAAAGATGAGGCCGTGCTCAAGTGGAAAGGATGTGGCAAAAAGAGCTAAGATGAGGCCGTGCTCAAGTGGATGGAGGCTGGGGGCTGGGAAAGGAGCAAAAGTGTAAGACTTCAGAGCTATCGTGGCTTCATTGGAACACAAAGTGCCTGGTGTGGTTCTAAGCGAGAATAATGGAAGCTGAAGGAAACTGACATTCCTTTCATTTGAAGAGACCAAGGAACTGATAATTAGAATGTGAGTTGCTTATTCACATAAACATTAAAATCATGTAGCTAATCCAGAGTTCATATAAACAATGAAACTGTGAATTGGGTATGCAAATCATTAATTAATGTGGACCTCCTTGGGAAATAGTATATTGCAGTGAGCATCAAAAATACTGCCTGATCGTGTGGGATTTACCACTGATCATAGGAATGATGGTCTAGAACTGTGTTATCCAGCACAGTAGCCACGAACGTCGTGTTCCTACCAAATACTTGAACTATAGCCAGTCCAAATTTAGATTTGCTGTGACTGTAAAATACACACTAGCTACTAGAGATAGTGCTATAAAATAAATATCTAATTAATAAGTTTATATTAATTTCAGGTTGACATAATAATATTTCAGATATATTAGTTAAAACAATTATTAACATTAATTTCACCTGGTTCTTTTACTTGTTTTATTTTTTTTCTTATTTCTTAATTATTTTAAAATCAGGAATGATGTTGAATATTTTCAAATGATTTTTTGCATCTATTGAGAGGATTACATAATTTTAAAAAGTTGAAATGGTTAATTAATGAATGACACACATTGGTTTTCAATTATAGAACCAAAACTGCACTCCTACATAAATCCCAGGGGATCCTGATATACTCTTTTTTTATATTCTCTTAGATTTGATTTGGTAACATATTCTTAAAGATTTTGCATCTGTGGGTATGAGGGATATTGGCCTCTAGTGTTGTTTTTTAAATAATATATATGATTGTGGCATCAGAGAAAAGCTTAGATTAGTAATTTGAGAAGTTTGTTTTAAGCTATCTATATTAATATATTCAACATGAGATTCTGGTAGATGGCCATTGTTGTTTTGTTTTGTTTTCTCATTCTGACATGTCTATTATTTCTACATTGTCAGTTTATATCTTTAAACATTTTTAAATTTTTGTGTCACTTAATTCTATCCTCCCAGTTTCTGATGAGAAATCTACTGTCATTCAAATCATTGTACCTTTATTTTTCTTGGGCCTCTTTTTTCCTTCCTTCCTTCCTTCCTTCCTTTCTTCTTTGACTTGTTTTAAAAGAAGACACAAGAAAGTCTAAAATCACTTCTGTGGTTCACATTTGTGGCTGATGTTATGTTTCCATGGACAGGGCTAATCAAGAAGTTTAAATGATTTGAGGTAATCCTGCTATTCTTTCTTGCAACCAAGTGCTGGCACATGGAAAAAATAGAGCTAGTGTATTGTCATGACTGTGATACGTAGCTATATGTATAGTAAGAAAACATGAAGTTGTTAAAAAGTAGGTGCAAAGTGATTAGATCAGAATATCAGAGAGGAGTTTCTCTCCTCTCCAGGTTCTGGGTTTGGGTTGCTAAGGGATTAATAATAATCTGATGGTGAAACTACAGTTCACACTCTTCTACTGACCCCCATTTCTGCTTCTCTGTTCCCCAATTAAGTTCCTACTTCAATTCTTTCTTTCTGGAGAAAAGATGTCAAACTAGGTCACCGATCATATTACAGGTAATTTTATATGTTAATTTGGTTAATTAAAGAACTTTTAAAATAATATATATTACTACATATACATCCCCCAGTTAATCGCATGAAATAGAATTCATGTGTCTGATAAGGGACGTTAGCTGCTTTTAAGCTGCAACCTCCAGGACAACCAGTGTTTAAACACCTCTCTCTCAATGACCATTCATGGCTCCCATTCACAAAAGACAGAACATGGCTCCTTTTCCAATCATGCTAGCTTGTTTTCTCTTCACATGTCTTTTTCCTTAAAAAAAAAAACAAAAGGATAGTTTCTAAAAATAATAATTTCAAAGAACAGTTTTTTAAAGTCACCTTTTTCCCTGTGGTGATGTAATTAACCTTTAGAAATGAATATTGATAAAACAAGGCAGGCTAAGAATATTAAGTGATATAGAACATCAATTTAAGAGCAGGCCAAGGAGGACAAGGGGCCAAAGAGAAAACGGTGGTAGTAAAACAATATGAAGCTAAGGAAAAACTTCACCAATAGCACATAATTTCATCATTGCTAGAGGTAGGCCAAATGTTTGGCAATGAGCTTTAATAGCCAGCGAGAAAAAAGGAAACAGGATCTCAGGAAATAGTCATAGTGACCATGAGAGAAGAATAAACCAGTTACTTTGGCACACTATGTATTCTCCTAATAGTGAGCATGAAAAAAAAAAAAAGTCCTGCTCTGGTTTTTAAAAGTAACAGACGAGGGGCACATGGGTGGCTCAGTCGGTTTAGTGTCTGCCTTTGGCTCAGGTGTTGATCCCAGGGTCCTGGGATCAAGTTCTGCATAGGGTACTTGGCTCAGTGGGGAGTCTGCTTGTCCTTCTTCCTCTGCCCACCCTCACTGCTCATGCTCTCTCTCAAATAAATAAATAAAATCTTAAAAAAAAAAAGAACAAATGAGGTGATATTATTTATGGAGTCCAAGAGAGAATTTTAAAAAAACTGTACTATCTATATTCATGCATGCACACACACAGCCCTTTATCGATCCTTTTTTACCCTTACTAGCCCCAAAAATAATTCTCTGTCGAACTTTCCCTCTTACATATTAAAGTTGAGTCAGTCTTATCACATATTTTCCAATTAAAAATTAACTTTCCAGTATATGTGCTGCCCAAGTGAGCACTAAATATTAACTTTCTAGACTAAGTTTTCAGCAAACCAATCTCTCTAAGTTAACTCACTTACTTCCCGGAAACAGTATGTGATAAGGGGTTACAATGTTAACTCTTCTGAGAACTGTGTGTAACTCAATGGCGTCTGGTCATATGCAAGTCAGAGACTTTTAACATTTTCCTTTTTTTAAGCTGAAACTATTTCTTAGATTTATTTTCCAAAAAGAAAACTTCAGTGGAACTCTGATATATCAAATGGTCACAGAAGGAGCTGCCCAGATTGACATACTGGACTTCTGGAGTCCAGCCTGCCTTAGCCGTGCCTTTGGCCCTCCACGGTACCGGGACCCAGCCGCATGCCAGCCATCTACAAAGCAGTTTCAACACCACTGCCTTATATAAAAGAGATGCCAAATTCTTGTGGTAGTAGCAGCGGGGATGTTTGGGGGCTTGTCAGCCCTTCAATTCTCTCCATCCAGAGAGCTGTTACTCTGCCTCTGACAAGAAGCACCCCTCACTCCCATGTTATATACTGTCTCAGAAACATCAAGTCCACACTAAAACCTGCACACAGATGTTTATAGCAGTTTGATTTATAATTGCCAAAACTTGGAGGCAACGAAAATGCTTTTCAGTAGGTGTATGCATAAATAAACTGTGGTATATCCAGACAATGGAATATTATTCAGTGCTCCAAAGAAATAAACTATCAAACCATGAAGTCATGGCAGTAACTTAAATGCATATTACTAAGTGAGAGAGCCAGTCAGAATTATTATATGATTCCAACTATAGGACATTCTGGAAAAAAGCAAAACTATGTAGACACTAAAAATATCAGTGGCTGACAGGCACTAGGAGAGGAGAAGGATGAACAGGCAAAACACAGAGGATTCTAAAGTCGGTGAAAATACTCTGTATAAGGCTGGCTATATGTCATCATGCATTTGTCCAAACCCAAACAATGTCCACAATCAAGAGTAAACCTTAAACTATGGACTTTGAGTGATTATGATGTGTCAGTGTAGGTTTATCCTTGGCAAAAGGTGTTACCATTCTGAGGAATGAAACTGATAACAGGTGGCTAGGCATGTTGTTACAAAATTGAAGTCTTTTTAAAAAATGTTGACAACAACTCTTACCACATATGGGCATGACTGAAACGTGTTTGGAATTTGTTGGAGGGAGGGTTTAGGTTATACCATCTGGTAACGAATCCTGGCCAGCTGGGTTGCTACCTAAAGGCAAAGCAAACATGAAATGCAGAGGGAAGGAGGAAGTTATAAATGATGATCATAACTTACAATGTATTGCAGAAATGACAACCATTAATTTTTTTTGGTTCTGTTATATGCCAATTTATTTTTTGACACTATCTTGTGACTTTACTATTTTATCTAAGACTGGTAGGTAATTTTGCAATTTAGTCTTTAGCTATGAGGCAGCAAGTAGTGATTGTGACTGAAACAGAAGAACAATTAGAAATCCAAAACCACAAAACACACTCTTAAATTCTGCAAACTAAATAAGAATTATAGACTCAATCTGACATCATCTTTAATAGAATTATACGCTGGGCAGCAATCATTATGAATTGTGAGGAACAAGAAAGTCAGTGTAATCTAATTCACTTTTATAATAAAATGAAGCACCCAGAGGGCTTGAGCAGTAGTGATAAATTTGATAATTCTAGACATAGCCATTGACAATGGCCATATTTCTGCATCATATACTATAGCCTCTGTAAAATGAGAAAAAATGTAATAACGGTTTACTTCAGAACTTTCCCAAGGGTCAGATTAGCTTCATGAAATACTGAGTAAAACACAGGTAGATCTACATATAATGAGGATGTCGTCTGTTCTGAGATATCTCAACAAATGAATTTTGAATGATTAATCCTTAGATTCTTAATTTTGTTTTTTGTTGTTGCTATTGTCAAGATTTTCCCTGCAAATCATTAGCCATAAAAAATGCTTCCTTAAAAAATACCTAGCCCCACAGAAGGAATTTAGAGGAAAAGGGTCATCAATGTTTCCTTGTTTTAATTTTGAGGCTACCTTTCTCACAATCCAGCTACTGAATAGTGTTAAAAAGAAAGCCTAAGATGGTCACTACTTTTATGTTCTGCTACCTTTTAATTATAGAAGATACTGTATACATACAAAGTAAACAGAACAATACAAAGAATTTCCACCTATCATTACACAGTTTCAATAATTACAAACATTCTGCCATTTTCATGTATCTATACCTTGACTGATTTCCCACTCTATAATATTAACAACAATAATGACAATGACAACTATTTTATGGGTAAGAATGATTATTACTATTATTATTATTATAGGTCTTCATTTGAAGTATAAATTTCATACACTAAAAGGCATTGAAATTTCAGTCAAAAAATTCTGATGAATGGATACAGCTATGTAACTTGAACTCATAATGATATAGAACATTTCCATCTCCCCAAAAAAAGTCCTTGTTTCTCTTCACAATTATAATTCCCTCACCCCCCAAAGCCACTGTCCTGATTTTCTCCTTAGTTTTTTCTGTTACAGAATTTCATATAAACATAATCACAGAATTTATTTTTTCAAAATATTTTACACGAACATCTTTTCTTCAAAGGATGCCTAAGGCAATCATTCACGCTGTTCACCTATCAGTAGTTCATTTTACTGCTAAGTAGAATTCCACTGTATGATTACATTGTAATTTATTCACTCTCTTAGTGACAAATGACTTCCTAATTACTCCTTTAATTTCTTTTGTGACCTATGCATTATTCTGAAGTGCTTTTTTTTAAATTTCTAAATATTTTCTACTTTTTAGATATTGATTGTTAATGATTTCTAACCTCTTTCATCATGGAACATAACCTATAATATTTTCAATCTTTTGAAACTAGTGCACTGAGACATTTTTAGGGCCCAGCATATGGTCTATCTTGGTGAATGTTCCATGTTCACTTGAAAAGAATGTCTATTCTGCAAATGTTGGCAATATTGGTATATAAAGGCCAACATGATTAATTGTGTCTATTAGGGCAACATGATTAATGGTGCCATTCATATCTTGTACATCATTACTGATTATTTTGGTCTACTTGTTCTACTGAAAAGGTTGGTATTGTGGTCTCCAACAATACTTGTGGGTTTGTCTATTTTTATTTTGTCCTCTCAGTTTTTCTCTCATGTATTCTGAAGTTCTGTTACTAGGTTATATGTATTTATAATTTTTACACTTTCCTGATGCAGTAATACTCTTATAATTTTCCATGTCCCTCTTAGCATTTCACAAAATTTTCTGTCTAAAAGTTTTCCCCAACATATAAATCAGCCATTCCAACTTTTTATTATTATAGTCTGAACTACATATCTTTTTTTTAATTCCAACTTTCAACCTGTTTGTATTTTTATAATTAATGTATGTCCCTTAAAGACTATATAGTTGGGTCTTGTTTCATTAATTGGTTTAAATCTTTGCCTTTTATTTGTAGGATTTAGTCATTTATATTTAATGTAATTTTTAAAAAGATTTTATTTGTTTATTTATTTATTTATTTGACAGACAAAGATCACAAGTAGGCAGAGAGGCAGGTAGAAGGAGAGGAGGAAGCAGGCTCTCTGCTGAGCAGAGAGGCTGATGCAGGGCTCAATCCCAGGACTCCAGGATCATGACCTGAACTGAAGGCAGAGGCTTTAACCCACTGAGACACCCAGGCACCCCTTTAACGTAATTATTAATAAGATTTCATTTAGGTCTGCAATTTTACCATGTTTTCATTTGGTCTTAGTGGTATTTCTTGTTCCTTTGTTCCTCATTTTTTAGTTTCATATGGGATAATTCCATTTTTTTAATTTCACTTTGATTTCTCTATTAGAATTTCAGGGATTTGTGTTATTTTTAAAGTGGTTACTCCAAAATTTATAATATACATATTTAAATGGACACAATCTACTTACTGTTAATTCTGTACTATTACACATAAAATAATCTTACTATAGTATAGCTATATTTTCATTTGTTCTGTGTGCCATTGTTGTTACATACATTACAATTACTCACATTATAAATTCCTCAATATGTTACAATTATTGCTTTAAGAAATTAAGAAAATAAATTATACATGTGTTGTGTATTTACATATTTTAAATTTTTAAAATATTTGACTACATAGTTACATTTCTGGTGATCTTCATTCCTTCCTATAGATCCAAGTTACTAACTGTTGTGTAATTTCCTTGTAGCCTGACAAGCTATCAGCATTTCTTGTAGTATAGATCTGTTTCAATCTGTTTTTCAAGAGTACATACACCTCCATTTTCTGTCTTATTTTGGCAATTCTCTCAGAGACTTCAAATAGGTGGGAGTTTTGAGGGAGTTAGGGGATAGAACAGATTTTATAATTGCTATCTGCAGCTGTCTTAGTTGGACTAAGCCACTTCAGCATCAGCAGAAGCTGAAATCCCTACTGTTTATATTTTAACACACTAAATAACAGTCCTATATATTCACTAAAGAAACCTTTACTTGGACTTTAAAATGTGCTAGACATTAACAAAGGCAAAGCTTATTAACAGACTTGCAAGTAATTTGGTATGATTAGGAGACAGCATGCTGGGGAGAGTGGAAAGCAGTCTATGATGAAAATAGCCATGCAAACATATATGTATTTTATTTTGTAGGTTATAAGGAGCTGTTGATGGGATTTAAACAAAAGAGAAATATAAGCAGATATGAGGTTTTTAAAAGACCAATGGCATGGATGAAGAAATTAAAAAGCAAAGCCAATGGATAAAAAGATCATTTGGAATACTCATAGAATTTGTGTGGATTTAAAGAAAAGGAGAGGAAATCAGGAAGCAGGAGGCAGAATTTGAGGATGAGTCAGATCTTGAGAGTAAGCAGAAGTGATCTGATAGAAGGTTTGGATCCCAAGTTTGGTCGATGAAAAAATTACCTTAAGTTCTGAATATCTGTTTCTTCCAAGTTTTACTGAAGTAACTGTCTAAACATGCTAGTGCATTTCTCTGACAAATATAACAACAGTTCCTGTTATCTACTGTGTGCAGAGGACACTAAACAAGAAGGGACACAAACATCTCATCAGATCAGATGCCCAGTATCCCAGAAGTTAGGAATATTTTCCTGGAGTAGTGATTTTTTTTTAATATCTTATTTATTTGACAGAGAGAAATCACAACTAGACAGAGAGGCAGGCAGAGAGAGAGGAGGAAGCAGGCTCCCTGCAGAGAAGAAAGCCCGATGTAGGGCTGGATCCCAGGACCCTGAGATCATGATCCGAGCCGTAGGCAGAGGCTCTAACCCACTGAGCCACCCAGGCGCCCCATGGAGTAGTGATTCTTAATCAGGGTACACATAAACGTCAAGATAGTTTTTAAAAAATACTCGTATCTAGGTCCATCCAGATAGGCTGAAGTACTTGTTCTGGGGTTTGCCTTGAGTATTGGAATTTTAGAAGCAGTTGGTTTCCATACCTCATGGGCATTATAATCACCTGAAGGGTTTGTTATATCAAAGATTGGTAGGCCTCACTCCAACAGCTTCTGACTTACTAGGCTTAGAGCAGGTCCTGAGAATTTGTATTTTTAACCAGTTCTCAGGTGCTGCTGATACTCCTGGTCTATGGAACCAGATTTTGAGAACCACTGTCCTAAAGACATTTGAAAATCCCAAAATGCAGTGAAAATTAAGTAATGCCATAGGTGCCATAATGTTAGGAATAAAGATTGCTTTGATTGATATGAAAATAGAAAAAATAAGTTTTCCATTCCACTTTTAAGATCAAGCAATCTAAGCCAAAATAAAAGGCCCAATAAAGATACAGAAGGATCAGCTAAATAACTAAAAATTCAACAGCCAATAATCAAGAAAAACTTGAATGTTAGCTATTCAGGTGATAAAGAGAGAGTTGAGTAAGCAATCTTTAAGAGAATAACACCAGGTGCTCTTATCTTTTGTAGAGGGCAATTCAAGACAAAATTTATTTTGAGATGCTGATAAAATGATTTAGACCAATGTAGGAAATAATTCTTCTCAAGGATATTAATTAAACAAAGCTTACCCAGGTTGCTTCTGGGATAGGGTATTTATGTTTCCTAATTCTAGAATGATTTGAATATAGCTTTTTCCCAGACTGTGTACTTGTGACATCTGCATTTTCTGCCTTCACTTTTGCCTACTGCTTGCTCTTTTGTTCTATCTAAATGAATCTGGGTTTGGGTCCAAGATGGTGATGTTAGAACACCCTGAACTCACCTCCTCCACAGAACATACAAAATTATACCTATTTACAGAGCAACTCTTCTTAAAGAAGAACTGAAGGCCCACCGAACCACTTCTGCACAGCAAAAGAGAGAATGGCAAAAAGAATACCGAAAAAGACAGAAACTCTATAACAAAGGGAACCCCCACTCCCAACATTGCAAACTGCAGCAGGGAAGGACAGTACTGAGGGAACCTATTCCCCTGTCTTAGGCACAGGAAAAAAAGCCTCTGTAAAAGAAAAACTAGCATATAAATGAGCCAGCTCTACAACTCCACTGAATGGCAAGGAAAATGTTAGAATTCTCTCTACATGGGAGGGCCTAACAAAGGTGGTTTTAACTCCCCTTCCACCTTGAAAGCACATACCAGTGCACTGTCTGGGTGCCCTATCCAGCCTGCTACCTCAGAGAGTTCTCAGCTCCAGCTATCCTACAGGTGCTTTCTCTGAGTAATATGTCAGGATACCCTAGCTTGCACCCACTTTACTTTAGCTGTCCTGCCAGGGCACCCATTGCATGGAGAGCTCATGGACCACACTGGCCTCTGCCCACCAGATCTTTAGTGGTCAAGGAATTTACCAACACTGAACTAGACTTACAAGAAATGTTAGAGGGACTTCTTTAAATGGAAAAGAATTGGCCATAATTAGATATAAGAAAATTATGAATAAAAGATGTAAAATAAGATAGCATATACATAAGATGTGGAGGAGGGAGTAAAAAGAAATGAGAAAAGTTTTTTTTTTTTAATGTGTTTGAACTTAAATGACCATGAACTTAATATACATGGCTATATTCTTAAGATGTTATATATAAATCTCATGATAACCACAAACCCAGAATCTATTAGAAATATACAAAAAAATAAAAGTAAAATGAAACATTAGATCAGAAACTCATCAACTTCGAGGACAGAGTACAAAAGACAAAGAAAGGAACATGGAAGAACTAGAAAAACAAGCAGAAATAATGAACAAAATGGCAATAAGTATATTATTATCAATACTTTAAATGTAAATGGCCCAAGTAATCCAATCAAAAGACATACAGAATAGATTAAAAAAGAAGACACATATATATGCTGCCTGAAGGAGACTCATCTCAGATATAAAGATAAATACAGACTGAAAGTGAAGAGATGGAAAAATACCAACCATGAAAATGGAAGCAAAAAAAGAAAAAAAAAAAAAACTGGGGTAGCAATACTTATATCAGACTTCCAAACAAAGACCACAACAAGAGATGAAGAAGGACATTACATAATGATAAAAGGATCAATCCAACAGAGGATATAAAAATTGTAAATATGCATCTAACATTGCAGCACCTGTATACATACAGCAAATAATAGTACAAATAACAAGAGAAACCAGTGGTAATGCAATAATAATAGGGAAACTTGACATTCCTATTATGGCAGTGGACAGATCACACAAGCATGAAAATCATTAAGGAAACAATGTATTTGAATGACATGTTAGACTAGATGTATAACAACAGATACATACAGAACATTCCATCCCTAAACTGCAAAATACAAAATACAAATTCATTTCATGTGCACATGAAACTTCTCTAGAATAGATCTTAACATTATATCACAAACAAGCCTCAATAAATTTTATTTTTTATAAGATTTTGTTTATTTCTTTGTCAGAGAGAGAGAGTATGTGTGTGTACAAGCAGGGACAACAACAGGTAGAAGAAGAAATAGGAGCCCAATGCTTTTGATCCCAGGACCCTGAGATGATGACCTGAGCCGAAGGCAGACACTTAACCAACTGAGACACCCAGGTGTCCCAACAAATGTCAATAATTTTTAAAAGACTGAAATAATATCATACATCTCTTCTGACTACAACAGTATTAAACTAGAAATGAATCAAGAAAAAAAAACAAATACAGACATGTACAGACGAAACAGATGATACTAAACAACCAATGGGTTGTTTAAATGAAGAAATCAAAGAAGAAATCATTTCGTTTGGAGGCAAACGAAAATGAAAATACAGTGCTTTGAACTCTTTGGAAAGCAGCAAAAGCAGTTCTAACAGGGAAATATATAGCTGTGAAAAAAGAAGAAAAAGCTCAAGTAAACAGTCCAGCTTCTCACTTAAAGGAACCAGCAAAACAACAAATAAAACCCAAGGTGAGTAGAAAAAAATAATAAAAATCAGAGGAGAAATAAATGACAGAGATTAAAAAATTAAAAAACAGAAAAAAAAATCAATGAAACCAAGTGCTGCTTCATTTAAAACATGAACAAAATTGATAAACCCTTATCCAGACTCATCAAGAAAGAGAGAAAGAACCCAGATAAAATCAAAACAAAAGAGAAAGAATGGACATCACAGAAATATAAAGGATTATAAGAAAATACTAAAAAAAAAAATACATGCTCACAAACTGGACAACCTAGAAGAAATAGATAAAATCTTAGAACATACAACCTTTCAAAACTGAATCAGGAAGAAATAGAAAATCTAAACAGACTAATAACATAAATTGAATCAGAAATGAAAAACTACCAAAAAATAGAAGTCCAGAATGATATGGTTTCATAGGTGAATTCTACCAAATATTTAAAGAAGAGTTAATACCTGGTCTCCTAAAACTATTACAAAAAAAATAAAAGTAAAAGGAAAGCTTCCAAGTTTATTGTATGAAGCCAAACTTTCCCTGATACCAAAACCAGCCAAACACACCACAAAAGAAGAAGGAGGAGGAGGAGGAATAGGAGGAGGAGGAGAGGGGAAAGGAAGGGAAAGAAAGAAAACCACAGGCCAATATTCCTGATGAACACAGATGCAAAAATCCTCATAAAATATTAAAACTGAAGAGATTATGCTGAGTGAAATAAGTCAAGCAGAGAGAGTCAATTATCATATGGTTTCACTTATTTGTGGAGCATAACAAATAGCATGGAGGACAAGGGGCGTTAGAGAGGAGAAGGGAATTTGGGTAAATTGGAAGGGGAGGTGAACCATGAGAGACTATGGACTCTGAAAAATAATCTGAGGGGTTTGAAGTGGCGGGGGGTGGGAGGTTGGGGTACCAGGTGGTGGGTATTATAGAGGGCACGGCTTGCATGGAGCACTGGGTGTGGTGAAAAAATAATGAATAATGTTTTTCTGAAAATAAATAAATTGGGGGAAAAAAAAACTGAATTCAACTATATATTAAAGGGATCATTTAACCTGACCAAATGGAATTTATTCTGGATATATGAGGATGGTTCACTATTTGCATATCAATCAACATGATATGCCACATCAACAAAAGGAGGAATAAAAAACATATGATCATCTCAAAAGATGCAGAAAAAGCATTTGAAAAAAAAAATTCAACATCTGTTCATGAAAAAGCTCTCAACCAAGTGGATTCAGAGGAAATGTATCTCACCATAGGAAAGATCATCCATGAAAAACTTACAGCTAACATCATACTCAATGGTGAAAAACAGAGCTTTTTCTTTAAGATGAAGGACAAGACAAGGACGTCCACTCTTATCACTGTTATTCAACACAGTACTGGAAGTCCTAGCCACAGCATTCAGATAAGACAAAGAAATTAGAGGCATCCATATTGGTAAAGAAGAAGCTAAACTGTCACTATTTCCAGATGACAAAGTAGTGTCTGTAGAAAACTTTAGAGTTAAAATAAAACAACTACTAGAACTGATAAATGATTTCAGTAAACTGCAGGATACAAAATTAATAACCACTTATTGGTTGTGTTTCTATACACTAATAACAAAGAGGCAGAAAGAGAAATTAAGAAAATCATTTCCAATTGCACAAAAAGAAAAAAATATTTAAGAATAGGGACGCCTGGGTGGCTCAGTTGGTTAAGCAGCTGCCTTCGGCTCAGGTCATGATCCCAGCGTCCTGGGATGGAGTCCCACATCGGGCTCCTTGCTCGGCAGGGAGCCTGCTTCTCCCTCTGCCTCTGCCTGCCATTCTGTCTGCCTGTGCTCGCTCTCCACCCACCCCATTAAATAAATTAAAAAACCGTTAAAAAAAAAAAAAGAATAAACTTAAGCAAGGAGGTAAAAGACCTGCACTCTGAAACTTGTAAAATATTGACAAAAAAAACCTGAAGATGACACAAACAAATGGAAAGATACACTATGCTCAGGGCTTAGAAGAATTAATATTGTTAAAATGTTCATACTACCAAAAGCAGTCTACAGAGTCAATGAAATCCTATCAAAGTACCATTAGCATTTTTCACAGAACCAGAACAAACAATACTAAAATGTGTATGGAAACACAAAACACTTCAAATAGCCAAAGCAATCTTGAGAAAGAAAAACAAAGCTGATAGGTACCACATTCCAGATTTGAAGATATATTAGAAAGCTGTAATCAAAACACTATAGGAGAGACACAAAAACAGACACACAGAGTAATAAGACAGAATAGGGATACCAAGAAATAAACCCATGCGTATATGGTCAACTAATCTATGTGAAAGGAGGCAAGAACATATCATGGGGGAAGAACAGTTTCTTCAAAAAATTCTCCTGGGATAAATGGACGGCTAGTAGCAAAGGAATGAAACTGGACCACTTTCTAAAACAATACACAGCAAAAAAATCTCAAAATGAATTAAAAATCTAAATATGAGACCTGAAATATCAAAACTCCTAGGAGAGAACATACGCAATAATTTCTCTTCCTTTGGCCAAAGCAACATTTTTCTAGGTATGTCTCCTAAGGCAAGGGAAACAAAAGCAAAAATAAAGTATTGGGATTCCACCAAAATAAAAAGCTTCTGCACAGTGAAGGAAACCAATATCAAAACAAACAGCCATCTACTGAGTGGAAGAAGATACTTGAAAATGACATTTCTAATAAGGGGTTAATATCTGAAATATATAAAGAACTTCTACAGTTCAACATCATCAACAACAACAACAACCAATGATTCAAAATGGGCAGAGGACCTGAATAGACATTTTTTCCAAAGAAGACATACAGATGGCCAACAGACACATAAAAGCACAGGGGATATAGTCAAGGATACTGTCATGCATTATATGGAGCAGATATTAGCTACACCTGTGGTGACCACAGCATAATGTACAGAGAAGCTGAATCACTAGGTTGTACCCCTGAAACATATTTAACATCGTGTGCCACTCAAACAAAAAACAAATTTAACTTTTAATATTAAAAATAAATGAATTTAGGAATTCAGATTATATAGAGAAAAGAAAGTATAAGCTGAAAAATTATTTCAAAATTTAAAAATTCATGCTACATTTTCCTGTCAATTATTTTAAAGGAATTTTTATTTGACAGCTTGACTTTTGTTTAAACTAGTTTATAAACATTCAGAATTGGTAGTGTCTTCTTAGATATGACCATCATTTTTTTAACATATCTGTGAATTTCTCTCAAAATAAATATTATTTTAGTAAACAATAGGTGACATTTGAAAACACAGGAGAAACTCTAATTATTCATGTATGCTGTCAACTTCAAAAGGCCCATGCAACAGAAATACCAAATGATAATATCTATATCAAATAGATATCAAATATCTATAGCTTTTTTGTGGTGTTCTTTCAGAAAAGAGGCATTTCCTATTTCTTTGGCAGCTTATCTGTATCTTAAAACATACTAAGAATGGGTAAAACCATTCCAATTTTAAAACATATATATTTTAAATTTTAAAATATATATTTGTATGCATGCCATTTTGTTATAATGAAATTGCTCTCAACACCTTATTGTTTTTTTTAACAACTAAAACCTCAAAAATAAACTGTTTCAAGGAATGGGGAGGCAAATGTGTCCTGACCAGAACTTAAGATTGTATTTTAACTCAAATAACCACTTGACTGGCTACAAATAGTGATCATTGATAAAGTAATTTGCTCGGTTCTATGCAACATTTATTTCATATACTTCTTATTCTCACCTGCTTAGTCATTCTTCATATTACTACTCTGAGCTTATTTTCTTACTAACTGATTTTAATTTATCTTGTTTATATATTATAAGGTGACATAAATTCTGTTGGAAACAAATTGAGAAAATGGATAATGGGTCGAGAGATGGAGATCTGTCCAGGTGAGTGGTCCGGGGGGAAGGTGGGAAAGAGATGGTGAGTCGTACAGGAGAGGAGAGCAAAAAGGTAGGAAGCGGGGGTGGGGGAGATGTGGAAAGGAAGGAGGGAGGAAAGAGGAAGGACAGAAAGAAAGAAGAAAGAAAAAATTTCTGTCAATCACTTTGGGTAATAAAGCCTTTGTATTGGATTCAAGAATGCCATTCAAAAGATTAATGAGTTGCACTTCTAATACCTCCATTTATTGTTGCAACAAACAAATAGGCAGGAATCAAAAGTACTGATGTACATGATTATCCTCAATTCTTAACAGATCCAAAACCAAACTTATTTTCCTTACTTCCCTATTTTTTATCTCGTTCTTTATTCCTCACTGTACACCATATAATGAGATGGTTAAAATAATGATAAATATTCTGAAGATAGTCATGTGAAGTTTGAAGAACGGTGTAAACGCAAGCAAATTAATGTTTCTTATCCAATTTCCTCATTGGATTGCCAGGATAAAATGAGATGACATTTGTGAAAACTCTATTTTCCTGCCTTTCACATAATAGATGTTCAGCAAATAAAAGAACCTTTACTCACTCTTATAATCTTTGGCATATTGTTTTTTAAGTTCAAAATTACATAACCTAGTTCCTTATCATCTGTCACCTACAATGTTGGAAAAAAAAATTTTTTTTAAGATTTTTATTTATTTATTCTATAGACAGAGATCACAAGTAGGCAGAGAGGCAGGCAGAGAGAGAGGGGGAAGCAGGCTCCCTGCTAAGCAGAGAGCCCGATGTGGGGCTCGATCCCAGGACCCTGAGATCATGACCTGAGCTGAAGGCAGAGGCTTAAACCACTGAGCCACCCAGGCACCCCTGGAAAAAAAATTTTTTTATCTCTCTACCTTCTCTACTTTCAATCTCATTTTCTCCCTCTCAACACACATTTATTCTAGCATTCTGAATAAGGATAAAAATTCATTTTTCCCAACACTTTTCTCATGGTGTCAAGTAACACTGTTCAAAGCCTGTCAGTGGGTGGTCACTGCAATCGAGTTAATAACAAAATTTACATTTACTCTCAAGTGTGTTTTCAGTTTCAGTTAACTCTCCTCTGGTCCCCACCACCAATTCTGCAATTCATCTTACTTTCTTCTATACACATCTCCACGTAGCTACCTCCACGAGCTCTTTCTTCTTCTATTCACACAAGCATTTTCTATACTTGGCTTTATTTCCTGGTTTTCCCTCCTCTTCTTAGCCTACTGAAATATGAATTATGCTTCCAACACTACACCAAAATATTTAATGAGGTCAACAGACTATTCCAATGAGTGTTCCTTAGAGCTCCTCTTACCTAGTTTCTAGGCAGGATTGGACACCACTAAAGGATACTTCTATTTCAAAATACTCTCTTGACTTGACAATCCAGTCTCCTAGCTACCTCTCTCTGATTTGTAGGCCACTCCTCAAGCTCTTTACCCCTGGTGCTATTATTCAGCATTCATAGCTTGCTGAAAAATACCATCATCAATCCAATGGTGAAAGCCTAAAACTCTCCTTTTGTTCAAGAAAACAGACACTTTTGAATCAATAAAACTTTTTTGGTTGATCCATCTATCTCTGCTTCTACTGCTACTATCCTAGGTGAACTTACAGTCCTTTCTTGACTCAGCTACCATAATTGTGTCCTCCACCCTCTTATTTGCTCATAAACTGCCCCATTCCACTTTCAGCAGTGTGGCAAGGATATTAACTTAAAAGTACATGAAGTCCGAGATTGTGTTACGTGATCTGGCTGAGAAGCCATGACCCATCAGCTAGAAAGTAATGAATCCATGCATTTCCAGAAACTGTAGGTATAATACCCCATTGATACAAGGTGTTTCAAAAGAATCACAATAGCCAAAGAAAGGTCATTCTTTGCAATGTACAGCAGAGGGAGCATAGTCAATAATATTATAATGTCTTTGTACGGTGACAGACGGCAACTACACAAGATAGGGTATATCAGGGACCATTTCAGAATGCATAAAAATATTCAATTGCTATGATGTGCCCTTGAGCCAGAATATTACACTTCAGTAAAAAATTACACTTACACTTGTCAATTACACTTCAATAAAATTACACTTTTATGTCAAATACACTTCAATTAAAAAATGGCCATGTATACAGGTACCCCTAAAAAATGACAAAAATATCTGTAATAGCCAAAGAAAGTTAGCTGTTAACATTCTCCAAGCTCAGAGAACACTGGAAGTAGACCATCAGGACAGTAAATCAAGAAATAATTTTCCTCCTTGTATCTCCTCATTCCTCTACTTTCTTCTTTTCCTTCCCTGTTCTTCAAAGTATCAAAATTGCAGCAGCTAGCATGAGAGCGGTAGAGAACAGCAAATGTAAAGCAACTATAACCACCCCCTTGCTTCTATGGGCAGTGATACCATAACAAAACTAGTAGGGAGTGCTGCAATTTTTTACCAAAGACAGGAATTCTATGAATTGGAATAATAAATTACATTCACACTGTTTCTACTTCTCACCTATAGACTCATGTGAGAAAACACGTGTGTGTGTGCGCATGCACGCATATGTGTGTGTGTATCTGCCATTTTTAAAGTAAATTGATATATGTATGAGTATTCCCAGGAAAATCTAGGTTTACATCCATTGTACAGTGTCATTGTTATTAGAACCAGTTTTATTCTCAAAAGAATCTTATTTTGGACAAAACTGATATTAAAAATATTGGAACAAAAATGGATACAAGTGTAAGAGAGATGGACAAACCCAGCTGGAGGCTGGTTGAATGCCATGTTGAATGTCCCTTTCTCAATAACCCAGAACATGGAGGCAGAAAGTCAGAAGGGACACAGGAGAACAGAACACTATCTTGGGCACCTGGGTGGCTCAGAGGGTTAAAGCCTCTGCCTTCAGCTCAGGTCATGACCTCAGGGTCCTGGGATTGAGCCCCACATCAGGCTCTCTGCTCAGCGGGGAGTCTGCTCCCTCATCTCTCTCTCTGCCTGCTTCTCTGCCTACTTGTGATCTCTCTGTCAAATAAATAAAATCTTAAAAAAAGAACAAGAAGAAGAAGAAGAACACTATCTTGTGGGCCTGACCTCATTGTCATTCATAGGAAATTCCATCCTGCATTTATTTTAACATCTTAATTTAATTTTAATTTTATTTTATTCAGTGTCCCAAGAGTCATTGTTTATACACCACACCCATGGTGCGCCGTGCAATACATGCCCTCATCAATACCCACCACCAGACTCACCCAACCCCCCATCCCCTCCCCTCCAAAGCCCTCAGATTGTTTCTCAGAGTCCAGAGCCTTTCATGGCTCGCCTCCTCTCCAGTTTCTGCCAATTCACTTTTCCTTTCCTTCTCCTAATGTCTGTCATGTTATTCTTTATGTTCCACAAGTAAGTAAAACCATATGATAATTGACTCTCTCTGCTTGACTTATTTCCCTCAGCATAATCTCCTCCAGTCCCATCCATGTTGATACAAAAATTAGATATTCATCCTTTCTGATGGCTGTGTAATGTTCCATTGTATATATGGACCATATCTTCTTTATCCATTCATCTGTTGAAGGGCATCTTTGTTCTTTCCACAGTTTGTCAACTGTGGCCATCGCTGCTATGAACACTGGGGTACACACAGCCCTTCTTTTCACTACACCTGTATCTTTTGGGTAAATACCCAGTAGTGCAATTACAGGGTCATAGGGTAGCTCTAATTTTAATTTCTTAAGGAATATCCACACTGTTCTCCAAAGTGGCTGCGCCAACGTGCATTCCCACCAACAGTGTAAGAGGGTTCCCCTTTCTCCACATCCTCTCCAACACTTGCTGTTGACTGTCTTGTTGATTTTGGCCATTCTAACTGGTGTTAAGATGGTATCTCGATGTGGTTTTGATTTGAATTCCCTGATGGCTAATGATGATGAACATATAGAAGAACAAAACTCGACCATTCTCTCACAGCATACACAAAGATAAACTCAAAATGGGTGAAAGACCTCAACATGAGGCAGGAATCTATTAAAAATCTAGAGGAGAACATAGGCAGTAACCTCTTTGACATCAGCCACAGCAACTTATTTCAAGACATGTCTCCAAAGGCAAAGGAAACAAAAGCAAAAATGAACTTTTGGGAGTTCATGAAGACAAAAAGCTTCTGCACAGCAAAGGAGACAGTCAACTAAACAAAGAGGCAACCCACGGAATAGGAGAAGATACTCAAAGTGACAGTTCAGACAAAGGGCTGATATCCAATATCTATAAAAAAAACTCCTTAAACTCAACATCCAAAAATCAGATAATCATGTCAAAAAATGGGCAGAGGATTGAACAGACACTTCTCCAAAGAATATATACAAATAGCTAACAGACACAAGAATATCCATTCTTTTCAAGTGCATACTGAATATTCAGATCATATTCCAAGCAAGGAAAAAAGACTTAATAAATTTTAAAAGATTCAAGCTATATAAACTACATTCTCTGATCACAATAAAATGAGAAATAACAGAAAAATCTCTGAGAGACCTGAAAGTATTTAGAACTTACATGACACAATTATAAATAACCTATAAGTCAAAGAACAAAATTGAAAGGCAAATTAGAAAATACTTTTCCTTGAATGAAAATAAAAGTACATGTATCAAAATTTATGGCATACTGTTGAAAAAGTACTTAGAAATTTGTAACACTAAAGCTAATCATAAAAGACAAAAGTCTTTTAGTTCAGAAACTCTGAAAAAATTCATTAATCTCAATTTAAGCATAAGAAAATAATAAAGAGTAGAATGAATGAAATAGAAAACAAAAATTGAGAGAGATCAATGAAATAAAAAGTTGGTTCTTTGAGGACATCAATGAAATTGATTAGCTTATATCCAGACTGATCAGGAAAGAGAGGGAGACAGAGAGAGAAAGAGGATATAAACCACTAATATCAGGAACAAGAGAAGTAACATCATGACAGATACTATACATAATACATACTCAAAGGAAAATGGAAATGTGAAAAAAATTATACAACTTAAGTAAAATGAAAAAAATCCTTGAAAGGTAAAACTACCAAAGCTCTTCCAAGAATAAGTCAATAATCTAAATAGACGTATATCTATTGAAGAAACTGAATTCACAGTTAAAAATCTACCACAAAGAACACTCAAGGTCCAGATGGCTTCAACTATGAATTCTACCAAACATTTAAAAAATAAATAATATCTTTTCTCATTTGTTTTGTTTCTTAAATTCCACATATATATTGTACACCTGAAACTAATATAATATTCTATGTTAACTATACTGGCATTAAAATTTAAAAAGTAATAATAAATAAATAAGAAAAAATACCAACTCTATACAAACTCTTGGAATTATTCTAGCAAAAAAAAAAAAAAGTTGGTTTTTATACTTGAAAAGCAATCAGTGTAATTCACCATATTAAGCAGCTAAAAATGATAAAACATTATGATCACCTCATGAAAGCTTTTATCCTTTTGTCACATAAAGTTCGTTGTAAGAATATTCATACAAACTTTGTTCATAATAGCCAAAACCTGGAACAATGTAAAGGCTCATCAACAGATGAATGGATAAACAAATTATGATATATCATCTATACAATGGGATACTAATCAGCAACAAAAAGGAATAAACCTGTCATGTAGTTGACAACATGGGTGAATTTAAAAATAAGAATACTGTGGGGCGCCTGGGTGGCTCAGTGGGTTAAAGCCTCTGCCTTTGGCTCAGGTCATGATCTCAGGGTCCTGGGATCGAGCCCCACATTGGGCTCTCTGCTCAGCGGGGAGCCTGCTTCCTCCCCTCTGCCTGCCTCTCTGCCTACTTGTGATCTCTGTCACCAAATAAATAAATAAAATCTTAAAAAAAATAAAATAAAATAAATTTTAAAAATAAAAAAATAATAATACTGGATAATAGAGATCAGACTCAGAAAAGTACGTATCTTATGGTTTCAGTGTTACAAAATAATAGAAAATGTAAACTTATCTGTATGACAGAAAACAGTTCATTGGCTGCCTGGACATGGGGGAGCAGAAGTTGGTGGCTTGAGAAAACCTTTGAGAGTGATAGATACAGTCACAATCTTGATCATGGTGATTATTTTATGGATGTATACTTACGTCAAAATTCATCAAATTCCATATTTTAGGTATGTGCAGTTTACTGTACGTCAGTTACATCTTTTAAAAGCAGTTATAATAAAAAATGAGTAAGTTTTTTTCTCAAATTCCTTGCTCACTTTTAATTACGTTCAACAAACTCTTGTACTAGATGCCACAATAGACACTGAGTGAGATCCAGTCCCTACAAAGAAGCTGGTTAGCGTTAAACATGGGAGCTAAGACAGTGGCAAATATGATTTTTATGGATTGTGATTTGGAGAAGGTTGGAAAGGAAGAATGGGAAGGAGGAAGAGAGGAAGGAAAGAAGAATGAGCAGGAGAAGAAGAAAGATCTGTGCTTTGGTCAACCCAAGAAACAAGAGATTCCCTCACTGTTCAAGCATAAACTAGGTATTTATAAGATTCCAGGCACCATGATCATCACTGAGAAAATACTTTTAGTAAGTAAGCATATGATGAGATAAAACATACATTTAGATCCTGAAATACACAAAAATAATAAAGCATGAGGGAGGAAAGAATTCATTCTGATGGATTAAAAAGGAATGTTTGACCATGACCATGACAGTAAGGAAATAAATAAAAATAAAAATATTTCAAGGAACATCAAGACTGGAAAGAATTGCTCCTCCTAAGGGATGGCATGAAAAATATGCATCAGTGAGACAGTTTATCTGGTGTGACTGAGGAACAAAAATTCCTCTATCAGGGTCAGCAAATAGGACATATAATGGAACAGTAATGGGGAATTAAGCTAGAAAGGTTGGTCTGTCATAATATTGTGAAACAAACCACACCCCATAGTAAGCAGTGTAAAATCAATTCTGTAAACACATGGGTGTTTTAAATTTTTTTAAGATTCATTTATTTATTTATTTGACAGAGAGAAAGAGAGTACAAGGAGGGAGAGGGGCAGGCAGAGGGAGAGGGAGAAGCAAATTCCCCACTGAGGAGGGAGTCAGATGCAGGACTTGATCCCAGGACCCTGGGACCATGACCTGAGCCCAGGGTAGACGCTTAACCAAGTGAGCCACCCACATGTCCCAGCACGTGGATTTTTTTAAAACAACAGTATGACTACCAGTTGTGTGATCAGTTGAGAAGGCTCACAAATGATGTTAATTATAATGATGATACCACTCATGTTTGTAAATTATGCAGTTTAAAAACTTGATCAAGATTTTTTCCTTCTAATACATTATACTTGGTAACTGGCTTTCCAATATTCTTTTTTTTTTTTTAAGATTTTATTTTTAAGTAGTCTCTATATCCAACATGGGGCTTGAACTCAAAACCCCGAGATCAAGAGTTGCCTTCTCTACAGACTCTTCTCTACAGACTGGTTCCCCTCCAACATTCTTTCTTGAGCTTGAGGGTTGGATGTGCAATCAAAATTGGTGAGCGGTAGAATTTCATGAATCCTTGTAATAATCACAGGAAAGTGTCAAAATAGTGAATTATGTGAACATGTACATTATGGCAGAAAAGTTACATATGTATATATACATAGGGAGAAAGAAGAATCATCGATATCAACAAGGGGGATAAGATCAAAATCAGGGGGAAAATTTTAGGATCCATTAAAAAAGGATAAGCAGATGGAATGGAAAACAATACAAGTTAACACATGAAAATAAAGGTTAAATGTCAACATCTGTATATAAGACATGCTAGAAAAATATAAAGGGCAAACAGCTTTTATAAAATAGGACCCATTATTTTGCAGAAATTACACACACAAACACACACATACACACAGACATGAACTCAGACAGAAAAAAACCAAAGCATGCCAAAGAAGTTACAAATAAACCACTATGGATATTTACAGGAAAATTCAGTAACAGCAAAGACAAAGGGAACATTCTAAAATTTTCTAGCAAGAATTGGCAGATCACATATGAGTGAAACTGTATGATAATTGTCTATCTCTGTTTGACTTACTTCACTTAACATAATCCCCTCCAGTTCCATCCATGTGGATGTAAGTGGTAGGTATTCATCCTTTCTGATGGCTGAGTAATATTCCTTTGTGTATATGGACCACATCTTCTTTATCCAATAGACTGTTGAAGGGCTTCTTGGCTCCTTCTCCAGTTTGGCTAATGTGGACACAGCTGCTAGGAACATAAGCAGCAGCATGCAGGACCATAGGGGAAGGGAGGGAAAGCCAAAGGGGGAGAAACCAGAGAGGGAGATGAACCACGAGAGACTACAGCGTCCGAGAAACAATCTGAGAGTTTCAGAGAGGAAGAGGGTTGCGGGAGGGAGTAGCGGGTTGATGGGTATTGAGGAGGGCACGTGTTGTGATGAGCACTGGGTGTTATACTTAACCAACAAATCACTGAACACAGCATCAATGACTAAGTATGTACTAGAGAGTGGCTAACTGAACATAATAAAAAAAATTTACAGAAAAAAAAAATAATTGGCTGATCATCTAATGAGGGAAAGCATTACAGCGATATTTGAAATGAAGCAGTAAAGAGGCACAATACCCACACTCCCGGTCTGGAGCCCACCAGCTTTGAATCCAGGGTCTGCCAAACACGAGCACTAGCTAACATTAAACAGGATATTTAACGTCTCTGTAGCTCAGTTTTCTCATTTATACAATACAGATCATAATAATTTCCATGTCATAAGATTGTTGGGGGTTCTAAACACATTACAATAGATAAAAACCATAAATATACAGCCAAATACATAATAGACATTATACGGCTATAAACTGTTATTGTTTTCAGATTTCTCGGTAGCAGTATTTGATGGAGGAATTCAAAGAAATAACATTTTGAAAATGCTCAAGAAAAGACAGTGTGATTTTATATCCGCTTGAACAAATATTTGATTATAAGTGTGAATAACAGAAAAATTATAATAAATGTAAGGAAGGAATAAAAATTAATATATTGACATATTAATAGCATATAATTAAAAATTAATTCATAATTATTAGTCATTCTTTATCCAAAATTCATTCAGAGTGTTAAATGTCAAGTATTATTTTCAGTTTTTACATATATTAACTAATTTAATAGTCACATAAACCTCATGACGGGGCACCTGGGTGGCTCAGTGGGTTAAGCCTCTGCCTTCAGCCCAGGTCATGATCTCAGGGTCCTGGGATGAAGCCCCACATCGGGCTCTCTGCTCAGCAGGGAGCCTGCTTCCGCCCCCCACAACCCTGCCCCACTCTCTCTGCCCACCTCTCTGCCTCCTTGTAATCTCTTTCTCTCTGTCAAGTAAATAAATAAAATCTTTAAAAAAAAAATAAAATTTTTTTAAAAAGAAACATAAACCTCATGAGGTGAAGAGAGGTTCACCAAAGGTCAGTCGGGGTAGGACTGATAGGCAATCAAGAGTATCTCCATACTAAGGCTTCTTTGTAAGGTCTGCAAATGTGAGACAGATCTTAAATACAAACCATCTGTTCTTTGTTCCCTTTCTGAGTCTTTCCTCCATGAAAGCTTGTTTACAGACGTTATCTCTCAGAAATGGTCCTTGAGTGTGGTTTCTGTGGAGGCAGAAACCTCTCTTTTGAAGGAGTTTGGATTTTGGTTACCTGTCCTGTTGTGTTCTCTTCCACATAAAAGGCCAATTTGTGGTTGAGTCCAATTGTGGATGAAACCAAATATTTCAGAACAAAGGACTGGCACTGGCCAGTTGGCACTCATATGCAAATGTGTACCAAACACGGAGCTCTATTGCTTTTTTTGGATAAATCATGCACACATTTCTCCCAGTTTTTGAGTCACAGCAAGGAATGACTAAGGACAGAGAAAGCAATATTAAAGTTAGAGACCTTGACTTTTCTATGGTTAAGAAATAACAATTGTTGGTTACCTACCCAGCACCTTAGGCCTACAATCATGACAGAAAATTGCTAAGAGGGAAAAGAAAAAAAAAAAAATTCAGATTCAAGCATGGTCCCAGGCATCTAAATCTGGTTCTTTAGGTCTCTGGCCGTGTCCTGCGGTTGCCATCTTGCCGTGTTGGCACAAAGTTCTGTTGTGTAAGTTCGCTCCACTCAAAGACCAAATGCTTCTTAAGAATTCTTAAGAATTCCTAATTTTAAGTTTTCTAAAGGAAAATCAATCCTGTTGTCAGTGGGTTAAATCTTTTTTTTTTTAAGCTGGGACACATGAATCTCAGTATTTACTTTCTCGCGTTTATCTGCCGTCTAGTGATCAATAATTACTGAAGAGTTCCCACCCATTGTGGATCCTCCGCGCTTTTTACAGTGTCTTCCAGCTGACAAAGTCTGTGCTTTTTAGGTCATGTAGAGGCCACTTGAGAGAAGATGAAGGAAATGTAACTCATCCCTGTTAGTACTAAGACTGATTAGATTGCAGAGTCTCTTGTTAAAGTGTTTTGCCACATCTGCCCAAAGCAAAGTGGAGCCAGAATCGGGGTAGAAACGTGAGCCCTGAAAGGGCACTTGTGATGTGTTCTTATGGTAAGAGTTAGTGAGTGCTCATGTGAGTTTAAAAATATCACTTACCTTCTCTGTGTTTTGTGAGGATTGAGAATAATATGAACAATAAAATTTCTGAGGGAACATTAAGGCTTTGAAAAGTTCTCTAGTAACTATCCCAGTACATCGAGTGCCTCAGTTACTGGAAAAAGAAGTTGGAATTCCTCAGATTGAAAACACAAGGTCAAGTAATTTTTTTGCTACTATAAGAACCTTTCCACCAAACGAAAGTTTCGTTCCCCCTTGAAAATCAGCAAATATTAACCAGGGTATTCAAACTCCATCACAAGCTGCAATTGTATGAACTCATTTGTGAGTGTTCAAGGGTGCCCTAAAATTTGAGTTCTTCCACATTCCATCTTTATAGTTTTACCAAGACTAATGTGATGCAGATGAGACACGAAACCAGAGACATCCTCAGCAACCTTAATAAAATTTTCTCACCACTGCTGATAAAAGGTCAGTGATCAATTTGTCTTCCTTGAAGTGGGTAATTTCTTTTAAATGTTTGCAAGTTTCCAGTGGAAGGTTTCTGAAGATACCCAGCGGCCAAAGTGACAGAGATTATCCCCATGTGTTTGTCGCCCCCCCCACCACGGCCAAAATATCGTCGTACTCTAAAACGGGTATTATGTCACAAAAAATATTCCTCAGTAAAAATCTTTGGTAGTTTAAGGGAAAATGAGAAATTGAGTGCATGACCATTCTTTGTGGCAGCCTCACTGATTTCATACTTCCTTTTTTCCCTTTGGTTTCACTCAGCAAGGGCTTAGAGCTGGAGCAAAAGGACCATTCTCCATTCCAGTTTTTGGTTGCATATGAAAGCCCCTAGTTCTGACTTAAGGCCACTCAGTGAGGAAACAGCGGTAGTCCTATCTGCTCCAAGAGCTACACCTAAATGTTTTCCAAAGGGGTTTAAGGACCTATTCCTAAGGTCTCCAATGTATTCATCTGTTTGTGGGCATGGTCTCCAAAATCTTTGTCTAATATTTATAGTTTTTCTAAGTTCCTTTGATTTTATTATGAGATTTGAGGTCTTTTAAGCCACAATCAAAAAGTTCACAGTAACTTTTCTATTGAATTTTATCACCTCTGAGGTTCCTAATAACATATAAATCAATGGATACAGATCTGGGAACACTGAATTAAGCGTTCTTATAACCACTGCAAATTGCTCTGTAAATTTCCGCCTGTCCTGCACAGGCTTTGGGAAGCCTTTGAAAATCACTCTCAGCTCAAACCACAATCAGGGCTTAAGTTCCACCATGAGGGGCTTGTTCTGATCTGGTTAACTTTAAGAGACAATTCAGCTTTCGGAGTGGCTGGCTGGCTGGCCAGCGGAGAGGAGAGCTGTTCAGAGTGGTAGAGGAACAGGGTAACTGAGGGCCACAGGACCGAACAAGAGTACGATCAGAACTTTAAGGTTCAAGTTGTGGTTTAAGCAGATCTAGAAAAGAGATAGTCTTTCACATTTTTCATCGGTTTCCTTCACCAGAATATTTAGAGAGGCAACAGTGGAATCTGAATTCTCTTGCAAGCTTTTGCATACCAATAAAAAAAAATACAGGTCATTGAACGTTTGCCGTTTTACTCTTTCCATTCTAAACCACTTCTCAAAAAAGAGTAATTTTGTTCCAATGAAAGGTTTCCCAAAATGGCTACCGAAGTTAAACTATTGTTGGTAAATTTATGCCATTTAGGAAGCAACTCACATGTATTAGTTACTATGTAAATACATGCAAAACACCTTCAGAAGACACACACTCGCGTTCAGGCTGAGAGGAACACATGATAGTCTGGCAATGGTCAGTCAAATCAGTGATTTGTTGACCTTATGTCCTGGGCACACAAACTAATGGCTAGGCAGCTTCCAGTAGCCAAGCTGACAGGTCTTGGGAGACAAAATGTTCGGACATGAAGTTCCTACTAACCATGAACAACAGAAAATAATGAAAAGAGTAGTGACAGAAAGTAACGTTGCTAGTAATGAGGCAGCTTTCTCCCAGGGATATACGTCTACAAATCTCATCAAATAATCAAAGAATTCCTGAAAAGGCGATCTTCCAGGACAAAATACACTTACCATTTGATAGTTTGATGACGAGAAGCTGGAATTGAGATCTAATGCAAGACTTACCTCATCACTGGCCTCAGTGGCCCATTTCTGAGAGGGACTAGGCTTTGGCACAAAGGAGGTTTTCAGTAGGATCTTGGTGGGACTTCCAGGTAGTTGAACTCCTCAAAACATCACCAGATAACCCTTCAATAAACAAAAGTCACATTTAGTAGAACTTACTGCAATAAGGGACACAGCATGTCTCAGAAGAGATAAGTCAGAAGTAGAATTATTATAGGACTTTGAGGACTAGACTCAAGTAGGTTAAGGGGGTCTTTCAAAGTGGAGAGTTGAGTAGGACTGAGCAAAGCTGTGATGTCACAGTTTAGGACTGGTTGACACATCTAGGTGAGGGTCCCGAGTAAACTGTTACAATAAGAAGGCTACTTGCCAGTGTGCAGTTATTGTCTTGACTCTACTGATTTGTGGGCATTTCTGGAAGCAAACAGTGGATTTAATTACTAGTTTGTAATCATCTTTCCTAGGTTCAAGTTTCCTAGAAGGAATAACTAAATCACTTTGCTATAAGTGGGTTTATGGTTGACTACAAGTCATGTTCACAGACGGTCTCAGTTCTCGAAGACTCTGATTTTAATACCTATAAAAGTAGAATTTCAAATAAAAACATCAGATGTTACAAAAATGGGTATATACCAGTAAACGAAAATTTTGATTAACAAAAAAAAGAAGAAGAAAACATGATGGGGTTGCCTGGGTGGCTCAGCAGGTTAAGCATCTGCCTTCAGGTCAGGTCAGGATCCAGGAGTCCTGGGATCCAGCCAGGCCCAGCATCAGGCTTCCTGCTTAGCAGGGAGCCTGCTTCTCCCTCTCTCTCTGCCCCTCCCCCTGCTCCTCCTCTCTCTAGTTCATTTTGCTCTCAAATAAATACACTTTTAAAAAAAGTAAAAATAAATTTTAAAAGATCAAGAACACTTCATTTTAAAATTCACTGTCAAGGGGCATCTGGGTGGCTCAGCCAGTTAAGCATCTGCCTTTGGCTCAGGTCACAATCCCACGATCCTGGGATCAAGTCCCACATCAGGCTCCCCGCTCTGTGGGGAGACTGCATCTCCCTCTACCTCTCTCATGAATAAATAAACAAAATCAAATTAATTCATTAATTAATTTAAAAATTCACTCTCAAGACTTAAATATTACAGTAAGCTCAAACTTGGAACTATCCAACAGAAGGAGTGGTTCCAAAATGAACTGTGTACAAAGTCACCAAGAAAGTCTCAGCACAGCTCTAAACCCAACATCGTCTATAGCACAACTAAGTCTAATAAAATTAAAAACTATTAGGAAAAAAAAAAACATAATCTTTTCCAACAGCAACAAAAGAAAATTGAATGTCTCAAAGAAAAAAGTCCTAAGTAAATTAAGATAAATTTACAACTGCTCTTCAAGAAAGGCACAATAACCAAAAGTGGCAGATAAAGGTAGAGCAGAGAAAGTGGCCCCCTTTTTTTTTTTTTTAAATATTTTATTTATTTATTTGACAGAGAGAGATCACAAGCAGGCAGAGAGGCAGGCAGAGAGAGAGAGGAGGAAGCAGGCTCCCTGCTGAGCAGAGAGCCCGATGTGGGACTCGATCCCAGGACCCTGAGATCATGACCCGAGCCGAAGGCAGAGGCTTAATCCTCTGAGCCACCCAGGCGCCCAAAAGTGGCCCTTTTTATAGCGAACACACTCCCAACAGCCAAACCAGGACGGTCTTCTGAGACCGCCATCTTTTTTTTTTCTCTCAAGTATACTTTTTGCCGGCGTTTCCTTTACTTAAAATAATAAGTGATAAAATGATAACATTTTTGAGAGGAAAAAAAGCCTGTATGTGCTTACAGCTGTATTTCAAATAAACTAAATCAGTTAACATGACGCCTTTTGATACATTTTGATTCTGTTGATTGACAGTCTTCACTCTATGCCAGGCCCTAGGAGCGCTGCAAGTGCCTGAGATTTCCAGTGTGGTTGCCTATGGGGGTCCAAAGCACACATGTCACCCTGGGCCCAATTGAAGGAGTCTCTGATGGTGCACTTGAGCACGTGTTTTTTTTTTAAATTTCCCTTCGGTATTCTACGTGCAAAGCTGAGAATAGCTACAATAGGGAACAGTTCAAAAGAAGCTCCGACTTCGACTTCAGCCCTACTAGTCTGGCTTCGGCTCTTCCCTTCTCACAGCTCTATGGGTATCTGAGGACAAATATGGCAAACTGATGAAATACGAGTACAAGGACAGAAGCATGACAGACCCAGAGGGCTAGCATCCCCCCAAACATCTCAGTATGCTGTGATCTTGGGCCGACTCACTGAGTGGACAGAACATAATAAAGAAAAAATTACAGAGCTCAAATCTTGGGCTCAGTAAGCCAACTTTACAAATGCAGGGCAACGTACATGGGACTGAGCAGCAATACACACGAAAAATTCTTGAGGCATTTAGCTGATTTTTTTTTTTTTAGATTTTTTATTTATTTATTTATTTGAGAGAGAGAGACAGTGAGAGAGAGCATGAGCGAGGAGAAGGTCAGAGAGAGAAGCAGACTCCCCATGGAGCTGGGAGCCTGATGTGGGACTCGATCCCGGGACTCCAGGATCACGCCCTGAGCCGAAGGCAGTTGTCCAACCAACTGAGCCACCCAGGCGTCCCCATTTAGCTGATTTTAAGCATAGCGTGAGTCAACACTCATTTGGCTGCCAGAAAAGAAACTCCATTGGAGGCTGTATCAACACATGCGCAATGGCTAGACGAGAAGACCCTTTCTACACGCTTGTAGAGCGCTTTTAGCTCTGAAGCTCGTCCTGAGTGGTATCCTTTACCCAGAACATGGAAAATTAGATTACAGTTGATGAGGGAATGTGGAGCTGTCGTTTTCCTAAAAAAGGATATTTATCTGGAAGGAAAGCTAGCATAGGGAGAACATGACAGATGTTTCCAAAATAGTCGAAGAACTCACATGTGGAAGTTAGATTAGATTTATTGTGTAAAGTCCAGAAGTCGAAAGCAATGGATACGTGGAAGGAAATGCTTTTTGGCAATGTTGATTTTCAAAAGGCAGAGGACTCCCTGTCCTGAAGATATTTGAGCCTTCTAGTATGTAATGGGGTGGGGGGTGGGGGTTCTGAACTTGGAGAGTTGAATCAGGTAACAAAGTCTCTTCTCTGTCCAAGACTTTTTGATCAGTGTATTTAAAAGTAGCTCGGGAAACCCTGCGGCTGGGTCACCGGCGACTCTACCAGACAGCCCCAAAGAGGGAGACAGCCCAGGCGATCGGCGCCACATCGTGACTTTCCAATGGGGAAATGCAGTGACTTCTCTGCAGATGTCACTTTCCACGCTGTGAACAGCACACGTGTCTCTTGATCACTCCCTTTCTCCCTGAAACCCAACTTCCCTGCAGAAACGGACAGTGCGTGTCTTTCCTCTCCTGGAAGACTGTGGCTCTACGTTCCCCACCCGCCAAAAGTCTGGGATCCGAGGGGCTCCTCAGCACTCATCCCGCTAGCCCGCCCTGCCCTCTGAGCTCTCCCGGGGTGCTCGGCTGCACACGAAGCGACCCAGAGGCAGGGAAAGAGGGGCCCGCGGCGGGGTCCCCGCCATTGTGAGGACTTGCCCTCGGACCTCCTGAAACTCCGGGACGGCTGGCGAACCTCGAGCGGGGCCGCAGGGGGCGAGGCGCGCCGGGCGCGGGGCAGGAGCCGGGCAGCGGCCGAGGACAAAGGGTCGGCCGGCCTTCCCCGGGACGCCGACCCAGGCGCGCTCCGCCCGGCCCCGGCCGCCCCCTGCCCCCGCTGAACTTGCCCCCCGGGCCGCGCTCCCGGGAGGGGGAGGGGAGAGGGGAGGGGACGCGGGGCGCCGGGGCGGAGGCGCGGGCCGCAGGGAGCGCGAGGAGCGCTTCCGAGGGAAAGTGAGAGGGGAGGGCGGCCGGGCTCGGCACGCTCCCTCCCTCGGCCGCTTTCTCTCACATAAGCGCAGGCAGAGGGCGCGTCAGCCATGCCCTGCCCCTGCGCCCGCCGCCGCCGCCGCTCGCCCAGCGCTCCGGAGCCGCCCGCGCCGCCGAGCTCCCCGGCCTGGCCGCGCGGCGCCCCGCCGCCCTCCTCCCGGCCGCCGCTCGCTGCACCGGGGAAGGGGAGGGGAGGGAGGAGGGGGCCGCGGGCTCGGGGGGGTCGGAGGGGCCGAGCAGCGCCGAGGGGGTCGGCTTTGCCCCCCTCGTGCCAGAAAGCGAAAACAGAAAGGCGAACCGAGGAGCCGTCCCCGCTCGCCCTCGCCCTCGCCGGCCCCGAATGCGGGGAGCTCGGACGTCCGGTTTCCTGTGAGGCTTTTACCTGACCCCGCGCCCCTCCCCGGCACTGGCCGGGACCGCGCCGCGCCGCGTGGGGAGCGCCGAGCCGCGGACCGCTGCCGCCGCCTCCGGCCGCCCTCGGGGGTCGCCGGCGGCTCCGCGCGGAGGGAGCGCAGCGTCGCGGGGGCGCCGCGCGCCCACCCCGCCCCCACCGCGGCCCGGCCGCCGCGCTCCGGGTCCTTCCACCATGCACTTGCTGGGCTTCTTCTCTCTGGCGTGTTCCCTGCTCGCCGCTGCGCTGCTCCCGGGTCCGCGCGACGCGCCAGCCGCCGCCGCCGCCGCCGCCGCCGCCTTCGAATCGGGACTCGGCTTCTCCGACGCGGAGCCGGACGCGGACGAGGCCCAGGTAGGTGCGGGGCCGCGCGCGCCGGGGCCGGCCTGGGGGCGATTGCGGGGGGCGCTGCGGTGTTGGGGGTCCCGGGGACCCGGGAGCCGCGCCGAGCGTGGGGTGCTGCTCCACCTTCTGGGCGTTGCATCCAGACTTAATCGAGCTGCCCGCACGCTTCCTGGGAGAAAAGTTTTCTTCTCCTGGTTTTTTTTTTTTTTTGCAGTGGAGTTGTTGCTAAGTCGGGAAGCACAGTCAGGAGAAGCGGCGGCCGCAGAGGCGGCGGGTGGTACAGATCGCAACCTGCTGGGAGCGGTCCCCGCGGGTGCACCCGGCGGGCTGGAGCCCTCGCGGGGCGCGCGGCTCGGGGGAGCCCGGGTTGGTCCGGTCGGGACGGCTCGTCTCTTCCCGCATCAGATCAGTGGGCGCCCACGCAGCTCCGGGGGCTGGGGCGACCCGTCGGCCGAGGTTTGTTTTCCCGGAGCGTTGCTCTTACTCGGAGCACCGGGCGTTTTTAGGGAAAGTGTAAAAGGAATGTAGTCACCGGCTTGGGATCAAGACTTGAGATTCCCCTGGAGAAGGGGGCAAAGGTGGGCTGCAGCACGATCGCTTGTAGACCACAGTCAGGCAAGACTTTCCAGCTTCATAAACTCTGCGTTTCTGAAATGCGCTGAAGTACTGAGAAGTAAGGTGGATAGTTTTGTTTATTAAGTAAAAGAGGGTTTAACCCTTTGCCAGAAAATGTTGCCGCGGTACTTTTGAGATATTCTGATTTTCAAACAGGAGTGACTGTATTTGTGCCTGCTTGTGCTCTTCCAAAATGTGTACGTAAAACGTTCAGCTCTGACATAAGGATGGATACTGTGCTGATCTACAGAGTTTGGGAACTCCCGGAGAAGTTTTGTATTCCACATACTGTGGGACGCCTCCTTTCAAAGGCCTGCAGAGCCCCTGACTGGGTCGTGCAGAGCCCCTGACTGGGTCCAGAATGCGGTGCTTTATTTCACCCCTTGGCCAGGGGTGTGTGACTGTCAGCTGGAACGTGACTTGATGAACATATGTTGAACGTGCCTCCACAGTTATATTTTGAAATACGTTTTACGATGCAGAAAACTAATTTTTTTAAAAAATCAAACTATCTTTAAACTTTAAATTTGGGGGACAAATTATTTAAAAAGAAAAACAACAACAGAATTTGTAATTATATATGGGTCCAGGGAAAGAAAACCTTGGGAGGAAAAAAAATGTCAAATTACAGAACAGAGTGTATGATGTGATTTGTAAAATAATTTTCAACACAGATACTTAATGTTGGTAGAACTATTATCATGAGAATGTCTCCCTGTGTTTAAATGCCACGAAAAACGTAACATTAGACCCACTTACACTTCCTGTAATTTGGAATGCCTTGGATTTCATGATATCTGTTCACTTTCTGTCTCTGCAAAGTCAAATTATTAAAAGTATGACTTAGTAAGGCAACACTCAGAGAGGTGGCTGGTGAAAGAGATCAGGGAACCTCTTGAGAGCAGGTTATTACCTGTGGTAAGTTACTTGAGTTTGCCGGAGGAAAGGGTGAAGAAGGAAGTAAAATGAGAAGTCTTTCCTGATAAGCCAAAAGCCTGTGTGGGAGTCAGTCACTGCTGGATCAGTCTTGAAGGACTGGGCCCATGTGTGCACATGCATGTTTGTTTTGTGTGGGTGTGCGTTTGGAGGTTAAAGTTATTTTTCATCTTCAAAATCATCTTCTTCGGTGATGTAATCAAATCTTTCTTTGGCTGTAAAAATCTTCGCGTGCTTTTATTTGCTTTTCGTATTTAGCCATCTTTTCTATCCCGTATGGTGAAGGTGAGTTGATATTCTGTATGTGACAGGGACTCTCTTCCACTCGATGAAACATCACTTTAAGTCTCTGAGTTCTGCAGCCCCTAAGACGGTATATTATTTCTGCACCAAAATGTTCCTCATTGGTTGAGTGGAAGCTTGACGGGGCAAGCGTCATTAATGCCTTTCGTGAAGTCGCTGGTTCCTTGCCATGAGATTCCCAAGAGACATGGTCCAGAGACTCCATGTCTCTCCCTAGTGGCCTAAACAAGTGGCTCATGAGGAGGTAAAGCTGGGAGACGAACTGATTGTTAACGTCCTAGGTGGTACGGAAACCCGACCCCAAGAAGAGACTTCAGAAGGTAGATAAGAGACACTAAATATACAAAATCTTCGATAAATGCAGAGTTTGAGTAATTGACACTTAGGAAGTATTTTTATAGTGTTATAAAAAATTACAAAACAGCTCACAAACTATAAACCGAGCCATCAAGCCTTTCACCACACTGCCCCCCAAAGCCATACAAAAAATGGGAGGTAAAATCGCAGACGTGAACAAGCATATACAAACATATATATCATATACATCCAAGCGCATATGAACAAGACTCCCTTGTCCCTTGACTTATATTTGTATTTATCAGGTTCCTCTTTTCCTGGTTATGTGACTTACTAACAGATCCCAGAATGTTTCCCCGAAGGATATTAGTACAAGCAAGCCAACATGAGAAAAGTATGGCAGGCAAAGTACTGCCTATTATAGAATTAAAATTATATAATTAAAGTATTATAACATTATTATATAATTATTATATAATTAAAATTAAGAGGAACTATTTAAAATTATCGTCTAACTCAAAAACCTGCAAAACCTGGCAAGAGCACTAGATTGCTAAATACAATTGCTAGATTTGCCAACATGAGATTGTGTAGCATTCACTCTGATTGGTTGGAGTTGGGGAGTTTTTATTTTAAAAGAAAAAAAAAATTACTTATCATGAAAAAAGAATTACAAGTAGTATGCTTTTATTCCAAAAAGGGGTTAGCAGGGAGTATAAATACCTAGGTCTTTATATATTTTAGAGCAATGAATTCAAGGAGAACATGTCTTATGTTGCACATGTCTGTGTTGAAGATCAAAATCCACAAAAGAAGGCTTAAAGGTTTATAATGTCTCAATTAAGGGAATAATCTAGATCAAGTATGATTGAATAAGCAAATATAACTTATTTTGTTTTACATAAATAACTTTAAATAACCCTACTTTACAATTTAAATGCAAAAAAGATTATTTTAATCTTAACACTAATTGCTTTAATGAGAATAGCTGTTTTAAATTAAAATAGTAAAAGAACATATGGTTTATGCTTACTATCACAAAAAACTTCCTAATAATGGTAACCCGTTTACAACATGCCAGATTTTCTTTCTCCACTGTTTATAATTCTCCATACTTTTGTACTTGTTTTATTTGTGTTTACTGTTTCAAATTAATCAGTGATGATGTTTTTCAACAAAACATGTGTGGGTTAACTATATTAGAATTCCCTAGAGGTCTTTAAATTTTTTCCCCTTACCTGAGACCAACCAAATCTCTAGGTTTGGCCTTGGAATATACATTTATACTAACATCCTAAGTCATTCTCATGCATAATGACAGTTTTAGAATCACTGAACTATGGTATGTAACAATGACTAATTTCATGGGTTTTGCCATCTTCATTATGTAACTGTTGAGTTTGCAGGGTAATCTGTTAGGCAGGGGGTATCTTAAAAGACATAAGCCATTTTTCCTCTTTTCGGGGAGCATACAGCTCAGATAGAAAAAATAAAGACTCAAGCACAAAAATACTGTGAGGTATTGAGGGAATAGTCCCAGAGCATCGTCTGTGTCCTGAAGTTCGCACGAGAGTCATCCACGTGGCCTGGAGTGCCTTGGCAAGAGGCAGAACTTGGGCTGTAACTTGGGTGAGAATTTCCAGCACATGCTAGACTATATCAAGCATGGGGATCCCATTTGGGTCGTGGATGGGGTGAGAAGGTGAGAAGGCAAGGGGTTATATAGAATAACAGTGAAGAATCTTAACTATGAGTAAGTTTTTAGAAATGGTTGTGGTCGCGTCATGTATGACCCAAGCCACTTGAAGGTGAGTTATGGAGGGTGATTCATGCTCTGAGCACCTGAAAGACACAGGTAATAAGAGAAGTTTTGAAATCATTCTGGGACTGATTACAAGTCATAAAGACTTGCTGGGGACATGGTCCAGTGAAGAAGCAACAACAATATTCTAGAAGGGAAGTGATATGTAGAGCAGAGTTGAGGCAGCAGGAGCAGAAGTCAAAGCTGTCACAGAGAAGAACCCATAGATTTGTGGACTCATTCACAAGAAAGATGAGGGAGTAGAAGAAACGAACTTTGGCATCAATACTTTAATCGTAGGGCAGCGTGGGTCCTTGCAGGTTTAGGGCACTGCAGAGAGCAGAGACTGGTTTTCAGGGATCCATGATGGCTGACAACAGCATGATTCTGTAAATCGCTTAAGATTTTACTAGTCTGAAAACTCTTTGGAGAAGCAAAATAAGCTTTACAAACTAACATCCCATTGGAGGAAAATCATTGCCTAGGATCAACAGGACTTAAACTGTGTAATATCCTTAAAGTATGTGAGCATTTGACAAGTACTATTACAATCCTGAAAGGAAAATTAACAGTCTGCATATCCTCCCACTCTGCATTGAAAATGGAGAGGTAAATTTTATTCCACTAAATTATTAGGCTGTAAGCACAACTATAATACATAGTCATTGACTTGCGGCCTTCTCTGTGCTACATGTTGCAGGACCCATGACATTTCTCAGATGTTCTGCAAATGTCCATACTCTCTGGCAGCAGTCTTTAGAAAGGGGTTCAATAATAGGGAAATACGAAATGTCTGTGAAAGTGGAAACCTACAAACTTTCTTGTCTTCACTTCACTCCACATCAATTTATGTCGGAGGCCCAGAGTTTCACTCCCTAAGAGCGCCTTTCTGAGGAGGGCAAAGGATTACATAATGGAAGGATTGGGGTTTTGTCCCCTTTTCCCAAGCATCTACGCTTTAAGGGCACATCTACAGTTTTTACGATTATGAATTGCTTTAAGAGTGTACGATTAAGTGTTTTGTCTGAGGCTCTGAGTGATGCTGGTTATCTATGGTTTGGGACATAAAAGAGCTCAATTCCTCTTTGATTTGGGTTTCACTTCTTTGAATTTGTTCTTCGGAATTCAGGACACCTGATGAACAGTCATTTGTTCAAGAATTGATAATCATCAACTTTACTTTGTAGGAAGCACTTCTTGGTATCAGTCGCACAGCTTTAGGGCTGTCCAAGTTGACCTGAGACAGGGGAGGGTGGTGGACTGGGGAGACTGCTTTCTGCCCTTTCGGTTCAGCGGCTCTTGAGGTGAAGGTCTTGGCCTCCTGACCAACATGGCACCAACCAGGAGTTCTGTTTCACAGCTCTTTCTAGGATGTTTTGGGACTCAGAGACTGGTGGAGAGCACAGAAGGTTGCTCTGCCCCTGGCACTGGTGTTTTTGGCAGCTATCGGGGTATTTACAGGTTCAGATGACTCCCTGGGGACCGTGCAGACGTCTGTATATTGAGTAGGCATTCCCATGATCTTTAGGTCTTCCCTGTAACATCCTCAGCAGCTCTGTGTGCCCTGCACTGTGCCAAGAGCTGTTCAAGTTCAGTTTGTTTTTCATTACGTCTTTCTGAGATGGATGTTATTTTATTTCATTAAAGATAATAAGCCCAAGACTCGAATGACTTAGCCGGGAGCGAGGATAGGGCTTTCTTTCTTTAGTTTCTCTTTTTAAAAAAAGCTTTTGCAGCACTTATTTTAGAAAAGTGTGACCATGGGTTTGGGCCTTCTGGATCTGTGAAAGGCCCATGACCATAGATAGTCTTTTCTTCCTGCGAGTGGTAGCTGTGGGCAAGAAGGCAGAGAGAAGAGGGACTCTGCGCATGGGGCCTAATCCGGTTACATTTATTTAAGTCCCGTTCCCTTACAATTGGACAACTCTGAAATAAACTTTACTTTCCTCCAAGTCTTACCATATGGTGCCGCCTCCAATGAAAAGGTGGTCATACATGACCTGAGTCCCTAGAAGCCTTGCAAGAATGCGTGCGTAACAAGAATTCTAACCAGAATTCCTATCACATAGTTTTTCTAAGTTGCACTAATACAACTTCAGTGGAAAGATTATGGTTTTACCTATGCCCAGTGACCTTTCAGGGATAACTGGGTTTGGAAAGAACAAACTGTGGTTGGTAGAAGCATTCAGGTCCATGGACTCCCAGGCATGCGTTGTTGCATCTTGTACCAGTTACATTATTTAAGGTCGGTGTTCATTCTGTAAATACTACCTAGTCCTACAGTTGTTGCAGAAGGCACATTTGTGAGTTCAGCTCTGTATAAATTGTGAATTAAGGTATCATGGATTTTTCACGTTAGAAAAAGACATGATATTTCATTGAATGATGATAGTTCATTGAACTTACAATGTCATTCAAAAATTTACAGTAAATATGATAAATTAGTCGGTTTAATTGTTTCTTCTGAAATTCCCTCATGTAAATTATTCAGATGCTTCCTATCATTAGTCGACTCACTCTTTTTCAGAGTTTGTAGTTTAACCGTAAGAGAAAGAAGACTTTGTCTTTATTACTGGGCATCCATCATGAAGTCAATCAAATGGATGCCTTGAGATGCCCTTCACTGGTACATTTTTGCTGTGTCCTGGTACTGATCCTGCACCAGTGGCTTTCAAATGGGAGGGGGCATTGGTGCAGTTCTGAAATCCAAAAGCTCATTTTCATAAATTACTTGGTGCTGTAACCCTGATCTGCTCTAACAAAAGGTTCTTTATAGTATTTATCATCTAAATTTGCACATTTCTAATTTCATTAAAAACATAGTAATGTATTTACTGATGAGATCAGCCTTGCCAGGAGTTGGCTGTATGTTGGTTACGTATAAAATGTATATGCGGGCACTGAGTTTCCTGAAGGATTCTGTGATCTGAAGTTAGCGCGGCCCCCAGGGCGGGGGTACGGGATTGGATAGAAGAGCAGTTCTTTCCCAAAGGCTTCCCCCACTCCCCTGATCATCTCAGTGACCACCCGGAGGGGAAACTGAGGGACTTGGGAAGGAGGCCATGGTGATACGCTAACTCCGCTTCCCTGTTAGGATGAGATTTGTGGATTTCTGACTCCAAATTCTCCTACTCGAATCTATGACAGTTCAGGAGCATTTTAATGAATTCTCACCCACAGCAGCTTTGACCCGAAGCAGGAAATGACAATGCGGTGAGTGAGGCATACAGTGCGGGGCGATTCGTGTCTGTAACAAGCATGTGATCTTCGTGAGGAACGAGAAGCTTACTCACTTAAAATACCAAAAATGGGCTACACCGTAAATGCAGACAGTGTCAGAGCTGTTGTAAGCAAGTCTCCTGATTTACCAGAAATTGTTGGGGAAGCCCCTGGCGGCTGCATGGACAAGCATGGAAAGCCTGGACTGGCGTTCTGTCAGCGGCAGAAAACAAGTGGATGCTGGTTACAGAAACAAAGGAGGGGGGCATCTGGGGTATTGAGAGCAAAGCAAAGAGGCAGGAAGGCCAGTGCAGTCAAGAGGAGATTGGGGAGGTGAGCGGGGAGTGGACCGCTTTGGCTGAGGAGTCCAGAGCTATAAGGGAAACCAAGGGGAATCTTGTAGAAGGTGTAAGAAACCAAGGAGCAGGACCTAACTTTGGAACTTGGCTGAAAGCAGTAGGACCACCGCAGATTCTTGTGTGATAGGCTGAAATGGGTGTCTTAAGGAACTTAATTGGGTATCATTGTGCAGCAGTGTCTAAAAAAAGAGAAGTAGAAGCTGGCCACAAGCTTCCCCGGAGCCATTTTCAACTGCAGCCTTCCTTGAAGCCTCTGTCACTGCCTAGCTCTTTTCATTCCCTGGGCCACCCATATACGGTATCTGAGCTCCAGGATATGCTCCTGATTATTTCTGATGGATAGTGAAGACCACTGCGGACTTATGTAAGCACCCATCACTGCACTCTCTGGAAACATTTGTAAAATATATTAATAACAGACATTTTTTCTATTATGGTTCACATTCCAAACAGAGCAAGCAGTGTAAACAGTGGTCATGATTAGTTACACACACATACACACGCACACACATTCTGCCCCCCTTTCTCCGCTCCCCCCCAAACTTAGTCACACTTCAGACTGCCAGCCATGGCTTATGTATTCTTTCTCACCTAGCTAATTATTTTTGGACATCCACTGAAAGAGAATAAAAAACTAAGTCAGAGTATACGATATTATATTCCTTATAGCCTATACACTGATTTGTAGTTCAGCTAGCAATTAAAGAGCCAGAAAGTGAGGGTGAGAGAGAGATTGATAACCTTGAAATGTCCGAGCAGTCTACAGTCTAGCAGTTCCTTTTTTTTTTTTTTTTTTTTTAAAGAAGCCTCTATCCCCAGTGTGGGGCTTGAACTCAAGACCCTGAGATCAAGAACCACATGCTCCACCAAACTGAGCCAGCCAGGCACCCCAGCAATTCTTTTTAAAAAAAATCTGCTTGCAAATATTCCTACCAACAGTAAGACTAGGCAGAGGAGAAGCAGAAATGAGGTATCAAATTCTGTAAATGTTTGTTAAATAGATAGGTTTCATCGTCAAAAAAACATCACAGACCTAAGTACTGTGGTCCTAGACATCTGAAGTAACCGTGATAGTCTTCAGAGTGATTCTCCAGCACCTTCCACCTAATTTATTACATTTGTATTATAAGCTTACTGACAATTTTCCTGATTTCCTAAATATGGAACAGGGAGGTAATATTGATATTTGATTTTGAGAAAGTTGGGGAAAATCCATGGTGTTAAATCCCTCAGTGTATGGAGGCTACGTGTTGTAGATTGGCTTAGAATGGGTTTCCACATCTCCTGTGTGCCTGGGTTTGTGTTTTTCCGTGAGTGTGACAGCCTGGTAGGTGGTGATGGTCATCCCCTGAAGTGCCCTGTACTTAAGTCATAGCTGAAAAGGATTCTGGTCCACACAGGAGTGTTATAATGCCATATAATTTCATATGACCTCATCCTGAATACTTCAAAGCTTTAATGCTTTATGTTTTTTTTAAGGTTTTCTTTATGTACTTAAGAGAGAAAGATCAAGAGAGAGAGCGTGAGCGAGCATGAGCCTGGGGAGAGGGAGAAGCAGACCCCCTGCTGAGCAGGGGACACAGTGTCCCTGATGCAGGTCTCCATCCCAGGACCGCAGGATCATGAGCTGAGCTGAAGGCAGACGCTTGACAGACTGAGCCACCCAGGCGCCCCAAAGCTTACATACTCTAAAATTTACATCTCTATTAAAGAAGCAGACTGATGTTGCTACTTCAGTGTGTAAACCTCTCAAGTCTGTATATTATTAATTGGCATAAGAGAAATAAAAATATACATTCTAAATTTACAGGGAAACCATTCCAGAAGATCTAAAATATTAAGAATACCATTTCAACAAAGAAAATATAATGGTAGAATGTTAAACACAAGAGGTAAACTTGTGTAGATTTGTTTAGAAAAATGTAATTGCCCTGCTTCTTTGGGGCATTCTTCCAGAATGGGAACCCGCAAAGTCTGTGCCGTCGTTGAGATGAATCATGGAGTAGATACTTTACTTCTAGGGCATGTCTGATTTACTTGAGTGCCCTCCTTCATCATAGGAGTTGATTTTGTTTGACGGTTCTGTTTACTGGTTCACCAGACGGTCAGTAAACACTGTGACTTTCTTGGTGCAGAAACTGGATGGTGACGGGAGTGGGCAGTGTAGGAGGTGGCGAGCAGACAAGGAAGAGGAAATTCAAAATGAGTGGTATAGACAGATTCTGGCTCTTCAAGAGCTAACAATATGTTATTTCTTCAGTAGCATCTTGAAAGTTTACTTCCTTAGGTTCAAATACATATGTTAGTTGAAGTATTTTAGGACTTTTGATCAGAAACCATAGTTCTAAACTGAAAATGTATTTCTGACTCAATCTAGACCAAAAGATAAAGCAGCCTATTTGTAAATGAATAAAGAATTAAATAATACATCATCTATACAAATCCATACATATCCATGTGGATTATCTATACAAATCTGTCTGCAGATACTGCTGTCATCTTGTTTTAAACTGATTTTCCATATCTTTATTACAGGACTGGAACTGTATGCTGTGATATAAAATGCATTTTATATTTTAAGTTCCATTCCATTTTCAAATTTAAAGTGTAATGTAATTTTCTCTTCACAGTCATTTTTATTCTCATGTTAGTTTTTTTTTTTTCTGTTAAAAGTACCATACTTATGTTTTTTGGTCAGAAACAAGATTAAAATAACATTGCATATTTAATATTCTTTTCTGTGTGGAGGAAACATTCGTGAAATTAATAAGACTTCCAATGTGAAGTACTTGAAATAGATGAAAAGTTTCTAAAAGGAAAGAACACATTTGACATTGTGGTTGTTCTGGAAGCTTCTCACATATATGAATGGGTGCCCCTGGGAGAAGGGCCACACTCCCGGGAACTGGCCGGGATTGGGGGAGGCTGACTGCTTATCCCTTTCTCAGCCAACTAGTGTTCAAAGGTTTAATGCCTTTTTTTTTCCTGATGGCACAAATAATTATTTTACTAAGAGATGTGTTGGTAAGAGCCCTATAATCTTTCCTCAAGATAATAGTGCATTTTCTTCTCTTTACGTTGTTGCACGGCGTCTTTTCTTCTGATGCTCCCTTCCCTCCCCTCAAAACCAATTGGGGATAAACTTGACAAACAGGAAAATGGCAGCGATTCCCTTTAACCCGAGTGACCACACAGCTGCCATGAATCTTTGGGTGGAATTCCTATAATCTGGAAAGGGGGACTGTTACTTCCTCTCACTTAGATTCCTTGGAAGTAGCCGGTTAATCTCCAATACCAGACGTGAGGCCATCCCAAACCACCGTGGTTTACTTTACTACAGTATCCTTGCCTGCGTGGAATATTTTTAATTCTTTCTTTTTGTTTGCATCTGTTGTGTGTATTTAGTTATTTTGCCCATCTTAATGTCCTCTTCTGAGTCTATGTTTTGAAACATGGAATACTGATTTAGATCCGTGTTTGCTTATGGGTCATGACACTTACGACTTCCCTAAAAAACAAACTAATCCTTTTGTCTCAGAGCCACATTTAAATTTGGGGACAATCGTGAATCATTGTTTGTTCTCTTTGAATCCTAGGGCTTTTAAAAAAAAAAAAAATTGGTGGCCATCCATGCCGAATTAGAGTTTTACTAAGGCCAGAATTACTCATGAGTCATGACCATCACACTTAAAATTGGGTAATTTGAAGCTGCTTTAGATACACAGATTAAGCAAATAATGATGTTATACCATTTTGTGCAAATTATTTTTTTCCTCCTAGACATTCATAGCAGCAGAGCGTGCTCTTTTGGAGACCCATTCTGTTTTACTTTAGGAAAACGCACCCTTGTGTCATGGCCCCAGGAGCACAGCATAATTCTATTACCGTAATGTAGCATATGGAGACACCTACCCTAGTGAAGGAGAGATGAAAATATTTAAAATCAGTGTTAACTTTCTCTGCCATGCTTATTTGACCTTGCAAGCCCTTCTGCATTCTTAAACTGGGGGTGATGTTAGTGTGACTGCCTCAAGCTTCCTCTAGCAGAAAATATCTAAACTTTTGCCTTCATATGCCAAGTTTTTTCTTTTTTTAACTTGATTTTAACTTTATTACACCTGCAGTATAGCAGGAAGGAGAACAGGCATGCCTGATTTGCCTTCCCTAATAGCTCTGCCCCTCTCAGGGCTAACAGTGGGTTTTCTCCCCACCAGGGTTGTTGCAGATCAATATAAACTTGACTTTCTGCCCCAAAATTAAAGTGGTTAACTTAAACACTAAGATATTTATGTATGAGATTAAATCTGTGATATTCAGACGAACTGTAGGCTATGCCATATGCACTGTGTGTGGCACGTTAAGTATTAAATGCTTGCTTTGGGTGCCTGGGTGGCTCAGTTGGTTAAGCCTCTGCCTTCAACTCAGGTCATGGTCCCGGAGTCCTGGGATCAAGTCCAGCATCAGGCTCCCTGCTCAGCAGGGAGTCCGCTTCACCCTCTGACCCTCCCCCGCTTGGGCACGCGTGGTCTCTCTCTCAAATAAATAAATATTAAAAAAAGAAAATAAATGCTTGAGCAGCAAATGGGTTATAAATGAGTTTTAACAGATATGTCTGTGAAGTGCCAAACAGTTGCTATTCATCTGAACTTTAAGAGTTCCAGTTAAATATTTATTTTAAAACCTTTCAATTTTTCACAAAATGTCACAACCTAGCATAAACATGGATTTCAATACCTGTTACTATAGGTGTCATTTAGACTGACCGGTACATGACTCTCCTATGTTGCATGATTTCAGGAGCAGTACACTGAACATTGTTTTCCATACTTATGTGTAGTCTTTTCCAGAACAGTTTCTAGTTTTCTAAGTCTAAGCTGAAACTCTTACCATTTTAGTTAGTTAAATGCCTTCTTTTTTTTTTTTTCCCGTCTGGGTGCTTTGCTTTCCCCCTGACATGAGTAGGTCTGTCCTACGTGTAGTAATTCCAGGATCATGGTCTCTTTTGAAAATTACCGAAACTCCCGGTTAAGGATTAATATTTCAGTCCAGTGCAAATTACCTCCCTTGATAATGTGCTCTTGGGTGCAGATAGATACGGTAACATTCTTTTATGAACCAAAATTTCAGACACGTGCCACATACTCTTTCTGATAAATTATACAATCTTTTCCTATAGTCCATCTTTCTACTCTAGTGGAATATTTTGCAGTTAAATATTTTTAAACCCTTTAGATAACTTTTTGCTCATTACAAAATAACTACATCTGCCACTTGCCAAGAGTTTTTCATTGTTGACACCACCTCGTACTGCAGTATATAAATGGCATAAAAATGGCATTCTGTGACGATTGTTAACATTTTTAGTGACAGTAGATTTTCTTAGAGTAAATTTAAATTTGAATTTCAGTGTTTTGGAAGACCAGGTTCCAGGTTCCACTGTCTTTGCCCCTCAGTGCATCTTCCCACTATTTTGATGCAGAAGTGATGCTGTTACATCAGTCACTTCAATTTTCATGTACCATGAACTGTTTGTGGCTTGGAAAACTTAGTACCTATTCTGTGTCCATAAATACACGTGTATAAACAGCATGTCAATGATATGTGCATTTAGAGTGAAGAACCAGAATTTTTTCCAGACTTTCAGTGCTTTTTGGGGGGGGGGCGGGGGGGCAACATGTATAAATTTATCATAGTTTTGTTAAGCCGATTTATGCTCTTGCTGCAATTTGAAATCAGAAAATTTTCGAGGCTCTGTCTAGCATTTATAACAACAACAAGAATATTTGAAATTGAGACACTCAGGAAATTGAGAAGGTAAGTTCCTACACATGTGGAATGAGGGTGTTTGGGATCAGACCAGATGTTTTGCAGCAGGAGTTGGAACTGAAATATAACTAGGTCATGTTTAGTTATCAAAAGTTGGCTTAAATGAGATTGGTAATTAAAGAGGAGTGTAGTTTACATTAGCCTTTGTAACGCTTTAGTTGTCAGCAAAATAACTTGCTCTTAGGGCCAGGTGCTTTCGTCAAAATTATTTAATTGGGTAGTTCCTACTTGAATCAACATCTGATTATAATAGATGTCATAGCACTAAATACTGGCTTAATGATTGCTGGAGGAAAAAATGCTTGTTTCCTTTGATTTAGGTCATCTTCAGGAATAGTTTTCCCTCTGGTAGCATTCCTTTCTAGAAGTTCCTGTTCACTTGCTTTCTTCATGTCTGTCTGCGTGTGTGTAGGTATGTGGCATTTTCTTTGTCATTTCCAATTATAATTGTAAACAAATATCAATAGAAATTCTTTGTAACCCAGCATGGTTTAGTCATCAGACTCACCAGCAAATATGTCTACTATGAGAAAACCGCGTCAGCCACAGCTAAATCACCAGCATGTAAAGTCATACTGTCCTCTGCTCCCCACTTTTTTTTTTTTGTATGTACTATTCTGGTTAAAGTTCAATATTTCAATAATTTGGGGCAGAATAAAAATGTATGTCATTTTGAACTGCACACAGAAAAGACATCAAGTTCTTAGATTGAAGAATTATTTAGAATTACAGCTTCAAGCAGAGTTAACTCAAAGAACTAGATGTCTAGGCACATTCTGCCTATAAATGGATACCTTATGTCTACCAAGAGTAACTGTTAGATCTCTGTCTCTTTATGAAATTGATTAATTGGTTCAGCAAGTAGTTATCACCTTCCATGCATCAGTATTTAAGGTATTAAGTAATATCTGAGGGAAACAATGCTAAAAATTCTAAGATGTAAGCTTTTATATGCTCAAAGTTGTTGTATATAATAGTGACTCATTTTTTTATGGGACAGTTTTCTTGTACTCAGTTAAGATATATAAACTTACTTCGTAGCTTTCTTTGGAGATAGCTTTGCCATAGGATAGTTCTGGCCAATGAAATATAAGACAGACTCTAGTAGAGATTTATGGAGAAACTTTTATAGTAAGTTTTCTGATAAGACACTTTTCTGATAAGACACTGCTTTTCTTCCTGCTTTGCTTTCTTCCCTGGGAATACGAAAATATCGCTTATAATTAAAAAAATACTTTATGCTTATCAAAAGAACACTTTTAGATTTCTGTGGACTAAAATTTTTATAATTATTAATGTAAGCATGTGGCCATGGAGTGACTTTCTAAATCTGCACGATGTCTTCCATCTGTTGCCCCTAGAGTTAAAATAATTTGTATCTTTATTTCCAACATTTTTTGCATGGCTGATGGATTCTCTTAAAATGTTATTTATGTTCATATTGTGTAAATACTTTAAGAAACCACATTGAAAATAAATAAAAATTTTGTCTCTGGAGAAAGTCTATATGTGTTGTCCCTTCTCACCGTTAGAAGTGTTACTAGCTTGGGAGTGACTCCTAACCAACTCTCAGTGTTTGGAAGGTGGTAGCTAGGGAGAAGAGAGAGAGAAAATTCTCCCGGGATTTAGAGAGAGAGAAAGTGAGAGAGAGAGTGTGTGTGTGTGTTTTGGATGAGAAGTCTCAGAAGTGAAAGGGAAAAAGTGTGCAAACAAGAAAATATTTTCATATCTTCATTCAGATTAATGAATAATTAAATACCTGGACTGTGCAAAAATTGCATTTGATTCCAGGCCTTTACAAGCCTGAATTTGTTATCATTGCATCAAGATGGGAAATTAGGAAAGCATGCTAATTTAAATTTAAAGCAGCTGGAAATATAATACATGGCATTGAGGCCCATCTTCTCATCTGTCAACAAGTGCTTACAGATGCCACATGGACGGTTTTAACCGCAATTATAAAACTCAGTGGAATGTTTAGAGGTGATTCCAAGAATGTGATTGGCCAGCACACAGGGCACTCATTCTTAAGGAAAGCTCTGTCCAACACAAATTTTAAATGTATACAGTCCCTTCTAGATGGATGAAGAGTTTCAGCTTAACATTTGCGAGGGAGAATACCATCAAATGAGTTGTAGAACCTCAGTTTACTTTTTCTAATAATGGCTTATTTATAAACACAATACATGTCTCTTTCAGTTAGAGTTGTGGGTTTTTTTGTTTGTTTGTTTGTTTGTTTGTTTGTTTTCCCTTAGCTATAAAATTATGGAGCTGGAGCCCCTAGGCCAAACTGTAGTAATCTGAAATGATGAAAGATTTTATACTTGACAGGCCTTCTCCCTGAAGGTTACTGGCTTCCCCTTGAAGCTGTGGATTTATTATCCTCCACTCCAGGGTGGGTAAATGTCTTAAATTCACTCTGCCACGTTATGTGCCATCTGGGGGATTGCTGGGCGTTGAGTTAGCTGCATTCATACAGTGGACTGCCTATCTATGCTCAAGGCACTCTGACCGTATCTGGTCATTAAATTGTGGTTCTTCTACTCTGAGGCTGAACCGACTGATATCTAAGATATTCTTACCCGACAGTCTAGAGGCTACGAATCAAGACCTGTCATTTGCAGGAAGCAACATTAAATAAAGTATGTGTTCTAATGTATTCCTTCAAGACTTCATTCGGACCATGAAGTGTATTTTTACTTACCAAGCTTCTATTGGGATTATTTTAATTTCTAGAATTGGTCATATTTTTCCATTTCTTGCTTCTTTGATATTTAAATTTTCAGTTTCATATTCTTTTATTTTACATGGTGTAGCCATTTTATATCAGGGTAATTGTTTGCCAGAAGAGTAGTTTGACATGCCTCACATATGTAGACTCTCCTGGCGTAACTAGATGTAGTTACTGAGTCTCCAGCAAAAGTGATTCTTCAATTTTAGTTTCTGAAGTTATTAACTACATATTACCTGCTGGCATATTTAAAACCTAACACTTATAAAGTTAATTTTCACAATTATTAGTGAATTCAAATAATTCACAATATCAACCAAAATTCACATTTAACATTCAGCTTCATCCTATTAAACATCATTTGATTAATTATATATTAAGTAGTCCTATGCTATAAATTATTCAAGAATTACAACTATTTGCATGTCATAAATCAACTGTATATTATGCATGTACTGGTTTTATTTTTATTTTCTTTTTTCCTAGCAACATGCTGGGAGCAAGCAAATTCCACAAGCAGAGTATACATACTTATCAGTTCTCCAGTATTATAAAGAAATGAGGTTGTCTTTGTTTTAAGTGAATTTTCTGCACTCCTGTAAATAGCCCTTTTGAGTATAATACCTCATATTTACATCTGCTGAGTAAAGCAGATTAAACATAACCTCATTTTAATAATTTGGCTACAAAATAAGAATTAAGGTTACTTCCCATTCGTCCATTGCTTTCCATTTCTATTTGCAGTGGCCTTTGCACTTTTTAAAAAAAACTTGCTTTTATACTTGTCTTTTGTTTCCTTCTCCTAATGCTTCTGTACTTTTGTTCTTTGATGCTAAGGAGGTATTTTTTGTTTTTCAAATTTCTATATTTTTTTTATTGCTGTGGCCACACCTTAAAAGAATTTTATTTCGGCCTCTGGTGATCTCAGCAGCTACTTAAAGAGTATCTGTTAAAGTAGGGTTTGGCTGTATGTACCAAAAAAAAAAAATACTGTTTAAGCTGCAGTGGCTTAAAGAAACTAGAGTTTATTTTTCTCCCCAATGGGCTGTTAAGGACTCCTGCAGCGTGGAGCTCCATTATGCTGTCAAAGTGACCAAATCCTCTATTTTTCTTCACTCATAGATGCAACCGAGCCGCTTCCTCTCCAGCACCCTGTCTGATGTCAGGGAAGGAAGAAGAAGGAGACAGGAAGTGGGTGCCTTAACAGAAAAAGCAGTAGCTTTCTCAGAAATCCCTAGTACATTTGCACTTACACTTACTAGAACTCCTTTGGCCATGTCCAGCTGCAGAAGAGGCTGAGAAATAAGGCACATGCAACTTCAGAACTCTTGAAGGAAGAAAAGTATGGATTTTGAGTAGCAGTATCTGTGACACCATGTCAATATGATTTTTAGTACCCCCCCCAAATTTCGCACTTTTCCCTTCATGCCTGCAGTGTTGCTGTGTCCTTTACATACTTATCCGAAAGGTTAACGTTATCTGAAGTGCTGATTTTTAAGTAATATGAATGTATCATGTAAGAACTTCGACTCTTCAAAAGGTTTAAAAATCTAGTTTGGAGAGATGGTGCTTATAGGAAACATTTATAGAACGTGAGCACTTAAAGTTGCTAATTGCATTGGGTCAAAAGTAAGTGCAGTAGCAGAGAAGGGGAAAAACTTGGAGAAGCTAATGTTCTTGAAAGATACCCAAGTAAGGTCGATTTCAGCGACGACAATAATGGATTCATCTCCACTGCTTGATGCATAGACTTACTGTGCTCTTGTTTCCTCTCCGTGCAGCTGTATTTGTGAGGCAGTTTGGTATTGATGGAGATTTCCAGTCTTCCTTTCCCTCACACAGATCTGTCTGAAGAGTGGAGAACAGCTGTTGCCAGATGACAGGCCGCTCTGATAAGAGAGAATACCATAATCCCGATTAGACTGTGTTGATTTGCAGATAGCACACCACGAGATAAGGATAAAAAACTAACCCTAGGACAGAGATGGGTGATTCAGATGGCTTCCCGCCACGGGTAAAGCAAGTGGTACAGACCCAGCTGCATGGTCCTCACAGAGGACAGATGGAGGGGGCAGAGCCTCGCTACCAGATACGAGCATCTTCTCGTATGTTCTACAGTGCTGCTCTGTGGATAGCAGAGGAGCAGTGGGAAGGTGCTCATCATATGGAAACAAAACAAAAACAAAAACAAAAAACCCAAGATTATATAACAGGCCTTCATGTGTTCCACCTTCAGTGGAATTCCCATAGCTTTTAGTTGAACTCTGTATCCTACTCAACGAACTCAAGAATGTTGCTAAAGTAGGAGCCCAGTGATTTTTCAGGGGCAGTGGTCCAGGGGACACTACGTGAGGATTAGATCATTTCAAAGCTGACAACATATTAGGTGCATTCTTATTCTCTGTTTGGAAAGTCTGCACTGAAACTTGATGCCATTCTGCTTTCTCAGGGAAATACCCTATTCAGGTCAGTGGAAATAACAAGTCAGGTTTGAAAAGAGACTTCATATATAGCCAAACAAACCTGCTAAATATATTTAGAAAATCATCCTAGTGACTAATATATTAAACATTTTCCACAATAATAATGTTGGTAATATTAGGATTTACCCTTTTTCATTGGAAATGACTTGTCATGTTTGGAAAGAGAATTTGTTGGTGGCTGAATATACTCACAAACGTGTTTAGAAAAGATTTTTACTAACAAAGCTTAAAAACAGCCTGTGGATTTTAAGCAAGAATACTCATTGAAGTCTTTAGGTAGCTGGTTTTTTCTTAGTTTAACTTCTCTAAATATTTTCAATGTAACAGGAAAAGAGGAATAAAATCAGTTGTAATTAGAATTTTGAATGTTAAAGTTAGTTGAATTTTGTACTTCAGAATTACTTTTCAAGATCATGTATAATTATCAGCTTTTTTAAAGTTGCCTGAAAACTTCTAATTAAGTAGATTTTCTTCCCAAGCCTTGTAGGAATATGTTTTATGGAATTTTTTTTTTTAAGCATAGGTTGCCAGGAAATAGTATTTTGGAGAAGTACAGGGACCCAGATTTGATTCTCAGATAATTTAAGTGTGCCTTCTGTAATCATTTTATTTTGTTTTCTTGTTGGAGGGCATAGTGTAGTATAACAGTTTGGACTTTGGGATCAGAATTGAATTTGAATTTAGCACTGCCCTAGTAGCTGTAGGATCTTAACACGTCTGGGTCAGGTTCTCCACTAAAAATTGGGGGACACGGCGTGCACCTTGCGCACTGGAGGAGAGTTCATTTAAAGCACTGTGCTGTGTTAACTGCACACACTGGTTCCCTCTCTAGGACCGGTGAAAGTCTTGACCTGCAACGCTGTAATTCACACTCTCGCCTTCAGGGCCCTTAACTAAGGTTTTGTCACCAAAGGCCCACAAGTAGAATAAAGTTCATCTAAATATCTGTTTATTGGGCCACCTGGGTGGCTCAGTGGGTTAAAGCCTCTGCCTTTGGCTCAGGTCATGATCCCAGGGTCCTGGGATCAAGCCCTGCCTACCTCTCTGCCTACTTGTGATCTCTGTCTGTCAAATAAATAAATAAAATCTTTTTAAACATCTGTTTATTGATGTAGTATCTACTGGCTAAATACATACTAATTAAATATAAATAATGCATTGCTGTTTTCAAGGTAGCAGTGACCTCCATGCTGCTAATGCACAATTATTAGATGCACAATGCACAATTATTAGAACTTTTTGTTCTGTGTGCCTTTCTGTGGTAGTCAGTCAGATACAGCAACAAGAGGAGTCACAAGGGAAACACAATCAAAGTCTGTTCCACTCAGAGGAGGAGGTCGTGGCATGCCATGCTTGGCCATATGGGGAGATTTTGGTGAGGAGCCCGGAAGCAGGAGTGAGTGGAAAGCAGGGACTAAGACCCTTTATTGGAATTTCCAAAGGAAAGCCATGGCAGGGCAGGGGAGACAGGATGGGATTGGCTGGTCTTAAAAATATCAGGGGGTCTAAACTGGAAGACTGGCGCCCGGCTCCCTGGTAACCGGCCTTGGGACGTTAAGACAAAGGAGCAGTGCCTCAGGGAGTGAAAGTGCCAGATAGAGGAGGTTTGGGTCTGGACTTGTTAGTTTGCATATCAAAACGGTGCTCCTCACTGTGCTCTTTGAAGCTCTAAGAAATGGCCAGTGGGGAGGGACACTCCCTTCCCACCAGCCTGTGAGCAAGTGCAGAGCAGAGAACCGTTAACTTTCAGCCATGCTTCTTCCTGCATTTTTTTTTCATCTTCTTCCAGAATTTTATATAGTGACGTGCCCACGGCTCCACCTCATGCCCCGTGTTCTGCTCTCTGCTCACTCTCTCGGCGATCCAGTCCCGTCCCATGGGCCCAGATACCCCAAGTTATGCCTTTAGTCCAGTTCCGTCTTTTGAACTTCAGAACATAACTGACTCTCTTTTCAACTCCCTCTCTGACATCTCCGTTCAGATGGGTGAGAGACGGTCCACATTCCGCACAGTCCAAGACTGAACTTCTGCTCTCCCTCACCTCCCGTCCCAGTGCTCTATCCGCAGCTTTCCCGGACTCCGTCAGTGGCCACAAAGTGCTTTCAGTGGGACAAGTCAAAATCCAGTGGGTCCGCCCTGACTTTCTTTCCCAAGTATATTTGGGAATGGCATCTGCTTGGCTGAGCCTTCAAACTATATCCAGAATCTAACCACCATGTCTTTCCTGTCCTGATCGGAGCCACCACTGGGTCTCAACGGGGATTACAGGAGGGATCTGTTCACTGGTCTCTCAGATCCCGCCCTTCACCCCCTCCTAAGAGTGTTCTCAACAGAGAAGTAAAAATAATCCTTTTAGAAAGCAAGTCCCACCACAGCCCCCTTCTACTGAAGGCCCAACAGAGTTGTTCCCTATTTTGCGCAGAGCAGAAACCAAATTCTCTGCAGAGGAATAGCAATGAGATTCTGGAGATGTTCTCATCTAAAAGAATTTAGTGACTGGTCCTTAGCTTTTAAGGAGGTGTGGGATTCTTGAAACACCCAGGGACTTCGCGACGGTGGGGAGGGCCTGACCACCTCAGTCCCGCAGGGGCAGGGTGAGGGAATGGTGTTACCAGCCCTGGAAACTGCTGGCCCCGTGACTGAGGGGCTGCCCGGCAGGATCTGGAGTGTGGAAGGGGCACACTTCCCTGTCTGTGCTGAGGCAAGGAAGGGAGTGAAGAGAGTAAATGTCCCATCCCATTTTTTGTTCATATCCCAGTCAAATACTTGATATTATCAGCCTTTTCCATTTTAGCCATTCTGGTCGTTATGTAATGGTATTTCACTGTGGTTTTATTTTGTCTTTCCATGGTGACTATAATGAAGTTGGACTCATTTTTATAAGTTTTTTGCCCATTTGGATAACCTCTTTGTAAAACGCCTGCTCAAATATTTTGCTCATTTTTCTTTTTGGCTGTATATCTTTTCTTTAATTGATTTTTAGAATCTCTTTATATGATTTGGATACCAGACTTTTATAAGATATAAATTGCAAGTATTTCCTTCCACCTACTACTGGCCTTTTTTCTTTTATTTAATGGCTACGGTTTCTAAATGTTAATGTAGAATGACTTTTCTTTTTTTCTTCTTTGATAGTTAATGCTTTGTCCTGAGCACCCTGTGAAGGCCCACACATGGCTTGTGTCTTTCCACAGTGGCAGCCCTAGTCGGCCATGAAGCCAAGTCAATCACCATTGTGACGCAGGTTCAGGACTCCAAACTCAAGGACATGTCACCACGTGACTGAAGCTGGCTTCTTACCCAGCACGCAGAGCAGGACAGAAGACAACCCACACAACACACGAGCGGACAGGAGGGTGTAGGGAGTTCAGGAACCAGACACGCCGTCGGTCTGCGGGCCCACAGCTGAGACACGGCCTGGGTCTGGTCTGGTCCGGATCTGGTCTCAGCACCTGCTGCTTGTTTTGTCAGAGCGGATCTCGGATCTGCTCGGAGATCCACCGGCAGAGCCTTCCCAGGCCGCCGCCCTTTCTAAGTGGTCAGACACGAGGGTCCTGTCTGAGGAGTCTGACAGCTGACTGCCCAAATCCTCCCCCTTTTAAAGGGATTTAATCGGTCCTGGGCCCCTGCGGACTCCTCTGTTCCTGCTTGTTACCAGTTCTGGGGTGTCCGCGGATGCTGGACCTTGGGATACGTCCTAGCTGCCGCACCTTTGAGTGCTTGGTCATTGCTTGTCACAGGCTCCTGGGGGACAGGAGGGACACCATGATGCTCTCTGCAGCTTTTTATATCTCGTTTAAGAAATCTTTGCCCGGTGTCATAAAAGTAGTCTTCAAGAAGCTTTATTGTTTTACCTTTCACAGATTTATAATCAACCTGAAATCGATATTGTATAGCAAGAGGGGTATGCATCAGGATAAATATTTTCTATTTAGATTTCTAATTTTGTATTATGTTTTATCACTGCTCCTCGGTGTTAAACCTTGCTGTAAATGTTCTCTCTATGCACACACAGTTCCTTCCTGAGTTGTCTGTTTTATTATTTTACTCTGTCCGGTGCCAGTGTTAACATTTTCCTAAATTGTGTAGTTTCATAGAAAGACTTGATACGTGGCTCAAATACTTCTGGTTTGTTCTCTAATATTGTCTGGGCTACATATGCTGGGATTGCATTGAATCCGAAGATTGACGTAAGGAAAACTGGCATATACAGCCTTCTATTTTGGTCTTTTAAACTTTTTTCAGTTACTTAAAAACTTTTTTTTTTTTTTTTTTGTGGAGAGCTCTTGCACATCTTCTTATTGGTGCCCAGATAGTTGACATGGTTGATGCCATCGCAAAGGATGTTTGCCTTGCATTTCATCGTCTTTTTTCTGGGAATAGTACTCTAGGTTGGCATTTATTTTCTTTCCATATTTTAAAGATTTTTTTTTTCCGCCACCTTGTCCTGATTTTCATCATTTCCAATGTCAATCTTATTCCTTCAAACAAGAAATGATTTTCCTTGTTGGCTTTTCAGGTTTTCTGTCTTTGGATTTCAGTAGTCCTATTACACTCTTAGGGTAGCTTCCTTTGGGTTTAATATGCTTGAAGATCATGGCAGTTCTTCAATCTATAGCATGATTTCTTTTTTAATTATTTCAGAAAATTCTAGATTCTCCCTTCAGATATTCCTTCTGCCCAGTAGTCTCCCTTCTCCAGTTGAATGTATGTTAGACCTCCTCACTGTCTCCTCTGTCTCCATATCACATCTCTGTATTGTCTGTGTCTATTACACTTTTCTTCTCATTTCCTCTGGATGGATGTTGTCTACTGATCTGTTTTCCAGTGTACCAGTCCTCGCTTTGTCCTAATACCAGTAGTCTTTGTCTACTGAGATCTCTTTTTTCAGTTACTATGTTTTGCAGTTCTCCAATTTCTGCGTGGTTTTCTTTTAATAAATTCCATTTCCCTGATAACATTCTTCACCTTGTCTTCTGTTTTCTTAAACATACTAGTCGCACCACATTACAATACCCACTTCAGTATCTGGCTTATCTGTGGTTTATCTCTATCGTCTACTTTGTCTGTGTTTTTGTTTTGTTAGTTTCATTTGTAAGTATGGTTGAAGATTGTTGACGAAGTGCTTGACATGATATATGAGGAATTATAACTGAATCAGGCTCGTTCTTTCAGAGAGGGTTTACTATGTCCTCTGGTAGTCCACTGAAATGGGGACAGGTCACTGCAGTGCAGGGACAGTGTGGCATGCCAAGTGGCTTGTCTGCAGTCTGGGTGTGGCCCAGGCTGCTCTGGTTCACCCGTATTCCAGTGGAGTTGACTCAGGAGAGTCATTGGAGCATGATCCTACCTCTTTGGTAGATCCTGACCTCCAACTGTGGTTTCCTCAGTGCTTTGCTACTGCTGAAAACATCCTGTTCTTTTCATATTTTTCACTTGGCTGCTTTGCTTCTTGCCCTGGACCAGTTTGAAAATTCAGCAAGTACAAGAGGAAAGCTGTAAATGTCAGACCGCTTCCCTTATCTTACCTTCTCTCAGGATCTGGGTCCCTCAAACCCTGACTTCCCCCACAGTGCCAAAACTCAGGGTTTCATCTTTCCAACCCAACAGAACAGGTTGGAAAGACCTAGAACTCTCCACTTTTAATCTCTTTTTGGCCTGGACAACAGTCAAGGACTGGTATATACGTCCAAGAGTAGCATCAGCCCACCTCTCGGAGTTTTTTCTATCCAAGATCTTGGCACCCAAAGCCTTGGCTGCCTCTACAGTTAGATATTCAAATAGGTGTTTGCTGTTTTAAGTTTTATCTCATGTGTTTTAGTTCTGGGCAGAAGCACTGTTTTGTCACAGTTGCTCCAACATGGTTGGAAGTGCCATTCACTAAATAAACCGTCTTAATAATCATCTGGTTAGGATGGCTTAGGGACTAAGGGAACAAAGTTTTGGATAGGCTTGTGATCTGAATTCCACTTACTCTGTTTGAAACACTTCTCTGTTGAAAGCTCAGTTTTATCATCTGTAATTAGAAAATCAGACCTTTTTCTTAATTCCCTTTCTGTCAAGTCTCTGTAGGTCATGTTAATATTCTGTAGGTCATATTAATATTTTGTACCTGTGTACCTGTAGTTCCTTGATACCTCCCTCATTTTTCAGTGTAATGAGATTGTGTTACAAAAATATGCCCCAAATATGTATTTTCCCATAGATGGAAATATGTTTTCTGATCTTTCACTTAGGGCTCTTTTCTTCTTCTTCTTCTTTTTTTTTTTTTTTTTTTTTGAGCCCTATTGAAGTGGGTTGAGGTTCTGTAGAGCAGATTTTTGTTAGGAACCTCCAGACACCATAAATACAGACCACGTTCAAAGGTAGTTTTGGTTAAAAGCTCCTTGAACTGCACAGGTGTATTATTTTTGAACACAGACCAGGATGAGGACTTTTTTGTGACTATCTCACAAGAGAGATTTCTTCCCCTCTTACAGGCAGAACAAATGGTGAGGTGGCAATTCCTGCTGTATCTGTGGACATAAACTTTTTTCCCAGTTTGTCCTTGTATTGAAAGGACAATGTAGACTTTGGGGGTTCTAGCTTAATATGGATTTTCTCTTAGATTCCCAACACTGGAAGAATTCTGGGCTCTGTCTCCTGTCACACAGTCAATTTCAAAGCCCAAGTTCATCAGCCAAACCTGTTCCCAAAGTAAATATGACTTGAGTGCTTGCTTAGTCTGTGGATTTCCCTCTTTCATTTTTGGCTTCCTAGAAATCTTTACTTTCTTACTTGATTATCACTCTGTATGGAGATGCTCACACACACACACACACACACACACACACGTGTCCACACACATGTGCAGTTTTATATGTGTGAAGGTAGGTAGGTAGGTAGTGAATAAATTTACTATTCTAAATAAAACTAATTGCATAGGTCAGAGACAGTAGGACTTTCCTTTCTCTCATTTTCTTACCTTTCTCTCTCTGACCAGATTTTCTTCTTGGGCTGATGATTTCTTCCAGCTCTGCATTCTTATACTTCCTGTCATCCCATTTATACTCTCTGTGTTTCTCCCTTTGATCCTTCCATCTGCATATGATGAGCCCACACGCACTTCCTCTCTGTCATTTCTGTGTGCCATTAGATATAGTTAACATACGGGCTAAGTATATGTTTCTTTCTCTAGTGTTACATAGGCATGTATATAATGTGCACGGAGAAGCTGTCTGACAAAGGCAGAGGCCATACACACACACACATACACACACACAAACACACACACACACACTAATCTATTGTTGTCCCTGATGCAGTATTCAACATTACACATTCCTATAATCTTACTATGTGACACAGTTGTTTATGGTCTAAGGATCACCTATAAAAACTATTTGTTCCCCCAGAAAACTCACATGTGTATATAGGCACCACAAATGATATCAGCTGTCTTTACATTCACTGATACGAGGTTAAAGATACTTATATTAGAATGTTCATGAATATTTGAGGGAAAATGTATAGCAAGAGGAGGTAAATACATTTCCTTCTCATTTGTGTTATTTAATTTCATAGCAATTTTAGGACAATTCCATAAAAGATCTGTTATTGTACACTAGTTTTTTGTGGGTTTTTGTTTTTGTTTTCAGAAATTGTCACTTGCTTTTATTAGTTTGATAGTGGGAAAATACAGGACTTTCATCTTAGGGAATAGATAACTTCCTGGAAGCTGTAGTCTTGCTAACTGGGCCAGACCTGCAGTATGCCAGACTTGTTTATGCTGACTTTGAGTGATTTTACCATCGGTGAAACAACAGTTGCAGGTACTATGAGTTGTAATCAGCTTAGACAACATCCTAACCGAGATTGATGCCGTTTGGAGCTGCCTCAATGTGGTGTTTGTTCAATTCTTTAAAAAATAATACTTTGTTTTGGAATCAGTAGATCATTAATGAATGGCAAATTTCTGGGGAATAAATAGGAATTTTTCAAACCCTAGGCATGGGGAAAAAATTGGCCAGAGAAAACTGGCCAGAGAAAATGAAATTCTTTCATGCCTTGTTTCTCAGAGGACTTGAGATTATATGGGGAAAGTGCTGGAGTAGACTTCTGAGGGGGAGTGTGGGCTAAGAAAAGGAAACAGTAAAAGCTTGTTACAGAGTAGAATGCTTCTATCATTTCCTCTTTACCTGCTGCTCTGGAAAGTCTTAAGTCAGTAGGCTGATAAATATTTATTACAAGTATGTAGAGAGTAGTGCCTAAAAACATCTGAAGACATTTTAGCCTGTTGTAATTGAATCTGCTTAAACCCACCAACCACTAAAAGATAGTTTTGCTTGGAGAATTTTTTTTTTAATTCCTTGGGAACCATTATAAATGGAAAGACTATTGCTTAGTGAGCTACTTGAAATATATGCATAAAATCAAATTAAAAATAACCTTATATTTTGAATTGTTTCTATAAATATATATTAGATCTTTGTAGGTAATTTTTAAAAATCAGAAATATATTAAAATGACTATCTGTAATAGTGCTTACCATACTTTGCTTTATATTTTCTCAAGCTGTATTTGGAAAAAATAAAACCATGCTTCAAATACAATTTCATAACTTAATTTTAAAACATAATCTCTATTTTTCCTATCAGAAGCTATTCCATAAGAATATGATTTTAATGAAGGCATTACATCATTTTTTGTTTTGGTCCCTCCTTGCTGTTAACTATTTCCACTTTTCTATGTGATAAATAAACAAATACACAAGTACCTTTTCACCCCACTCTCCTAAATGAATTGGCTTCCCCCAAGAAATACCACATCTAAGACGTGTTTTCAAAGGGGGAAGCCTATTAGATTTAATTTCTAAATATAAATGAAGAAAATTTTATCCTGCCAATTCTAAATTTCAGGATTTAGTTTCACAGTTACTGAGTTTTTACGTTGTTCAGATGCTATTTTAGCTTCTTGTTTATTTATGAATTTTTACAATTCATTTGCGACATTCTACTGATTCTCTTTTTGAAAGGTAGCTCATTTTCATGATAGTAAAAATTGTCCCCCTAGAAAGTTTCTTATCAAGAGTCTCCTGGTTCTCTCAATAGGAAGCTCCTCTAGTATATTTAAAATGTAATTCAAGAGCAATGAACTGGAAGACCAGTGATCGTGGCTCTGCTCTCCCAGGGTGTGGATGCAGAGTCATGAGCTCAGGAGGGTTGGGATAGCACTGAGCAAGTGCCAGTCAGGACCAAATACATGCAGAAACCACGGGTCTGTTCTAGGAATGGCCATGTGAGACTGTAAGTGCAGAAGAGTTAGAACCTGAGCATCTAAGGAGAAAACAGAGTGGCAGCTTGGGTATAACTAAAGTCTGGTATTTGAGCACGGTATGGGGCATGAGGCGGATGTCATTGAAAGCTTTCAGATTTTGGATACGAGAATTCAGATACACTGTACTACTGATAACCAGGGTCTGAGGGTGCCCATTTTCTGGGGACAAGTTACACAGAGCAAGAAAAAGCAGAAAGTCCAGAATGGTGTCCATTTGGGAAGCTACTTAGTGATGTGCCATATATCCTCCCTGACATGGATCAAGTCCACGTGTAATTCAACCTCAGTCAGCAAGAAGGAGGTTTTCCAGCGATCAAACGGATGTGCATGTGTTAGCACTGCGAAGTGTCTGGTGTGACTGATGCTTGATACTTTCCATCTCAATATGAAAGTCCTACTGGGAAATAGATTTAACTTCAGGATACTCCGTCAGTATTTCAGATCAGCATGGTAACTAAAGTGTGGCATCTCAGAATAATGAGGAATAAACCTTGTGAGAAAAATGGAAGCAACTACACTTATCTGTCCTCTAAAAATGTGACCTCAGCTATATAATGGGTTTTATTTGCTGCTAGTAACCAGTCTTTCCTTCCTTCTTCTAATGGCTGTTATATGGGAATATTTTTATTTCTCACCCTAAGAAGACCATGCCTAAATTGCCTGTTTCCCTCTTAGAGTTTAAAAACAAAGAATTTTTGCACATAATCGAGTGGTCAACAAATGTATATTATTGAATAAATGAGTAAGAAACTTACAAGAGATAGCACTAAGACATGGAACACATAATTTCATTAAATACAGAAAATGTCCAGTGAAATTATGCTATCACTTTTATGGAAATCTAGGAAAATACAATATATTGAATATAATAAGTTAATATTTCCTAAAATGATACTGAACCTATAATTAGGTTAATTTTCAGAGAACTCAGAGGCTTGTTGCTCTTTATACACAGGACTAATTATACAAGAATAAGATGTATGAGAAAAGAATTGAAACCTGCTGAAAAATACTGAAGAGCTGGTGGGATGTATGTTCAACTAGAAGAAAGAATTTAAAAACTGAACTCATGAGATGACTAATCATAAGAAATATTAATAAAGAGCATAAAATATGAAGTAGTACATGAGAATTTTTTGTTTGCTTGATATTCCATCAAGTCCTTTGGTCTTAGTAATACATACCTTAGAATTTACATTAGACTGTAATTATCTGTGATTTATTAAAAGTGATATTAAATTAAAATTTAATCATGTTCTCATAAAAAAAGAATGTAATCATCTGTGATTTAATTCAGGGAACAGTGTGAGTCTTACTTTCTATTATTGTCTATTTAAAGTAGTTGTTAACACAGGGTACCTGGGTAGCCCGGTCAGTGAAGCATCTCACTTTTTTATTTTGGCTCAGGTCATGATTTTAGGGTCCCGGGATCGAGCTCTGCACTGGACTCCATGCTCCTGCATGAGGTTTTCTCTCTCTCTCCTTCTGCCCCTCCCTCAGTTTGCTCTCTCTTTCTCTCTCTCTCTAAAATAAATAAATAAAAAATCTTAAAAAGAAATTAAAAAGTTGTTAACAGATCAAGCTGACAATTACAGTCGAATTTCTTGTGCCTGGCATTGAAGGACTTAGATTAGAAGTAGATAATGTTATTTCTCTATTGAAATTCTGAATTTATGTCACAGATCCAGAGATCCTCTGTCTTCTGAACGCCTCTGTGGCCATCACTGCCTATTCCGTTCATCCAGCATTTAATATATATTAACATCAAGACGGGTACCATATGCATGTCCCTTTACAACTCTTAACACTCAGTATCCAGTTATGTATGGGTGGATTATAAGTGGTGCCCAGAAAAAAAATGTATATTGTTAATGAATAATTATTCTATACATATCCTTATTTCTGCTGCGTGTTAACATATTCTTTCCATTTATATTCCTCATGTTACTGGTCTACATTTAAATTATCTTGTCTATCCATCAAGCCTTATCGTGTAGCCACCATTTACTGAGGGCTCAGTATGTTCTAGGCATCGAGCAAAGCTCTTTATGCCTAGCTGACGTAATGAATCTGGGAGACATCCCAGATGTTTCATTTTACCTCATCGCCTAACCCTGCAGCCATCCAGCGGCAGCTCAAGGCTTCTCTTCCTCTAATGTCCATCCCCAGTCCAGCGATTGCTCTCTGCTTCAGCCTCCATCCTGCAACGTACGCCGTCATTATCCCTTGCTTAGATGATTGCAATAGAACCCAACTGTCCTGTGTCCACTCTTTACGCTCTTTAAATCCAATCCACCCATGGCTGCTAGGGAGTTTTTAAAATTGTAAATGGGATAATATCACTCCTAAATCTCAACCCACCAGTGGCTTCTTCCCATCACATCCAGACTAAAATCTAAACTCCCTACCTTGGACTGTAAGTAAGCTATGACCCCTGACTACCTGTTCACCTTCACCCTTGCTACATCCCTTTTCAAAAGACTATATCTTCACCCCCCACCCTTTTTTTATCTACCATGTAAACACATTCTTTCCAGAGAGCCTGGAAGATTCTTCTCTGGAGAAGTATGGCTGGCTCTTTTGTTGTGGTTGAGGTTTCAGCTTCCATACAATTCTTTAGGAGCCTTCGGTCCTGGTTTTTATCATGAGCCTAGTTTACTGTCATCACCATTCACTCTCCTTTGTATTTATTGCTTCATTTCTTGATTGAGTCTCTCTCCCTACTGGAAACTCTAAGGGCTTTGGAGTGTTTTGTTTACAGTCAAATGCCTGGAACCCAGAATAATGTCTGGCATTCAAAAAGTGTTTATAAGCATTGAGTACATTTTAATAAATAAGAAAATATAATCTCACACAACTCTGAGATCCTTATAAGTTTAATGCTATTACTGTCATTTAAGTTTTTTTAAAAAAACAAAGATTTAAGAGGTAAGTGTCTTGCCCCCAACCATCCAGTAGGTTCAGTGGCAGAGGCAGAATTTGAACTTGGCTCTGTCAGACATTAGAACTTTACTGGTGTTCTTCAATCTCTGTGCCATGTTACACCCTTGTGCCAAGTTATTTTATTATGTTACAATATCAAAGGATGTATCTACAAAATAATCTTTGGCATAGGGATTTAGTCCTTATACAACAAATCATGCATGAATTAACTAGATACCTATCAAGTAAACCTATCTGTTTACTTGAATTACCAAATTAAAAATAGCAGACTGGCCTTACAATGATGCAGTAATATGTTCATGATAAAGATAGGAACTCGCGGACTGGGAATTCATGGTTATAGGACTATGAATATGTGTGTAATCAATGAGATCATTAATTGGGTTTCCCTGGAAGCAGACATTGAGATGGGGGATTTGAGGCAAGGAGTTTAATTAGCAGATGATTCCAGGGTACACTTACAAGGAAGTGATAAGATGAGACAGGATGGGAGAGGCGCCAATGAATAATACTTTCTCAAGCATGCTACAGCTATGGGCATCTGGAGTTTCATTCCACTGTGGCACTCTGGGAATCAGTGTGGAACATGAACCTCAGCATTAGCCCTGCCAAGGAGCAAGGGAACTGGGGTATTTATATTTGCACACAACTTCTTGTTAATCTTTGGTTGAGGACTTCTCTGCGGAGCACACTTTCCAGTATATCCTAACAGCCCTCCGTGGGCAGAATGAGTTCTGGCAGTAGAAACAAGCACCGAGCAGTAAAATGCAGATGCAGATGAAGTAGGACAGGGATTTTTTGAAATAGTGAGGGCGGGGACCTGTAGGCAAGGTATTAACAGGGTCTTCTGAACTACCCATATGCATATGGCGATTTCTGTGCATCATGCATGTATGGGTTGGTATGAATTGGGACCAATAGAAGAGTGAATGAAAACTAAAATATCAGAGAGACTTAGATTAATTGCAAAGATAGAATATACAGATAATACTTTTATAAACTGGTTTCTCTCAATGAATATGCTGATGCAAACCACGTAACAGTCTGTGTTTTAGGAATTGTTGGTATATTTCAGAAAGTTACATATTTATTTAATATAGAGCAGTCCTCTTTAGAATAAGGTATCAGCAGGTGACCTAACAAACTTGTCAGTACTTCTCCCTATAGTTATCCACCCCCAAACCCACTGGTATAAATACATAGTTTTTTGATGACTCAGACCTAGCTGTAACCAGCAGAATAATGGCTTCCAAAGATGCCCACATGCTAATCCCTGGAATTTTGCTTTCCATGGCAGAGGGGACTTTGCAGACTTGGTGAAATTAAGGAACCTGAGATGGGAAGATTATTATACTGGGTTATCTCAGTGGGTCCAATGTAATCTTAAGAGTCCTCGTAAGTGAAAGGAGGAGCAGGAGAGTCAGGTTCAGAGTGAGGTGGTATGAAAGACTCTACTGAGCACTGCTGTCTTTGAAGGTGGAATGGGGACATAAGCCAAGGGACGTGGGCAGCTTCTAGAAGCTGGAAAAGGCAACACAATGAATTCCCTTTTAGAGCCTCTTAAAAATAACCACAGCCCTTGATTGTAGCTCAGTGAGAGCCACTTTGGACTTCCTATCTCCAAAACTGTAAAATAATGCAGTTGCATTGTGTCACGTGATTTACTTCAGCAGCTGTGGGAAACTAATAGGCTACCTAATCAAACATAAACATAGGGTCACCTAGAGTAAGGAAAAATGTTGACCAAATGTGTTTTGTAAATCATAGCAATTTTCATACAGGTAGATAGATGAATATGGTCAACAATGCTGGGCTTTCAGTAAAGATGATCAGGTATGAGTTGAAATAGGAGCAAGATGGGTCTTCCATACATTTTAGTGTATATTTCAGTAAAAGTATGAACAGACAAAATCTACCTAATAACTTTTTTCTGTTGTATTAAAAATTGTGATCTCCCTCTCCCTCTGCCACTGCCCCCTGCTCATGCTCTCTCTCAAATAGGTAAATAAATACATCTTGTAAAAAAAAAGGTTTTAAAGAATAAGTAAAAAGTATTTTATTTTATTCTTTTTTTCAGCCGTAAGAGCAAACAGTATTTCAATCAGCGATTGCTTTGGGGTGGTAGGTTGGTGTTTTATGTAGTGAGGATGTCTCCGGGGTCTCCTCTCCTGTCAGCTCTAGCTTCCATCGCATAAATCTTGCTTCTAGGATTCAGAATACCACACTCATTTCACCCCTCGCTGTAGAGGTGAGAGTGGCTTCCTGCTCCCGCCAACACTGGAGTTAAACATTCCCTGTTTGTCTTCATGACTGTTCCATAGTTTTTGTCATCAAGGGCCACAGATTTAATCCCTTCCATGGAAACCATCTAGAACAGATTCTGTTTTCGTGACAGGATCCTGACTCATATGGTGACTTTTTGCCTCTTAAGGCTGGCTCAGTCAGTAGAGCATATGACTCTTGATCTCGGGTTTATGAGTTCAAGCCCCATGTTGGGTGTGGAGCCTACTTAAAAAAATAAATAAATGAATGAGTAAAATTAAAGGCAAAAAAGAAAAAAAGAATGCTGTGCTTTGAACACTGGAAAGAATTTGGAATTTGAAAAAACAGAACTGGCTTGGAATTCTGCTTCATTATTGTCTGTTTCAGTTAACATTTCATTTCTCTTAGCTTTAAGTTTGTCCTCTGGAATGTAGGGACAGTATTAACATTCTTGCTTCTTTCAGGAGTTTATTGAAAGTTCAGTGTAGATAATCCACGTAAAAGTACTTTCTAGACTCCGAGGTGGTATAGGCAGTCTCACTTGGCTTTGTTAGGAAATGCTAGTGCAAAAGACTTAATCTCAGAAATCAAGAACTCAAAAGATACAAATTAAGCCACATATTTCTGGTCCAATGAGAGATTCTTTAGTGTTTCTGGATCAAATGAAGAAGTACTGTAATAGATTTACAATCAACAAGTCCTAAGTCTGTATTACACGATTGGATGTTTACTGAGAGTGACAACATCATTGTTACTTTTCTGTCCTATATTTTAAGTTGCATTTTTCTGTCCCTCAATTAGAAGAGTTTTTAAGCAGCTTACTTATTTGGGAATAAAACATTTAGGTGGGCTCTTAGGTACTGAACTCTGCCTCATCTGCTTCAGCATGGCTTATAAAACTGTGTTCTTGTTCGAGCTTTTCTGAAACATTGGCAAAAGAGCATTCTGAGTCTTCCTTTGCCTCTGTCTTAATATTAGCAAAGATTCCTTGGGGGCACAAGGACGAACCGGCTCTGATGAAAGGGTCATCCTCGCTGCAGCCAGACCAGCCACCTGCCAAGCAGGACGCCAGGCTGCCCTGGGCTGGCGGGGGAGGAACACACATAGCTAATGAATTCCGTAAGGCAGGTCGTGGGCTTCTCTCTTCTTAAGCCCTAGAGGTGAGGCACTGGTGTGCGGATTTTTTATCCTGTGGCCCATACATCATTCTTTGACACGCCCTGCCTTTTCGTGCCCCTACCAAAAATAAGCTCAGAGCAAAACAATAATAAACAATTTGCTGTTTGATTACAGATGGCACAGCCATCAAACAACCCTTAAGAATGTCACAGCTGCAACCTGTCAGTGCTTCAGCAGGATCAGCCCGGAGATGGAGAAGAGAGGCAGGGGGCCCCCGGGTATGTCGGAGTGTCTCTTAGGGATTTCAGGTCTTGGCTGTCCCTGCCAGCTTCTTTTGGACCTGATTGCCTGCACTTGGTTCCCGCCGTCCATCAGTAAATCGTAATGTGCCCCATTCGTTGAATAAGCCATATGCTGTCAACTGTCGTTCTGGTCTTTAAATTCACATCAGACCATCGGTATTCATGTCTTCACTTTACAAATGAGGAAGCTGAGAGGCCCAAGCCACCCATCCAGCTGGTGAGGAGCCCAGCCCAAGGGCTTGGAGGCCCAAGTTCCCTGGCCGCACGGCCTCGCTTCTTACTGGCCACGTTCCAGCTCTCCTGTGGGAAAGTCGTGCTTCCGAGTTTTGTGTGAGAAGCACCGTTCCTGGTGAAATTGTGTGTGCACAGTACATGTTACCTGGAAAACGTTCACGAGAGGATGTGCTTGTCTCTGTGAAACAACTGAACTGCCAAAAGACGAAATTTCCATTTTAGTAGGGAGTAGAAGGAATGATTCTTTCCGCATTTCATCCCTTCCTATCTAAATGCCTCTGTGCTGTCCTAAAGTGGCAGAGTGAAGGGGAAGGTGATTTTGGTGGTGCTGGTGCTGGTGGTTGGTGTCATTCGTGTCTTCACAGCCGGAAGATCTCTCTTTTGCACTCAGGTTATGGAAAGTCAGGAGGTCATTCCAGGGGCCGGAATGAGTGACAAAGAAACCACACCAGCACCAGAAGAGGACTTACTATTCACGCCTCGTTTCTCCATATAAATTGTGCCCCGTATTTTCCTGGCAACTTACAGCAAAGATCCAGTTCAAAAGTTTTAACACAATTTAATGAAAGTTTTCAAAAAATAACATTTTTATATTTAATGATCATTTCTGTATCAAATGTTATAGAGGGTAATAGAGCTTATCTTGTTCGTCTGTTTTATAGATAAGGAAACTAAAACAGAAAGAATTAACATGAAACGTGCAGGTGTTCATCTAATTGCTCTTTCTTTCGGTCTATACTCATACCACTTATCTCACACCTACATGTCCAGTCACTGTACTCATTGCTTTTTACATTTAATTCACAAAACAACCAAATGTGTGGAAAATACTGTTCTTATTTTATAACTGAAGAAATGGAGGCTTAATGAAGTTAGTAACAGCCAAATCTAGATTTTATAGCCCTAACCTCATAAAGCTCAGACTTGGGTTCGGATATGGGTTTGTTCCATGCTCTAACTTCTATGTTGATTTGCCTTGTGTGTTTTTTTATACTAGAGTAATAATTCATCACCTCAACAATTATCTATGAGCTGTTACTAAGACACACAAAAAATTTCTCTTAGTTTAAAATGAATTTTACCTATGGAATCATAAGGTAACCCATCACATCATAAAGGGATCCAGGGGCTGCTGGGTGGCTCAGTGGGTTAAAGCCTCTGCCTTCGGCTCGGGTCATGATCTCAGGGTCCTGGGATCGAGCCCCTCATTGGGCTCTCTGCTCAGTGGAGAGCCTGCTTCTCCCTCTCACTCTGCCTGCCTCTCTGCCTACTTGTGATTTCTGTCAAATAAATAAATAAATTCTTTAAAAAAAAATAAAGGGATCCAATTCAAAATCAATCTGGTGCATTCCTACTATAATTTAAAATTCCAGGATTTTTGGTTCACGTATTAAATGCCCCAATACATATTTAAAAAGCCTTTGGCAATCCCAAAGGAATTGTTTTTAATATTTTTATAGAAATGAAGTTAAATTCATGGCAGATCAAAGCCAAGTAAATAATGCTTGGTCTAAGCCACCTTCTCCCTTCCTCCTGGCCCTCGTGTCGTCTTCCTGTATCATACGCTGTTTCATAAAGCTTTATTGTAAGCTTTGCATGGTGTGCTTGTCCAATTTCTGCTTCTGTCCCAGACTTTGCAATCACATTCATTATAGTTCTGAATGAATACTGACTGTGATATTTCCCTTAAAAATAGTGGAGCTTTTTTATGTACTCTATCTCTGCCTTTATTTTTACTATTCAGAAAAAAGACTGGCATCATCATTTGGGTATACATAATTCAAATCAGTGCATTTTAATACAGCACCCTAAAAGAAGAACATAATCAGTTTGTAACTTCAATTTGTTTCTATCTTGATTGGTTTTTAAGTGCATCTCATTTGCCTTTGCTTCCGTTTTCGAAGCTTATAGAACTGCGCTGTTAGGTTTTATACGCAAAGTCACAGGATACAATCCCATCACATATTTTCATGATATCAGATCTTTGGATTATGGAATGGGACCAGAAGGGTGCCGCTCATTGATTATGTACGGTCACACGCCATGCTGTACAGAGGAAGCTTTTTGTCTCCCCGTCTGCATATTCCTAAAGTGCATGCCTCGAGTCCCAAGCACTCAAGCAATAAGTAAATTTCTGCATCTGGTTAATAAATTAACCAAACAAGAGTTTATCAACATCTGGCATCTGCCTTACTTTAGTGGTTTTCTATGAATAACTGATGCCTGGTGACCTTTGATCATTTTTGCGGTCGCTTGGAATTTCAATAGTGGCTTAATGTTGTGTGTGTGTTATTGTGAATGTTCCTATCGTAACCAACTTCCTCTTGGTTGCTTTACACTTCCTAGACATCACAGAATCGACCAACCAATGTCTCTGTAGCCTTCAGTGTTATCCCCTGTACCTTAACTTGAAGAACCTTACAAAATATAGCATCAAGAGAAAAAAACAACAAACATAATATTTAGGAATTCTATTTTATGAGGGAGGGCGAGATGTTCAAAAGTGGGTTTTTAGCAAGTAAGACACTGACTCCTACCAACTGCTGATTTAAAAGGGATTTCTTTTTCCTTAAAAAAAAAGATACAGCTTTAGTGCAGAGAACCAAGACTGCATAGCCAAGACTTTGGAAGTTTCCTGACCGGTCCTGGATCTCAGCAATAAAATCTCACACCTTTCTCTCAGACATATTTACATTCACGTGTCCGGCTCCAAAGGCCATCTCTCTCTGTATTTGTTGACTTTGGAACAGAAGAGTGAACACTGTTGGCCTAGCACAGGTTACTGTTCTCTAGGCACAGAGCAGAAGAGTAGCACAGACTTTAGTTGGGGGAGGGACACTAATTCTGGGAGCTAGAGACACGCTACTTGTCTGTTCATATAAATGGTGGGGGGTGGGGTGCAGGGAGGCTAGTGACTGCTGAATCGAAAATACCCTCCAGCCTCTCCTTCTGGTGTCCATAAGTTCTCCAGCGCACTCTGGCCAAGAACCATCCCTCACAAGTTCCTTTGCTTCTGCTGGGTGTTGACCTCAGTACTTTACACTACGGGAAAGCTCTAGATCTCAGAAAATTATTTCTTAAGATGAACCATAAGTTTGCCTTTGCACACTGGTTCTAGCTCTGTTCCCTGGGTAAAGAAAATGTCTTCCAAATCTGAACACAATAAGTTGGTGGGAAAAGATCTATTTTCCTTTGAATTTATATTTTCTCACCCAGTTCATCTCTAGTGCTCCTAACAGTCCCTTCCTTGGCCTGGCTTTCAGAGTGCTAACTGTCCCCGCCATCCCCATCTGGATCATCGTCCTGCATCTTGGCACGAGGGGCGCGCAGGTGGAAACAGTGCTCCAGCTGCCATCTGTGACCAAGCAGGCTTCCGTGCCACTTGAGTGTGACATCACAGTTCTGATGTTGGATGAACTTAGGAATACCTGAAACACTCAGACTTTCCCACATGAGCTGTTAGGCCAGGCCGTTAGCAGTATTATTTGAGACGTGGCTTAGCAGCATAGCTCCTGGGACCAGATCTGGCTTCCGTGGGCAGTGGAGAAGTCAGACAGCCCCAGGGTTCCTGGCTGGGTCAGACTAGCCACCCTGCAGGGCTGGCTGTGGGAAGAGTAGGCCAGAGATCCGACCCACACGCAGTGAGGCCCAGTGATAAAGAACAATCAGTCGGTATCTATAGGAAACAGGCTGAGGAACTTCTATTTTTAACACAAAGAAATATATATATATTTGTAGAGTTGCACATTCATTAGCAAAAGCTTTGGAATCACTGGTAGACTGAGGGCATGGTCAATGGGCGTTTGAGCTACGGTACCCAAGCAACGGGCTGACGGCGGGGAATCGAGAAGCTGCCCAGAGCACTCAAGGGAAAGGCGGCATTCAGAAGTCTGCGAGGAGAAGTGGCTGCGGTCGGACGCAGGGCTGTCTGTCTTCAAAACCTTGGTCCTGGTTACTGACGCTCACCAAGTCAGTTATGTCTTTCACCAGCAGGACTGGAGAAAAGTTGGTTGTCAGGGGAAGGATGGAAACAGAAAGGGTAAGACGCACCCAGTTCCCAGTGTGTGCTGCTACTGGCGAGTATAAAATTATACAGTTTACAGATTTACGGAATGACATAGAAATACTGAACTACAATGCAAAGAGCACAGGCTGTGACCTCATGGGAACATGGATTTGAATCTTACCTCCCTGCTTTCTGGCTGCATACCCTGGGCAAGTTATTCAGCTTCTCTAAACTTCAGATCACAGCTATAAAATAAGGTTAATATTCTCTACCTTGTAGAGAAGTACCGTTATGGGAGAAGCAATAATGTATCTTTTAAACAACTAGCACAGATTCTAGTCATTAACAATAAGAATTTTAATAATTATTGCTATTATAATAATCTTATACAAGTTGACTGCCCTCCTTCCTATCAACACCTCTGTATCATTACATGAGGATTGCCAAAATATTGGAGCAGACATGCTGAAATCATTCCTGCTGAACATCGTACTTAATCTAAGGCCCTAAAGAAAGAGGTAACATCTTCCTGAGCTCTGTCCCTGTGGGCCCATCACATACAGACCTTGTGCTGTGAAGGGAATGGAAAGTTACCTTTTCATTTAGAAAAGGACCTTGATAATTCAGAAGGAAATGTTTGCCATGGCCCTTCTGGCATTCTGAGAAAATAAGGTATTTCTGTCTGCTTCCTTTGTGTGTATGCTGCCCTGAATTCTCTCGATGTTCTGAGCATTCTCTTTATTCCGGTTCAGAACCTCACTCATCTCAGATTCCATCCACACAAATCGTATGTATAAAATAAAGGCTGGTATCATACACCTTAGCTCACTGCAATACTTATGTAACCAATGACTTGATGGCAAGACAGAGTCCCTGAATCCATAGGAATGAGGATCCAGGATTAATCGCTGACAAACATTTTCAACATAAAGTGATTTTTCTTTCTTAGGATGGGGATTCCTACTACATTCAAGTTTCATTAATGCTGTAAGCAGGAAAAGTTTTGAGCCACATAATGGCTTTGAGAAAAGATAGCTCAAGCTAAAATAGAAGAACAAAGGTTTCTTGAAACTGTGGCAAATTTTTCCTTTTAGGATGGTGACGGCATTTTTGGAAATGAAAATTTTGTTAAGTTTATGTGGCCTGAAGCCCAGGGTGGAGATGTGGAGTCGTTGGTCAAAAACAGTACTTGTTGTACGCTTACACTCTTGCTATGTTATGTTTAGAAAGTTGCTGTTACTTAGCTTGCCGAGTAAATGCTTTAAATTCACTGAGTAGGGGCGCCTGGGTGGCTCAGTGGGTTAAGCCGCTGCCTTCGGCTCAGGTCATGATCTCAGGGTCCTGGGATCGAGTCCCGCATCGGGCTTTCTGCTCAGCGGGGAGCCTGCTTCCCTCTCTCTCTGCCTGCCTCTCCATCTACTTGTGATTTCTCTCTGTCAAATAAATAAATAAAATCTTTAAAAAAAATTCACTGAGTAATATATACTATTAAATGCCTACATGCATTTGTCATTCATATGACTAAAACAGTAGAAAGAGAATAAAGGTGCACCTGGGTGGCTCAGTGAGTTAAGCATCTACCTTCAGCTCAGGTTATGATACCAGGGTCCTGGAGTCAAGTCCCACACTGAGCACCCTGCTCAGTGTGGAGCCTCCTTGTCCCTCAGTGCTCTCCCTCTCAAATAAATAAACAAAATCTTTAAAAAAAAAAAAAAGAAATATAAAATAATATTCCATTGCTACTGAAAAGCCCTTACTAAGTATCCTCAACCCTGGAGAACTATATATATATATATATATATATATATATATAGTAACTATATTATATATTATTTGTATGTCGTAATATATTTTACCTTATATATTATACATATTATATACTTATACATATATGATGACTACATAATTTTAATTGGGTATCATTTTAATTTATTTATTTTTTTTTAATATTTTATTATTTGACAGAGACACTGCAAAACAGGGAACACAAACAGGGAGGAGTGGGAGAGGGAGAAGCAGGCTTCCTGCCAAGCAGGGAGCCCAATGTGGGGCTCCATCCCAGGAGCCTGCGATCATGAGCTGAGCTGAAGGCAGATGCTTAATGACCAAGCCACCCGCTGCACTTCACTTATTTAAATAAGCAGAGCATATCAAGTAGCTACATACAAAATTTATTAGATTTTCTTGTCCCAAATATTTTCAACATTTGTATTCTGTATGAATATAAATAAAAATAAATAAATGAATAATAATGAAATAAGATAAATGGAAATAAATACTTTGAAAACAAGCTCTGTCTGCTGTGTCCAGAGGACTTGGAGTTCACAGGACTTTTCCAGGGACAGGAAGGGAGAGACTGTATGACCAGAATGGGAGGCACTGCTCAACAAGGGGGTTTGCCCCATGGCCCATGTCTACCTTTTGACTTCCTTCTTGAGTTTCCTCTTAATCTTCTCATTCCCCTGGGTTGCTAGCCCTTCCTTGAATATATCTGGCCTTCAGTGTCTGATTCTTCCTCTTTCCTCAATCCAACACCCAAATGGGCTCTCTTGTGTGGCTAGCTGACTGTGGATGCTTTGATAGGAGCATCACTGCCATCTCAAGTTAGGAGACATTTTCCACCTGCCGTCCTAGCACCTGGCCCATTTCTTGCCAAGTAAATATTTTTGGGAGGATAAATTTTAATTCCTGATCTTTCACATCATTATGGGCAAGACTAAACCACCAATCACAGAAGAATTTGAACAGAATTCATTAAGAATAGAGTTGCTTTCAGAATTTTACAGCTTAAAAATTAGTGCCCCCCCCAAATGCATGAAGATGAACACGTTGAGTATTTTAATCTTTAGGATGACCAAAAGATAGTTATTATGAAATACAGTTAAATGTAATAAAATTGAGACTCAGAATTACTACAAATAATTATTTGAAGGGAAGTGAAAAAGTTAATAGAAGAACTAGGATTGGAACCAAGGTCTATCTGGTCCCAAACTTATGATCTTCCCTTAAACCATGAGCTTGAACTGTATGAAGAAAGAGAAGAACAACAACATTCAACTAAATAAGAGAATTAATTAAATACTATATCAGTTATGGTTTTTCTTCTTAAATGTGGTAACTGCCAAGAAAAAGCATAATAACTCTCATGCCCCTTTCCCTTCCCTACTGTAGATCTTGGGTGTAGTCCAGAATATTTTTTCTTAATGAACAGTACAATCAATAACAGCTGTATGGAACAGCTCAATTTTAAAATACCCATTAAATGGTTTTTCAACTGAAGGTTACACTTTATCTTTTTTTATCATTCACAGCAGAGTGTTTTAGGATGTATGGGACACTATGTACTCTCTTAGCTTAAAATTAGGAACTAGAGGTACAAGACATCACATAAACAGCATAATTCAGTAGCAATCTGGCAGTTTCCCAACTGCTGTGATCCTAAAGATAACGAACCATACCAGATAAACCCCGAAGTAGATGCTGGCCTGGATTTCTCACATTTTAAAGAGCCTGCAGGACATCCCAGTGTAATCTCCATCAATGTTGATGTGTCCAGCTGGCACAGCCCTGAGTACACACATGACTTACATAAAACAAGTCATTATTCCAACAATTAAACCAGCTGGAATGAACATATTCTCTTTTCTGTGTGTGTTTCTTCTATTAAGAATGCTTTCATGCTACAAAGTTAGGATTCAAGTGAAACAACCACAAAACTTCCTGTTCTTTAACTTCCCGATTTACTCTAAGATGATGATTTTCCATAAAGACAAACTCATCAGAATGGAGCTTTCGCTTTAAAACTGAGCTCCACCAGTCAAGCAGAGAGAGTCAATTATCATATGGTTTCACTCATTTGTGGAGCATAACCAATAGCATGGAGGACAAGGGGCGTTAGAGAGGAGTAGGGAATTTGGGTAAATTGGAAGGGGAGGTGAACCATGAGAGACTATGGACTCTGAAAAACAGTCTGAGGGGTTTGAAGTGGCAGGGGGTGGGAGGTTGGGGTACCAGGTGGTGGGTATTATAGAGGGCACAGCTTGCATGGAGCACTGGGTGTGGTGAAAAAATAATGAATACTGTTTTTCTGAAAATAAATAAATTGGGGAAAAAAAAAAACTGAGCTCCACGTGGCACACACACAAAGAGATCCAATCTCTGAGTGACGCTGGACAGTGACATGGGCAAATTAAGAATGTAAAACGAAATAGTTATTCCTTGGGTTTCTTTGTTGTTTTATCTCTCAGATTCAGGGAGTTCTCGTTGGCCTCATTAATTAATGGATTACCAACTTTATGCAACAAACATTTGTTGAGTACTTGCTGTCTGTTTCAATCAGTAAGTATTACCTGAGGTCATACTCTATGTAAAGAACTGTTTGAGGTGCAATGGAAAAAAAAAATTACCTGAACTTGGGACAGATTTGCTTAAGACATTTTTGAAACACTGACTTTTGAAAATGTCTCCATATCCTTCAAAATGATCTAAATAATTCCAAATATAATAACAGCCCAAATAGTTTGAGGCCAAGTTCTATAAATAATGTGAATTATTCCAATTGTTAGGGAAGGCTGGTTGTGATCAGACTATCTGTGTACTGTAAAAAGGTGACGGGTGTGTGTGTGTGTGTGTGTTCTGAAAACCATTTCAAATCTGAAACCTATGGTTTTGGCACATTCCTAACCCTTTTTAACAGCCTCTAGACACAAAACCCCAAGCAGCTAACAAGCAGAGAAACACGGATCCCAGCTGAAGACCCCCTTAAATTTTCCTCCACTTGCTTAATTAGCCTTGAGGCTGATTTCTTTAAGGGCCAGCACTACATCATCCAACTGCAAAAACTTGGTTAATACCAACAATCAGTATGGAAACTACCAAGTCACCAAGACATTTAAATGTGGTATTTACCAAAAGTCTCGTGTCTGATTTGTTTTTATAAGGCAGTCCACAAAGTGACATTAACCTCCTGAAGTCTGATTTCAGCGGCGCGCTAGGACAGTCTGGCCCAGACTCAGATTTCACGCACAATCTCCCGTGGGTTACCTGTCCCTCCAAAGTTACTGAAATTCCACAACATAACCTCACTTTGGCCTGGCATCTCGATTTAAAAGCTTCAACCCGTGACTTATCTTGTTTTATTTCCTAAAAAAATTTCAAGCCGTTTCTCTCCGAATTTCCAGCTGCAGTTTCTTTCCATGTTTTGCCCGGATCGAGCATTTTATTCCGTCAAGTTGATAGAAAGATTTTTCTTCACATTATTATCATCCCCCAAATCAATACAGTTTTATTCATCAACTGAAAATACGAGGAAAAGTATCTCTCAGAATTTCCAAAACATATTCTGCTCATTTTGTGCTTTCTGCCTCTGCAGCTTATAGATCTGAAATAATTTATTATGGGAATCATGGATTGTATTTAAGTAGCCACTAAGGAATAAAATATCATAAATTATGAAGAGTTGGTATAATTTTTCCAAGGAGAGTTTAATGGGAAAAAAGCCAAGTTATGCTATAAAAGTTTTATAACTGGACTATATGATTATTCTGTTTAGAACACTATATATCGTTATTTGGGGCATTTTTTATAAAGTGAAGGAAAGTATTTCTCCTTTTCAAATAACTTTTAACTATGTGCATTACATGAACTATATGAACACTGAAAGACAAAATTTTTTTAGAAACATTGAATAAATTCTGCATTAATCTTTTTTTAGAATATTTTCAAACAAACTTATAATAATTCCTCCCTTCCTCCTTTAATTAATGAGTTTTTATAGTAGTTTACATTTCTTTTTCAGTGTTGCTTTACATTTTATTTTAGGGTGTTTATTAGTTAATACAACAAAATGGGTGGTTTCTTAATATTACCACTCCGGTTTACAAATAGTGCATGTTTTATATGACCATTTGAAATTTATACACTGATACATTAGATATTTTGTTTAAGAATGGTTTTTAAAAAAACAATTATCATTTGTTGAACTAGAAAGATCACATTTTTAAATGCATCCTTAAAAATAAAATTAGGGACTGGGGCACCTGGGTGGCTCAGTGGGTTAAAGCCTCTGCCTTCGGCTCAGGTCATGATCCCAGGGTCCTGGGATCAAGCCCCGCATCGGGCTCTCTGCTCAGCAAGGAGCCTGCTTCCACCTCTCTCTCTGCCTGCTTCTCTGCCTACTTGTGATCTCTGTCTGTCAAATAAATAAATAAAATCTTTAAAAAAAAATAAAATAAATAAAATTAGGGGCGCCTGGGTGGCTCAGTGAGTTAAAGCTTCTGCTTTCGGCTCAGGTCATGATCCCAGGGTCCTGGGATCGAGTCCCACATTGGACTCTCTGCTCAGCAGGGAGCCTGCTTCCTCCTCTCAGTCTCTGCCTACCTCTCTGCCTACTTGTAATCTCTGTCTTCAAACAAATAAATAACATCTTTTAAAAAATAGAACTAAATTAATTATGTTCATTGTGTAGCTCATTGATAAATATTTACTCTGTAGTTTTCCTCTATCTATACATGTTTAGCTAAGAATTGTTTTTAATTTGGTGAACAGCACCCTTTATAGAAATATGAAAAATGTTGAAACAATTGGGAGATACTTAACAAGTCCATAAAAGAAGAAACATTTTAAAAATCACTACAAGAGATGTTCTCATTAAAATGAATGTGTAGATCCAAGATGGAGTCTTTCATTCCTTACATGTTATTAAATTTAACTTTAACATGCACACTTTCTTGAAGCCTCAGAGAAAATAGTTTCACACTAGGTGGTGTTCATTATGTATACCAAGAATTAAACTGAATTCTGTACACATATCATCTCTTATTTTTTATTTGAGTATGGGTAGCACAATGTTACATTAGTTTCAGAGGTACGGCATAGTAATCGGACAAGTTTATACATTATGCTGTGTTCACCGCAAGTGTAACCACCTTCTGTCCTAATACATTGTTTTTACAACATCATAGACTATATTCCTTATTCTGTGCCTCTAATTCCCATGACTTACTCATCTTAGAATGGAAACCTGTTTTCCCTCTCCCCTTCATTCATTTTGCCCAACTCCGTAGCTCCCTTCCCCTCTGGCAACCATCAGTTTGGTTTTTGTATTTGTAAGTTTAGTTCTGCTTTTTATTTGTTCCTTGATTTGTTTTTTAGATCCCACTTATGAATGAAATCCTAGGCTCCTGGGATCGAGCCCCACATCAGGCTTCTAGCGGGGAATCTGCTTCTCCTTCTCCCTTGACCTGCTGCTCTGCCTACTTGTGCACGTGCGCGCGCTCTCTCTCTCTCTGTGTCAAATAATAAATAAAACCTTAAAAAAAGAAAATGATCCAAATGGGAGGCACCACTCTGACGCTTTCTGATGCTATTTGGTCAAGTGTTTCCTTACACTTGAAGGTCAATGTTAGGTCCTCCAAGATTAAATTTTGCATTGTTCTGTTCAAAGTGTCACCATTCAGAAACGTGCATTTGCAAGCTCTTGAATATGATTTTTTACACTCTCTTACTCCATCGAATTCTTCCTACACAAACAAATAGGCAAAGATAAGAATTTCATCTCTGGGAAGACGTCCTCTAAGAGCCTCTGTCCAAAACATCCAGTGCTGAAAAAAGAAAAAGCAGTGGTGGTGTATAGCTCCTAATATTTTGTTTCTTTCCCTTTTCACTCCTGCTTTATAATGTGTAAGTATTAGAACTGGGCCAAAGACCTATAAGTCAGAATTTTGCCTTTCTAGATCCAAAAGGTGGACAGATTTGTGCTATTCTGAAAAATAAGTTATTCTATACTGTCAAATTTAAAATTATGAAAATAAAAACATATAATCACTAATTTTACCATGGTGAAGTACTTCATAATCTTGTATTCAATCCTAAAAATACAGGTAAAAGTGCTGGAAAAAAGAGAATAATGTTTGAAAAATACCTGAAGGTAAAGAAGACAAGTTTTCATTTGTACCTGAAAGACTGTTTTGGGAAATGTTAATAGAATGTGAGGATTTAAAAAATTTTTTTAAAGATTTTGTGTATTTATTTGTCAGAGAGAGAGAAAGAGAGAGAGAGAACACAACATAAGGAGGAGAGCGGCAGAGGCAGAGGGAGAAGCAGGCTCCCCGCTGAGCAAGGAACCTAATACGGTACTCAATCCCAGGACCCTGGGATCATGACCTGAGCCAAAGGCAGACACTTAACCAACTAAGCTATGTAGACATCCCTAAAAAGGTGTTTTTTAATGTATTTACAGTCAGAAAGTCATGTAGAAAGGAGCTCCAAGGGAAGAGAGAACTGTATGCTGCAAAAAAAAAAAAAAAGATTGCCAGCAGATTGAGAATAAACAAAACTACATTACAGAAAAATCCACTGGAAATACTTTCTTTCCAACCAGGGAGTGACTCCTTCAACAGCAGGAGATCACATCTTTAGCAAAATCAGAAATACTTGCCTTGCTAGTCATTTACATTAAAAGGAAAATATTGGAACCGTGATCAAGTGGAATTTATTCCAGGGATGCAAGGGTGTATTAATGTTTGCAAATCAGTCAGTGTGCTGCGTCGCACTAACAAGGGAAAGGATAAAAACAAAGCGATCATCTCAATAGATGCAGAAAAAGCATTTGACAAAGTACAACACCCATTCATGTTAAAAATTCTTAACAAAGTAGGTTTAGAGAAAACATACTTTAACATAATAAAGCACATATATGAAAAACCCACAGCTAATATCATTCTCAAATGTGAAAAACTGGGAGCTTTTCTTCTAAATCAGGATAAGACAAAGATGTCCACTCTCACCACTTTTATTTAACATATTACTGGAAGTCCTAGCCAGTGCAATCAGACAAAAAAGAAATAAAAGGCATTCCTGTTGGCAAGGAAGAAGTAAAACTCACTATTCGTGGGTGACATGATACTATATATAGATAATCTGAAAGACTTCACCAAAAATCTACTAGAACTGATAAATGAATTCAGTAAAGTCACCAGATACAAAATATACAGAAATATGTCACATGTCTTTACAATAATAATGAAGTAGCAGAAAAAGAAATTAAGAAAACAATTCCATTTCCAACTGCACCAAAAAACAAAATACCAAGGGATAAACTTAACCAAGGAGGTAAAAGATCTGCACTCTGAAAACTATAAAACATCCAGGAAAAAAAAAATCAATGAAAAATATTAAAGACGACACAAACAAATGGAAAGATACTCTATGATAACTTTATGGGTTACAAAAACCAATATTTTAAAATGTTCATATTACCCAAAACAGTGGACAGATTTAATGCAGTCCCTATCAAAATACGGACAATACTTTTTTCAGAGAACTAGAACAAATAATCCTAAAATTGGTGTGGAACCACAAAAGACCCCAAATAGCCAAAGCACTCTTGAGAAAGAACGATTTCAAGATACAATACACAGCTGAAGTAATCAAAACAGTATGGGACCAGCACAAAAAATAGATTAGAAGAACAGCATAGAGAGCTCAGAAATAAGCCAACACCTGCATGGTCAGTCTACAACAAAGGAGACAATAATACGCAATGGGAAAAAACAGACTCTTGAGCAAATGATTTTGGGGAACTAGACCGCGGCATGCAAAAGAACAAACTGGGCCTCTTTCTTATACCACACACGAAAAGAAATCCGAAGTAGGCTAGGGGCCTGAATTTGAAACCTGAAATCAAAAAACGCCCAGAAGGAAACAGAGAGTAATTTCTTTGACATTGTCATAGAAATATTTTTGTAGCTATGTATTCTCTGGCAAGGGAAACAAAAGCAAAATTAAATTATTAGGACTATACCAAAATAAAAACCTTTTACACAGCTAAAGAAACTATCAGTAAAAAACAAGGTAACCAACTGTATAAGAGAAGATATTTGCAAATGATATATCTACTAAAGGGTTAATATCCAAAATATATTAAGAACTTCTGCAACTCAGTGCCAAAGAAATAAATAATCCAATTTTTAAAATGGGCAGAGGACTTGAATAGGTACTTTTCCAAAGAAGACATACAAATGGCCAACAGACACACATGAAATGATGCTCAACATCACTAATCATCAGGGAAATTCAAATCAAAACCACAATGAGATATCACCTTACACCAGTTAGAATGGCTAGAATCACGAGATCGGGAGCACAGGGGAAGGGTAGAGGGAGAAGCAGACTCCCCGCTAAGCAGGGAGCCCAATGTGGGACTTGATCCCTGACCCTGGAATCATGATCTGAGCCAAAGGCAGATGCTTAACCCACTGAGCTACCCAGGTGCCCATATTATAATTATTATAATAATATTATCCCTTATTAGCACGTAGGATTATATTTTGAATTTTATCCATTCTAACTGATGTGAAGTAGCATCTCATTAAGTCCATAGTGAGCATTTCCCTAATAATCAATAATGCTGAACATTGTTTCATGTGCTTATTTGCCAACTGTTTTCTCTTCTTTGGTGAAATATCTGATAGATCTTTTGCGCATTTTTGTATCTTTCATCATTCAGTTTTTAGAGTTCCTTTCTATTTTGGAAACAAGTGCTTATCAGATTCGTGCTTTGGTAGTATCTTTTCTCAGTGTGCGCCTTCTGTGTCTTTCCAGAAGTATACATTCCAGTTTTCTTCAAATATACAATTTGTATTTTATTTTACTTTATTTTAGGTATCCTGTTATTGGTATTAAATTTAAAAAACACTTTGCTTCCCTCAAGAGCACAAAGATTTTCTTCTAGAAATTTTTGTGAGTTTTACACCTTTAAGACTTTTTTGAGACTTTTTTTTTTTAATATATATGTTTTGTGTTTATTCTGTCCGTGCTTCACTTCCTGGCTATCTGAGCAATTTGGAAGCTATTTATGCATACCTTTTCCTTCCACTTTCATAAATTCTATGAAAACATGAGGTGGTTATTGAAATCTATTCTTGAAAACTGGCGAGTCACACATTTTGTGAATGATATTTTCTGGCTTCCCTCAGAACCTAGTCAGGCTTCCTTAAACCAACCCAAGCTTCCACACTGCAGTGTATTCTCTTAACAAAGTAGTAAGAACTGGTTAGGAGAATTCCCATTCTCTTGGGTAATTCACCCATCAGTGAATCATCAGCTTTTTATTTTTCTGCCCATTTTCTGCCCTGCACTCGGCTAGGGATCACTGCCCATGCTCTGGGCCTTTTGATGGCTTGGGTTGTCATCTTACAAGGTATGCAGAAGAATTTAAGTTTCATTTTAAGCCATTCCCTCCTTTCAGAAACACTCCCTTACCTTAAATTAAATTTCATGACACCAGCTCCTCCAAACTGTCCTTTTGCCATTTCACTGGTTCATGCTCTGGAATTTCAGTGTCAGCTCTGGGAGCTCCCAGACCAGGTTCTCCATGGCTGTGTGCTCACTCTGTATTTTCTTAGCAGCTAGATCGGGTCCTCCCATAGTATTCTGCCTTCACCTTTTGTCACTCATGCCAGAAACTCTGTATTCACGCAGACACGTCCCTCTCTCACACTTTGTTAATCTAAACCAAGTATTCTACATTTTAGCACTCCACAGCCCTCCAGTCTATTTACCAATCTCCATGTCTACAAACAGAATAGTTTTTCTTACAAAAGAGAATTCAGCAAGTACGAGGACTACAGTTGCCGCACATTGAAAGAGTGAATAATCAAGAGCCAACATGTTCATGGAAGTTTGTTTAAATGGCTAAAGAAAAATTCAGGGTGAAATTAACAGGTAAACCTGGTCTTGAACTATAGGTATCATTTTCATGGCTGAAAAGAGGAAAGAAATAATTTGAGGAGACACAGAGCGACTGCATAATGAGGCCAGTTACACCTGGGCACAAGGAGAACCATTTGGTACAGATTCATGTTGGGGGACATCAGGGATAGAAGTTGGGCGAGAAGTTGGATGGGTATGATGGAGGATTTCTCCATAACTGTTGTGGGATTCATATGCTAAGAGATTGGGTTGTGCCTTTCAACCAAATTCTTGAATGATGGCAAGTTTAACTTTTTATTAAATGATACATGGGAAGAGTTAACAGTAAAATGGTATCACAGTTCTGCTAATGAAAAAGTATCCTCTGGCACAGCCTTTCATATCCCTAAGTCCTGTTCTCCAGATACAACCTCTTTCAGGTCTTTTGATGGTTGTTATTGGTAGTTACCTCCATATTTCAGTGTGCTCTCTTGATATTTTGCATTTAGATTTATTTATTGTCTTGTTATTATAGAAGATAAGGATCTGATCCATATCCCTCCTTTGATCGACTCATCCTCTGCATCTCATACACACACTTCTTATCCACTCATCTTCATAAAGGAACTACAGTATATCCGAATGTGAGGGTAGATGTACCTTGTTTATTTTATCATGCACTGTACTATTTATCGTTGAGTAACTTTTCTTCTTGTACAAATTTTTGGGGTTTTTTAGAACTAATAATTATTTATTTCTGTTTGCTTGGCCCTGCCACGAATGTTCTACAGTCCTTCCAAAATAAGTAAAAGAGGCCACTGAAAATTGGTAACAAAACATAGCAGTTAATTTAGAAATTACAAATTTTTTTCTTTTTTATCTTCTGGAGGCCTCTGCCATAGTTAAGTTTCAAGTCCTAGGTACATCTCTTCATGTCTTTCCAGTATGAGAATGCTAATTTCCTGGGTTGTAGGTCTTTTTTGTGGCTTATTCCCTCATTTTGGAGAAGAATCTCATTTTTTAAAGTTCTTCTTTAAATTCCAGTTAGTTAATGCACAGTGTAATATTGGTTTCAGTTGTAGTGATTAAACACTTCCAGATAACATCCAGTGCTCATCACAAGTGGGGATATTGAGAAGAATCTCCATTCTTAAGAGCTTTATTAAAGTATAATTCATATACCATGAAATTTGCTCACTGTAAATAGATAATGACTTTTAGATAAACAACAACCATCATGGTCCAGTTTTATAGTATCTTTACTACCCCAAAAAGCATCCTTGTGCTCAATCCCTGCTCCCACCCTCAAGCAGTCACCAATCTGTGTTTCCTTTCTATAGTTTTGCAATTTCCAGAAATTCTTTATAAATGGAATTATATCATGCATAGTCTTTTGTGTCTGGCTCTTTTCACTTAGCATGTTTATTTTTGAGGTTCATTCATCTATCAGTAGTTTATTCCTTTTAATTGCTGAGTAGTGTTCCATTATGTAATATAACACATTTTACTCATGTTTAGCCAGTTATTAGGTTTGTAAAATCTTTTCCAGTTTTGGGCTATTATGGATAATGTGACTGTCAACACTGACATATAAATCTTTGTGTGGACGTATCACTAGCAGTGGAATTATTGGGCCATATAAATATATGTTTAATTATTTAAGAAACTGTCAGACTAGCTCCCAAAGTATATATTTTACATTCATGTGAACAAAATGGGGGGTTATAGTTTTTCCTCCTCCTCACCAATACTTGGTATGTTATTCTTTTGAATTATAGTCATTCTGGTGGGTGTGTGTAATGAAAACTTGGGGCTTAATTTGCATAATTTACCTTAGTAACTAGTGATGTTGAACATTTTTTCAACTACCTATCAGCCATCTGAATATCTTTTTTGGACCAACATCTATTCAAGTCTTCTGTCTCCCACCTTTTTAAAACTTGGGTTGTCTTTCTTTTTTTATTTTGAAGACCTTGGTATATTTTAGATACAAGTTCTTTATCAGAAATATGATGTTCAAACATCTTACCACCATGTTTGGCTTGTCTTTTAATTTTCTTACTGATGTCTTTAATTTTTAAAATATTTTTTAAAGATTTTATTTATTTATATGACAGAGAGAGATCACAAGTAGGCAGAGAGGCAGGCAAAGAGAGAGGAAGGGAAGTAGACTCCCTGCTGAGCAGAGAGCCTGATGCAAGCCTGGATCCCAGGACCCTGAGATCATGACCTGAAACAAAGGCAGAGGCTTAACCTCCTGAACCACCCTGGTGCCTCTACTGATGTCTTTAGAAGAACAAAAGTTTCCATTTTGATGAGTCAGGCCTACAGTTTTTCTTTTATAAATCATGTTTTTGATGTCACATCTAAGATACTGTGACCTAATCCAACTTCACAAAGGTAAAACTACATTTTGTCTTAATATGTTTATAGTTTTAATGCTTACTTTAAGGTATATGATCTATTTTGTATTGATTTATAAGTCTGTGAGAAAAAAGGGTCTAAGTTGTTTTGTTTTCTGGTTTGGTTTTTGTTTTTTGGTTTTGGGTTTTTTGTGGGTTTTCTGGTTGTTTTTTACTATTTCTGTTTTGGCATTTAACTAACTGATTGTTCCAGCACCTTCTATTGAATAGACTACCTCTTCTGCATTTATTTGCCTTGGAAACTTTGTCAAAAATCTATTGATCATCAGACTAGATGTTTTTTATTTGTTTCTTTCTGCATTCTGTATTCTAATCTATCAGTGTAGTTTTAAGCTGGTATCAGACTGTCTTGATTACTGTAAAAAGTTGGAGACCTGATAAAATGTGAGTCCTCCAAGGTTGTTGTTCTTTTTCTAAATAAAATTAGTTATTCTCGATTCTTTACACACATTTTAGGATCAGCTTGAAATTTCTGTAAGAAATTCTACTGGAATTGCGTTGAATTTATAGATCAACATGTGGAGGATTATCAACTTAATAACACTGAATGTTCCAGTCTGTGAACATGACAAGTCTCTTCATTTATGTGGATTTTCTTTAATTTCTCTTAGCAAATACCACTGAGAGAGAATATGAGTTTCATACCGGAAGAAGATACTTACAATCCACATATTTGATAAATGGCTTATTTCCAGAGTCCATTAAAAACTCTTACCAATCAATGACAAGACAGCCAACAGGGATGAATAAATAGCTTTTAACTGGCAGTTTTTAGAAGAGGATAACCCAATGTCCAAATAACATGAGAGTGCTCAGTATCATCTGTCATCGAGGCGTACTACACATTAAAACCACACGAGTGTTCTCACAACCCCATCAGAATGGCTAAAATGGAAAACCAAAAACTGCTAGTTGTTGGTAAAGATAAGGAGCCAGGGATTCTTGTCCACAGCCCTCAGGAGTATAAATTGGCACAATTACTTTAGAAAACGTTTGGCCCTATCTATAAGCTCTCCATATTTGCATACCTCATGAACCACCAAACCTATTTCTAGTCTATTTCTAGAGACCACCCCTGCATTCATATTATGTCTATCAGAAGACACACTGAGCATAGATTAGATTAATAAATTACAGTAAGTCATACAATGAGAAGCAAGAGAGCAGGAAAACCAGCTGCTTCATGACAGACATGAGTGACACAAACGAAAGCATGAGAAAAGGACCCAACGGAAAATACTGTATGTTCTTGGATACCATTTATGTAAAATTTGAAAAAGACTAAAAACTATGTTGGCAGAAAACAGAAATGCAGAAATATAACAAAGTGACAATATTTGGTAGAGAATAATCACTGAGAGAAAAAAAAAGTTTCTGGAATGTGGTTGATACTCTGTATCATTGATCTGGGGACAATTACAGGGGTGTGTTCAATTTGTACAATTTATGAAACTGTCCTATATTATATGTATAATATTATATATATTATATGTATAATATTATATATTATATAATATATAATATATATATTATATATTATATTCACTTTCTTGTGTGAATATTTTTAAGGACTTTTAAAAGTATTATTAATATTACTTCCAGAATTAAGCAGCAGTAATATAAATTAGCCTTTAAAATATCAAAGAAAAACTTTTACTGAAAAGAAATCTTATAATAACCCACTACATTCTGTAATTTCAAAATAACCTTCTAAAAGAGCATCATCGAAAAAAATGTATAAGTTGATTTTGAAATTAATCTTCAAAAGAAAACATGAAAGCAATCAAAGGAAAATAATTATGAAATGTTTTGAATTTACTCACCTAGGAAGACTGTGTCTAAACTACTCCATTCTCTTCTTAGGAAACAGGGCTTTGAGAAATGCCTGTGTAAAAAGAAAAGATGTTACCCTTGAAGATAAAAAAGTATCTCTGAGAATGTTACTAAGTCCACCTGCAGGGGATATTTTAAAACCATAAATTCATTCATTTAGTCGTTCTGACTGGGGATTTTAAAAAGTAAAATACATGCAAATTTTAACTTTCTGACACATTTTTAAGAGGCTAATATGTGGCAAAGCCCACTCTAACTCAGCTGCAATTTCCCAACAAACAGCACCAGTGAGTGTTGGCCTGGATAATTTTTTTTCCCTTTAGGAAGCTGTCTTGTGCATTTTAGAACGGTTGCCAGGGTTCTTGGCCTTCACTTAACTAGGGTCAGTAGCATCACCCCATAGTTCTGAAAAGTCAAAATGTCTGTGGATGTTGCCAAATGACCCAAGGGGACAATCATCCCTGGTTTAAAGCCATTGCTCTACAATATGTAAATATTGGAATATTAGAGTAATATGTTTTAGTTCCTTGCTTGTCAGTCATTCTTGAGTGAATGGTTTTAGTCCCTTGGTCCCTTGTTGTCAGTAAAAGCATTCCTGATTTCTCGCTTCATCTGCCTGGTGCTTATTTTGCCATTGTACATGGACAAAGGTTGGAATTAATAGTTCTGAGATCAGTTTGTCATTCTATAAGGACGACCAATTCTGTTCAAAAATAAGAAGTGAGTGGTTTTCAGTGTTGGGTGCAAGTAGTCAGCGTATATAGAGCTATCTTGTCCATTTTGTGGATTATGCAAATATGATTGTCTGCTTTGGCATTAAATTAGAAAGTTGTTTCCACAATAACAATTGAAAGTGAATATTTAAAATATCTTCTACGAGTCTACTTAGATAATGAGATAAATATTTGATTTTTTAAATATTTGATTTTTTAATTTAATTCATATATGTGATAAACTAAAAAAGTGACTTTTCTTTTTTTGGAAAAGAAAAAAGAGCGATCCATGCTATTAATAATAGACATAAAAAGATTCCATTCTTTATTATGGCCTTATTTTCAAAATTTACAATAAAATATTTCAGGGGATTAAGAAAAAAATTGAAACTTAAAACTTCCAATAAAAAACTTAGTGTTAAACTGAAATGTAAATGTCTGCTTTCAGGGTATACTTATCTGTGGCATATCAGGTTGGTGTAGACATGGGTGATGGTTAATCTGTGGGGGGAAATACCTGACTCTGAAACCCTCCCTGAAACATTAGGTAGAATGACCTAAGCTTATATAAAACGTTTACAAGTTCCTATTCCTTAGAAGGATAACATTTCATCTTACATATTTATTTATGACTCTACTAAAGGGTGATTTTTTAAATGAATTTTACAGCTACGTATTGGATGATTTTTCAAATCCAAAGCTCTCTACATTCTGCCACCTTTTCCAGATTTTGGTTTTTAAAAGGTGTTTTTCATTAATCAAAATATACTGTAAAATTTACAAATTTGCCTAGTGTGGATAGTTGTCTGAAGGAAACAGAACACCCCACAGTTCACCTGTCATACAATTGCCCCTGTTAAGGAAAAAGGACTGAATAAACATTTCCTCTGCTGTATTAGGGAAACAATAATTTCAGCAACTACTTATTCTAATGATTGGATCTGACCCTATTTTCAAAGAAGAAAGAAAGAAAACCCAATGGTAATACAGAGTTATTGATCTTGATAATTTCCTTAAATTGATCTCTACAGATAATTTGGTTTCCTAGGACAAAGGAATGATGTATATGATGGGAATAATATGAAAAATATTTTCTTTTCAACTTTTAGTAAATTTCTTGTTTTATTAAACTGATAATTTGACCAAATAATTTTTTTGCTTTGTCTTGTGAAATTGTCCATGAAAATATACCCTTTTCAAATATAAAGTAGAATTTGAGCCAGACTTTTAAAGACAAAATATACACAGTTTATGAAAAAAATGCAAACACCCCTTATTTTCCAGTTTGAACAATAAGTTTTTTACCTCCTCTCCCTCAAAGTATAGATATATGGGACAACCAAACAGATTTGCCTTTGACATTTTTGGCCATTTCATGAAAATAAAGTAGTGTAATCAAACCTGTCTTGGATGGAGTCTTGCCCACTCTTTCAATTCTGATTATTACTCTCTGGTAACAATTTATGCTTCTAAGTGAAAGAAAATTTCCCATAATTAAAGTATATGCATTTCCTCATGAATTTTCAGCTTCATAATATTATCAAATGAGTGTCAAGTCTAGATACAACATAGCAATTTAATTTAAGATTGTTGTTTGAAGAGATTACTGACATTGGATTTGGAGGGTTTTCTAAAAACCAATTTTCCATTCATTGGTTATTACTGACATAAATCCTAAGTGACTTACTTGCTACTTATCATTGACTCTCTGGGTTGTCACAGTTTGGGGGAGGAAGGACAACCTACATGGACTCTTGATTTGTCCCTAGCAGGTGTCTGAACAACCGCTAATCAACAAAGAGAAGGAGGAGGAAACCTAGGTTTTGCAGACTAGGTGTGTAAAATGTAAAGGTGATTAGGATCCACAGTCAATGCCACTTCAGGTGTTCAGTTTATGCTATGATTCTTCATAATTAAGGGAATTACAGATTGAAGGTGAATCCCCAAAACTCTTTCTCATCATGTAACTTCTGGAATCATCATTCTTCTGTTAGGGTAAAAAGGGAATGTATTTCAGGTACACGAATTATCAACGGTTTGGTTCCTGATGGTAGCTCCCCGTCTTTGATGTTGCACACTCAACTTGACTTCCATAGCACTCAAAATCCTCCATGGAATGTCACATAGGTGGCTGTTTGCAAATGCACACAGACTGAACATTTCCTAAGAGTCATCACTGGGCCCTTGTAATTAATCCCTCCAAGGATAGAGTACAAAATTATATTCATTTTTAGATTACTTGAAGGTTTTTATTACAGTTGAATATCCATTTTTAATATCCTTCCTATTGTAAGATGTACTAAATTCTTTTGGAAAAATAAAAAGAATATATAACATTCAAACAAAGGCCCTCAATGTGCTGGAAAACATTGATGAACATGAAGACTCAAGAAAGCATTTAGATATAGCGATGCACTCCTACCTCAAGAAGAATCTTCTCAAACAACCTAACCTTACACCTAAAGGAGCTAGAAAAAGAACACACAAAGCTCAAAGCTAGTAGAAGGAAGGAAGCACTAAATATTAGAATGGAAATAAATGAAAGAAAAAGACAAAAGAAAACAATACTACAGTTAATGAAACTAAGAGCTGAATCTTGAAAGGATAAACAAAATCAAAAACAGCCAGACTCATCAAGAGAAAAAGAGAAAGGACTCAAATAAAATCAGAAATGAAGAAGGAGAAACAAAAACCGATACCAGAGAAATACAAAGAATTATAAGGATATTATGAAAAATATTTGCCAACAAATTGGACAATCCAGAAGAAATGGATAAATTACTAGAAATATGCATCTTCCAGAATTGAATAAGAAGTAGGAAATTTGAACATAGAGATTACTAGTAATGAAATTAAATTAGTAATCAAAAGACTCCAACAAACAAAAGCCCGGGGCCAGATGGCTTCACAAATAAATTCTACCAAAACTTTGAAGAGTTAATACCTATTCTCAAACTACTCCAAAAAAATAGAAAAGGAAGGAGAACTTCCAGATTTGTTCTACAAGATCAGTAGCACCCTGAATACAGAGATACTACAAAAAAAAGAAAATGACAGATCAGTACCTCTGACTTAGATGCCAAGCACAGATGCAAAATTCCTTAACAAAACATTAGCAAACTAAATTCAACAACACAATAAAAGGATGATTCACCATAGTCAGATGGGATTTATTCCAAGGATTCAAGAGTCTTTCAATATTCACAAATCTATTGATGTGATATGCCACATTAACAAGAGGAAGGTTTAAAACTGCATGATCACCTCAATAGATACAGGAAAAGCATTTGGCATAATACTACTCCATTCATGATTAAAAAAAGAAAAAGAAAAAGAAAGAAAGAAAAGAAACTCTCAACAAAATGGGTTTAGAGGGAACATACCTCAACATAACAAAGGCTATATATGTAAAACCCACAGCTAACATACTCAGTGGTGAAAAACTCAGCTCTTATCTAAGATCAAGGACAAGGATGTCCACTCTCAACACTTGTATTCTACATAGTAATGGAAGTCCTAACCAGTGCAATCAGACAAGAGAAAGAAACAAGGGTATCCAAATTGGTAAGGAAGAAATATCACAATTTGGAGATGACATATTATATATAGAACCCCCCAAAGTAAACTCTAAAGACTCCACAAAAAAAAAAAAAAAAACTACTAGAACTGATGACAAAATTCAGTAAAACCACAGGATATAAAATTAATATACAGAAATCTGATGCATTTCTATACACTAATAACAAAATATCAGAAAGAGAAATTAAGAACATAATCCCATTTACAATTGCACCAAAAAGAAATAAAATACCTAGGAATAAACTTAACTAAGGAGAAGACCTGTATTCCATAAACTATGACACTGACAAAAGAAAGTGAAGATGACACAAACAAATGGAAAGACACTCCATGCTCATGGGGTAGAAGCATTAATATTGTTAAAATATCTATACTACCTAGCAATCTACAGATTTGGTTCAATCCCTATCAAAATACTGATAGCATTTTTCACAGAACTACAACAAATAATCCTAAAATTTATATGGAACCACAGAAGGCCTAAAATAGCTTAAGCTATTTTATGTTCTTGAGAAACAAGAACAAACCTGGAGGTACCATAATCCCAGGTTTCAAGATGTACTACAAAGCAGTAGTGACCAAAACAGTACGGTGCTGGCACAAAAGGAGATAATGGATCAATGGAACAGAATAGAGTCCAGAAATAAACCCACACCTATACGGTCAATTAACCTATTACAAAAGAGGCAAAAATACACAATGGTGAAGAAAATCTCTTCAACAAATGGTGGTGGGAAAACTGGACATGCAAAGAATGAAGCTGGACCACTTTCTTACACGAGACACAAATATAGACTCAAAATGGATTCGAGACTTAGGTGTAAAACATAAAACTGCAAAAAGCAAAGTAAGCAGTAATCTCTTAGATGTCAACCATAGCAACATATTTATGGACATGTTTCCTCAAGCAAGAGAAACAAAAGCCAAAGTAAACTGTTGGGACTACAACAAAATAAAAAGCCATGGCGCAGCAAAGAAAGTCATCAACAAAATGAAAATGCAACTTACTGAGTGGGAGAAGATACTTGCAAATGATATATTTGATAAAGAATTAATATTCAATTATATAAGCAACTTATGCAATACCAGAAAAGAGCAGACAATCCAATTAATAAATAGGCAGAGGATCTGAAGAGACATTTTTCTAAAGATGTACAAATGGCCATCAGACACATGAAAAGATATTCAACATCACTAATCATCAAATGATGATCAAATGTAAAGTAAAACCACAATGAGATACCACCCCATACCAGTCAGAATAGCTAGTATCAAAAAGACAAATAACAAGTGTTGGTGAGGTTCGGAGAAAAGGAACCCTCGTGCACTGTTGGTGGGAGTGTAGTCTGGTGCAGCCACTGTGGAAAACAGTACGGAGATTCCTCAAATTATTAAAAATGGAAATACTGTATGGTCCAGTAATTTTACTATTTTACCCAAAGAAAATGAAAACACTAGATTGAGAAGATATGTGCACCCCTATGTTTATTGTAGCATTATTTATAATAGCCAAGATATGGAAGTTACCCATGTGTTGCGCACGTGTGCACACACGCACACACACACACACACACATCCATATAACTACACACGATGAAATATTCCCGAACCATAAGAGTGAGATCTTGTCATTTGCAACAACATGGTTAGACCTGGATGGCATTATGCTGAACACCATAAGTCAGAGAAAGGTAATACCATACGGTTTCACTTACATGGAACTATGGAATCTAAAAAAACAAAACAGAACAAAGAGACTCTTCAATACAAGAACAAGCTGGTAGTTCCCAGGGGTGAGGTGCACATGCAGATGGTTGAAATAGAAGCAGGGATTAAGAGGTACAGACTTCCAGTTTTGAAATAAGTCAGTCATGGAGATAGAAACCTTAGCATGGGGCCTGTAGACAGTAATACTAGAATAAAGTTGTACAGTGACAGGTGGTGACTACATTTACCATGGTGACCGCTGAGAAGCATATAGAATTTTTGAATCAGTATGTTGTACACCTAAAACTAATAGAACATTGGGAGTTAAGGATATCGTACTAAGAAAAAAGAGAAAGCTTTGAGAAGGAACCTTTCACACAGATACACTTCTGCTTCAAAGATTTGAGGGTGTTCCTGGTTCAGAACTCCTTCTAGGTTTACTGGGACCCCTTCGAATTCCTTAAAAGTAGAATGTGAACGTGAACGTACCGTGGCAAACTGGCACTGTTTTATCTTTAAGATTGGGGTCTTCTCCAGAGTCACACATGGGCCATATCACTTAGCTGACGATGCTGAATTCCCAGGTTGCTACTCATTTAGAACAAAAATGCAGAAGACACATTGAAAGAAATATGATGCCAGAACTGGTACAATACTGAGAGTTACAGTTCAAAATCGAGTAAAAATTTTTGGTTTACCTAAAAAACTATCTGTACTGTGCGTTTGCCGTCTAAAGAGGTTATAATGACAAGTTATTCACCCTTACCTATAAGATGTGTAACATACTTCTGTATTAAATGTCTATTTGGATCATCACAAAAATTCTATGAGAAAGATACTGTGATTTCCATTTTATAGAGGGAGACTTGAAAAAACAAAATCTAATTTTCCTTAGTTAAATAGGTCTTTTTGCCAAGGTGGAAATCTGGTCTTTTGATATTAAGGATTCTTTTTCTTCTACAGATATAATAATTAAAGTCTAATGGGAATAAATAAATTAATTACTCAGTATCAAGCTATTCTAATACCATTTTGTCTATGACAGCTTCTGCTTTTGCCAGTGTTTGCTATAAATTAATATGTCAAAAGCATGCTCTATAGAAACAGAAGGAAAAAAAAGCAAATGAAGGCCGAAATAAGAGCCAGTACATTTAGAGACAATTACTTTCAAACTGCCATTCTGTTGTTCAAAACTATATATGTACACTATTTAAAATTTGAAATACAGGGGTGCCTGGGTGGCTCAGTGAGTTAAGTGTCTGCCTTTTGCTCAGGTCATGATCTCAGGGTCCTGGGATTGAGTCTGAGTTGGGCTCCCTGCTCAGCGGGGAGTCTGCTTCTCCCTCTCCCTCTGCTCCTTTCCCCACTCATACCTTCTCCTTCAAATAAATAAAACCTTTTAAAAAAATAAAATTTAGGGCGCCTGGGTGGCTCAGTGGGTTAAAGCCTCTGCCTTCAGCTCAGGTCATGATCCCAGGATCCTGGTATCAAGTCCCGCATCGGGCTCTGTGCTCAGCAAGGAGCCTGCTTCCTCCTCTCTCTCTCTCTCTCTCTCTTTGCCTGCCTCTCTGCCTACTTGTGATCTCTGTCTGTCAAATAAATAAATAAAATCCTTAAAAAAAATAAAATAAAAAATTTAAAAAAATAAAATTTAAAGTATAAAAATTTATAAAGAAGGACATAATAATTACCTTAATTCTGCAATTTGGAGAATATATATATAGATAGGTATATCTATATATATATATGCAGCTGCATATGTTTTACTCTTGTCTATATATGCAAATATATGCATACAATCTATATGTGAATTTGGTTTTATAAAAATATTTACTACGTATATAAACATCTGTGTACTGTGTCTAAATTGTATACTTCTTCATAAAGCACTTATGAACCTCTTTACATATCTCAGTTATTGTATTATTACATTTATGTTTGTACTCTGTACTATTTAATCAGTTTTTTTTATTGTCTGTACAGATTGTTTTTAAGTTCATATATGATAGATAGCCCCATGATGAGTTTGTACTTATATCTGGCATAATGATAGTCTCACTTCTGTTGGATGGAAAATTTAATTCCAAAGTGAATTTGCTGTCTAAAATAGATCTTGTTTTTAACTCAACCCTCTCCAATTTGAAATAATACATTTGCCTTAAATTGCTTTACAAATTTATATTCCCACCAGGATTGAAAGAAATTAGGGCTTCCTTCACTTTTACCATCGCCAAATACATACTAACATATTTATTCTCAGTGAATCTTCAGTTTAAGATCTTTGCCCATTTTTCTATTGAAGCACCTGTTTATTTTTTGTCATTATCATGTTCATGAGGTATTTTAAGAATATTAGTCCATTTCCATCTGTGATGTATATTGCAAATAGTTTCCCTACTTTATTGTTTCCAGTATTTTCTACCATATAGATAGTTTACATAAAAAGCCTTTTTTTCAGCCAAAGAATATAAATAAAACCTTATTTTCTATTCCTATGTTGTAGGTTGGCTTTGGCACTTTTTTTCCACTTTTTTATATTGCGTTTTTTCTGTTGTGAATTGCATGCTTATATTTTTCTATTTATCTAACAAGTAATGGCATTTTCTGTCCTAGATACAATTATTGTTACTTTCCCTAAGTTTCGAAGTACAAAACGTGAAGCACAATTTTGATTTGTCTTAAAATTTCGAATAATATTTCACTGAAAGCCCCACTTCCCCACAGTCTCTCTGTGCCGTACGGCTTGGCGTGTTCCTCTCCTTCTGTCATGTAACACTGGTGGGTGTGGTCCTGAAGCTCTTCCTGGCGGAGGGAACACTCATGCCTGTTCCTGTGAGTTTCGTGTGATCAGCTGAGGTCACGACTTGACTTTAATTCCAGCCGAATTATGGGGAAAAGATTCCCAGGGACCCACCAGTCACACAGTCCCATGCTGTTCCTGCTGTTTGAGGGCTATTCAAGCTAGCAGAGACAGACGGAATCCCCATCCGTGACATTGCGTTTTAGGTAGTAATGACCAAAAATTTACCCATGTACTTTTGCAGCCTTTCTCTCCACTTGCAATCCTCTTAAGATTCCAGGACGTTTTTGATTCTTGAATGTTGTGTCATTGATGAGATTTTCCCGAGACAAATATTTCATAAACAACGGGACAACTGTGTGAGATGTTGTCGCTTTCATTTACTGCGATTTCTCCATCCCCACCCTCCATCTATTCAAGGGAATTATATTTGTATAGCCAGATGGCATATCAGGAATTCCAGAAGGTTATGGATTAATATCCCTCTTTTCAGAACACAGACCTAAAGAGATTAAGTGTATACTTCACTGACACAATAAATAAAGGAAGGGGAAATCCTAAAATTAACACTTGTATTATCCAATTTTATTGCCCAACTCTAACTTGTTAGACTATAGACTTTTTTTTTTAATTTATTTGATAGGCAGAGATCACAAGTAGGCAGAGAGGCAGGCAGAGAGAGAGGAGGAAGCAGGCTCCCTGCTAAGCAGAGAGCCCGAAGCGGGACTCCATCCCAGGACCCTGGATCGTGACCTGAGCCGAAGGCAGAGCTTAACCCACCAAACCACCCAGACGCCCCAGAATGTAGACTACTGATCTCCATCCAAGACCCCCCAGTGGGGGTGGTCACTCTCTAGCTGATTCCTGCACATGCTAAACTGTAAGAACCAGTGTCCAAAGCATTTCCTCCCACATTTTAGACTTAAAAGCTGGGAAAAGCAAGGCAGTGTAAAATAAACATTTCATGTTGTATTTCACTTTGTAGATGAAGTTAAACAATGTCCCATTTTCCCTTAATTTCGAAGAATAGTTTAGAAAACTGAGGTTTTTTTGTATCTATGGTAACTACCTGAATATAACATGGGATGGTCTACTTAATTGGACACAGTAATGTGGACAGTTATTTATGAGCAGAATTAATGTTCTCCAAACTGTTTCATGTCTTTTTCACAGCAAAATTAATCTTGACAATCAGGCTTTTTGGAAATACTTGGAGGTTCTGCCAGAATATAAACCTGGGGTGCTGTTGCTGAAATCCCATCCTTCGTGGAATTATTCATTCTAAAACTACTTCTGTAAAACAGACTTTCCTCATTTCAAGCATCCTGCTCCATTATATTTTACTGATGCTGATAACTAAAAGTGAAGCAAAGCGTTAGAGCGGACTTCAGTTTATATGTATTGGAGGATAATACAGGCCTGAATACATTCTCAGACTTAAAAATTTGCCAGTTATGTAGATCTATAAATCCAACAAGCTACTTTGGAAATTATTTTTAAAGTTATGTCTCAAAACCATAAGAGACTCTTAATCTCACAAAACAAACTGAGGGTTGCTGGGAGTAAGGGGATAGGGAGAGGGTGGCTGGGTGATGGACATTGGGGAAGGTATGTGCTATGGTGAGTGCTATGAAGTGTGTAAGCCTGACGATTCACAGACCTGTACCCCTGGGGCTAATAATACATTATATGTTAATAAAAATAATTTAAAAAATAGAAAAAAATAAAATTATGTCTCACAAAATTCTTAAAAATCAAATATATACTTTACAAATTAGGTTGTGCGTACTTCATTTTTAATCATGGTATTGATTCAAATTAAAATATGAATATAATTTTACCAAGTAAATGAAGTAATTCAAGGATAATTAATAACATTTTTTAAATTAATAACATTTTTAATAAGGATCTGGCATATATAACATTAAACCTAGAGGGTTTTTTAGTGCATTTGTTTTCAAATCTCAATCTGATAACTGATCACGCACGTTTCTTTGACAGGCGTATGCAGGCAAAGATTTGGAGGAACAGTTGCGGTCAGTGTCTAGTGTGGACGAGCTCATGACCGTACTCTACCCAGAATACTGGAAAATGTACAAGTGTCAATTAAGGAAGGGCGGCTGGCAGCGTTACAAAGAACAGCCCAACATCAATGCGAGAACAGAAGAGACTGTAAAATTTGCCGCAGCACATTATAATGCAGAGATCTTGAAAAGTAAGTATGGGAAAGAAAATATATGATAAGCTTTATATATCAGCCCAGTGAAATCTGCCAGCCTGTTGTTTTGTTTTTGTTTTTAAATTTCAGCATTTGTAACACTAAATGCCTTAGGGCTGAAAGGAAAAAAAAATAAGAATGAAGATTTTCAAAATACAGCATTTTATAATTTCACTGTGAGTGGTAAAGAGGAATTCTCGAAATATAAAAATAGAAAGGTACACGCCTACCAACACATTTTTTTTTTATTAAGGTGATATTCCATTGCAAAATGTTAAAAACCTGAAGAAGTATTTTCCACAATGGGTCAGTTTCCCCATTTAAATATTCTGTATCTTACAAAATAATTGCTATACATACATTTTCTGACTCGGATTCAGAAGTGCTTAATTTCTAAATCACCCCCAAATCATCTTTTCCAAGACTTCTTATTGCCTTGTTTCACAGGTAACTGGCTTGGGAGCTAGACTTTTGGAAAGCTACTGAAAGATCTCACAAGAAATTTTGCTGCATAAAAGGGCAATAGCATAACTTGGTGGGCTACTTTAAAAAAAAAAACTAATTCCTTCAGTTGGGAGAGAGTCATCGCCATCACGATTTGCGATTGCAAATTATTTTGAAAAGACATGCAAGCAAAATGGCTTCAAGGTTGAATAGCCCATAGTTTATATCCTTTCTTCTAAAAGTTTTACTTGAGGGAGAAGTTGGGGAAAAGAAGCCAGAACAGTTGAGAAGTACGTCATCTCTAATGCAATATTTAAAGAGTCCGCAGTGTTAGAACTAAGCCTGTAGGTCACTGGAAACAGAATTCCAAGAGAGAGCATCTGACTTTCCTGAAGACACTTGGTTCAGGATACATGTCCCAGTTGATGGAAAACACCCTTGCATTTCAAGTGAGTTACCCAAAGCTGCCAGATAGCCTGCCTGAAAACGATCTTTGAATTCAGCCCAAACCCAGAGCAATTTCCTCATTTACATCTCAGTTTAGAAAGAAAAATTCAATCATGTTGTTTATCTTTGCCTTGAAACTGCAAAAATAGTACATGCTATAGCAAATGAGCGTGACTGTCTCTCCACAGGTCCTGCAAACATCTGTATTATTAAATTTTCATTTTCAGAAGCAAAGAAAACCAAACATAAGTGCTACAGAAAAAATTGGTGTTGTTTTAAGAAAGCATAATCCTAATTTACCTTGTTACCGGACTACAGAAATTCGTTTTTTAAGAAAATATCCTTCGCTTCTCTGTTCAGTATTAAATAAATATTATATTGCATTCCGATCCTCAGGGCAATTTAGAATCCTGTCAACTATTTCTTTTTTTAACCTCATGTAGTATACTTCAGTCTGAATATCTGAGATCAAACGTGACTTCCAACTCGCTGCGGGCTTGCCCCCCTCGCTGGCTTCTGTGTAACTTACGGCCTTCCCTGTGACCCGACAGGTATTGATAATGAGTGGAGAAAAACTCAGTGCGTACCCCGTGAGGTGTGTATAGATGTGGGGAAGGAGTTTGGAGCTGCCACAAACACCTTCTTTAAACCTCCATGTGTGTCCGTCTACAGATGTGGGGGCTGCTGTAACAGCGAGGGCCTACAGTGTATGAACACCAGCACAAGCCACCTCAGCAAGACGGTAGGTCCCTGGCCCCACGGGCCGCCCGCTCAGTCCCTGCCGTGGCGCGGGTCCCCCTGCCCTTCTGAGCGGTTTATATTGTCTTTGGGGAGTGAAGGGAACTTCTCAGTCCTCTGTGGTGTTGAGGCTTTAATCTCGCAGAGAAACTTACTCTTGCTTTAGGAGCTCTGATGACCCAGCCAAGGGAAACAAATCAACATACGTATGAATGTGTGCGCGCGTGTGTGTGTGTGTGTGTGTGTGTGTGTGTGTGATCTGAATGTTGTCATTTGGCCATCGATTACTTTTAAACAGTTAAGTCTTCTGATTCTAGAGCTACGGCACGAATCACAAATTCAGAGCGTGCGAGGAAACATCTGTGTTTTGTGCAACCGGGGGACGGTACTGAAGTAAGCCAGGCCTCGGGGTGTATTCATTGTGTCCACTTAGAAAGCCAAGAAAATATTCTGACGCTGAATCTCAAATATTCCAAGTTACCCGTAAAGTCCCATCACATTAGATGTGAAGCTTTTAGTATAATAACCAAGAAACTTATCTCGAGGTTCAGTCTGGGTCCGGATTTTGGGCTCAGCTGCGCTACCGTGCACTGAGGTCACCTGTGGGCGAGGAAGCTGCTATCAGAAGGCACATTAGGAGCTGTGATAACCACCAGGACAACCACCAAGTGTGGCTTAAAGCGCTGTGTGCCACTGGCCTCTGCACAGGGATGTTAGGAGAAGCCCAGGCTATGGGCTGAGCTGATGCAAACTTCCCGAAAGTCAAACCTGTGTTTGCCTGAAAGGCTTTTCCAATCACTTTTGAGAGTTGAAGTAACACAGGCAATCTGGCTTCATTCAGAACTATACTTTGACCTTCAAAATAATTTTAAAAATGTGATGGTGAGGTTTGCTTGATACAATGTGGAATGACCAAAAATTAACATTTTTAGTCAAATAGTGTCTATGCTTGGAATACATATCATTAAAGCTTCTCACAGAGACTGGAGCTGAATGAAAGTTTGGATCCCATTAATAAAATCTACTCCTATTTTAATACAACTAAGTGAAAATGAAAATTAAGATTACCTGAGTTTCTTCAACTGTGCTTTCTCATCTGGTTAGAAATGTTTAAGATTTTTGCTCTGATGATCATTTGGGCTCCGGGTTTGGAGACACTGTCCTAATATACAATCCAGACTGCTTTTTTGGGAAAAATAGATTGTATTTCTTTGTATTGTACATACGTTTGATGATGGAATAAGCCATTTCAGATACTAAGACTTGCAAGAGGAAACAAAAAATAAACTATAAAACTGAATTTTCTCTTCAACTTACCTGTACCTAAACTTTAAAGATTTAAAAAAATAAAACAAAACTGAGGAGTGATGCTGTTATCATCAGAGTTAAGCACAGCCAGGAGTTTCTTTAGTCCTGATTACCTTCTGCAGGCCAGCACAATGACACAGCATTCCTTCTGACAAGCATTAGCAAGAGACGCAGCATAATTCTAAATATATTTGTGCATGTAGAAACAATCAGTAGAATATATGTTTGTGAGTCATGGGATAACATTTATGTGCTTGATAAAATTCTAATATTTTAATAGGATAACATATAATTGTAGAAATTGAGCATAGTGAAACTCCTTTGTTGTGTCGCCCCACCCCGCCCTTACCCCTCCATCTTTATCAAACAGTAAATAGGAATTTGTTAGCTAAGAAACTGTAGATTTAGTGTACGCTCTTCTGAATAAAATACTACGAATTTGAAGGGTTTTACTGGATAATAGGTGTTTATCTTAACGCTGAAGTAAAACGTGATTTTAAAAATCCTTTAATAAATGTTGGAACTTAATCCTTTTTTAAAATCAAAATAAATATTTATTCCAGTAGGACAGCCTCCAAAAAACTAACATTCATTTTTTAAAAGATGTTAATATTAAAAATGTTGCTGCTTTTATATTTAAGCCAAATTCCATAAAAGGATTTTTGGCCTTCTGAGTTTCTTGAAATGTCATTTTTTTAAAAGTCAGAGAAAATAAAAGTGAGTGTTTGAGGAAATTACATTTTCGGAATGCCTTTACTAGCATGTTTTTAAATATTTCGATTAAACAATGTGATATGTATCCTATAAATCATTATTATGGGGTTTGACTTAAATCGGTATCAATTTGGTTGATACTGATTTAAGGCTCAAAGGCCTAGATATACCAGTTACATTTTGCAAAGACTGAAAGGCTATATCTCTTTTAAAAATGGGATAACAGGGGTGCCTGGGTGGCTCAGTGGGTTAAGCAACTGCCTTCAGCTCAGGTCATGATCCTGGAGTCCCGGGATCGAGTCCCGCATCATGCCGCCTTCTCGGCAAGGAGTCTGCTTCTCCCTCCAAGCCTCCCCTTTGTCATGCTCTCTCTCTAATATATAAAATCTTTAACAAAAATAAAAATGGGATGACATAGAATAGCCTCAAAAGACAGATCTTGAAGAATTATTTCACCAAATAAGATGTATCTACTAAAAGCTCGTTACTTATCATTTCAAAAATGCCTTACTGGATTTGGTTGTTAGATAAAACTTTATTTTCAAAGTGCCCATATTGTGAAAGTATAAGGCTGAGCAATAAGTGTTTTAGCAGGATTTTGTTCTGTAGGAGTTAGTTTATTTTCTTGGTGAAAATCAGTTGCTAGTTGATAATATGTAAAGCTATTTATTGCTCTTTACTAATTTCTTCTGCAGATTCTTCTATTATGGCTTGTTGATAGAAAAAATGTTTTAAAATGAATTTTCTTCAAAAAATATGTCTTATTTTAACCTTAACATCTCATGCGTTAAGGTATGTTCCTTATTTTAATACTGAAATTACATATTTCAAAGTACGTCTTCTTTAGATACAGATGCTTAGATGTTTTGTGCAGTAGCTGCCTAGACGAGTTTCCTGTTCCCAGCACCGCACTCAGCCCAGACAACACCCTGGCCTTGTGGTTTCCCCTCCTGATGTGTGACTTCATCACTAGTCAGAAACACAGGCGTCTTCCCTGCCGTCTCCCTTCTCTTGTCACACACCCAGCCTGTCCCCACATCAGAAGTCCGTCTTGTCCCCTCAGTATCTTGACTCCTCGTGTCAACCCCCATCACTGTAGCCCAACAGGCTTCTGATGCTTTCCGGCTAATGAAAAACCATGCCCCTCTGTGTTCCCACTTCCATTGCTCCTCATCCCCATGCACTCCCTTAATGACCCCTAAATGTGATATTTTTAAAACACAAATCTGGTGGTGTCAGTCTCCAGCATAAAACCCTTCAGGGATTGCCCGCTGCTGTTGAGTAAGACCTAAGTCTCTATCACAACGTTCAGTGCCTGCCTTCCTCCAGGGCACCATGGGACATAACTGCCCCTTGTTCTTAACTTACGGTGCTCCCGACTGCTGTCGACTTCCCTGAGTCTCTGGGAACCAGTGTCCCCTCTGGCCCGCCATCCTCGCTCACACTGGTCAGTCTCCCTCACCTGCCTGTCTCTTCCTTGCTGAAGTACCCAGTCCTTCCAATCTGTCACATGGCTCAACGAGTCCTTGGGGGAGACTTTCTGACCTCCTTGACTGTATCATGTATTTCTTTTAAAGGCTTTATAGTTTCCCATACTTTTCTCTCCTAGCATTTGCTTCATCTTATAATCCTAGTTTATAACAATATAGCCATTATTATTTGATGAATGTCCACCTCCTCCATAAAGCCAAGAACACATCTGTGTTGCTCACCAGTTCCCTGAGTGTCGGGCACAGAATTGGCACACATCCCCTTTTGGAAGCACATTAAAACTGACCCTCTCACCAGAGAAAAAGAAATGAAGATATGGACACATCCCTAGTGCTTATCCCACAGTTCCCAGGAAGGGCGGTGTCCTTATCTGTCGAAACAGATTTTAAAACTACTGCCTTAAAGGCCAATAGTAATATAGTTGGTTAACTCATGTGTGTAATTTTTAAATAAACTGAGCCTATTGCCTAATCAAAGTATGGGCTATAAATTTCAGAACAGTATTTTTTAAATGTCTGTTTTTGAACAAACGGAGGAGAAAATGCTCCTCTTTTTTTCCCTATTCACAGCTGATAGGAGAAGTCACCATTCTATTCCTCTTACTATTGTCTTAGTAAATACACATTTTACACATGTGCCAAATGACACCAGGACTGCCTTAGGTAAAAACCTAAACTTAGAAAACAGAAAAACCATTGTTAGTAAACAAAATGAACGTAGTCTTCTGTTCACCACTGGTTTCTGTGGGACAACTGCATATTTATTACCTCCAGTGCCTGGAGGAGGTCCCATGTGGACTTACTGGGTGCCAGAGTGAAGGCATTTATTCTAGGATAAGTGTGTCTGCACAACAGCACACGAGCTTCTGTCAAGTTGGAGGTGTCAGTCAGAAGGCTGCAGGCTTCAGAAAGTAGAAGCCTTCCAGGCTAAGAAGAGCTTTGAGTGTTAAATTTAAGGTATGTGTAGGTAAAAAGGAATTAGGTCTGGTATCCCCAAGTAGGATATTTTTTCTAAGAGAAAACTAAGTCCATGTTGATCATACGGAATCAGTTCTCACTGAATTTCATCCTTTCAGGCTCTTCCAGGCTTCCTAGAATTTAGGATGCCTTTTATAGCAGATTTAGGATGTTGAAATCATTCATTTTGCCTGCTGCCTCCTGGTCATCTGCTCGTAGGAAAGATAAGAATTTACCTATACAGCTTTTGAGGTCTGGCTTCTCGTGGTTGGTTTGTGTTGTACATCTCTCCTGATTCCCACACTCCAACCTGGGACTTGGCTTCCCCTCTGGTGGATCCTGCTTCATGAGCACCATGCTGAAGTTATGACCCGTTCCCCCAAGCCCACCACACCCACACAGATGGACAAGCAAGTAAATAACCCTCTGCCTCTTCCGGTATTCTCTTTGTACGTGACACCACCATCTTTTTGGTTAATCGCAGTTATTCTCCATTTCACTAAAAGCCCAGTCAATAATTCCAGTTAAATCTCCCTTCCAAACATGGCTAGAATCTACCCAGGGTCATCATTCTGCTGATCTCATCTGATGTCGGCCACATTCATTAGTCACGTGGGCGAGCCTCGTGACCATCCTGTATCTCCCTATCTCCCTCCCAGGCATGGGCCACATGACAGGAGTGAGTTTTTGTCTTCTAAATGAGAAGTCTGTCTCTGCCCAGGCTAACATGTGTTCTGACTGATCTATGCAAACGCTCTAAGCTGTGACATATTTAGAACGACACTCTCCTTAATTAAGGAGTCTTCTTTAGGCCAGTCCTTCAGCATGGTCTATGAGGCCTGCTATGATCTGGCTGCTGCCTAAATCTGAAGTCCCAGTTGTCACTGCTTTCTCCCAAATACTACTTTCCACAAGGATCTAAATTCACCTACTCCTTAAATGTTGTCAGTACCTCCTTCCATAGGGTCACTACAATACTCTGTGTTGGAACCATCTCCTCACACAGCTTCCGATACCCACCTCATCGAGAATTTCTGCTGCTCTTTAGGCCTAGATATGAAGGTCACCCTCTAAGACAGCTTGCTGTGTGGTCTGCAGCATCCTTTAATGCCCATATGCCAGCATCATTACCTCATCTGTCTGACAGCTTTAGTCCCTAAGCTCCAAACTCCATGACAGTGGAGACTGATCATTACCCTAGATCACAGCACAGTTGCTGGCACATAGTAAGCATTAGGCACTAAATTCCATGAATAAAGAAAAGAGAACAGATTTAGGGTCAAGGGGTAGAGCCATGAATGTGTTGGTTTTGAAAAATCGGAGTGATATTTGGGTAGAGATACCCGAAGAAGATTGGGCATGTGATTCTAGAGTTCTGCCACGGCAATTGGATCCACAGCTATAGATATGAGAGGAAGCAGCATATTGATAAATGCTGTTCAAAGCCCGGGCGTCCTTGTTACTACCTAGAGAGTTCACGTATCAGGAGGGAAGAGCAAAAGCCAATGCCAAGGGAAAGCCAACATTCAGTCACTGAGAGTCCCATCCATTTCTCCTTTTGATTTCTTAATATCATGCTCTTCTCCTACCTGAAGAATCTACTTTTAATAATAAAAGCGATTACTTTAATTTAAATTGAATTAAGCAAGTGGGGTGAAGCACCCACCATGTGGTGTTCGTACTCTGCCATATAAAGGGTTAATGTGACGAACAGATCCTGCACTCAGCACAAAGGTTAGCAGGGAAAGGCAGTCAACATTTGTCAAGTAAATAAAAGTTGTCTAAATGTGTGAAAGAGAAATGCAGGGCTTTATGGAAATGCACATCAAGGACAGTGAGACATAAACTCGTGAAGGGAAGGTTTTCATGCGTATTTAACATTTTTGCTTGTATTTCAACTCATAAAAGGTTACACCTAAGTAGTACCTTTCCTATGTATATTTTTTATTTTATTTTCATATACTATATTTTCAATATACTATAAAGGGGAGCATGGGAGGCTCTCTTTCAAACATAAAGGGGAAGTTCCTTATTGCTGTATTTTCTGTAGGGGAAAAAGAAGAATTTCTGTCTTGTTAAAGGAGTTCCAGACATATCCTTTAGCAACAAAATTTACCAATTAGAATCATATAAATTTTAAGGACAATGTACCTTAAGTATTTTAAAACCCAAGTTTTTTATAAAAACTTCCTAGAATTTGTTTTATGGGGCTCAGTGAAGGGCAGGTTAGCAGAACGTGTGAGGAAGCCACAGCCATTAGTCAAAAAGTGAAACCAGATGCACGAAGCATTCCAGAACAAACTAGTAGGTCACAACTGCTTCAAAGTCCCCCAGCTATCTGCTTCTGAGAAGTACATTGGGCGTCTTTTTGACCTCTTTCATAAACATATGCTTTCAGTATATTTTCTTATGAGAAGTTGTATATTTAAGAGATATAACTGAAAAGGAGAAAGTGAATTTTGCAGAAGATAAATTATTTGATGACTCAAATAGAGAAGCAGAAGAAAGTCATCTGCTTTTGAGCCAAACATTTGGATTAAACATTATTTAAATGTTAGTATTTACCTTACATAGTTTTTTGGGAGATAGGAATGAGAAAGAAAAACTACCAAACCCAATGGGGCTTCCTTGGAAATCTTGGAGTTGGAGCTAAAGAAAGCTCGGCCTCTTTGCTGGGTTCACGAGTGCGGGTGGAAGGAGCCAGCACGGTGTGGGAGCTGGGTCTTCCCTAGTTCCTTCTCAGGGACCCGCACAGCAGGATTTAAAATTCTGTGTTGCCATTCTAAAAAAAAACAGCAAGTTAATCTATTTTGTATTGTTTTATAAAGAAATAATACAAGCATATATATTAGCAAAAACATCCCAGATTATATCTGAGTTGAGCTGAGTGCTTCACGAAAATTTTTTTTTTTTTTACCAAAACGTATTTAAACCTAAGTAAAATGTGCAACTATGGAATGCAACCCAGAGATACTGTTTTGCAGAGCAGCAGTCTGAAAGATTGCATTCAGATGTATTCAACAAGTGGAATGTGATTTGTTTGGAATCTTTAGCTAATTAATATCTGGCAGGCACAGTTGTTGGAAATCAGGTTTTATCCAGATGTGGGAGAGAAGCTCTATACCAATACGAGTTATCGGGAGTTTAAGAGTATCATTTGCATTAAGAGGAAAAGATGCGTCCGTTAAAAATACCCTTTTCTTCCAACTTAAGGTATTGATCCTGTGTACATATTTTATCCAGAATTTCTAAAACTCCTGAATGGGGGTTTTTAATTGCAGCACTGTATCTGCATTTTATGTGTAGTAATACATAAAAAGTAACTCAGTACAAACATGAATCCATTAGCATCTGCTCTCCTACGTTCTTCCCAGACCCACTTTCAGTTCTGTAGGTCCTAGAGGGTGGCCGTGTGGTTCGGATGCTCCCTTGAAAAGCTGGCAGTGGACCCTCAGTTTCCACCTTTGCCCATTTTTAGGGATTATTTATTTAAATGCCATGTAGTCTCTCTCTCTCATTTTACAGTTATTACCACACTGTCCAGAAGCTACACATTGATGCTTCATTAATGGACTCAGGGCTGGAATATTTAAATTAAAAATAGCAATGAGATATGCTATAAAGAGAAACTGGCTATGTTGGGGGGTATTAAAAAAAATGTAAAGGGGGTGGGGTTTTTTTGTTGGTTGGTTTTTCCCCCCCTTTTTTGGATTGGTATTTGTTCCCACATACACATTCCAAAGGAATAATCCAGGATCTTGTCAGTAAGGAAGTTCTACACCTTTCTCTTGAATAGCCTGCAAGATAAGTAGAAGTAGGGATTGTTGCGTTGCCTTTGCGACTGTTGCTATGCTGGCGTGAACAATTCTATTGCTTCCAAACGTGGCTTTATTGAAGTCCATTTTTGTTGGTGAGAATCGGCTATCAGATATTCTTATGAAGGAATTCCACTAGATAACGAACAACTGGGAACCTCTCATTCGGAAATGTTTGGTGTTTTCTCCTGTTTTGGGAGGTTTTACAGAATACACAGATTTTTCCCCTCAATTTCCAGGCTTATTTAAATGCCATCTTTATATAAACCTTTTGCTCTTCAAAACCAGCAACTGCTCTAACAGGCATAAGCAAAACATATACCATCAGTCTCCATTATGGATTTTATTACTACTTAGATCCTAAATTAGGTACAAGCTATTATCATGTATTCAAGAACAGTTCACTTTATAGCCTGAAACTGTCTTAGGAAAATCATCATGTTCAAAATATCAAAGTATAAATGTCATCATCCTCAATTAATATTGGCTGAGTACACATATAGACAAGGAATGATTAGCTCACGCTGAATATAATACATAAACTTTGCACTCTATGATCTTAAATCCAAAATAGAAAATACTAGTGTGCACCCATTAAGGCACAAAACGGTCTAATATAAGCATTCTTGTTTTATAAAAATTTAAGGAATTTATTGATTGTTTCAACAGTGGTGTGCATGGGTAGACCTTGACTCTTTTGAGAGAAAATTAGTTATTTACTGTGTTGGTTTAGATCTTTCTATAATGGCAAGCATGGATTTCATGAGGGTTAAAATGCAGGTTCTTGCTAATAGCATTTGTGATAAAACTATTTGATAGTTCAAAATTCTAACCTAGTAAATTTATATATATACATGTATATGTATATTATGTGGATATATATGTATATGTAGTATATACATGTGTGCATATATATATGAGAGAGAAGGGGGTACAGAGAGAGCTGCATGTGGCAAGGGTTATGCATTGATGGCTCTTGAGAAGCTAGCAGGGCGCTTGGCTAGTTAGTGAATCAATAGTTACTGAAAACTAAAGAAGGAAAAATTCTAAACAAAAACACTGTAATTCCTCAAAGATTCAACTCAGTTTTGAAGGAGAATCATCATCCAAAGAAGACCACTATGAAATCACACCATTACTATCCCTCTTTTATAGGTAACAGAACTGGGGCAAAGGGAATTTAGAGAATTCTTCCCAGTCACAGAAGCTGGAAGGGGCAGGTGCAGACTCACATGCCCAGACTCTGCTCTTGGTTCTTCCTCTCTCTCTAGTAAAGGAGCGAAGTCGCTGGATATTTGGAAAGTATATTTACTTACTTGCAGGTGGCACCTTGTGAGTTTATATGGTGATTCAAATTATTAATATTTTTTAGTTCAAAAAAGGTTACATTTTCTAAGCATACACTATCTGATTAGGAAAAAGGGCCTGCAGACATTTTTAGTAATTTAGGGATTCAATATAGCTATTCAAAATTCACAAACTGATCTGTAAGGGAGAAGACGGAATTTATCATACTTATTGAAAAGGAAGTAGAAACCTTATAATCCTTTTAAGTGAGAGAAGTCCATCAATATACACACTTAAGACCAGTGCAGACAGAATTTGGAAAATGAAAGATACCCCTTCAGTATATGACAAGGCACGATACATACAATTGTGCCTTGATGCACACACATGGCGTGCTCTCGTCCTCAAGGTCGTAGAGGAGGAAAGGTTAATTATCAAGAACCTTTCTACTTTTAATATTGGCCAAGGCATCTTTCTCTGGACTCTTGAATTTTGTCCACACTGACAGTTAAGTAGAGAATTAAAGAAACTAGGTAGAACATTCACGTAAAAATTTGGAGGTGGAAGATATGTATTTCAAGAGAAGGAAAGACTTGGATTGATTTTTTTTTTTTTACTTTAAATTTTCAGAAGATTTTACTTTATATCTTCAGAAGAAGATTTTCAGAAGATTTTTTTTTTACTTTAAATTTTCAGAAGATTTTTTTTTTACTTTAAATTTTCAGAAGATTTTGAGGAAATTAACTGAATTTAACTGGTCAGTTGTTTACTTAGACTCAAAGAAGAGAAAACATCAGTAGTTAAAATTTGGGGTTTATAGTTATTTAACTGTAAGTAAATTTTTCTCTCTTAGTGTACTATAGTTTATTTTTTTTTTAAGATTTTATTTCTTTGAGACAGAGCACAAGCAGGGCGAGAGGCACAGAGGGAGGGAGTAGCAGGCTCCCCACTGGGCAGGGAGCCAGTTGTGGGGTTAGATCCCAGGACCCCAGGATCATGACCTGAGTTAAAGGCAGACGATTAACCCACTGAGCCACCCAGACTCCCCTGTACTGTAGTTCTAATGCTTATGAATGTGATCAAATTAGTTGACTGTGATTGTGATTGTGCAGACTGATCTAGTGATGTATTTTTTTAGCCCCTCTTTACCTGCCCCTTTCTGCCTTTAGTCCATGTGTTCACAGACCACAACTCTCCTCCGCCCCTTGAAAGTTTATTACCAGGCTTATTTTCAGGAAGATGCTTTCCTGATGTGCACTGAAGTGTTCTGATCTCACTAGAACATTCTTCAAAGCCCCAGTTCCTGAGTCTGCACTTGGTACTCACAGGCAGGTGCTGGTTGCGGACATTATCCCCCAGCGCCCCCCACCCCCAGCGGGGGCTGAAGGCTGTCCATGCTTGCTGTGATCTCTGTGCCCTTAGGAGAAAGTGCCAGAACGGAGTCTGGGATGCAGCAGTCCGGGAGAAAAGGTGCAGGGGAGGTGCTGTGAGGCACAGGGTTGGGGAATACCAGGCATGCTTCCACACCAGAAGCCCCTTACCCCTCACGCTTAGGCTCTCTTCTGCCTCCTGTCACTTCAGACGGTGCCAAACCCTGCAGTGATAACTGGCCTCCCATCCTCCAGGCAGAACTCCCCCTATCTGACCTGAGCTACCTAAGTGCATTCCCTCTGGTCACTGGAGGGCACTCTCCTCTCCATCCCCACCCTGCCCGCTGCTCCTGTCCCATAGCCCAGCCCACCAGAGTCCTTAGAGCTGCTTTTGGTACCATTTGTTTTCACTCCATCCCTACACTTACTTCCATTGCCCCGAGACGTCAGACCCTGTGGCCACAGACACCTTTGTGAAGCTCTCCTCTCTGCCTTTGGCGTCCCTTGGCTTAGCAGTAACCCCCTCCTGGCTCTCTATCTGCATGTCTTCCTTCTTCCCAGACCTTCCCAGACGTACTTACTACTTCATTTGCCTTTTTTCATCCTTCAAGTGCACCTGTTCCCCAGGTTTCTATTATTAGACGTTTCCACCTTCCAGTCATGGTCTCACCAAGTAATCTCATCAGGGTCTAGGACTTCCACTACGACTTTAACGTTGTTGCCTTTTAAATGGCTCTCCTAAGCTCTGACACAAATCTAATGGCCTAGTAGACATAAATTCCTAAGATTTTATGAGCAGACCTGTACATCTTCCTACCATTTCTACTATTACGGGTTTAAATAATTTATAAACTTTAGACATATAAAAGTTAAATAAGCCATTTATTAAACACTGCTTATTTTTGGAATAACTTTATGTTTCTTCTGTTGCACTGGTTCTTAACATAGGGTCCAGAAATGTTCTAAGAGGCAGAGAAACTGTCGTGTATTTAGACACTGCACAATTCTCTCTCTTAAAATAGTTTTACCTAGTGCAAAGGACTTCTGTCAGTGACAGCTCATCTAATAAAAGGTTTCTCCCAAACTGCATAAACAAATGTCCTTTTAGGGAAGAAACTGGTCAGCGTCATAATACTGGGATATGTTGAGGTTATATGCTGGGATTATCTACATAGCATGGACAGTATTCTGGAGAACATCTAGAATCTTGAGACAATATTCAAATAATAAAAAGTCTATATGGCAATCAGGATGCATATCACATTCATATACATTAGTTTATGTAATTTTTCTAACAGTCCCATGAACAATGGGTCAAATGTTTCCTCAGTTTACTGGTTTTTAAAGAAATATACAGCTTAGATAAGTTAAATGACTTTTCCAAGTTCACACAACTTACAAGTGGGTTTGCTCTTAAAAAATACTGTCGGGGCGTAACCCTGGGCTCTTTCTGCCTAAGGCACCTGTGCTTAGAAAGTAGCTGAATTTTTCAGTGACTATAGAATGAATACATTTCAAATGAAGAAAATGTGCAGTTTATAATTTAGCTATCTCTGTGTTTCATTCTTTAAAATTCATTTCCATGAATCTCCCTGTAGGACTAAGTTGGCAACTAATACAATTCCCTAAAGATTTTCAGTGATCTTTAAGTGTTGGCCTGAAATTATATGGACTGGCCAAATCACAAAGCTCTGAAGTTTGTCACCATTTTTAGCATGGCTCGTATTGCTGAAAAGGCACCAAATAATACCAAAGCAGTTTAGCTACAGGACTAAGATCTACAGATCAGTTACAGGACTACAGACTGATCTTACCAAGCAAGTAATGGCCAAGATTTCACTTTCACCATCATTACTAGTAATTCAGATTTTAAGAAACCTGGGAATTTAAATCCACTTAGTTTTACTTAATCACTAATTCGTTTATATATTCCATTAATTTTGGAGAAGGAACAAGAGAATTAGAGTTCCCCACAGACAAGGCATTCAGAATGAGACTTGAAATTTCGAGACTCTAGCCCACAATTGTGTGTCACGTCCTACCTTCTTTTAAGCTTATTACTTTCATAACACCTTTGCCAAAATAGCAGGAACAAACCTTTAAGTGATGAATGTGTTCCTTTTTCTTTTGAACATAATGATAAGATAGAGTGGACAAATGTAAAACTACTTTGAGGTAGAAATTTAATTTGGAATGAAAACTGATTTCACATCTCTGTATTGTGTGTCTCTGTATTCAGTTTGCATAGAACAGGACATCACCAGATATTTCTAGGTTGTGTGGCCAATAGCTTTGTACTCTTCTCTCACAAAGATATTTATATCTGTGCCACTTTTTAACAACCCCTGGAACAATCTGGGACTCTGGAAAGATTCTTTTTCCCTGAACACGGTGGTTTGTTGCATCTCTGCTCCATGATTGTTAGCTGGTTATCAAAATTCTAATATGCTTTATCATAGTGCATGCGATAAGTAAACGGACTGTTTATTATTCTGATAAAGGATACTGATTAGAAGCAAAACAGTTTCTACCGTGTGATCGTGAAAGCCTTCTGCATCCTGCATGCAGAACGAGCTCTATGTTATTAGAAAGAGATTATCTCACTCTTGGGGGACTCCAACATTGACCATAAAGGTATTTTTTAGCATCTATATAATTTTTTCTTCTTTTTGTCCCTTCTTTGTAGTTGTTTGAAATCACAGTGCCTCTCTCTCAAGGCCCCAAACCAGTAACAATCAGTTTTGCCAATCATACTTCCTGCCGCTGCATGTCTAAACTGGATGTTTACAGACAAGTTCATTCCATTATTAGACGTTCCCTGCCAGCAACACTACCGCAGTGAGTATGAATTAAAGCTTTTGCTTTCTGCGTCCTCTGCTAAAATTATTTTCAAGTAAATACGGTTTATTACAAGAATTCTTGTGAAATTTGCTATAATATACTTTGCATCAGATACAAAAGAAGATGTATTTGGTACTGCAGCACAAAAGTAAAAGTAAACTGAAATAGGAAGTCCTTTTAATAGAGTAGTTCGCAACATAAAACAAGTATTTCTATGAGATGACACAGATTCCTTCACTCTTCGTCACCCATGCAACCAAGTGTGCAAACTCACAATTGATGTGAAAGTTAAAGCCATTTAAGCCTCGGTAAGATTTTTGATCCAAAACAAAAATATTTTTAAAAAATTATTTTACATCTATTAGCATCCAGTTGCCTTTCTTCAATCTCAATGTTTTTTTCCTCTATTCATATTTTTTATTTCAGCAAGCATTGAATACTGAAACACTAAAGTACTTGAAAAAAACTTTCTCTTACTATTACTTCAAATTAACATTCAAAGTAACATTTGCTATTCAAATTCCTTTCTCAGCATATTTTTTTAGCCTGGTAAAGGGCAACAGATGCTGTGTTTGGTCACACAGAAGGACCTGCCTAGAGCATTGAGTGTTGACTCTGTGAAGAGTTATAATGACTCGTTATGCATTGTCATTAAAAATCTAGGAACTTTCTGCTTTCTGCCCCAACGTGAAGCTGCAGCTCTTTGGTTTTCAGGATGTCCAATGCGTGTGGATAAAACTTACCAAACTTTGACATTTGTAACAAAACTTTAAATAAATCGGTGTGCAAACATATATATTACCAAAACAAACCAACCAACCTATTTAAAATTTGCATTTAGGGGACTTGACAATAAATGTGATAATGCTAGCAGTTTTCCCCAGAGCTGCTTTACTTAGTGTGGCAGATTGGAGCCTCATCTCTCCAGAGACACACAAAAAACTATGGCTAGCCTAACTGGAATGAAGTCTGTCCTTCACATGGGCACACAGAGGCCTTACCGGCATCTGTGCGTAAACTGAGGCCACTGCTTGGGGCACAGTACCAACAGTACCCAAAGTTGTATGTGCACGTTTACTCACTCAGCTCAGACATGGGTCCCCAGCTCCTGTGGCCACGCATCCCTCCTGAGAGCTTCAGCCATTATCCCCACGCTGTTCCCAAAGTTACGTTTCAGATGGACTTAAAATATTACATTGAAATCTCTTATATTGCTGTGTGTTTGACTATATTGGATAGAACAGGTACAAACATCAAAGCTTTATTCTGTTTACTTCTCCATTATTCATAGCACTTTTCTCTCATATCCTTGGAGACCTCGAAATCACACGGTTGTCATTAATTGCTTTTTTTCCTGATGTCACACACCAGCACTGTTGATTTGGGAGGTGATGTGGGGTCGGAGAGAGACGGGCTCCAGCGTAGGCTTATATCTCGTTTCCACCCCTGGCATCCTCGTCCGCTCTGTTCTGCGTGTATGCCTGGTCTCCTGCTGGGTGTCCAGACCCGTTCCCTTGGGTCGGATCTCTCCCCAGCCCTTGCATAATGTCACCCCTGAGCTTTCAAAGCCACCGCGCCATTCATCTGACCAGAAACTGCCCGTGGCTTTCAGCGACCCAAAGGAATTGAGCACAAATGTCTCACCTCCTTGTCCCGTGAGCAGCCTTCCTTTCTTGTCTTACATCTCATTTCTCACCGAATCTGGGTTCACAGAGTCTCATTCCCTGAACACCAAGCTCATTTCCCGCCGCGCATCTCCTTTCTCTTCGCCCTGGCATAAGATAAGTGCGCTTTGTCATGTGCCTTCCCAAAGCCGCCTCCAGCCCTCGGAGTTCAGGTGAGGGTCTCTGTCCTGCGCTGTCGTGTCCAGACACCACTGCCGTCTCCGCCTCCTGAATGCCCAGAGCGATCCCTGTGTGTGCTTTCTCCTGGCGCGGGTTTGTGGGGGTGCGGAGACGGGCCTGTGCGCCTGGCCTGCGAGCCGCTGAGCCACGGGCAGGCTCCCAGCCACCACGGCTGATCACGCGATGAAGTGCCTGAGCCACGTCTCTGCGCCCAGCCCTTCTCCTCCGCGTTTCAGCTCCCCCCGCCCCAGGCCCCTGGGCAGCTGCTCGCAGGATTCCCTTACTGGACACCTGACAGGTCATCACGCTTCAGAGCCGCGGGCTCAGCAGTACCTCTGCCGGCCACCGCGCTCGCTGCATGAAGTGACGGGTCACCCGCGGTGTGGTGTAGCAACTGGTGCTTGCCCAGATCTTCATCCTTCCTTCCCCCTGCAGCTCCTACACCGCCAACGGCAAGAACAGACAAAACGAGCAAAAAGAGCCTGTGCCTCCCAGTGAGCTGGGTCTGAGCACGAATGCCGGTTGGCTACTAAGTTCACTCTTTAAGGCTGGGGGTTTTATGTGTGTGAACCGCAGTTCGCTTGCGTGTAAAAGCACAAAGCCGTGCAGAGAGCGAAGGGAGCGCGGCGCACGCGTGGGGTGGGCAGCCCAGAGCCTGGCGCCTGAGAGCGCGCGGAGGGCGGATTTATTATTCCCGTTACGGTTCACATCTGATGCACGCATCGGTGTTTTTCGGGTTTTTTTTTTAACCACCATCTACAATGAGAAATGCAATATCTATGTTTATATGATATGCATATAGCATACATAGGGCATAGATTTAAAGGAAATAAATGTGTAACTTTACATGTAGTTATAATCATATAGAATTATAAAAGTAAAACAATATCATTTTAATACACTTTCCTTGATTGTAGTGCTACCCAACCCTTTTTTATCATCATCTCCAAACTATTCTTTTATAGACCTTTTCTCTAATCGCCTCACTCATAAAATTGTAATACCATAGACCTATTCATATCTCTGCATGTGTCATGTGTATATTTGGGCTTTATACATAAAAAAGGTAATGTAACATAGGCTTAAAAGTGACAAAAAAATTATAGTTAAAAGTTAAACTGAAAATGTAAAAGCTATGGGACACCTGGGTGGCTCAGTTGTTATGCATCTGCCTTCGGCTCAGGTCATGATCCCGGAGTCCGGGGATCTAGTCCCATGTCAGGCTCCCTGCGCAGCTGGCAGTCTGCTTCTCCCGCTAACCCTCCCCCTTCTTGTGCTCTCTCTCAAATAAATAAATAAAATCTTTTAAGAAAATGAAATTGAAAAGCTATTAACGTTGAACATAATTTTAGAACTACAATTTCTGCTGAGAAACATTTAAGCTAACTTATTTAGTAGTAATACATGAAATTCCAAAGGGAACGTACCAATTGATATAAATAACAAATAGTACAAACATTTTTTAAGGAAAACATAACAGTTATTTTTCCAAGGAAGATATGTTTTTAAATAATTTCTTTTAAATAGTTTCATATTTTTTAGAGAATGTAATTTTGCTTCCTATGAGAAAACAACTTGTAACTTCTGTAGCTGCTAGACATCCAGTGTCACCCCTTCTTTCCTTTCAGCCTGTGATATACTATGACTTGAATAAATTCTATGGAATTAAGTAATAAAATGTAAATTCTTTCTACTAAATTTCCAAAGCCCACATCACTACCAAAGTATCAGAGATAGAGTATAAGCAACAGCTGCCAGGCAGCCACCAAGCACACACAAGCACCTGTCACTCTGTGATTTTATTATTATTATGGGCAGAAGACATAAACAAACACTTCTCCAAAGAAGACATACAGATGGCTAACAGACACATGAAACAGTGTCACTCAATGACTTTGATACTGAGCACTTGGTCCAGAGAAAGTACTTCAGTGACAGCCCTCTCTTCACTATAATTTTATTTGTTTAAAATATTTTATTTATTTATTTATTTAAGAGAGAAAGAGAATGAGAAGGGGGCGGCGCCCAGGAAGAAACAGACTCCCCGCTGAGCAGGAAACCCCTCCCCCCCATGCAAGGCTCCATCCTAGAACCCTGGAATCAGACCTGAGCTGAAGGCAGAAGCTTAAGTGACTGAGCCACTCAGGCACCCCTTCAGGATAATTTTAAAGCCCTTATCTTGCGTACTCTTTGTATATATTCAGGGCCAGTGCTGCTCACATGACAGCCCATAAAACCCAATAAAAATTAAATACTGATTCAGAAGTTTTTGTTGGGTTTTGGAGAGCCAAAAACCAATGCAAGATTCAAGATTCCTCCTCCTCAATACCCAGTTTTTACTCCCTTACAGTGACATTGCCTCCATTGTGAATGTCTGCCTTACTGTGATGCACTTAGATAATTACTCTTCTCTTCTATTTCTCTTTCTTTGAATGTTGGTCTCTACTCACTATGAATTTTGACCCACAATTTAATTAAAACTACTATAATGGCAATTTATATAAAATGAATATATAACTATGTTATACAACCATTTGTTAAAAATTAATAGGAATGGCTGCCACAATGGCCAAAATTAAGAAATGACAAAACCAAGTGCTGGAGAGGATGTCGGATGCTCACGTATCACTGAAAGACATGTGAAATGGTATAACCACTTTGCAAAAACATCTTGGTAGAGTCTTATGAACTCGAAGATACACTTACAAATATAGTCCATAAATTGCCTTCTAGGTATTTTCCCAAGATAAATTAAAACATATTTCCACACAATAACTTGCACACCAATGTTCACATAAGCTTCGTTAGCCAACAAATCAGCAACCCAAATGGCCGTCAAAGAGGAGTGTGTAAGCAAACTGCACTGTGTCCGTACAGTGGAGCATTACTGAGTGATAGAAGCAGAACGAACTGTTAATGTGCACGACATGAATGGATCTCAGAACATTAAGCTGAGTAACACAAGCTGAACTAAAAAATACATGTTATATGACTCAATTTATAAGAACTCTAGAAAAGACAAATAATCTAGATTGAGAGAAAGCATTTCAGTAATTGCCTGAAGATACAGGTGGTAGGGATTGACTGGAAGGGACAAAGGGAACCTGTGCGGTAGTAGAAAATGTTCTGTATGTTGATTGTGATCATAGTTACATGGGTGCATAAATTTGGGGGGGGGAATTTAAAATAGCATTTTATCCTATGCAAATTATTTGTAAAAAAAATTGATTTTTGAAAAGGCAAGAAAAACAGATCCTTTTGCTAACTATAGATTTGAAATTCATTTAGGTTTAAAATGGTAGCTTGCTTAAAATCTTTATTGTAATTAAGTCAAACCTCTTAAGATTCTCCTGATTCCTTAGCAGAGAGAGCCTTCCCACCCTCCTTCATGTGGAGTTTGAAATTTCCCAGCCGTGGCCACAGCTCTTCCCAAGCACGTGCTCTCAGGAGCCACCAGCACAATGAAAACAAGGCATTCCTTTCTCACGGCGTCATATGCCCATTATTAGGGGATTAAATAAGTAGTGCACCATTTTGTTTCACATTATTCACGAAGAAATATAATTCAATCACTAAATGAATCATTCATAAAATAAGTGATTCATAAAATAATTGAGTCTCTAAAATGGGCCAAGAACGCTGCAAGGCAGTAGAGAGAGGACAAGCATGAGCCTGCCTGCTCCTGGCCTCATAGCACTGACAGTCAAGGAGGTAGGACCCGTGTTCTAGCTGGATTAGTAGTAGCAGTAGTAGCTCACTAGACATCACTCTGCACAAGCATCTGCCCACATCATATTCATACAAGCCCCACAAGGAGGCCACACCAGTGATTCACGCCCCAGAGCACAGGGACGAAGGGTGTGCACCCTGCCCACAGCTTCCTGGTTAAGAAATTCATTTTCTGCTTGGGGTTTCACTAACTTCTAGAAACCTTTTGCTACTCATTTCCCTCAGCTACAAAACAAAATGTAAATCAAAGTGTTATTAATAATGCAGTGTAAACTTCATAACCTAATCCTCGTGACCAACCTATCCAATGACACTATGCTCTATTACATACCCATCTGATACTGTGTGATGATGTAACAGAATAAGAGCAATAATGAGAATGAGGAGGACAACACCTCACACACTGGGACGCAGCGATGTTCATCATCAGTAATCCCTGCTCAATGTTAGCACAGGGCCTAATGCCTGACAGTGAGCATTCAGTAAATGTTGGCTGCTATTTTTACAGACATTTTACAAATGAGAAAATTGAGCACTGGAAATGTTAATTAGCACATACAAACCTAACAGCTAAGAAAAGTGCTAGAAAAAAAATAAAAATTCAAGTCTTATAGCTCTTAAACCCATGTTCTCCCCCAATATCTTATAGAATTTCTAGTATTTACAAAAAAAAAAAAGAAAGAAAGAAGAAAACTTGTCAAGGCTCAATGTCAGCAGAGCCAAAATAATCAAATTCCAGAGGTGGAAGAGATTTTATTGAGAAGAGGGTAGATAGCAATATTCATATTGACGTACTCACAGATTATTCTCTTTCCTTCCAATTATTTCCTCTTATATTTTCCATCAGCTTGAACACCGTGGAGTCCCATGACCCCTTACATGGAAGGTCTCTTTCTATGGAGGGAGTCATTTGTGATTAAGAAGGGATGCCCTAGATTTTGTTCGTTGGTAAAAGTAGTATTCATTCACTCATGAGACATTTATGTTGAGTCTGACATGTGTGCCACACCATCCTAAGAGATGTGGGATATTAAAACAATGGATAATATACTTCCTTAACTAAAACAGCTCATGTGCCAGAATACAAACACAACTACATCTAGTATAGTAAGTACATGAAACACAATGCTGTGCTTTATTGAGTCATTCATCAAACAGTCACTGTGTGTCTGTGTGGTGCAGCTACTATGCCAGGCTATAGAGAACAGTAGACAGGATTGCTCCTCTAGAGAAATCCCATAAGCGGGTCAGACGTGCGAACAAGGGACTGGAGTTAGTGTGGCAGAGGAAGTGTGTATGCAGGACGCATGCCTGCCATCACGCTGGAGATGGAGAGGACCGGCCTGGGTCTGCAAAAGTCCACAGGATTGCACCCGCCATGCCAAGGATGGACTTTTTCTTCAAGTCTCTCAAGAGCCATTAGAAGATACATGTCGGACCTGTCATGTTTACATTGTATATTCTAGAAAGAACATCCTGAAACCTGTGTAGGTGGGTTGGAGGAGCAAAACAGGAGATGGAAAAATGGAAGCAGCTCACGAAATAATCTGATACAAAAATAATAAGGGTGGGACCCACGGTGGTGGAAATGGGGATGGAGAAAAAAGAGATGGAAAGACATTTTTCAGAAAGCCCAGCACTTGGGGGCCACGTGTGTGGGAGAACACGGAGGCAGAAGTTAAGGATGAAAGTGCACGGATGATACAAGGATGAAACGTGTGTTCACGGGGAGAATGGAATGGAAACGGGGAATTTGGTTTGAATATACATATTGGTGTCTGTGGTGTCTGTAAGAAATCAAAGTGAAATATTCCATAGGCAGTGGGATCTGGAGCTGCCCCAAGGTGGGCACACTTCTCCGGTAGCTACCGGCATGAAGCTGGTCGAGCACTGGAAGAGATGAACCCACAAGGAAAATAGAGACCATTAAAAGAGAAGCAGCAGCGGACACTGGGGATGATCGCTACTTAAGAAACTGGGAAGAAACAGTGCTCTGTGCCGGAGACTTAAGAACAGCCAGAAAAATTAAGACTAATAATGGTTTATTATGAAATTCAAAGGAGATTGCAAAAACCAGTAATTCAAAGAAAAAAGTGGCGGGATGATCAAGAATTAGGTCAAACTCAAGAATGACCAGGACTGACTCCATTATCGGAAGGACAAAGAGTGGAGATAACGTGTTTATTTATTGATATCCCACGTTGCACAACAGTCTTGAGAAAGAGGCAGAGGAAACCAAGAGGGTGAATTCTGAAGGTGAAATTCTCAATTATTATATGAGAAACCGAATCAGAGGGATTAAGTCATTTTCCCCACCATCACCCGACTGAGAGGAGCAAACCAGAGATTCAATTGGAGCCAATCCATTCCTCTGGGAATCCAGTCATTACTGCATTTTTAACTTTTTTAAATTTCAAAAGAAATCTCCAAATAAATACTAAAGGACAAGGGAAAAAAAAACTCACAAAATGATCTATCCTTCCATATTGTTAGATATGGATATATTCTTCCATATGTTGACTTGAAATTCAACAAGCATTTTGTCATATTCACTTAAGATACAACCCAAAGCCCCAGTCACCATTCTGCATCCTCTGTTCCCAGAGGTAACCACTGCCTGGAAATTGTATTCTCATTCATGCTCTTCCATTTTTATGGCATACGGATATATTAACGTAGGAAAAAATAATGTATAGTACAGCTTTGTTTAAAATATTTATGTTAAAATGGTGACATTACTTTTTTCTCTCAATGGTATGTGTTAGACATGTAATCATCGTTTTGAGGTCTATAGGCCTGGCTTGTTCATTCCATACATGTATGATATTCCATTGTATGAATGAATGAATGAGTGAGTGAATGTTCATGCTTATTCTGTGATACCTACTATAGGGGAGGCACTATGCTACTTATTAGGAAGAGGGTAAAATCAAAAGAGAGAGATGTCACATTTGATATCCAAGTGCCTTGAAGTGAATTTTACCCAGGGGCAAATATATTAGTCAGTTGGTTCTCACTGACAATGTCCCAAAGGGTTCCTCAAGGAAATAGCACATTCTGGGGACAATGGATAGAGAATAATTTATTTGGGTGTTAATTGGTGAAAGCCAGAGGAGACTAAATTAAAAAGGCAACGCTAACCCTGTGCTCCGGAAGCACCAGCCTGAAGAGTTTCACCTTTTCTGTAGAGGGATTGGCGTAGCGTGGGGAGTTTTTTGGTAGAGGAATGACAAGACTGTGCTCAGCAGAGCCAGGGTACCTTGAATTTTTTTTAATGATAATAAAAAAAAACAACCATGGGTGATTTCAACCTGATAAAGAGGTTACATCAGTCTTTGGGGGAGAGGCCTGGTGTGGTGAGAGAGGAAAAGAAGGGGTGAAGAAAGAGGAGAACATGGAAAAACCTAGCCTGAAGGCTCATTTGTTTCTATTTATTTACTGGTTTTCATTTCTTTTACAAAAATGTCAACATTGCTTACCAAGACGCCAACTAAAACATATTTGCTTCTAAGAAGTTTGAGTTATTCGGGCTTATTAAGGAAAATTTCATTTGTGTGAGAAGTCTTCTCTTCTCCAAGGAACACAGTAGATTTATGTCCCTGGAAACCTTTGAAGTAGAACTTGAGTGCTCGGTGTCTTTGTTAATCTGTAACAGATCCTTGGTCCAAATGCTTAGAAGCCTGAATATCCATGAGGGTTTCTTCTCATTTTAATGTTCTTCTTTTCTTTTAATTTTAAGATATGTTGTTGCTTCACCAAAAATAGAGATAGAATAGCGTGATACATTTAATAAACTGCATCAGAGCAAAAATGCAAAGGTAACATATCTGTCAGTTAAACTGCAACGCAGTCTTGTGCTGATTGATCAGAAATAAATACTTTTCCAGTACTTTAAAACATGCATCTGTATTCTGCCCTGAAAATACCCCCTTTCTAGGTTGAAAACCCCTGTGATACTATACAGTTATTTTTGAACTTTTATTTTCATGTCTGTTCATCCTCTTTTTTTCTTTTTAACAAAGTTCATTATTATCTAAATATTATCTAATGCCTTCAAATGAGCACCTATTGATATGAATTCACCCATGGAGCTCAAGTAAGAGTCTCCAGACCCAGGAGGGTATTTTTTTCTAAAAGGAATCTAACTGTGCTGTCCAGTATTCCTTCCCTTGGACCCTCTAGTTTCTGCCTTCTAAGAGAGAACAGTTGGAAGCGCAGCATTCCTGTGACTTGCCAACTGGTAGAAATTAAGCAAAAGGTCTGTGGCTGAGAATATTCCAGCAGTGTATCCTCTGCTCTGAGGCTGTGACTGCATTGTCACCCAGAGGCGGGAACTATTAGATCAAAGAGTTTGTCAACATAATGTCAAGTTCAACTAAAATGCACTGATAATGATTTTTAAGAAATGTCTACATTAGACCAAATCTATCAGTCATTTCCTAAGTATTTTTGATAGACCTTTTAAAACAGTTTTCAGCTTATAGAAAAAAATTCAGCAAAAAGTACAAAGAATTCCCATATACCTCTTACCCTCCTTCCCCAGATTCCCCTAACACCTTGCCTTAGGGAGTCAAGTGTATTCAAGGGCCATACATGAGGAACTCAAGATGAACACAGCAATTCAAAGTCCTTGGGAATAAAACCGTTGAAGTATTTTACCTAGGGCTCTGTGGCTCTAATAATGAAAGAAAACATTGCCCTTCCGGCTGCTATTCTGACAAGTGTCTTGGGCCAGAGGGTCTGGATGGATATTCTTTCAAAATATAATTACAGGTTTGAGTGATTGTTAATCACAGTGGGTGAAAGTTCAGATGACATTAACAGTTCGCACTTAGGGAATCAAAAATGCGCTCGGATATTTATCGACATTATTAACATGGTTAGAGTCTGCCTCCCCCATCCTGCCCCTGTATAGGTTCTCTTAATGGAATATAGATTATCTTACTGGATAGATCATTGGATGATATGAAGATGCTTAGAAGGGACGTATGAGTGCTCACGGCACAGGCTTTCAGACTCGCATCACTGATCACATTCCACATTTAGGGAGACTTGAGGCAGGCTAGCTATTAGAGGAACATGACTGTGTACTACAGATACCAGTGATCAGTAGAATTTTAATCAGCTGGGTGACTGTGGAGACACCTTATGAAAAGAGATGCCAATGAGAGCATTCGATTAATAGCACAGTTCATGTCCACAGAAAGAATTTGCTTTTTTAAAAAGCCATTGAGTGCTAGGAGTTGAATTTGTATTCAGTTAATGTTGACATTCATTTTGAATGATCTATGAAATATTTTAAGAGATAGTTAGTAAAGTGGATCAAAAGTAGTTAAACAAATCCAGATGAAGAGGGTTTTTTCCACTGAGAAATATATTACAAACTATATTACATTCAACTCAGTGCTTACTAATGCCAAACAAAATGTAGGAGTGTGTCTGCGTTCCTTAAATATGGATTAGGGGAGTCAGAGAATTTCCAAGCATGTAGAAACTCTAGGGCCAAAGTATAGAGATGAGGAAAGAACCCAAACAACACGATGGACAAAACAGCCTGCTACAGTGTCCAGAGCACAGAAGCTACCAACTCTTACCCAGTGTGTAGTGTTTAATCACATGGAACATACTAGTCTTTCAAAATTTCAAAAGGTAAATGGTGAGATAAGAATCATTTTAATCATTAGATCCATCATTCTTGAACCATATGCCCTTACGTTTTTATCCTCTAGTTCTAACTAGCAACAGTTACCTAACCAGTTGAATGAGGTAATGAAATAATTCTTAGAAAAGCATCTTTTTCCTTCGTAAGTATTATAAACAGGATTGTGGTTGTGTTTGCTGGGGAGGGATGGGAAAGGCAAAGTAGGAAACTTTATTTACATGTGATTCTCAACACAGATCTACTTTACAAATAATTGCATTGGCTTTGCAGACAAAATGCATCTTTGGATCAGTATTTTATAAAGACGGTATACAAAAATAATTTCTTTGAAAGTCTTAATATGTTCACACTAATATTTGGAACTTGAAGAAAAATTTCAATAGGATAAAAATGCTTTGGAGATGAAAATATGTAGGAGATAAGTAAATTGTGCTACCTTCTATCCACATTAGAAACATTTTCTTTCATTCTAAGATACTGTTCTGGAAATGTCTTTTTTTTGCATGAGAAGATTTATGCTAAGAACTTGCCTTTCACTTTTAGAGTAGGGAACCTCATTTAGTAATTATGAAAATGCATCCTATGTAAATATCTGTATCCTTCATTACATGGCATCTAGCAAGACTTCAAATTTCAGTATTAAAATGTTAACGTTGATAAGTAGTAGTTTCTTTTGGCAAAGCTTTTACAGTGATGTTTTTCTAGAAATTTAAGTTTTAAGAATCTTAGAAATTAAAATATTTGGTTCACCTTGAACAAAGCATAATTAGTCCATAATATAAAGTTCATGTTGACAAAAACATGTCAGGTATAACAACTGAAATTGTTATTCTGAAGGCCATATTTTTATTCAGCATGCGTGTGCAAAACCAGAAGAGCTGATGTAGCCAGATCCTAGGGGATTATGAATGCTGTAAAATAGGCACTAGATACCTTGTTATTTTGTAGGACATTTTCAGAAGTGCATTCGTTCATCTGTTTCTACACAAAGTCCATATTTTTGGATTTATCTTTTTAAGGATGTGAGATATTACAGAACTCTTTCTTTTCCCTCACAACATGAGAAATAGGACATGATTTTCCTACCCCTTTAGGCTGAACAATTTTGCAAACCGACTTTCACTTCAGTACAGAGACATTAGCATGTTCTCCTGCAGTTAAAGACCTCAGGATGGACCAGTCTCACTTAGGCTAGTGATTGAGATCATTCTTAACACTTTTTCCCATGAAAATAAGTAGCTTAGATATGCTTATCAACTTCAACGACTGTAACTAAGAAGCAGACACACTGGACATTGCTACCATACACACAGACAGACATACACCACATGTGGGACGGGGAGGTTATATGTGTGAGGACATATACATGCCTGTTTATATGTGCGTATAACAAAAACATATGCACAAAGAGAACTGAACTGTCACTGCAGAAAGCGATCCATATCACATGCATTCTAGCGGTTTTTATTACATGTCATCCTTTGAGTTTATGAATGCATTTCCCAACCCTTATCGTTGATTTCGTGATCCACTGATGGGTTACAAGTAACAACTGGAAGAACACTAGCTGAGGTAATGGCAGAAGAAATCACATATTGGCAAAATGATCCCGTCCTTCTGCAGCCACCATAGGCCTGTGCCCTCCTGATTACAGCAAGGGAGTACGTCACTTAAATCATGTGTGTGTCCACCTTGCAACACAGCCCAAACGGATCTACCTTCATTTACGAAGAGTGGTCTGAGTTGCGTTTGGCCAGGATTGAGTGCTTTACTATTATATAACTAAACCTAACAACATCTTATTTGATGGAAGGGACTAAAGCTTTGGATAGGAGGTAAATGAAAAAAAAATGATACTGGTTTTGGAGAATTGATAAGTACTGTCCAATTTTTTTGTGGAACAATGCACATTAATGATTAACCAAGAAAACAGTAATGACCAAAATATGTGGTAAGTAAAGACTTGCTCTTGGGAATACATAAAATTATTAGGGAGGTATAATGTTCCCCAAGGCACACAGTTAACTGGAAAAACAAGGTTTAGAAGAGCATGTAAGGGAGGCTATCTTTGGGATAACAGAATGGGAAAGATATATACATATATACATATTTTCTTTTATTTATAAAAAGAAACACTGAAAACATAAACCAAAAAATGCAAAAAGGATCAGCCTGCTGAGGACATGGATCAGAATGAACTCCTCTGAATGTATATTTTCTCATAATTTTAACTGAAATCACATAAATTTTTAAAAAATAAAATTATAAAGAAAAAAGCATATGATATATGCAGGAGACAAATATCTTACTATTATATAGAGGCATACCTAATATATACTTAAGCAAATATAAAGATTGTTAGGAACAAAAATTTTAATGGAAGTTATTAGTATGATGTCAAGAAGTAAGTTTAAAACCCAGTAATGTTAAATTACATTTGGAAATCGCACTATGACTGGGGTTTTGCTTTTTTTTTCCTCCTAAACTATGTACAGGTATCTCTTACTTAAGATCAGTAGCCTATTTTCAAAAATATACATTCCAAACAAATTTGTATTGTCTTAAATGTGAAGAATTAAACCCCAAACATAACTCATTTCCTACAAGGAGCTTAAACACAATACCTGTAGAAAAGTAACATACTACATGATAGGATCTAAAAAGCTCAAACACTGTTTCTTTGATCATCCAACAATTTCTATGCTTGTTAACACATGGCTACTTTATGTGTGACTACTTGGATTATTTGCATGCTCAGTGAGAAATTATTAGCTTATGATATGGGACAGCAAATAACACACAGCATTCAAAAACTTGTTATAAAATCAAGAAAGCTTTCCATAATAGACGGTCTTCATCAGACTGAAGACATGGTCCTTGAAGAATGTTACAAGGGAGGAGGGATAAGGGGAAGACAGTCATTGCGACTCATGGTTGTGTGGAGAGGTGTGCGTTTCAGGCAAATTCTCCCACTGAGCGGGAGAAGCAGAGACTCTCTGGGTCTGAGAGCTGCTGTAGAGACCGCCGAGTGGGAGAAAGTCCATAAATCCTCAGGGGCAGTTGTCAAGGGAAAGGTGGTTACCGACCATAGATGTGCTTACACGGTTCAAAAAGTCCTTCCTGGGGTGCTATGCGAGGCATCAGGTGGGCTTCTAAAGGCATGGCATGGCGTCATCACACAGTAAGACTCTGGAACTTTTCTCAGCAACATCCAAAGCACATGACCTGTTTGTTTACACTCGGTTCACCTGTTAAGAGGTCTACACGTGACTGTTCTGTTCTGCCAACCTGACGTGGAACTCAGCACTCTTCCCTCACATACTGTTCACGATACTGAGTGTGAAAGATACAATTATTTCCCCTGCACCAACCTCAGTTGAAAAATAAGGTAGTAAGAGGTGTATAGATACTCTGTAAGGATATTAAGAGCCCAGAATTCTAGTGGGCAAACATCTACTAGGAAGACCTTCTGTGGGATATACATGCGTTGTGTAGCTCTGCGCCCTGGAAACGTTAAGTAGTCATGTAAGCTGTTGGCACTGAGCAAACCTAATCCCAAGTGGCATTTCCCAACAGAGAACAAGGGCTTCTGGAAGGAACCGCTGATTCTAGGTGTAGAGGAGACACTGGGCAAGATGAGGCTTGTGACATCTGCTCATCCCAGGGGACAGAGAAGGCTGTCCTCCACAAGGCTCATTTCACACGTGCCAGCAGTTGGATGGCTGGAGAAGAGGAACACTTGGTGTATTGGATGGAAGCCCATATGTTCATAACTTTTACTAAAACAGATAAAGAGAATGTAAGAGGAGAGAGGAAGAGAGAGAAAACTAGAGCAGCAGTAACATCAAGCATGGGCTTTGATGCCCTTCTGGTACAGTGTCGAGTAGAAATTTTGGATCAGTAGACCCTTCATAGTTATAGATATCTCTGGTTCAGAAATAAGTCAGGAAAGGTAAAGTACAAAGAGGTTTCCTGTAGACTTGTTTAGAAGAGCCACAGACTGAAAGCAGTTTCAACAGTGACCAACGGGACATTATTACTCATTCATTTCATGGAGGGCTATGTACCACTAACAAGCAGGACATTCTGCAAAGAACTACGAAGATATCACAATATATTGTTTAGTGGAAGAAGGAAACTTCGGAGTAATAGAAGAGGCTTATCCCATTTTTTTGCACCAACTAAACCACCATGTGATTATACAAATAAATGTATCTGCCTTAACAAGATCAAAGTGTTTAGTGATCTAGACCATACCAGTAAGTGGTCACCTCTGGGATTAGAACTTGGCTACATATGTCGGGGAGGGAGACACTCAGAGAGGGAACTTTTACAGTTCATTTCAGATATCCTCGCATCTCTTTAAAGCTTTTTCACAGGCGTGTTCCGGCTTTGCAATACACAGGGAAGAAACGAGAGGGTGCCTTCCGTGTACCAGTTAGACTGCTAACTCCTCTGTCTCTCCCCAAGGTGCCAAGCTGCAAACAAGACTTGCCCCACAAACTTCTTCTGGAATAATCACCTCTGCAGATGCCTGGCTCAGCAAGATTTTATATTTTCCTCAAATTCTGGAGATGGTAAGCAGAATCATATTTTTTTATTTATTTATTTTAAGCAGAATGATACTTTACAGACAAAATGCCAAGTGCCTCTCTTTTGGTTAACATTTAAGTATTAAAACCACATGAACAATATTCTGATGATTATGCTCTGGAATGAGAGACTACCAGAGAGGACGCTGTCTACTTGACATTGCTATTGTTTTGAACTTCCTTGTAAAGGGACAGACTCATGTTTGTGCACACCCTTTAATGAAAACCATAGAGACGGCTTTCAGTGCTTTTAATTGTTTCACACCAGTAAGGTGTACTGAAGATGTCGGACTGTCTTTGTCTAGACTCTGCAGATGGATTCCATGACATCTGTGGACCCAACAAGGAGCTCGACGAAGAAACATGTCAGTGTGTCTGCAAAGGGGGGCTCCAGCCTTCCAGCTGTGGACCCCACAAAGAACTAGACAGAAACTCGTGCCAGTGTGTCTGTAAAAACAAACTTTTACCCAGCTCCTGTGGGGCCAACAGGGAATTTGACGAAACCACATGCCAGTGCGTATGCAGAAGAACCTGCCCAAGACATCAACCCCTAAACGCCGGAAAATGTGCCTGTGAATGTACAGAAAATTCACAGAAATGCCTCTTGAAAGGAAAGAAATTTCAACATCAAACATGCAGGTAAGAAATCTTCGTAAAGTATGTTCCTTTCTCTTACTGAGGACAGTTTCCTCAACCAAAATGGCAGAGGCTTTTTAGAATGAGACCCGTCAGTTCTGGAAGATGACTTCTGTTATTTTCTCACTGAAATTTCCTTGAGACTGTGTTTGCTCCTGAAAGGAGCCCTGGGAACCAAAACCAGATCCAAGCCCAGGAAGCACTCCTAATGCTCATCCCAGAGGCTGAGTTTGAGGCGGTGGTGCTCACATGGGCTGGGAGACAGATGCACAAGACAGTCGCTTAAGGAGGATTTCCAGAACATCCAAACATGGCATCCCTGCCTCCACCAAAACTTATGATGCCATCGTAATATAAGACAGCTGTTCCAAGTGCAGAAAATTTTATGAAAATTTACAGAGGATAGCGGAGTGCCACTAAATGTAGAATTGTATTTAGAAAAATATTTAAGTATTTAGTGGAATTAGAGAAATAAATTGTATTTTAAAGATGACTCAAGACACATTCCTGAAATGTCGATTCTGCCCCATTCTTCACCAACGAAAGGAGACTGCTGGACTCAAACACTTCCAGTGTTACTCCCTGAACAACTTCCTCTTTAATCGGACTGTGAGCTGGGCTGTTTGGGCGGGCTCTGTGATTTGGGCATTTCCTTCAGCACAGCTCCACCAGCCAGGCCTTCTCTCTCCCACACGTTTGACATCTTTAACTACTTCTCTTTCCCCTTAATTTATGAGTGTTCCTAAACTTCTGTTTTATTAGCATCTTACCATGGTGCTGAACACACTTTGGCAGTGAAGATTTGTCCTCTTCAGAGTCGCTCCAGGATCCAGGCACTCAGCCTTTGCATTCCCCCCTTTCTTCTCTCGTTTATCCAACCAGCTATGACCGAGTTGAGGCCCTAGAATGCCAGGCTAACATGCTAGTCAAGGGTTAGTAGACTCCACAGCCAAATCCAGTGGGCAAGTTGGTCTTCGTGTGACCTGTCTTCTCTATTCCTTTTCTTGAAGCCCCCCTCTTTGTTTTGGCAGACATAACGTTCTCCTTCTCTGGCTGCCCTCCCAGTTTTCAGACGGTCTGTGCCTCATCACCTCCACTGGGCTCTCTTCTTCCAAGCTCAGTCTTTAGAGATGCCCATGCAGCAGCGGACCACTCACAGGACTTGAGACTTTAATTTATTTACAGTTTTGTACCTTCATTAATGTTCATAATGTTCATCATGTCCATCTTTTTAACCCTCCTGAGTTTTGTGCTCCTATTTTAATTTCTATCTCTAATGACCCATCCATACTAACATTTTAGCCATTGCATAAGGGAACTTCCCTGAATCTAGGTTCACTCAGAAGGGTTCAGTATACAAATTGATTTAATAATCTTTGGTAAGATTTAGTATCGATACAGTACTCTGCATTTTCGAAATATCCTTCTGGTAGTTAGAGTAGGGATATGCAAGAAAAACTGGAATACAGTTGTTGCTCAAAATACTCCAAAAAGGAGGGGCACCTGAGTGGCTCAGTTGGTTAAGCCTCTGCCTTTGGCTCAGGTTGTGATCCCAGGGTCCTGGGATGGAGCCCTGCATCAGGCTCCCTGCTCAGCAGAAAGCCTGCTTCTCCCTCTACCACTCCCCTTATTTGTGTTCCCTCTTTGTCTTCTCTCTCTGTCAAATAAATAAGTAAAATCCTATATATAAATATATATGTGTGTGTGTGTGTGTGTATATGTGTGTGTGTGTGTGTGTGTGTATATATATTCTAAAAAAGGAAACAAAAGGATCTCTATAAGGTACTCTGAAGCAATAATGAAAGAAAAAGCCGTCATCCATGAAATACCTGATTTTTCGCTTACATAAGACTAACCAGCCATCATATTTTTTTATAGAATTCTTATATTAAGAGAAAAGATTCTGATCTTTGTATTTCTCCTAATAGTATACATTGCTTCATGAAGACTTTCTATTTACTGAAACTCTTCCTGTGTTCATTTCTCTAAGGATATACTTGCAGGTTTACATATATATTGAAACAAAAAAGGTAATTTAATATTTTAAAAATATGTACACTCATTTTCTCTTAATATTCCAGAAGTGGGGCAGGGGCAGATTATGTATTTTTTGTCCACTGCCTTAAATCAGCAACTTTCACTGATGATTAAGAATTGCATCTTTTGGGGCACCTGGGTGGCTCAGTGGGTTAAGCCGCTGCCTTCGGCTCAGGTCATGATCTCAGAGTCCTGGGATCGAGTCCCGCATTGGGCTCTCTGCTCAGCAGGGAGCCTGCTTCCTCCTCTCTCTCTCTCTGCCTGCCTCTCTGCCTCCTTGTGATCTCTCTCTGTCAAATAAATAAAATCTTAAAGAAAAAAAAAAAGAATTGCATCTTTTTAGTAAAGGAATACCAGAAGTTGCATCTTTTTAGTAAAGGAATACCAGAAGTCTTCTAATAATGCATCTGTACTTAGAAGTCAAAACAAAACTCAGTAACATTTTAACTAGATACACCTTCTTTTCTACTAGAGCACAAGAAATGAAACTTCAGACTCACATCGGCAGTTTCTCTGTCGTGCGCTTTTGATTTCCCTGCCGGGTCATCCTGCACTGCCCCCTGGACACCCAGCCCTTCTCGCACGGGACACGCTCACACTCCCACAGCTGCTTCAAAGACAGCTCCTGCTTGCGGAAGCAACGGGGCTGTTTGATCATGTCCTTTCACCGCTGCTGGAAGCTGGAAGTCTAGGGTACAAAGAGAGGGGTTCCCAGAGCAGGCACTCTCTCTCTCCCACCGCCCCCCCCCCCCCGCAGACCACCTTCTCCTCACCTGCAGCCCAGGTGGAGAGGAAGAGGGGACCACCCTGGCTCAGCCACCTGCCTGCCCAGCAGAGGACGGGGTGGGGGCGGGCCCCCGTGGAGGACCACATCCTGCCAGCATGGCTGGACTTCCATACAGGTCTGGGTTCCATGCAAGTCCCAAACGCTTGCGGACTCTGCCATGCTGCTACGCTCACACCACATGGGCAGACCTTGATGCTACGCTTACAGCACATCGGTAGACCTTGCACACTCACTCTCACACTTTCTGTTTTATGTTCCTTTCATCCTCGAAGCAGAGAGCACTTCAAAAGGACTAAAGCTCACGTCACCTCAAGTCTCCCGTCTGTTCTGTCAGCAAGACTGCTTTTAGGCTTTTCCATTCCTCCTAAATTTTGTAACTCTCAGCACAAACTTCAATAAGACATAAACCTAAGAATAATTTTATGATAAAATGAGTAACTTTGTTCTTGTTTTAAATTTAGGGAAACAACCGTGTTTGTAGCATAATGAACTCATTGCTTTGGCCTTTGACAAAAATGTGTTCCTCGTTTTCCTAGTTGTTACAGAAGACCGTGTGCAAATCGACCGAAGCATTGTGACCAAGGACTTCTATTTAGTGAAGAAGTATGTCGCTGTGTCCCTTCATACTGGAAAAGACCACATATGAACTAAGACTGTACTATCTTCCAGTTTGTCAGTTTTCTGTCTTGGAAAACTGTGTTGCCACATTAGAACTGTCTGTGAACAGAGAGACCTTTGTGGGGCCATGGAGACAAAGAAGTCAGCGTTTGCTGACCCGTGTGGATAACTTTACAGAAACGGACTGGAGCTCGTCTGCAAAAGACCTCTTTTAATGACTGGTTTTTCTGCCAATGACCAGAGCTGAGGTTTTTCTCTTGTGATTAAAAAAAAAAAATGACTATATAATTTATTTCCACTAAAAATATTGTTTCTGCATTCATTTTTATAGCAATAACAATTGGTAAAGCTCACTGTGATCAATATTTTTATATCATGCAAAATGTTTAAAATAAAATGAAAATTGTATTATAAACTGGTAAGATCAGTCCCTTACTATCTTCCACAATCAGCAAAACGTGATGATATGAAAACATTCATGTCCTCCTGCCCTTCCTACTTCCCTCCAACCAGATGTCAAATTTTGACTATTAGGAAAAAGTGTGATCCTAAGAGAGAAAGTTCCAGAGGGACAACAGTTGCTATTACATTTTATTGAAATTCATCTCTGAATAAATATAAGGATAATAAATGTTTTAGCGCATGACACATTGGAATTTATAACCAAGGGAGTCAATATGGAACATAACTTATAAGTTCCTCTGCTTAGCATGACCACGTGATGGAAATTATTCAGTGCCTTGGGATCATTCAGACTCATCACTTGATTTAATATCCCTCAGTATAAATTAAGATGGTTTAAGGTATTTTACTCAAAAAGAATCCTTCCCAGTATTTAAATCCCTCTGGCCACCTGAAATACTTCTTTGAGCTGAATACTTTTCGTGAGCTCCTAGCCAGCACATGTAAAATAAACTGGAAATCCTGTTTAATTGCTCTTACAGGTTAAAAAGGAAACATTTCAGTAACTCAATTGAAGTGCTTGTCTCATGTTTAAAAGGGCATCACGCTGAAATACTTTCCTCTGGGAACAAATATTTTGCCTGCATAAATACAACCATATGAGTGGTTTGCTTATTGATAGAAGATTACTTGCTGGTACGATCCAGCTGCTAGCAAAGAAGAATGCATAAGTACCAGCAAGACATACAAAGACACAGCTACAGCAACACATACACACAGTAAGTCCTGAAAGGAGAAGAAAATTCTAGAGAGCTATATAAAGATGAGCTTCTTAAAGCTTGCAAATATAGCAAAAGCATTTTTACATGGTATCCGTGACTACTTAGAATATTAGTATCCATGTTTTGCCGTAAGATAGTTTTCTTTACAAATATTTTAAAAGACCAATGGCTTAAATATGCCCTGAGTGTTTTCAGTATTGACTTTCTTTTTTTACATTTTAAAAAATCAGTTTTAGGGGCACCTGGGTGGCTCAGTGGGTTAAGCCTCTGCCTTCACCTCGGGTCGTGGTCTCAGGGTCCTGGGATCGATTGAGCCCCGCATTGGGCTTTCCGCTCAGTGGGGAGCCTGCTTCCCTCTCCCGCTGTGCCTGCCTCTCTGCCTACCTGTGATCTCTCCAGTAAATAAATAATTTTATTGAGGTATAATTTACATGGAGTAATTATGCATACATTTTGCATATAGAGTTTGGTGTGTTTTAAATTTAAGATTTTTTTTTAAAGATTTTATTTATTTATTTGACAGAGAGAGATCACAAGTAGGCAGAGAGAGAGAGGAGGAAGCAGGCTCCCTGCTGAGCAGAGAGTCCGATGTGGGACTCGATCCCAGGACCCTGAGATCATGACCTGAGCCGAAGGCAGCGGCTCAACCCACTGAGCCACCCAGGTGCCCGAGTTTGGTATGTTTTGACAGATATATACCCTCTATGTAACCACCACTGAATCAAGGTACAGACATTGTTATCACCCTAGGAAATCTCCTTGTACTTCTTTGCAGTCAGTCCCTCACTCCTTGAGGCAAGCTCTGATTCAATTTCTATCACCCAAGATTAGTTTTGCCAGTGGGAGAACCTCACAGAAATGGAATCATATATGTCCTCTCAAGTACTTGTATTCTTTGACACAGAAGCCACTTTGACTCAGTGTTTTCGATATTCATTCCTACGGTTGCATGTACCAATATGTTTTTCTTTTTAAGTGTTGTTCTTCTTTTTTCCCCATTTCTTATTTTATTTATTTTTTTCCTTTTTTAAATTAACATATAATGTATTTTTTGTTTCTGGGGTACAGGTCTGTGAGTCATCAGTCTTACACAATTCACAGTGCTCACCATAGCACATACCCTCCCCACTGTCCATCACTCAGCCATCCCAGCCCTCCCAGCCCCCTTCATTCCAGCATCCCTCAGTTTGTTTCCTGAGATTAAGAGTCTTTTATAGTTTGTCTCCCTCTCTGGTTTCGTCCATTTCATTTTTCCTCTCTTCCCCCATGATCTTCTGCCCTGTTTCTCAAATTCCACATATCAGCAAGATCATATGATAACTGTTTTTCTCTGTCTTATTTCACTTAGCATAATACCCTCTAGTTCCATCCATGTCATCACAAATGGCACAATTTCCATTTTTGATGGCTACATAACATTCTATTGTATATAGACCCCACATCTTCTTTATCCATTCATCTGTCAATGGACATCTGGGCTCTTTCCATGGTTTGACTATTGTGAGCATTGCTGCTATAAACATTGGGGTGCACATGCCCCTTCAGATCACTACATTTGTATCTTTGGGATAAATACCCACTAGTGCAATTGCTGGGTCATAGCGTAGTTCTATTTTCAACTTTTTGAGGAAGCTCCATACTGTTGTAGCTGTACGAGCTTGCATTCCCACCAACAGTGTAAGAGGGTTCCCCTTTCTCTGCATCCTTGCCAGCATCTGTCGTTTCCTGACTTGTTAGTTTTAGCCATTCTGACTGGTGTGAGGTGGTATCTCACTGTGATTTTGATTTGTATTTCCCTGATCCCGAGTGATGTTGAGCACTTTCATGTGTCTGTTGGCCATTTGGATGTTTTCTTTGCAGAAATGTCTGTTCAAGTCCTCTGCCCATTTCTTGATTGGATTACTTGTTCTTTGGGTATTGAGTTTAATAATTCTTTATATATTTTGGATACTAGTCCTTTATCTGATATTGACTTTTAAAATAATGTTACATGTAATGCATGTAATGTTTAGAGAAGTCCAGTAATACGCTCTGTATAACTTCAACATTGAGTTTTAAAAGTCAGATTTTTCAAATATTGGGGGGAAAATGATCTTCTGAAATTCTCTCATTAAACATTTACAGACCATCTTCCTATTTTTTAGTAAGAATGGCTGAAGTCTCTAGGCAGAAAATTTATGTACTGTAAATCCTATGTTCAAGCCATAGTCTAGGTCATTTTCAAACACTAGCACAGTAGAAAATAATAATAATAATAATAGTAAGAACACAAAAGAAAAAAGATAACTAAATTTGACCAAAGTTACGGCTTTATCAATATGTGTCTATAAGAACTAACTCAGGGATGATTACCAAAAGAAAAGTGGAATCAAAATAATATCTTTACCTGGTGGGGAGGCATAGTCCCTAGGGCATAAATTGGTCACCATCTATGAAATTCAGTTGAGATTCAATTCAATCATTTTTTCATCACATTTGAGCCAAGAATGTAAGCAAACAAACATCATATAATCTGTTATAGCAATCTGGTTAATCACTTTCAGTTTGGGTACTGGGGAATATATTGATTTTTTTATCAAACTTAGGGGAAAAAATGTATTCTAAGTTTCAAATCAGGCCCCTGAGGCCATGTAAGGAATATAAAACCTGGCACAATGACTACTATCAGCTTTAAAAAAAATCTAAAGTATGTGTTGACAATTAGTTTCTTAGAATATATGGGTAAGCCAAAAAAAAAAAAAAATCACTCAACCAAAAATTAGATCACGAAGCATGCCAGAAAAATAGCACTTAATTTGTCCCTGGAGATATAATTTTGGCCAAAATCAAAAGTAACATGAACAAAAACAATACATTGCCAGACATATCATAAACAATTTTATGTGAACCATAAAAAAACTCACTTCACTAAATTATAATATTTGAGATTCTGTGGTGCTAGTTTAGACTAGAGATAAGACTAAGTAAGTATTTAGAATGTTAGCAAGCATGATTCAGCAAAAAGCTGAAAAAAAAAAGAAAGAAAGAAAAATGAGAATATAAACTCTCCATTAGTCTTGACATACCAACCCAGCCAAATCTCAAGGATAAAGATGAGAAAATACGGGATGTCTCCAGGGACAGTTAATACATATATGGAAATCTTAAAAGTTTGTACACAGAATGTTAGGTCTAGAATACCAAAGACTGTCCATTCAGTTTAAAAGACTAATGGGAAGGGGCGCCTGCCTTGTTCAGTCAGTAGAGCATGTGACTCTAGATCTTGGGGTTGTAAGTATGACCCCCATATTGGCTACAGAGATTACTTACAAATAAAAAAAATTTTTTAAAAAGGCAATTGTATAACATTTAGCTTCCAGATTTTGTTTTGTTTTGTAAGGGGGTTTTAATTTGCTAAGGGCTTGAGAGAAATAGATTCCATTATTAGATTTTCTAAAAATAGCTTTTGTCCTCATATAACTCATCCCAGAAGTCTGAGTGGTGACCTTGAGAGGCATTCACTGGCCTGCCCAGAAGGCACTTCTCTAAGGCAAGGACAAAGGGTCACAGGCTTCTGCTTACCCCTTTCCCAGGTCCCTGCTCCGCTCACAGTGGGGGAGAAGAAACAGACAGAGCAGGTCGGGGAGCTCATGCACAGCCTTCTTTAGCACCTTGCCAAAGCCCAGGACACTCCTTGCTCCGGTGACTTCCATGTTCACTGAGTAGGTGCTAGGCAGAGAGCTGAGTAAGGACCTCTTGCCCTCACTTCACCTTCCTGACTGCACTCTCTCCCCAGGTTTGGGCTTTCTCTGGCAGACTTTTCAAAGGCTGCTTTTTTGGGGACTTTACCTTTTTTTTTTTTTTTTAAAGATTTTATTTATTTGTTTGACAGACAGAGATCACAAGTAGGCAGAGAGGCAGGCAGAGAGAGAGGAGGAAGCAGGCTCCCTGCTGAGCAGAGAGCCCGATGCGGGACTCGATCCCAGGACCCTGAGATCATGACCTGAGCCGAAGGCAGCGGCTTAACCCACTGAGCCACCCAGGCGCCCGGGGACTTTACCTTTTGCACTGCAAATGAAAAGGACATTTTTAAAAAGTCATTTCACTCTGCTACAGTGAAAGAACAGGAACAGGTCTCATTTTTATAGAGACGAATTCTAGAAAGTTCTGAATAAATCTAGTAGTGTCCCCTAAAAGGCAGAGCGTGTAACCAGAGAACAATCTAAGGAAGTCAGTGTCATGTTTCATAAAGTAATTCTGACATTTTCTGTTCACATTTGAAGTTTTAGTATATATTAAAGATATTTTTTAAGTGGGGAATGACTACCTGGTAGCTTGTGGAAATGCAAATGGGTGTGACGGTTTGAAAAACAAAAATTAAACCTAAGTTTCACGGCTTTCTTTTTTTCTCTTTGTTCCATAGTTCACAGCCCACTGCCCTAAAAATCATGCTGTAACAGAAGGAGCACTGGATTAGGAATTAGGTGCCAGGTTTTTAGTCTTGCCTTTTCTGCTGTGCCCCTAAGCCAATCACCAACACCTTCTGGGTCTCAATTTCTTGCCCTATGAAAGAAGGGCCTGAATAAAATTGTGTATGCAGTCCCACCTCTGAAGTTGCAAAGTTTATAGTAAACTACATAAGAGGGGGCAAAACACACACATAGAACATTTCTAAGAACTTCGGGGAAGCCCCATTCTTGAGATTAGTGACCCCATTAATAGGAACACACTTTTTTAGTGTTTTTAAAAATATTTCTTAAATGTTTAGTAAGCTCTATTCTTGAAATCAGTGACCCCCCTCCCCTTAAGAGAAAATTTTTTTAATGTTTCATGTATAAAATTATACATGAAAAATCCTGTCTCCCTCATGCCATAATTCTAATTCTTATTCTACTTAAATTCTAAGTAACTTAGATAGCTCAAAGCAACATTCTTCCTGATTTCTTCATCTCAAAGGTAGTCACACATGGAGACTTTGGAAAGTCTCAACTGCTAAAAGGAGTAATTACCTTGAAAAAACAAAACTGAGCAACTCTCCACCAGAAAGCAAAACTTAAGACTCCCTGTGCATTGGTCCCGAACCTCAATCAGATGCACAATTACCCTATGTCACCTAGGCAGAGCCACTGACAGAGAGATTGGCTTCAGTGTCAATGCCATCTGCAGTTCCAACCACAGGATCTGATTAGGTACTGGGCCTACACCACCGGGACCTGGCGTCCACATTATCTACAAGTGCACAGCTCAGAATTCTCAGATGCTGCTCATGGACTCACCCACTGGGGCTGAGTATACATCGGACTCCATGAGACGTGGCTGACCCATGTGCAAACTCCAGATTTATAAATACTTTTAAAAGAAAAAAATGTTTCTTGTATATTCAACACTACTTTATATGACTTTATAATAATATTTGTAATGTGCTGTTGAAGTCACAGATTTTTTTTTCTCATTTTAAAGCAGCTACACATATTCTACATCTTTTTAAAAATTAATCTTCCTGGGGCACCTGGGTGGCTCTATTGTCTAAACACCTGCCTTCAGCTCAGGTCATGACCCCAGGGTCCTGGGATTAAGCCCCACACTGGGCTCCCTGCTCAGTGGGAAGCTTGTTTCTCCCTCTCCCTATGCCCCTCCCCCATGCTTTTGCTTTCTTTCTCCAAAATAAATAAAATCTTTAATAAAAAAAATTAATCTTATGTTCAAATGTATATATTTAAATTCAGTGGAAATTTGAGATTATCATCACACCTCCACAAATAAACCTTTCTCGCTGACATGTTTAGGTTAAAAACAAACTTCTCAGGGTGCCTGGGCGGCTCAGTGGGTTAAGCCTCTGCCTTTAGCTCAGATCATGATCTGAGGTTCGAGCCCCCGGCCTCAGGCTCTCTGCTCAGCAGAGAGCTCTGCTCTGCTCTTTCTCTGCCTGCCTCTCTGTCGACTTATGATCTCTGTCTGTCAAATAAATAAATAAAATCTTTTTAAAATTAAAAAAAAAAAAAAAACTTCTCTTCAGTATTAGTGTCATAAGAAGATTTCTTGCCATCAAGATTGCAAAGTCTACCCTGCTGTGTGTGTGGCAAACGTGTGTTCTAGTTATATTTCCTTACTCCTTTCTAGGATAGATTTTTTTTCTCAACGCACTATTTTGTTCCCTTTCTCTCCTGTGTGCCGGAAACAGTGACCCGGAAGTCCTGTTCTTTTCCTTATTCCGGCCCGGATGTCTGCGCGGCACACGTTTCCGGCAGCCGCTACTCGGGGAAGCTGTCCGGGCAGAGGGAAGCGCAGGTGAGCGTGTCCCACCGAGCACCCCCAGCTTCCTCTGATGCTAGTGCAAGGGTTGCACAGACAGATTCCAAAAGTAAGAGCCATTGTCTTAAAACAGCTATTTCTGAAGCCGATGCTCCTTGCAGATACACGGCACGTGAAAGACGCAGACCAGCCTCTGGAACTGCTCACGGGAGGCAGGCCGAGGAGGGAGGAGGAAGTCAAGGAAAGGCGAGAACAGAAAGGACAAGCTGAATGGGACAAATCCGAGAAGGACATCACCCCTGAGTGCTCGGGACTCCAGGAAGCGACCTGAGGGCGGCTGGAGGGGCGGCCGGGGGTCGGGGTGGGTACGTGGGGGATGGGCATCAGGGAGGGCACGCGTGGGGATGGGCTCTGGGCGCGACTGATGGGCTGGTGCGCGCTACGTGGGCAACGAATGAGGTTGGCGAGTATCCGTAAACTAACCAAACACTGACACGTTGGCTCACTGAGCATAACCCAAAAAAAAAGAAGAAAGCCGAGAAACCATCAGAAAGGAAAAGAACTGACAAAAAGCAGCCACACTAGAATTGTAGGGAAACGAGAAGAAAGGAAGGGTCTCCTGGCCGGCGGGGCAGTGACGGGGAGGGCGGGGTGGGCCCCGACGCGCGCGGGGAAGCTCCTGAAGCCCGTGGCCGGGAATGGCCGACGCAAAGCCGTGCGGTCTGCTGAGGCGCCCTTGGACGGCGCGGGGAGCTGCCCAGCGCGCGTGAGGGACGCCCACCGCGACGGTCACTTGGGCGTTTCCCCGTCCGAGTCCGCGGGACCACGCCGTCCGGCAACAGAGAACGTCCGTCATGGCTCGTGCGCGGGGCACCCTGAGGCCACCTCAGTGGCTTAATGAGGGAGACACTCTGGAGAAGATCTCGGGAAAACAGAATTTCCTCTTCTCCGGCTTTACGGCAGATGCTCTCGCCTGACTTCCAGGTCGCCCGAGACTCTCACCGTGATTTCTTTATAAGTAACACGTTCCGTGACCGCGCGGCCCGAGCGTGAGACACGGACACGCTCCGTGTCCCCACGACGACTCACCGGCCAGGACACTCGCGGGGTCTCACACAGACGGGCGCCAGCGCGCGTTCGCCGTCGGGCTGAGGAGATCTGGAGGGAGCGAGGGTCTCCCGAGCAGACCCGTCTGGCGGCGTGTGAGGTACTTCCGGGACGGGAGCGAAAAGGCGGCTTCGTCACGGACTTACCTGAACACGCTCCCGTGCTCTGCCACAGCCGTCGTCTCCCACCGGAGCCGCAGGGGCTGAGGCGGCGCCAGCAGCTCGGCAGCGCGTGGTCCCCCTCCTGGGGGGGAAACAAGCGCGCTCTCGGCAACCGTGCGGTCCCTGCGCTCTCAATGGGACAGGAGGAAAGGTCTTGACCCCCAGGCAAAATGTCCCCGCCAAAGCAATGCTCACAGCGGGATTCAGGGGAACGATTTTCATTCCGATTTTTTTTTTTAATTACTTATTTGAGGGCCTCCCGGGGAACTCAGTCAGTTAAGTGTCCGGCTCTTGATTCCGGCTCAGGGAGGATCTCAGGGTCGTGAGATGGAGCCCCAGGCTGGCTCCGCGCTGGGCGTGGAACCTGCCTGAGACACTCTCTCATGGCCCCTTGCTAGAAAGAATGACCTCTTCCATAGCCTCAGACCAGGCCGCAGCACCATGTGATCATGACGTATCATCAGCCCATCTCCTCCAGCCATGAGCCGCCAGTCTTGGGCCAAATTCATATGCCTCGATTCTCTCTCCCCTTGCGAAGAGTACCTTCCCGAAGACTTGGAATCCACAGACAGAAAACTCATCTAGACCCACCGAATTCTCTGTCAGGAGCCGAGTGGGAGCTTATCCCCTTAGAAACACACGTTGCCCTGTCCCCGTCAGCTCAGCTGCTGTAACACAACACAGCGTGGGTGGCCACACAACAGCAATTTATCTCCTCGCTTCTTGGAGGCTGGAAGTGCCATCAAGGTACCACCAATGTTGTTTCTGGGAATTTCCAGTGAAACCTCTGCCTAGCTGGAGAGGGCAGCCTTCTCTCTTTTCATTGTCCTCACACGGTCTTTCTTCTGTGTACACGTGGGGTAAACAAGATCTCTAGTGTCTCTTCACACGAGGACCCCAGCCTTAGCAGACCAGGGTTCCACTCTTATGACCTCTTTTACCCTTAGTCTTCACCCTAAAGACTTCATCTTCAAACACTGGGAGTCAGGACTTCAACATACAAATTTGGAGGGGACATAATTCTCTCCACTGAAATTCCTCTTTATGCACAAATTTTAATTGGCAAGAAAGAGTCAAATACAAATCAAACATTTTGAGACCAAAAAAGTAATTACTTCAAGGCAGAGTGCCTGAATAGTACTGCATGTTGGTAGGCAAGCAGAGCAAACAAGGTCTTCCGAGAGAATAACAAATTCAAGAACATCCAAGATATACTTGAACTTCCACCTGAGGGGTTTTGAGTGATAGCTCCACTGAGTTGTAGGTAAAACTGACAAAATACTTGAAAGTAAAGCTGACAAAATGCTGTATTTATACTTGTATGTATAAATATGTAAAATACTTGCATATACTTTGCTCCCAGCATGGGTCTTAAATTTATTTGCTGAGAGAGCTGATACATCAAGATGCTTCCTACTGTAGTGAGTTTATACAGAGCAGCCTGCTGCTTTCATATATTGCTAATCTGGTTATTAAATTGGCAGAAGGAACTCAAGTGGTAACCGTGGTGATCTATAACTGGTTTTCTAAGCAGAAGATGTGAGCTCATGGCCCCATTCAGCACTGGGACCAAGAATCAAGGCCACAGTTGTTGATTTCCAAGAGAAATTCTTTAATTCCTTGATTGCTGGCTGCAGAACTGCCAAATATGTTCCTGTTTAGAAGAGTGCTTGATCCACAATAAGCCCTCAATAAGTAATTCCCACAAGCTCTGAAAGTTCCAAATGCCAAATCCTTTTTAATCAGAATTAAAGTGTCCAGAAATTCAGCCTCATTTACAAATTGCCACAAAGTTCTAAGACAGCAAAGTGAGTAAATGTCAGGACTCAGCCAATTGAGTCCAAAATTTGAGTCCAAATTTTAGAACCTTAATTCGTCACCACTTGTGATTATATAAAACAATGTCGTAACACATTTTGGAATTCAATCATACTTTTTGTCAAATGAGGTCATGAAACTTGTACTTCAAATACATCAATTCCAACTCTTTCCCCTTTTATATGTAAAGAGGCACACAAAGTCTAGAGGCTGTGAAAGAGCAAGATAAATAGTCTGAGAATAAGGGAGTTTTAACTTAATCTTTAAAATTTATTTTAGAATACAGAAAAAGGAAACAAATGTGAGAGAATTTAAAAGCATCTAAATATTAATGGCACCAGGTTGGAAATAGATGTGTTATTCAAATTTTGACTTGGTTAAGAATTTCTCCTATCATTTTGGTGTGAATTTCCTTCACTGTTAAGAAACTGCACTTTGCTCATAAACCTGAGAAATTCAGTTTAAATAAGCATTTTTCAAACACTATCTATGAGAGAATTCTTACTGCAATTTTTAAAAGCAATAGGATCTGGAAAATGTCACTGAGCAAAACATAATGCTCCTGTGTTTTACACTGAACAAAGGAGGCCACAATGTGTCCTGAACATACAACTTGCTTATAAGATTAGATGTAACTATTAAACAGCTGTTGGAAAAAAATACCGTAACTCAGAAATAGCTGTGTTGGGAATTCTCATGTATTTCTAGAAGATTTGAATTTATTTTTTTTTACTCTTTCCTTCTTCAAAAGAAAATAAATTTATAGAGATCTATTGAAATACAGAGTACCTTTTATAAAAGATGAACAACAAAAGGTTCAGTCAGTGTAGTTCAAAACATAGTTTGTTGAAAAAGGTTACAGTTTAAAGTATAAAATTCTGTGAGCCTAGGGAAAGGGGGAGGTTGTAATTTAAAAATTAAACTATAGGGGCATTTGGGTGACTCAGTTGTTAAGCGTCTGCCTTCGGTTCAGGGCATGATCCCAGGGTCCTGGGATCAAGCCCTGCATTGGGCTCCCTGCTCAGTGGAAGCCTGCTTCTCCCTCTCTCTCTACTCCTGCTTGTGTTCCCTCTCTCACTGTGTCTCTGTCAAATAAATAAATAAAATCTTTAAAAATAAAATAAAAATAAAACTATAAAAATCATCAGACCAAAAAGGGTGTGCACATATAACGTAAAAATCCTAATAAGCAAAAGTAAAATAGGACCATTCTCCGTATATTGCAAATCCCAAAAAAGCCTAAGTATCATTAACAAAATTCAACTTTCACGAGATACTTTTATTTTACTGTAATCACCTAACACTCATCTATAATAATTCCCCCTCCACATGTTGGCCTTGGAATAAAACACTCCATCTATACAAATTTTGATTAGACTATCAAAACCCTTGCAGGCTAGATTTCACAGTTTTAAGGTGGCTAGATATCTATCCAAAATTATAAGCCATCTTATTTTGGAAAAATATCTACATAGCGGAAATAGGAGTGTTTTAAACTGTATTTCCCAAGCACTTTCACATATCTTGTTTAGTCAACATGAAATGAAAAAATAGATTGCCCAAAATGAGCTCTTCTGACAGAATTCCCTTAGGGCTAGCAGGAAGAGTTCAAAGTCCAACACTCCTCCAAAGCTGTGGGACCACATGCCCTCTCTAAACCTCAGCTCTGAACCCTGGTTGTCAGTGCTGCTCTATGCTACAATGTATACAAAGTCCCTAACAAAGGATTTTGCATGTAAAGGACACTCAAACATTTATTCAACACTTCACTGTGTGTGTGTCCCATTTTAGAATTCAACATATTGGGGCGCCTGGGTGGCTCAGTGGGTTAAAGCCTCTGCCTTCAGCTCAGGTCATGGTCCCAGGGTCCTGGGATCGGAGCCCTGCATCAGGCTCTCTGCTCAGCGGGGAGCCTGCTTCCTCCTCTCTCTCTGCCTGCCTCTCTGCCTACTTGTGATCTCTCTCTCTCTCTCTCTCTCTCTCTGTCAAATAAATAAATAAATAAATAAAATCTTTAAAAAAAAAAAGAATTCAACATATCATAAAATAAAAATCTATTTCATTTTTCCCCATATTTGTTTACTCCTTTGCAGAAAGACTGATTTGCTTAGTCTAATTCCACAAGATCTTTGAGAATTAGTCTCTATTTGCTTTATTTTTTTAAAGATTTATTTATTTTGAGAGAGAGAGACTAGTTAAGCTCATTCCTGTCTAAAATCTATGGGTCAAATTTGTTAATCTTCTAGGGATCTTGGTACATAGTTCCAACATCATTCTCTAGAAAGATGTGACCTTTAGTTCTCCTGCTCCTATTCTGAGAGAGCTGTAAGTTTTCTTGCAACCGGACAAATGTTATCTTTAAAAGAATCTCGGCTAATTTGTAGGTGGAAAAGATACCTTAAGTTATTTTAATCTGAAGTTCTTTTGATCAATAGTGAAATAGAATACACCTTTGTGTATTATTTCTCCAAGACAATCTTATTCTTGGTCAATTATTATTTGGTTACTTGACTTACCAAATTGTATGAGCTTTTTAAACAGCAATACTAATTTAATTTTGATTATCTACTTGTTCATAAATTTTTATTTGTTTTTAGCCTACTATTGTAGTTTATATAGTTTACGTATTTTTTTTAATTTTATAGACTCAAACCTTTTTTCTATTTGCTATTTTTCATGTCCTTTATGCATAGCCTCCTTCCCTTTATTTCAGAATTATGCCAATTATTGAGAAAATGGTGTCATTAATCACAGAGGAACATCTACAAGGCACCATAATACTGAAGCTAGGATATGAACCTGTCTCTCTTCTCCATGTGGGAAAAAGGTCTACAGGCAAACCTGTCATGCCTCTTTTCCTTTTCCACAACAATGACCTTGATTTCTTGGTAGGCACATTCAGTGTCTCCTTCACACAGTAACACCAATGAGAATTATACTGGACATGCTCTATTCCTAGAATATGAAATCTATAGAGTAGTATAATATCTAGCATAAGGAAGTAAAATTATCCAGAGAAAAAACAAACTTACAACTAAGTTTGCTAGAGAATATAGGACATAAAATACCAATCATTCCCTCTTTTAAAAATCTCATTATAAAACTAAATGGTTTCTAAATAGCATTTACAAAATCCAATTTCCTAAACCAACAGAAATTATAGGGTGTGGTTTAATTAAACTTTTACCCAAAACATCTACCCAACTGCCCTACCAATACTTTTAAATAATTATTTCTTCATGTGAGTTCTGTGTATGGCATTCTTTTCCTATGTATGCATTATTATGCCTTATTTTCTTATGAACTATTGATTGCTTCCAAGACCATCTGCTTTTTTTAATCCATCTGTTTTTGATTCTTTCATCAGTGCTGTGATATTTTAGCCTAAATTATTTTTAAGTTTTGGTAGGCACAGCAAGCATCCTTCATTTCTCTTCTGAACATTTTTTAGTTCTCGGGAGTCACGGGGATTCTCTCTGAAGACACCATCACCCCACAACCTCCTGACTGGCACTTTCTGGAAGTTGTAATCTCCAACTGATGTATGTAGATGGAAGGAGAGGAGAGCATTAGCCCCGCTAATGATGTTCCCACATCACACCTGGCACCAAGGCAGGAGAGAAAAGCTGCCTCAGCCCTTGGTGATCTCTCAAGCCACCTGTCACACTGTGGGAGAATTACACTGGGACTTGCCATTTTACTGAGGTCCTCTTCACTGCTTTACTTCAGAAAGCAAAACACTGGCCCATCATCAGCTTTTTAAAAGCTCTATTTCAACCCTCTAGTGTGGACAAATTCCTCCCAGACTCTATATATCATGGATCAATTGGGAGGGGGGAGGCTTTAGGGAGGAGGAGGAGGGTCTTGATTAGAATTTTGTTACAAAGTTGAGAGAAGGAAGGGATGCCCTGCTCACCAGGCAGGTGGCGTTTTATCTCCAAGTCCCTCTGCCTCTTGAGTCTGTGATGTTCATGGGAACACAGTCAAAAAAGCCTCATCCTACAATCTGAAAAGGCTCTACACCTCCCTGTGGTGTAGGGCGCTACTCTCCCTGTGGGAGAGGCGCTCAGAGACAGTAACAGTGTGGACCAGCAGCTTGTCTGTCACCAACCTGGTAACCCTTCAAGAGTCCTTATGAACCTGCCTTCTAAGAAGGAAAATATAAGAATAACTTCTCCCCTTTTGATGGCATTTTGGGTTATTGGTCTTCAGATGAAAATACAAAATCTCTGTTAAAATAAAAAGCAGTTTGGGTAGGAGAATTAAGTGCGGGGCGGGGTGGGGGGGAACAGCATCTCTGAATGCACCGGTAACAAAATTTCAGTTGAGGTCCTTTGACAAATCACACTTGTCGCTTGACATGGAGTTTAGCGTTAGGTATGGAATGAGGTTTTTCATTTGCATCGTCCAAAATAGAGATATTAAAATAATAAGGGTCTTTCAACTCTGCTTGTAGTATAATTTGCATCTAAAGATTAAAATCTACTGGAACAGAAGAGTCCTACCACAGATAACTAGAAGCCATACTGGGTTACTGGTTAGTTGAAGAAGTTAAAGTGAAGATTATTAAGAATATAATCATGTTTTAAATATAAATTTTTTATGTGCGTGTACACTAATTCACTAGACTTTTGTTACAAGAACAAGGTGTTATCTTTGGAGTCAACTATTGGCTTTCCTGCATATACATTACCTGCAGTGCTTTGTTTTAGTTTTTACTTCATTAAAGGGAATTGAGAAATTAAAGTCACTTGCAAAGCAATCCCCAAAAATAATATTTTTCTGCCACATTTCATAGAAGCTTGAAACATTGATCGTTGGCTTATGCAGACCTAATTGGACAAATTCTTAAATTTGATTTAAGATTTTATTTCTTTGACACAGAGAGAGAGAGCACAAGCAGGAGGAGTGGCAGGCAGAGAGAGAGGGGGAAGCAGGCTCCCCACTGAACAGGGAGCCCAAAGCGGGATCTCGATGTCAGGACCATGGGATGATTACCTGAGCTGAAGGCAGATGCTTAACCAAGTCACCCAGTGCCCCTGGACAACTTTTTAAAAATTAACTCTCCTTGACTGAGCCATTTCAAAACATTCAGTTTTCTTATATTTCATATTCATTTTCCCACATATTATGGTTACTTTCAGTAGGAAACACTGAATAAATACGCGTCCATCCATTTCATCTAGTAACTTACAATGCTGAGATAAGGAAGTTTGGATCACATAATTGCATAAGCTTGAAAAAAGCAATTCTTTCGGTCACCAAAATAGACATATGTGTTTTTAAAAGGTTTCAAACTATGGACTATGACTTTTTAAAAAGTCACTCTTTCACTTCCAAGAAGACTGTCCCTAAGTACATAAGAATAAAAACATTATTAAGCCACATATTTACAAATCTCTAGTCTTTTTTCCTCTTTTCCTGACCCTACACCTCCCACCTCAACCCTAAAGAGGCAGCTCTAAGCTCATCCCTAGCAGACTTCAAAACAATGCATCTGGTTAAAAGCTGAAAGATATCTGGTAGAAGCTTATGCTATTGGGAATTAAAAAAAAAAATTATAAAGGAATAGGAACACAGCCTCCAGCCTCTCTGAACCAGAAATGGCCTTTCAGGTTACAATACCATTTATAGTTTCCAAACAGAAGTCAAAGAAGTTGTGGGTAATGGAGCAAATCTAAAACATTATTCCTGGCAGCCTTCCACGTATTTTTCTTCACACGATGTTATGAACAATAGTCCTATTTGAAAGGAAGGACCACAACAGAAATGATCTCAAATTCTGTTTTTCTCTCTTACCTTGTTGTCTTCTTTTTGGATTTTAACCTTCCATGAAAACTTCCGAGACATCCGCCCCTCCGAGGGCCCATCTGCTTCAAGTGGTCTGAAGGGGTGAAGCTTGCTTTTAGATACCATTTTTAATACATCTCTAACCATTATTTCAGTTTGTGTGTATATGTTTGTCCCTTAGACAGAAGTAAAATATTCAAAGGTTAATTTATTCCACTTGGAAATATTAAATGCAGTCTGCCATTTTTTGCTTTATCGCCAAAGGAATCTGATGAATTTTCTGCCTGAAAGTTTTGCCAGCTAGGTGTACTTTTCAGTACCACCAACCACACCTTCCCCATCTTGTGTCTTAGTCAAGGCTCCGGCCGGGCTGTCAGTCCTCCACTCTGCCCGATGGACTTGGCTTCTTCTTGCGTGGCCTGCGGACCTTGTCTGCCTGTCAGTAACAAAACAGCTTTCATCCCCCATGGCCTCGTGAGCTTCTGCACCACACAATTCCATTTATATTAAACCAGATATTTCCATGTAATTTCATATTCTCTGCAATGGTTTTTTCCATAGCCAAGTAAACTCAACAAGTGAACTTCTGAGATAATATCTTTAAAAAAAAAAAAAAAAGATCTCAGGAACAGCAGACTAATGGAATGGATTTCTTTTAAATGTTTCCTGTTTTCGATGCATTTGCCCCATAGAACCATTGTGTGGAACACAAAGTCTGATTCAATTAGCAACTAAATTGTTACAACTGAATTTCTGGTTGAGCCATGGAAAGTCCAAGAGAGCTGAACCACTGGAGAAACAAGGACGGATGCCATTCATACTTGGGAGGTTTGGCTGTCTTGAGCCCTGATGTATAGGGCCTTTGTCACTGGACTGGCGACCTTTGTCACTGGACTGGAGTGTCAGTTTAAAGTCCTGTTCAAGAGCCAGACACTTGGCAAATGAAGAACGTCGGTATATTTTTTTTTTATCATGTACGGCATTGAGTATATTGAAATACTTGTTGAAAACAGCCATCTTATTTCTATGTTGCAAATCTCATACTCCAAGCTATCTACCACGTCAAAGAGCATCACACCAGGGTATCAGAGCGCTTAGGATGAGAACATTTGCAAGATGAAAACAAGTTCAATGCAAGCATCTGGCACCAATTTGTGACACAGCCAATGCACAGTGTTAATGACTGATTTCAACTACTTGTTTAATTATGAAGAAGGCGTTTCTGTCCATTACAGGGAAGTGATTTTTAGTAAACTGGAATGGGGGTGTTTTATACAAATATCCCCTTTATACCATTTGGCCTTTTTAAAGAACTACATCATCTGACATTGCCATCTCCACTCTTTGAGGAGTTTATAACTGCCTCTCTATTTTTAATATTTCTTGATCCACTTATGTTTGTTTCTTGAAAATAGCATATAGGTTTTTTCTTTTAATGTAAAAGTTTTGATTTCTCACATTTAATTTAATGTCTTATATAACTGATTTCATTTTTCTACCTTGCTCTATTATTAATTTTATAGTCACTTACTCAGTTATTTTTGTTCATACAACAGGCGAAATCCAGTTCAACTGTCCGTTCTACTTATTGTTAGGCTTTGCTTTTTCTGCTCTCATAGAGAGAAGATGCATTTATATGAAGGCAAGATAAAAACTCCCTTCTTTAACGAAGACAGAGTATTCCCCTGCCCTTATCAATTAGAAGACAACTTTAAAATAATTTATATCTAACCTCTTACTCATTTTCTTGCCTTTTCCCATAACTGCATTTGACCTCCATTTCTTACCCCCATGTTTGCTAAGATCACTTAACGGTACAATGGCCCGGCTTCGAGCTCATCCACATATAGCTGTCCTTTGCCTTCTGGATTTCACTTCCAGCTCCCCTGCACTCCGTTGAGGCCACAGAACATGTTTGACCCAATGAAATGTAAGTACAAGTCATGCAGAGCATTTCTAAGCTGAGTCAGCAGAAAGCTTTTGTACCCTTTTTTATAGCCTCTGTCTACCTCTCCCCGAAAAATCATGGAAAAGCACTTAAGATGGTAGAGTCCCAGAACTTGAGTGGCTTGAAATCAGAAGGCCTGACAGAGGTCAGCTCTCTGGGAGAGTCATCCAAGGTGAAGAGGATTAGCATAATCAAGTGAGGGCTAAGTTTTTATTGTAGAAAACCACAGAAATTCGGAGGCTGTTACAAAAATACGGAGTGTTCTATGTTCCCCTTGCAGGAGTCCTTCCCTTCCACTGGTATCACATATTCTCATGAACCTGCATGCTACCGTGTTTCTGTTTCCTTTCTTCTTTATCTTCCCAGATCTTGAATTCTGTATAATACTTCATCTGGTTATTGGTTAATGTATTTTCTCAATTGTTTTTCTCACGGGATAAATGAGTAATATACATTCTAAACTCATGTTCCTATTTTATTTAAGTGTATGCTACTTTAGTGATCTACAGCTTTAGAGTTGTGGTCCTTTCTTCTCACTCATCTGTAGATAGGACCCCAGTCTTCTAGTCTGCATTTTTGCAAAAGTCAGTCTCTGGTCAGTTTGATGTTTTTCTCTTTGTAGTAATAAATGAGTTTAACCTTGTCGCTCATTTGGTTTTGGCAGAGTAGACGTGCATGCTTTCTTAACCAGCCTGTAACCGACTGAGAGCTTTGAAATTCTAGATTCAAGTTTCCTTCAATTCTAGAGGTTTTCCTTCTATGATTTTCATTGTAGGCAGTCTTGAAGATGGCCCCCAATGGTCCCCACTTCCTGGGAACTCCTGTGGAGTTCCCTCAAAGACTGTGCCAGGACATCTCTGTTACAGCGTACAGTGCAAATGATGGTATGTCACTTCAGAGATAAGGTTGTAAGACTTTGACTCCTCTATGGAGCACTTGCCCACTCTTTCATTCTCTCTAGGCCACGAATTTGCTTGAACGTGGATGCTTGGGCAACAGTCAAGTTCAGACACTGCAGCCTTGACACCTGATTTGACGGTAATCTCTTGATAGCCATAATACTACCCTGCTAAGGTTCCCTGGCCTCCCCCAACAGAAGCTATGAGATAACAAAATCATTTTAAGCCACTTAGTTTAGAGATAATTAATTACATAGCAGTGGACATCTAATACAACATTATTTTGTCTTTGGCATTTTATCTTTTCTTTACAATTCTTATCAGTAATATATTTGGCTTCTTAAATCTATCATCTCAGACGTGTTTCCTTTTTCCATCATGATTTTCAAATTTTTTTCAATTTTTCAATTTTCAATTTTTTTTCTGGGTTTTGAAATATTTTTGCACTTGATCTTCTAGTCAAATAATTTAAGCTTCAAAGGTGATCATGTTCTCTCTTGCAATTTATCTACTCAGTTGTTTAATTGAGAAATCACATTTTTAAAAAATTCCTATTGGTAGGTAGGGAGTTGTCTGTGCAGAAACACCTGGAGGAAATCTACCTTGCCTAACCTCAAGATAAGGAAGATTCACCTCCATTTTTGGCTTTTGAGAGTCAAATCAGTAACATGGGACTAATACAGATTTTCCCATAGATCTCAGAAAACTTGGCCATTTTCAACGTGCTCTGCTTTTTTTTTTTTTTTTTAAGATTTATTTATTTATTCATTGGACAGACAGAGATCACAAGTAGGCAGAGAGGCAGGCGGGGGTGGGGGGAAGCAGGCTCCCTGCTGAACAGAGAGCCCAATGCGGGGCTAGATCCCAGGACACTGGGATCATGACCTGAGCCGAAAGCAGAGGCTTTAACCCACTGAACCACCCAGGCGCCCCCCAAACATGCTCTGCTTTTTAATCTTTCTCCCCAAACTAAGATGTTACTGTTCAGTCCTCTGAGTAGGCAACAAGTAAGAGATCCCTCATGTCTCTGTGTCAGAATCCCCGAAGAGCCAAAGCCTTACCTACATTCTATTTCATGTAGAGTACCATGGCTTTTAGCCTACTAGAGAGAAAAAAACAAAAACAACAACAACAACAACAAAAAGGTTGGAGGTAGAAATGGTCAGAAGAGAAGTAATTTTAGACCATTTCACAGCCAAATTTTAGAGAAAAAAATATATTTGACTCATGAAACTTCAGTCCTTGAAACAGTCATAACATACACAAAATGTTCAGTAAAAGGCAATGACCTAATGTCATCACATAATCACCACGTAAGGAGTAACAAGCTAATTCCTGCTTAAGTAACTCTGAACTCAGGAGAAGAGAACCAGAATTGTGTTGGCTTTTCAAAGTGTAATATGTATGGGGCAAATCAATTCTTTCATTTTAGGTAATATGGAAACTTACTAAATTCAGGCACCTTTTCATCTAAATCAAGTTTTTGCAGCCTTTTCTTTCTTTCTTTTTTTCTTTCTTCCTTTTTTTTTTTTAAAGTGCAATACCTACTATATCTAGGGCTTCCCACTTGGCACCTTACACAATTTTTTAAAACTTTTTCAGAAATCCTCATACTGTAGTTACAACTTTTCTAATTTACAGATTTAGAGAATAAGAAGCTTGTGGTTAAAAGCACATATTCTGAAGACAAAATGACTCATTATTTCTCCCACATCTTGGATTTTTTGTCAGTTAGATACAGATAACCAACTGTGCTCCCTCTAGGAAGGCTGCAACATTCAAAGTGGAGGCAAGGAAATCAATGCTGCCCTTGGTGATAGAGGGAGTGCTGTGACGTGCACAGAACATTTTCAGGGTTAGGGGTTTCTATCCAGGCAGCAAGTCAAATGTCCCCTGGTACAACCTCCTTTCAAAGCTAAAGAGAAATAAGAGTTTCTAACAGCTCAAAAATATTGACCACATTGATATGTTCACATGCATATCAGAGCTGCTCAGAGTACGAGAGCATTCGAGGGATGATGAAGCAGTATTTTCTCAAAAAAGTCTTTTTTCCCCAATCACTTAAAATCCAGCTCAAGAATCTGCCAAATCCTGAATAATCATGCGAGAGCTCTCATCTTCCTGCCATGCCATTACAAACCAGGGAAAACAATGTTCACTTTCAGCTGCACAGAGTTTTAACTGTGAAGCCCACAGGGAGCCTCTCAAAGGTCACACACTACCCAGCAAGTTTACAGCCATGGTGATACTCATGGCAACCAGAGACGGCAACCCACGTGTCCGTAGATATCATCCAAATCAAGAACACGCGTAGGGGGTGGGGACTGCCTGGGCGTGATGCACTGTGTTAGCAGCCCCGGCTGAAAACACAACACTCCTGGCATCCTCCACCGGACAAAAATGACAGCACCGACGAGGACAAGAAGTCTCAAAACTACCTCTGGTCACAGATCTCTTTTGTACCTATTTCACCATGAGATGGCAGGCATGTCTTTATGAGGGTGACAAGGTGACTGATCGGTCCCTGTGGGACAACCAAGAGACTTCCACACGGAGGATGCTCACATATTGAAGGCAGGGGCAGGGGCGCTGAGAGAGGGGGGAATCATCCCTCCATGAAAGGGCACGCGTGACATGAACATGTCGCTGTGGGGGTGCTGGAGTCTGAGCCATCCAGTGTTGCCACAGGTCGAAAGCCATGAGCAAACCACTCATTAGTCATCCCAGTCTTGACAGTCCAAAAATACACCCAGAAAAGGCTGAGGCCAACTTCCTATGAAACGAAAAGCTTCATCTAAGTGCTTAGAGAGTCAGGCCTTGTGTTTGGAAATTCTGGGGCTTACCATGGCCCTTCCCACCCTGTACTTTTTTCTTCAATGCATTCATGTGATATTCCAGGATAATTTTCACTTCTCATTTTCAAAAAAAGGCTGTATGGTTTCTTAAGATGGTTCTAATTTGGGTCTGTAAAGGGAGAATTCCTTCAATGCTGCAATGAAGGACAATATTCCACGTAAATATATCATCTATTTCCCTCTTCTCTCCACGGTAAACTCTCAACGTACTTCCTGCAGATGCAAACTGGCAAATAACTGTATAGTAACATTCCAACCCTCCTTACATGTCATGGTTTGAAAACAGGAAGCTGATTTCACTAAATAGTTTAAAAACAAAAAAGATTTTAAAGAATAAATGAAAGGGGGAAATGCTTCCAAGCATCTTAGGGAATTATTCAGGTCTCCCAAAAATTCCACCTTGTAGAAAATTATTGAGGCAAAAAAAGGATAGGATTTGGGTATTTCTAAAAATATTTCTTTTTCCAGGGCACCTGGGTGGTGCAATCAGTTAAGCGTCTGACTCAACTTGGTTTTGGCTCAGGTTGTGATCTCTAGGTTGTGAGATCGATCCCTGCATCAGGCTCCACTTCAGACTCTCTCTCCTCTGCCCCCTCCCCCACTGACCTTCAGTCTGTCTCTCTCTCAAATAAATACATATATCTTTTAAAAAATATTTCTTTTTCTTCAGTGACTTTTCAAATTTTATGTCAGGCAATCCTTCTATGAATGCTTAGCCCATAAATATTCATGATGGCACCCAAGATTTTTCATAGTTATTTGGTTCACAAGGAAGTACTGGATAGAAGTTTAAGGCTTTTATAGTGTGTTGGGGAAGGCTACCTGTGTATGTCTCTTCGTAACAATGTGTGACAAGAATATTTAAAATTGCATTTTTAGTAGAAACAATTGTTTGCTACTTCTTATATTGTTCTGTGTGCTTTGCATATGGATAATACTTTAATCCCCACAACATCATATGAGGTAGGTAATGTTATCTCCACTTTAGAAATGAGGACTCTGAGGCACAGAATGGTTAAAGAAACTTCCTTAAACTACAGAGATAATACATGATACCAGTAGGATATAACGAGGGGCACCTGGCTCTCAAGTTCATTGTTAACTACCCAGCTATTGAGTGAAAAACACATACACTATATTTTTTTGACTCCCTAATGCAGATTCCAGTCATTTCCCACGAGCTACCTGCACGTTATTTTGGTGCCTAGATTTACTCTACAAATGAGGGTAAGCTTTCGTTCACTGCGAAAGCTGGATCTGATGGGCTCCCCTGTCCCTTATTCTAAAGACAGGTGTACCTTAGATAGGAACCCAGAAACAGGCAAAAAGAAAAAAAAAAAAAAAAAAAAACCCAAACCCTAATTCAGCACATACTGTAAACACTTCCCCAGAAACCGAAGCAGGGCTGAGGCGCGCTGCTACTCCCAGGAAGGCCTCAGTGACACTGCTCGCCTCACAGACTCTCAGCTGCACTTCGTACTTGTCCCCCAGGCCCTTAAGTCTGGGTGCATGGTGACCAGACCCCCTCTCTCAGGCGGCTTTCCGGAGCTCTGCTTCCAGCCTGTGAGAAGTCTGAGCCGTGGAGAAGCCACACGTGGAGACCCTGGTCAGCACGGCCACAAGCCATGCCCCTGGGAGAAGCAAGCAGCTGGTTCTCCACCAGAACTTTCAGAGGAAACGCAGCCCTGCCCATGCCTTGATTTTGCCCAGTTACACTGACTGTAGACCGGTCCTCCTGAACGGAGAGAGAATTGATATCTGTTGCTGGGTTTTGTATTTTTTTTTTAAGATTTTATGTATTTATTTGAGAGAGTGAGAGAGCACGAGTAGGGGGCGTAGGAGGGGGAGATGAAGCAGCAGACGCCCCATGCGGCAGGGAGCCCGACGCAGAATTTGATCCCAGGACCCCGGGGTCATGACCCAAACTCAAGCCTGAGCCTTTAGCTCCGGTCATGATCTCAGGATCCTGGGACTGAGCCCCACATCGGGCTCCCTGCTCTGCGGGAAGCCTGCTTCCCCCTCTTTCACTTGAACAGCTTGTGTTCCCTTCCTCACTGTACCTCTCCCTGTCAAATAAATAAATAAAATCTTTAAAAAAAAAAAAAAAGAGAGAGAGACTTTTAAGAAAAATCAGGGTTTCTAAAAATCTTAAGGATGTTATTCCACAGAAGTCACACAAGGGACCCAAGGTAGAAATGGGCTTGTCTCCAAGAGATTTGTGAATATGGATTCTATCTAAAGAGCTAAGTTCATAAACTGTCATATAATGAACCCACAAAGTTCTTAGAGAAACTGTCTTTATTGGGACTAAACTGGCCAGGCAAGACAAAATGGAAAATAAATAAATAAATAAATAAAACCCCAAAACTTAAATCCATGAACTACAGACAAGATAGAAGATAAAACCAAAAGTAACTAAAACTCTGCTTAGCTGCACATAAGCTATGGGTTCTGAGAAAGTATGATCCAGGGGTTGAACAAAGAACCCAGGACAGACCCAAAAGTCATAGAAACATGTCTCAGGGTGTACGTCTAATCCTTATTCCAGGGACTGGTATCTTAGTCCCTGCCATTTCCGAGTTGTTCTGGAACAGTAGGTCTACTGCTGCCTAGGAGAGTCTGCTCCGGTTATCCCAATCTGCTTACCCACTGTATAGTTACAGCTTGGGGAGCACGTAACCTGTCTCCCCTGTTCACAGTTCAAACTGAGAGACCCCACCCTTGAGAAACTGGATTCCTGTGTCTTACCTACATGCTGCTCCATTTAGACGACAAGATGCTGGGCCTTGAGCCTGAGGTGGAAACTAAAAAGAGGAGTAGTTTTGGGGTCTTGAGAGACCGTGACTATGGTGCGTGTCGTGGACCGTGAATGGCTGTGTCCCCGAGGGTGAACGGGGGCATGCTCTATTTGCTAAAGAAGGCAGCCACATAGATCCTGTCCAAGATGCTTTACTCAAGTGTGCCTGGCTACCCTCCCATCAAGAAGCACCATCTAGTCCCTGTGCCTTGTCTCCAAACCTAGGTGGGTTTCTGGTGGCTTGAAGCAAGAGAGCACAGTGCAGGGAAGCTCTGGGACTTTCCGACTGGGCCGAATACCGTGCTGCCTCTATGGGCCTGGTCATTCGCAGCACTCACTCCAGGCACTGCCTCCCTGCTGTGGCCTCACAGAACCCAGCCACGGCGCCATGTGGACCACGACCCACACAGGGAGGTCATGAGTGGCTGCCAGTCACCCGTCCCCGCCGAGCCCAGCCTTTGAGTCATACCAACCCGGACACCAGACATGTGAGTTAAAGAGCCTCCAGATAATTCCAGGCCTCAGACACTTGAAACTCCCTCCGCGGAGGCCCCAGGCCTTACACTAGACACCGGCCATCCCTGCTACTCCCCATCTGAACTCCTGACCCATAGACTCAGTGACTGTAACACAATTACTGCCGCCTCACAATAGTAAATATGGATGGTCTTGTAACAAAAAAACTCAAGCGAAGGGAGAGGGACTCCAGACGGCTGCAGAGGTGGTAGAGGGCACCACAGCCGAGGCTATAGTTCGCCAGCAGCGGTTGGCCTCCGTGAGGGTAGGCGGCCCCTGCAAAGGCACCCGGAGGGCAGCGAGTGCTCCTCGAACCACATGCAGCTCAGGGTTGCAAGGCAGAACCCAGTACGTGCCCAAGAGCAGCGTGGGGAGAGCAGACCCATCAACATATTTTTGGGTCAGACAGATGCTTGACAAAATGTCAGCAAGTAGTTTGTTTCTAAGCCCGCCGGATTTGCCAAAATACCAATAATGTTTTAGGCATGGGGGTTGGAGGCAGGGAGGAGGGAGAGTGGAAAGGAATTTTAAATTATCAAAGAAAGGTCCAGCCCAAACCATGTTAATAAAAACAAGACTTTAGAGCGAAGTTGCCAGATTTTCCAATGGAGTCAAAGCATTTTTGATTCTTAACAGTACACAAGATGCTTTTCCTGCGGTGACTTGTCTCCTCCACAAACACAGACGCGCGTGTGTGTTTTACAGGCAGCACTGGGCTTCCAGTAGGACTTTACAACTCTTCGGAAAAACAGGGCTCCTTATTCATGTGTACAAGAAAGTGCAGGTTTTAGACCAGACCCTGTTCTCCTTTGAACAATGTGTAGGAAGACTAACGGGGCAGAACTGATTCACTGTTCCGGCTGGCACAAGTCAACCTGCTCAGACAAGGTGAGGGCATCTGCTCAGGCTGAAGGATGAGGAAATGATGGTGTTATCCAAGTGGGCAGCCAAGGTCAAGATTAGGAACTGTGTCAAGGGCACAGTTGACCATTCACTCAACATATTAGTTCCCTCTCGCCACAGAAGTGATTACCAAAACCTGAGCAGCTTTAAACACCCACTGACCAGCTCATCTTCCTATGGGTCACGAGCCCGGAAGGCTGGCTGCTCCGTGAGGAGCTAACGGGCTGCCCTCGTGGTGTCGGCCAGGCAGCCTCCATCTGAAGATTCTGGGAAGAGTCTGCTCCCCAGCTCCTTCGCCTCGTTGACACAATTCAGTGCCTCGCAGGGGCCACTTGCAGGTCCCGGCCTCAGGGACTCCCCATCTCTTAACGGCCGTGAACTCTTCTCACAAAGAATCCCTCTGGCACTTACTCACTCTACTTTGACCTTGTCAAGAAACTTAATGAGTGTCAGATGATCAGAAAATGATCGGAGTGGGTTTAACCTATTTTAAGGTGAAATGATCAGTAATCCTAGCATCTGAAAAATCTATTTTGCCATATAAGGTAACATAATCAAGGGAGGAACACTGGTGGTAGAAGGTCACTGAGGTCACCTTGGAACTTAGCTTATGATTAGCCCACATCAGTGGAACCGCATTGTTAAATCAACAAAAAAAAACTAAAAATAAGAAATCCCCTATCCCTCCCTATTTAGATGGCTAATTTCAACTGTTAGGAACTGTGGCCTTCAACGTAGTCTGATGTCAGAGGCACAAGTGAATTTAGAGTTCCGCTTCTGCCCCTTACCAACTCTGTGACAACAGACCTCACCATTTGTCACACTGAACCCCGAGTTCTACATTTGGAAAGGAAAAGGAGAAAACAATACACATCCTCGAGGGTTTTTGTGAGAATTAACTGAGCTAATAAATGTAAAACAAATCTAGTTCTATGCTTTGTGCATCGTGGGCACTGAAAAGAAATCCCCAAACTCTATTTTTCTTCCACAAAATTGCAGGTGGGCTATAAGAATTTATTCCCACCCCATCACCTTAGATGCTCAGCATCTTTCTCAGTACCCTTTTACAATCCATTTAGGTCAAATTGTTGCAATACTCAAACTAAGAGCACTATGCCACCAGCAGAAGAGCACTGAAAATTCTGAGTATAGCAGTGTTCTTGGACTTGGGCTATACCAGTTAGTGTATATTTAGTAGGCGAATCTGGTACATACAAGAAAAAAATAATATACTTCTGGCACATTTGATTTCAAGTGTAATGCCATTAAGCTCTGGAAAAGTGCTGTTAATTTCATAACAATCCTATTTCTAAGGAACGTATATGCCAGTACTAATCAAATGTCTTTCTCTATTAAGTTATAAAGTTCCTACTACCTGTATTTGTCACAGTTCAGAAAATTCCAATGATTTAGATAAGTGTATATATGCCCATTTTGCAGATGAAATTTGAGAATAATTTAAATAGTTCCTCAGGATTTGTTAAATAAGTTCATGGCAGGATTAGGAAAATTCCAGAATAACTGTCTCCTAAGACAGAACAAGTGACCCAAGTCCTACACTAAGCCATGGACCACAATGCTACCTTCACATCTTCCAAATGTTTCTACCTCCAAATGCAGAAGAACAGCTTAGTGAAATAAGCAAACCATCTCCAAACAGCAAGTTAACCCAGGTCATGGTTTGGTTTGCTAAGAGCTGAGAATTGCTTGCCAGTCCCAAGTGCATTATCTCATGGGTTCAGAAACATCATATCCCCAAGCTTTTTAAAATTCCTGTTCTTCTGTACAGAGCATCCTAGAAAAAAATCACCCACTTTATAATCAGTTGTTGGTAATAACTGAGGAACGGACATGGAAAGTCAGACACTTGAAGGAAAACAGATGTTTCCAGGATTTTTGTGTTTTCTTCCCCCATTGATACAAAAAACCCAAAAACCAAAAAACAACTAAGAAATAACAGAAAAGCTTCCCGTGCTTCAGTGCATTTTCTCCAAAAAACAAAAGTGAAAAAAGCTGCATTTCTCATAAGTGGATTCAAAAGCACCAAGTATCAAAACTACCACCAAAATAATTACACGAGACCAAAACAGAAAGCTGGCATTTTTAATCAACTCATCTGCAACTATTCCAGAAATTTGGAAGCGTGGGGCTGGTTTCTATCATTGGAGGATTTGGCAAGTGGCGGGGGTGGGGGGGGCAGTGAAGAAAGAAAGAAAGGAAAGAAAGCTAAAAGGATTTGGGGAATCCACTACTGAGGAGGCCTCTAAATTTATTCCACCATTAAAGTTTAAAGAATTCTTGGATATTTTCTAACTTTTAGAAATGTAGGTGAATTTAAAAATCAGAATTATGACCTCTAATAAATCAATGGCCTTTTAAAAACTGAGTGGTCATACTCATTAAGTTTAAAATGAGCTGACAAGAGGTAAATGGAAATGGTTTTCCTATCTGTATGCCTTATCCAAATCCTTTGACGCTTTGCTCACTTCTTTTAATTGACCACAATGTATTTCCACTAAAAGAATTCCAGCCACTTTGCATTCCTCTTGGACTAAGAGCTGTATTTCAACTGCCTAATTACTAATAAGCCAAAGTACCAGTCACAAAAGTGTTTTGTCAATCAAAAAGTTAATATGGAAGTTTTACCAGTTCTTAAAACTAGTTTATATGACTAAGTCTTTATTTAAGGAAGACCTAGTATAGAGAAACTAACTCATCTATAAATAAGTGGCTTTTTATAATGTATGCAGAGAAACATGTAACTCTTTCCTTCAGGAAGACTAGTACACCCAATGTGTACTTTTCTTCTTTACACTCAGTAAAGCTGGATTAATTCTCAAATTAGTTTGTGTTCATCATCAAATATTTTTTATTCCTATAAGAACAACTGAGCAGGAGCGCCTGGGTGGCTCAGTGGGTTAAGCCTCTGCCTTCGGCTCAGGTCATGATCTCAGGGTCCAGGGATCGAGCCCCGCATTGGGCTTTCCGCTTGGCAGGGAGCCTGCTTCTCCCTCTCTCTCTGCCTGCCCCTCTTCTACTTGTGATCTCTCTCTGTCAAATAAATAAACAAAATATTAAAAAAAAAAAAAAAGAACTGAGCATTACTTTATCCAGCCTCCTCATTCCCATTTGTCACTAATTCAACTTAAATACCAAAAGTAGAGTAATGTTCCTAAAACACTGCTTAGACTGTCTTCTCTGCCAAAGCATTTACAGTGTTACCTTCCAGATCATAAGCAGAATTCTCCCCTCTTTCCACCAAAATCCCAGTAGGAATGTTCTACTACTATCCAGATTTCAGTAAGTCTGGACTGGACCCTCCACCCCCCCCCAATATCCAGTTCTCCTTCACTTTTCCCAACACAACGCTTTCTTGGTGCCAGTCCCCTTTTGGGACCGCAGGTCTCATTCCTGTTCACCTTACTGATGTCTTACCTCTATGAGGAAGGTCATATTTTCTACAGAAACTATTTTCATAGTGAACCAAGTTACAAGGACTATAACTTGATTACCAAACATTCAGAAAATAAATTTCAAACTCACACTAATTCTATCCCAACTACTCTGAGTTAACACTTTGATGTAATGTTCTTGAAAAATTGTATTTTGTTATGGTATATACTTAAAAAAATGGTATCCTATTGTTCCAAACATCTCATCAGCTCTATTTTCATTAGCAACTACATTACAGACATTCTAATACAAATCTTTGCACACCTTATTGTTCTATTATTCTTCTGAATCCGTGTATATCTCAGCACCCAACAGAGTTCTACCTTGAAGCCCTCAATGCAGAGGGTGACAAGCAAACACATAAAGCAATACACAATCAGTAGTATATTACAACTTTTTCCTATTTATGACTGGAATAAAAATAAATTCACTGAAGCTTAGTGAATTTTCAGTTAAACTTTATATAGCAGTTTGTTTCAGAAAACAAATAAATTGTCACTTAAATGTATTTAGTAGATTTATACTATAGAAATATGAATACACAGATAAACATTTATTAAAATAAATTAAATCAGAAAAGATTCTAAAAAGGAGGGTCATTCTAGAGAGGGAAGTTTCTTCAAAAAAAATACTGATAATATCTTTAAAATGATCCCTATGGCAAAAAAAGAAGTTGGAGAAAGATATCAAAGTAACAGTTTTGATATGTGGAAAAAAAATCTTTGGCCATCAACTAGTGTGTCTCAAACTTGAATAATGAATGGATTCATGGAAGTAAAACGTGTGGAAATCTCTTTTGAATATCAGCTGCCTCTGTGGATTCATGGTCTCTGATTCACAGGCCAAGAAATGATTTTTGAATGTTCTCTTACAAAGCAGGAACTAGACAGAAGCATCTGGCATGCTCTTGCCACCAGCTTCTTTTAGAGCAACAATTATGCACATATGTGATTAAGTTACCTTAAGCCCAACAGAACTGTAGGATTCTAGCTCAAGCTGGAGATGAAAGTTAACTTCTCCATTGCAAGGGAATCTAGTAGTGAGAAAATTGTGTTTTCACGGATGACCCCAAGATGTACCATAATTTAAACTAAAGATGAATACAGGCAAGTAGTAATTAGACTGACATGAATAAAGAATATAAATTTTCTTACTTTTTGGGGGGGTACTCATCTGCTTTCATTTACCAATATACCCTCAAATTCCTCTGTCACTCTTTGCCTGTAGTACTTTCCTATTTCAGTCACATGGAAACCCACTGTATCGGGGTTGGGGGTGAAGAATGTAGATTCATTCAAGAAATAATTCAGTTATTACAAGTCTGTAGAGATTCACGCTCTTTGCTTTCCTTAGATTTCTACTTTGAGATTACTAGATAATATAAAATGCTAATACTTTAAGAAAGATAACCACACATATAGCAAAGGCAATGAAATTATTCCCAAAGTTATGGTATAATAATTAATACAATTCAAATTATGAAATGCAGTTAAAATAGTTTAATGCTTTTTTCTCAACACTACAGAAGTTATGAAATGGATTCTCAATAGATCCTCACTTGTAGTTCCTGAGAATGTGACCATATTTAGAGACAGGACTGGTATCCTTTTAGAGGAGAAGATTAGTACACAGTTGAAAGACCATGTGAAGACATACAGAGAAGGCAGCCATATGAAGCCACAGGGAGAGGCCTTAGAAGACACCAAACCTTCAAACACCTTGATCTTGGACTTCTGGCCCCCAGGATTGTGAGAAAATAGACGTCTGTTGTTTAAGCCATCCAGTATTTTGTTAGAGCACCGCCAGCAAACTAACACACTGTAGGTTCCTTGTTTACTCTTTCCCCTGTTACTGGTGTCCTTTGAGGCACAGATTGCTTCAATAACTTTGTGATAAGTATATGGGATTAACTTACATTATATTATAGTACATTATTTGAAAATTATACCATGTTCATTATTTCTTTTGAATAGGAGGTCTCCATAATTAGGCATATCTAATTTTGATTCCCAGTTTTGCCATATGTGATCTATGTGAACTTGGGCAAGTTTCTTAACCAATGCGTCCCAGATTCTCAATTTAAAAATGGGAATAAGATTTTCTTTGCAACTATTGCAGACATTAAAGTAATGCATGTGTCATTGACATGAATTTCATTCCATTTATTCAGTAATGCAAAAAATGAAGTATTTTTCTATATGATTTTATCTTTTGAGGCAATATGTATCTGATGACAAAAGTAAAGATTGGCCAACTATGGAGGAATTCAGTCACACTAGACTTTAAATTCAACTAAGTAACATCTTAGACATGAGGAGTTTACATAATGTCTTGGCATTAGGAGAGAACACCTGTTCCCAGATATCGACATCTGTTCATGTTGAAACCTCTGAATTACTATGTTTTCCAATCCTTGGACGTGATCAACCAAACATACTGACAAGTGCCAAGATGCCGGTCTTCCCAGTATTTTCTGGCTGCTAGTCAATGTGATTTACATCTTCCTTGACTTTGACTCTACATTTACATCTTCCTTTGACTTTGACCTTATTTCCAGCCAATCCTATCCTTTTTTGGAATTTTGAGAAACACAGAGATGAAGAATTTGATGAAACACAGAAGAAATGGATTTTATCAAGCTTCTTCTGTCTCAACAAGTGTTGCCTCCCTTTCCAAACTTCAAGAGAGGGGCACAAGTCAGGAATACCCACATTCTGCTTATTCACTTTTGTGAAGTTAAAAGCTTGTATCTGCTCAACTCAAAGCTGAGCCATGAAAGGCTAATGTGGAGAGGAGGTGAGGGACATAAATGATTCCTCTATAGATACACTCAATGTGCCCTTTTTAAGAGATTTATTTGACAGAGAGTCAAGAGGAGCGAAGGGCAAGGGAGAGAGAGAATCTCAAGCAGATTCCCTGCTGAGTGTGGAACCTGACACAGGGCTTGATCTCAGGATCCTGAGCTCATGACCTGAGCCAAAATCGAGTCAGATGCTTAACCAACTGAGCTACTCAGAAGCCCCAATGTGCATTTCTTCCATCTCCAATTTATCTTCCTTCGTGGAGCCCATGGACTGTTAATCATGATCTCAGTGATCAGGGGAAAAACCTAGCCACAACCTAGCTCTTCCTGCAAGCTGTTTATTGTTTAGGTCAGGAACCTTGGCTCTTATGATTCAATAAATACAGATTAAAACTCACTACTAGGCATTTACCCAAAGAACACAAAAATACTGGCTGATGTTTACAGCAGCATTATAAAATACAGCCAAACTATGGAAAGAGCCCAAATGCCCACCGACTGATGAGTGGATAAAGGAAATATGGTGTGTATATATAACGGAACACTAGTCATAAAAATCTTGCCATGTGCAACAATGTGGATGGAGCTAGACAGTACTATGCTGAGGTAAGCAAGTCGGAGAAAGCCAGATACCATATGATTTCAATCATATGTGGAATTTAAGAAACAAAACCAACGAACATAGGGGAAAGAGAGAATGGGAAGGGAGGAGAGTGAAGCAAACCGAGAAACAGGCTCTTAACTCCAGAGAACAAACTGGTGGCTACTGGAGGGGAAGCGGGTGGGGGATGGGTCTAACAGTGATGGGTACTAGGGAGGGCATTTGCTGTGATGGGCACAGGTGTTGTAGGTGATTAATCGCTGAATTCAACTCCTGAAACTATTGCTTTGTATGGTAACCCACTGGAATTTAAATAGAAACTTGGACGGTGGGGGAAGCCCAAGTAAAGGTTTTCCTCAATGACATGTGCTTTACCTTGAGGGTTCGAAAGTCTGCTTTAAAACAACAAAAACTCCTCAGATTCCTTGTATTCCTACAAGAATCCTACCCTGAGGCAGTAAGAACAGATCACCACACATCACCACACACACATCCGCTCCCTGAATTGGAGAAGCAGGCAGGGAAAGGAGACAGGAACTAAAAATGCGAGAAGTGAGGAACACATTAGTCTTTATAATTTTATGCTGCCACACATGCCAAGTACTCACAATGGTGCCAACGATACCAACAGGCACTGATTTGTTTTAAATCTGTAGGAGATTAGTAGAGTGTGCATTATCAAGTTTACCAGGAAACGGAAGCTCAAAGGTTGACTTAATGGTGATCAGTCTCAGGCAAGTGTGGGAGACAACTAAAACACGGATTCCCAGATACCTTCTTCTTTTCTTTCCAGAATACTGTGTGGCCTCAGGCAGCTTGTTAAAAGTGATAATTTGTTCTTCATATGTGCCAAGGCTGTCATTCATAAATCTTTTATTTTTTAAATTTTTTTAAAAGATTTGTTTGTTTGACAGAGAGACAGCAAGAGAGGAAACACAAGCAGGGGGAGTGGGAGAGGGAGAAGCAGGCTCCCTGTCGAGCAGGGAGCCTGATGTGGGGCTAGATCCCAGGACCATGGGATCATGACCTGAGCCAAAGGCAGATGCTTAACAACTCAGCCACCCAGGAGCTCCCATAAATTTACTTTTAAATGAAAATTCAACAGGACTAAGAAAAAAATACCACTTTGAGGTATTCTGTAAGTTATAAGCTTTTCCCTAATATTTTATTAATTTTTAAGAGTGGATTTCTCTGCTGTGGAAGAATGAATATTACAGAGCATGAAAGCTCAGTGTTTCGTAAGGCTATGGAGGAGTAATGTTTTGGGAACTTTTTGTACAGATTTTGTACATATTTCTATGTAACTTCATCTAAGAAAATAAGACTTGAAAAAGGACTAAGTTTGGGAAGTGTGTGAAGGTGAAAGAGAGAAAGTATGCATAATGAATGCCCCCAAGTCAACTTTCAGGACGAAGAATAAAGTAATTAGAGAAACAGTGTGAAAATACTCCCTGCTAGGCAAAATTGTGGGGCCAAATTTTAGGCATTTTATTACCTCAGTGGAGTTCCCTGATACCATCTTTAAAGGGATCCCCACAAGAGGCACCTGGGTGGCTCGGTTGGTTAAGCATCTGCCTTTGGGTCAGGTCATGGTCCCAGGGTCCTGGGATCGAGCCCCACGTTGGGCTCTCTGCTCACCAGGGAGTCTCTCTCTCCCTCTCCCTGACACTCCACCTGCTTGTACTCTCTCTCTCTGTCAAATAAATAAATAAAATCTTTAAAAGGGCACATGTTGTGATGAGCATTGGGTATTATACACAACTAATGAATCCTTGGACACTACATCAAAAACTAATGAGGTGGTGGGAGGTTGGGGTACCAGGTGGTGGGTATTATAGAGGGCACGGCTTGCATGGAGCACTGGGTGTGGTGAAAAAATAATGAATACTGTTTTTCTGAAAATAAATAAATTGGAAAAAAATTGAAAAAAAATAAAAATAAAGAAAAAAAAACTAATGAGGTACTGTATGCTGGCCAACTGAACATAATTAAAATAAGTGAATAAAGCCCCCCATATAATAAATAAACAATGGTGATAAATAGATTTTCCATTGACTCATATCAGATTTTATAGAAAATAAAGGAATATGCAGTACAATTTAGGCAAAGTAGGTGGCATAAAATTTCAAGTTTCCAACTACCCATAAATATGATCAGCATATATAATACACTTATACAGTTCATTTTCCTAAAGAAGGGCAAAAAATGTCAGTGATGGGAAAAAAGAGAGACTTTAATGATGAATTTTTGCCTAAGAAGCCCACCCAACCAATCTTTTTCTCTTCACTTCACTGTTACTAGAATGAGTTCTTAGTCTGTATTTTTTTTCTTCTGTGTTTAATATAATATCACTAATAAGATCTCCATGCACATACAAGTATAACAATTATTTTATCTGTGGTTACATTAAAATTCCCAATAATAAAAGGTTTTCTGAGATTGCTAGTATGAGAGCATCTACAAGCAAGTACTGTCATGAATCTTTTGGAAATAATGTATGAGGACATGTCAGATATTCCATAACAGCTTGAGAAACCACAACATTAAGATTTATATATGATACATTTTAAGGAAAGCTTCAGAGTCCAGAGTGCTCACCATTACACCATGGAACAGCCTTAAGGAAAGCTTCAAATACACTTTAGAAATGGGCTGATGACTCAAGAAGAAATGGGTCTTGTTGAACCCCAGTGGATTTGCTGAATATATGAGCAGCCATTTTGTTCTGTTTCACCTCATGTGGCTTGCAACCAATTATTTAGAGAAAAAAATATATTTTTGGACTTCTTTTATATGTAATAGTGATTTCAGGTATAGGTATTGTGACTATTGAGATTTTGTTTTGAAGACAGTTAAAATAAAATTTGGAATTTTTATTTTTTCTTTCTTCATTGGCCAAAGGTACCGTAGCTATGAATGCCAAGTTGGAAAGAGAGGAGTACCATGGCTTTCTCACTTTCTTAAGGAGACCTGAGCTGGCCCCAGACCCCACTAAGTAGTTCACGAAATTGTTAGAAGGAAAGGAAATCCAGTACTGAATCTGAGCTTCCAATACCATGATGCCTCCTGGTGCAGGCTGCCCGCTCAACATTTATTGGCATAGAGGGGGAGTGGGGTCACAACTTTTCCTGTGGTCTTTGGCTAGAGTAGAGCAGTTATTGTCTAAAAGTTTTCTTGCTAGGCTGCCTCTTTCCTGGTCCTTTCGCTAGAGAGAGGAGACTTTCATTGAGCTGGTGGTGGTGTTCTGTCCATACCTGCTGGTGGTTGCCAGCTTCTCCATCTCCAAGTCTGGGGTATGGGACACTAAAAGAAAACCCAAGGGAGACACTTCTGTGTTAATCCTTGGGACCCAAGTTTCCTAGCTTTTCTCCACATTTCTGCGTTTGTTTTGTATGAATGGGCTATGATTTTTAGTTATCTTTACAGAGAGAAATAGGGAGAAGTAGATCTGCTTCCTTCCAGAGGCAGAGTCCTATGGTGTGCTTTTTAAATGGTGCTGTTTCAAAGACATAAGCAAAAAAACTTCATATTATTAGTGATTTTATAACACATTGTCAGCCCCAAGTTTAAACTACTATTGGAAAATTTACATGAGAAAGTGCGATTGGAAATTTACATGTAGAAACTACGATTACCTAGTATTCTTGTGACTAAAAGCAAGCTAAACATGTAGAGTAACTCCATATGTTGGTGTATCTCCAAGTACCTAAAATTTACTTGAAGAGCAGAACACGGTTGGCAGACACTCCAAAAGGATCATTCTTGTTCATCTTTTTTAATGGGAAAGGAGAAAGCCATTTGATAGGAGGAATACTTCTGCATCATGTGCCTGAACTAAGCGACTTTCCCCACAGTTTTTTTAGTTTGTGATTATCATTATCATCAGACTATATCAACCCAGTTATCAAGGTACAAGTCATCTGCAGAACTGCCCTTGGGGAATGAAAATGATGAGCTTTGCACAGAGACCCAAACAACTACCATGATTCCAGATGAGAAAATAACTGTAATCCGTGGAGGTTATCACATCATAAAAGTAATAGCTGTTGAAAACTGGAAGATAATTAGTCGAAAGAATGAAAATATTTTCAATGATGAGAAGAGCAACTCATTGAAAAGGCATGGTCTAAAGATAATATTTTGTGCTATTTGTACTTGAGGCCAAGATTCTGAAAATTTATTATAGAGTCAATCATGTGGTTGTTTCCTGATTTTAACTTTATTTAAGGATGGTCTTTTGGTACTAAATAAATACACTATATATGAAAATACATGAAAACACACTGACGCATTAAAGAGGAAACAGAAACAGAAATGGAAAAGGATAATATTAAAGGAGCTCAAGTATTTTCTAAAAATATAACTTTGACTCTAACTTGGCCAAGATTGTATATGCTTTCAAGTACATAATTTCAACAATGAACAGGAAGTTCTCATGCTTTTTCACTCCCTGTTTACAGTCACAAATCTAATTGAAAGAAAAATTCCACTCTTAAGACATTTCATATCAATTGATTTATGCCTTTTGCCATAGCTTGACATTTCAGGGTCATTAATAGAGGTCACAAGTGGTTAGAAATAAACTTAACCAAGCTGGTGAAAGAAACTGAAGACGACACAAATAAATGACAATATATCTTGGGGTCATAGGCTGGAAGAATTTTTAAAATATCCATACTGCCCAAATCCATCTATAGATTCAATGCAATCTGAATCTAGATTATGATGTCATTTTTCATAGAAATAGAAAAAAAAACTTAAATGTATATGGAACTACAAAAGAATCCAAGTAGCCAAAGTAATCTTGAGAAATAACAAAGCTAGAGGTATTACACTTTCTGATTTCAAACTGTACAGCAAAGCTGTGGTAATCAGAACAAGACTACTGGCATAAAAACAAAGACCAATGGAACAGAGCAGAGAGCCCAGAAGGAAACCCATATATGTATGGACAACTAAATACTCAATGGAGTAAAGATAGTTTCTTTAGTAAGTGGTGCTTGGAAAAACAGTCATACACAAAAGAGTGAAACTGGGCCACTATCCTTACATCACATAAATTATCTTAAGATAGACTGAAGACTTAATGTAAGATCTGGAATAGTCAGACTCCTAGATGAAAACATAAGGAATAAGCTCCATGAAACTAGTCTTGGCAATGAATTTTTGGACCAAAGGCACAAGCAACAAAACCAAAAATAAACATGTGGGACTACATTGTTCTGAACACTTTGCACAAAGGAAACAATTCAATGAAAAAGGAAAATATCAAAGTTAATATCAAAAATATAAAAGAAACCCATACCATTCAGTAACAAAAAATGAATAATCCCATGTAAAAAGTGTGTGATGGACCTGAATAGGGATTTTTCCAAAGACATACAGAAAGCCAACTGGACCACAAAAAGATGCTCAACATCACTAATTATCAGGGATGTGATATCAAAGCCACAATGAGGTATCAGCTAATAAACAGACTGTGAAGAAGAGATAAACACTAGTAAGGATGTGGAGAAAAGGGAACCATTGTATACTACTGGTGACAATGTAAATTAGAAACCATTATGGAAAACAGTATGGCTGATTCTCAGATAATTAAAACTAGAGCTACCATTCAATCCAGCAGTTCCACTTCTGTATTTATGTGTGTATATCTGTATATTCAAAGAGAATGAAATAATCTCAAGGAAGTATCTGCATCTCAGTGTTCATTCAGTATTTTTTATAATAGCCAAGACATGGAAACAATGTAAGTGTCCAGTAGTGGATCAGCGGTTAAACATGTACCCACACACAGTGGAATATTATTCAGTCATAAAAAAAGAAGGAAACCCTGCATTTACAACAACATGGATGAACCTTCAGGACATTACACTAAGTCAAACAAGGCAGAGGGAGACAAACAGTATATGATATCCTTTGTGGAATCTAAAAACGAACCTTAGAAACCAAAGACACTGGTGGTTGCGGACATGGGTATGGGTCCACAAAGGGTTTTTACAAAACTCCAGTTATAAAATAAGTTCTGGAGATGTAATGTAGATCATGGTGCCTATAGTTAATGACACTATTTTATATTTGAAAGTTGCTAAGAGACTAGGTCTTTAAAGATTTCGCCACGAAAAAAGAAAAGGGAGAGGATGTATTAACTTACTGTGAGAATCATTTCACAATAAATATGTATATAACATCATCTCATTGTACACCTTAAATGATGCTATATGTCTACTATATATCTCGATAGAGCTAGGAAAAGCTTTCTTCAAAGGTTTATAGGTCTTTATATTTCTAGGATGCCTCTCACTCTAACACTATATCCAACCCCAGTATTCAGGCAGATTTAATACTCAGTCTCCTCAGTTTCTTGATCTTGTCTACAATAAATGTTTATTACTAAATGAAGAGTGAATATCTTACTGCATCCATCTTCTCACTCCCACTGTCATACATGTCTATATGTTGGCTATGTAGACATATATGTCTATATATTGGCTGTGCCGTCATACATGTCTATAATCCTTAGATAATCCCAACTTAATTTATCCTACTCTGAGAACATTCCAGTTTATTTCCTCCAGAATCCTCAGTACAGTTTCAGCGCCACTATCCATTAACCCAGTCAGCTATCATGAAAGATTATGTCCATCTTGACAATGTAAATTTCAATTAGTACAAATATGACAAAAGCAGAATTTTACAATGAGCTTCATGACATAACTAAGAAAGTTATGATCAATCCCTTGTCCCTCATTATGTTCTCTAGAACATAGATGTAGATCTATTCTACATCTGTACACATGTACCTCTCAGTTTCCTAGACAACTATTTTATACCTTCTCCTGATCTTCCAATTTGTACAACTCTCCCCCCAGTCCTGTCAGCCCCCTGGCTCACAGGACACAAAAAACAATCATTAGAGTGTTTCCACAAGGTTTCCTCTACTACCCATGCATTATCAGCTTCTGTTCTCCTCTACTGAACTTAACTCTTTTAGGTCTTAGAACCAATTTAGATTTACCTCAACAGTTGAACTTCCTAGGCTGCATGATTCCAGAAATTTTATTTTCTTAAGTCATGTATTAGTTCAGGTTCCACAGTTTGAGGTGCAGATTTGAGTGTGGGAAGTTTATTGGAGAGGGCTCTCAGGATGGCAACGAGGAGGGAACGAGGGAAGGACTGGTTTGTGATGCATTCAGAAGAAAAGATTCAACCAACACCATGACAGCTATAGAGCAAAAATGGTCCTACAGAATTATCTCAGATTAAGGCAAGAGGGCTAAGCCCTATGACCCTCTACTGACCAGCTATTACATGCAGAATGCCCCCAAGAAAGAAGCATATATGGGCAAGACAGCTCCCTTCTGCTAAGGCCACATTACTGGGGAGGAAATCATTGTGAGTTATCAGCAGCCCACTCTGACTCCTGCAGCTGTGGGGGGAATGAAGGTTAGCACTCCAGCATCTGGACCTTCCACCAAAGACTCTATCCAGCATGCTCTGATCAAATTCATTTACTCCTTATAGTAAGTGCACCCCACCTTGGAAGAACTCCTCTTAGAATCTGTTTGGTCTTTTTGGGGGGGAATCAATAGGAAGAAGGTTAGTAGAACAAACTCCAGCCCCTTCTGCTATACCTAGGGCCATACTGACATCCACCATCTTCTGTACTACCCATTCTAGATTCTCGCACCCTGGGCTAGCATCTGCACTTGGCCAGGTGGCTTATCTGGAGGGGTGACCTAAACCTCATCCTTGAGGGAATTCTACTTCTGAATTCCATGACTTGCTCAGGTAGGAGTATAGAATTTCTCTGTGTCCAATCAAAACCAGGCAAGGAAGTGACCACCAAAAGATGTCCCAGCAGATCACTGGGAGCCTACGTGGTATAGCAGTCGCCTTAACGTGCCCTGGTAAACAGCTCAACTGCCCTCGCCAGGATAGGGACTCCTCTTTGTACCTGCTTATCTCTGCCCTGAAGCCCAAAAGTCACCATAGAACAGTCATAATATAAACAATCCTTGGCCTTGTACTTGGTCTTTCACTGCTCTTAGGATGCAGGAGGTGAAGGTCTCTTTATATGCCGACAAGGAGGTGCTTGATCACTCTTCTACTCAAACTGGGGGTTAATACACTTTAGTTCCTCATTTTCTCTCTCCAGTCCATCCATGGGACTCAAGAGTAGCCAACACACTCTACTGTTCTTACAATCACTGCTTGCCCCAATCATACAAACACCTGGGATAGTGCCTGGAATAATGCTCTGCTGTGCTTTCCACCCACAGCCCATCACAGCTGGCCGAGGGGTTGGGTGGGGGGGTCAGTAATAACTGCAGGGCCACAAAAGGCCTGGAGCCATGAGCACTTCACCTACCACCTGGATGGAGTCATCATCACCCACATCCTGTTCATGGTGAGTCATCAAGACCCCAGGCCTATCTGGGAGGCTGCTGCTCCCAGCAGAGTGCTGGAGCTGGCTCACCCCCTCTCTTGGGAAGGGACAACGTGCTTTTCCTCTGGACTCTCCATCCAGTAAGGTCAAGTCGGTAGCTTGAAATCTTCCAAGGTGGGAGAATTTATACCATGGAAGTTGACTAACGCTACAAATTAAGTTGCTCCCCACCCCACCCATGTAGCCCCAGAAAGCCAGTTCTTAAACATTTGCCAGAACATCACTAGTTTTCTCTTCAGCCCGCTTCTGGCACCAATGTTCTTAGGTTGAAGCCTCAAGAAACAGACAGAGATGGAGGTTTGGCAGCAGGAGGTCTATTGGGGTCCTGAGAGAATGAAGGAAGCAGGATGGGCCACTGAGGGAAGTGACAACATCACGCAGTCTTATCAAAGGTCTCCAACAAGCCCAGCGGGAATTTTAGAGTTGGGACTATCCCACCCAGTGGCTCAGAACTGAAGCAGGAAACCGGGCCTTTTTATGCCACTCCTGATGAGTCAAAGACGCTAGCCACCCCCAGGCGAGTGTGTCCCCTTAGGTGAGGCAGTTACTTCCACGGAGGGCACTTCCTGGGGAGGAACTCAGCTGTGACTAAGAAGTAGCCAAAAAGCATTCCTGCAATACCTGGGGAACTGTTTCCTCCCTAAAAGTGGGATGTGAACCGCTGTGAGCATCCTTCTGTACAAGGAAATACTTATCTTACTTTATTTCTTAAGTACATCATTTACTCCACAAACCTATTTTCCCTATTATAAAATTCTTTATAATTCATTTTTTTAAGATTGTATTTATTTATTTGATACACAGAGATCACAAGTAGGCAGAGAGGCAGGCAGAGGGAGAGGGGGAAGCAGGCTCCCCGCTGAGCAGAGAGCCGGATGCGGGGCTCAATCCCAGGACCCTGGGATCATGACCTGAGCCGAAGGCAGAGGCTTAACCCACTGAGCCACCCAGGCGCCCCTCCAAAGCATTTTCTTATGGATAGTATTTGTACACATTGATATATTAATAGGAACATTCCTAAGAAATGTGGTTAAATGAGTTGTATTAATTTATGCTTTCATCAGCCCGGTCACCAACACTAGTTATCAGTATTTGCAAATGTGACAGTTGAAAAATGTATTCAGGTTTAGTTAAACTGGCACTAAAATTCAGGTTTAGTTAAACTGGCACTAAAATGAAAATTCCTATATTCATCCTACTTTTTTCACTCTGAACGTTTTTTCCTTATTAAATTGAAAGGATTTTTTAAAATATAATTAGGATTCTAGCCTTCTTTTAAATATTTTGAATATTTTCTCCATTTTTAAAATACATATGTTTTTGGCTACTGAGATGTTGTTTTACTGCAAAATCAAAATTTTTGGTTTTTTCTCTAATGGGGTCTCACCTTTTTACATTTAAAAATACATCCACTACCTTTGAACATGTGTAATGATCAGTATATAGGAGGCTTTCAACCAATATCATCAAGTTGACTGATACAGAAAAGGACTGTAAGAAAGAAGCATGTTGAACTATATAAAATTGGGCATAAACTACATCATGAAGACAAAGATAATAGAGGAAAGAAGTCTATAAACCTTCATCTTTAAAATATCTGAGAGTCATCTATATTAAAGATCATCATTTGAGGGCCATCCTGGCTCATTAGGTATTTTTTAAGTATTAAATATTTCATTGCCATTAACTAGCATATATTCATTTAAAAATTATATCCTCTATTTATTAAATTGAAACGAATTAGCAGATGCTGTGTTGAATTGTTGATTCCTTAAACCTAACATAAGATCAATCTCTTTGGAATTTTCCTAAGTTTCTTAGCTTTATGTTATTTTCACTTATCTATGTGTCTTAACCACTATGCACTTATTGAAGGCAAGAATTAGAACGTCAGTTTTTTACAGCTACTGAGTAATTTAACCAAGTATCTTTTTAAAAAAAAAGTATCTTCTTGCACATTACTATTATCTCTATCAATAAAGCCAAATGTATTGACTTCTTAGTATAAAGTTGGCACCATTTCAAGTGCTTTCAATTATAATTCATATAATCTTTATAATAACCTTATGAAGTAGGTGTGTTATTTACATTTTATCAGATGAAGAAACTGAAGAGCAAAAAAGTAATCTGCCAAAGGTCACACCTTTGTGTCCCTGAGAAAACAGTCTGACCCACACAGTCTTACTCCTAACCCCACATTTGGAATAAATTATATATTTCAATTATTCATGACAATAGTATCACATCAGATAAATGGGCCAAGGATGTGCCACTGCTGTATTGTAAAGAGTAACTATAGAATTTGATGTCACTGGTATAATTTGATGTAATTTTCATGAGAAAATTAAAGTTTGATAACATTGAGTTTCAGGACAATTTATCTGTATTTTCTAAATATTCTAGAATATCCTTGAATGATTGAGTAATATAAAAGAAATAAAACAGCATTTGGTTCAGAGTGAAAAAGGAGGAAAAGGTAGAATTCTCTAAGTGACTTATATTTCACTGACGAAATCAGCTAACATTTTGGACAGGAAAGGAGTAGTGAGACCCTTTTCCTAGCATTATTCTTCCTTTGTTCCTCTCCTCAAAGAGAAGCTTAAAAGAGCACATTGATTTGAAGCACTCAACCACAGATTAGTAACAATTCTGACAATTTATACCCATTTTAGATCAATCCACTGAACCCTCAAGATCATTTATATTTAAATTTTTGGTGTTTCCTTGATGACTTTTTAAGTATATGGTCAAATCCCTAAAATGAGGGTGTCGGGAAAGTTTAGTGAGTTGCCAGGACTGACCACATGGGGTTCATTTACAAAAGGAGCAACGCCTTGTAACTGTAAGAAAAGTCCATGTAACCAGCTCCCAGACCCCAGCTCCTCATTTCTGGCCTGGAAGCAGGAGTTCCGTACCCCATGCTTTTAAAGAACCTTTTTATTTCGGGCACCTTTGCTGTCCTGTTCGTACGCACTCAGGTGATTGTGACTCAGCACTGAAGGGAAGGCGTCCTCCTTCAGAGCCTGTAGCACCCGTGCAGGACTGACTCCGTCGGTGGCTGCTTGTCCTGGGTCGGGCACAGCTATCTGCGCTCCAGGTTCTAAGTCCTATCGTCTTCCCGCTCTTCAAAGCTAACCACGTCCCTTTATCATTTATCATCACATCATCAGATGACCCTGAGCAACCCACATATTCTAGAAGAGCGTCTCAACAGGCTATTTTCTTCGGTAACTTCATCTGGTGCTTTAACTTCAAGGAGACTCAATGCAGGCAATCCCAGCCTTGACGCTGATATTTCAAATGACCTTCCCTGGGTTTTCTATGTGACAAGGCGCGTAAGGGAATGACGCCGCGGTCACTTCAGTCATCTGGAGAACTTGAAGTGTCCCCAGGGAGCTGTCAGAACAATCAGCCCCTCCTTCAGGAAATGAGAGGAAGTGCCAACCCAGTGGAAATTTATTTATTACCTATTTGAAGGCTGCTGAAATAACAAAACATCCTTCTCACCAGGCAAACCAGGGCGACACAAAGAAACCGAGAATATTCTCACACTGGGGCGGTGAGTGTCATTCAGGCAAGTGCTAAGGAGTATTTTGTTAACGGCGCTCCCAAAGAAGGAAGAAGTCAACGTGATCGTGTAAAATAAATTAAGCATCAGTGAAAAACTTTCCTTGACCCAACTCCTTGCAGGAAATCTGCTAGAAGCCGACCTTGGCGCCAACCAGGTCAACAGGTCCTGCGTCAGAGTGAAGCTTTGTTACAGTTCCACTGTGCTGGGAAACCCCCGCACTCAAGTTCAAAGAGTTGGGGGAGGGAGTTTTAAAAAAAAAAAAACAAACCTGCCACCTGGAGCAGCTACGCCCCAAATCAGAGGAGAGGGCAAGCTTTGTTTCTCCAGCCTGGGGAGAAACCCAAGGATTGGAAACCTCCATCATTTTCTCCCCCTTCCCAGGGCAGAGCTCCACATCTAGAGACATCGTGTGCTGACCCAGGGGCAGAGGAAGGCCGTCTCTGAACTAACCTGTGCCTTCCTCTTCCTTTTCTCTTTCGGCACGGCATTTTGAGGGCTACCTCTGATCTGTAAATCTCTGTCAGTCCCTGAGAACAGATTCTTGTTTTCCAAATGGCCCCCGCCTGTGCTTTCTTGGAGTGTGTGTTCTTGGTCCTCTCTGTCAAGTCTTCCTCCTTTCCAATCTATTTAAAGTAATACAACATGAAAATAGGAAGACGGAATGGAGTCTCAAGACCGTAACACAGACATCCTATCTGTCTCCATTCTGCGTGGCTTGCTCTACAGAGACCAGACTCGGGATTATCATTTCATCGTGGATCTGAATTTCCAGCCGGCCTATGGGTTTCAGCTTTCCCGGTCCCCACTGTCATCATTAACTCCACACCAAGGGCTAGATGGTTCTGCCAGCTGAGGCCCTGCCAAGCAGCTCTGATGGTCCAGGCCCCTTCCCCCTCCAGTGCTCAGGAAGCCAGTTCCCAAACACAACACTACATGGCACCCCGAGGGCTGGCTGCTGGAACCCTGGCAAAGAGGGAGATCCTCGCCCTGCTGTGCACCTCTATCTAGCCAGGCAGCACCACGTCCTTTCTGGGGACACCTTTTTGATCGGCAGCAGGTCCAAACAGTGTGAGCAGGAAACACCCCCAGTAAAGCTTTGTGACCACGGACACTGGCAGCCATGTTCCCTCCAGAGGGGACACCTGAGAGGGTGACCGCTTACCCACAGACGCTCCAAGGCCTTTCTCTGACTCGGGATAGAACACAGACTAAGAGGCTCCTGGGAGTCCTCCTGGGGACGCAGTGTGTGCAGAGCAGAGTGAGAGCATTTTTCTAGAACCGGGCTGTCCCCCTCCCCCTCCCCTAGTCCGGCTCATGAGCGATCCTGCTGGCCACTTGTTTTTCTGAAAGACAGCACATTCCACGGGCTGTGCGTGCTCAGCTGTGCCCCACAGGACACTGGCCACCCGAGGTAGAACCATGGTGTCCTCTGGAGCCAGGAAGGGACTGCTGTCCCCAAATCGTCATCCCCTCTCATCCCTGGGGCAGCGACAGGTGCTCTCCTGCTGTTCCAATGTCTGGGACACGTCCCAGGTGTCTTTGGGTCTCCCTGACAGACCCTGGTATGTACCGCTATGGTCGTTTTTATAATGAAGAGCCGGCATGCTTTAAAGAGAGAACGAGAGCTAGCCGAAACCCTATCTGCCTGAGCTGAAGCGCTTCCCGCAGTTCCTGAGAACACCGGACTCTTTCACAAGCCTGGGGGACCCCCGCCCCCAAGTCACCTGCAGGGGAACTCAGTCCTCTAAAGTTACAAACGCTGTGTTTGGCTGCGCCGCTAAAAGTGCCAACGGCTCTGCCCCTGAGGACACGGCCTGGCCACCGCCCCCTGCGTCCCCCCCAGCTCCAAGGACAGGGGCTCGCCGTCCCCAGAGCGGGGGGGGGGGGTGCCAGGGCCGCAGAAAGCCTCCTTCCGACCCCTCCTCCCCCGCACGGCCGCCACCTCTCAGCACCTACCGGGGGGGCCCCCAGATGCTGCCCCCAAGCAGGCCCGCTGAGGAGGCCCCACGGCACCCAAAGTCCTGGCCCGCCGGACCAGGCTCCCCTCCCCCGGGGCCAGCCATGAACCCCCCACCCCAAAACCTAGCGGCTGGTCGGCGGGAATGAGCGGCCCGCAGACAGCCCAGTGACCGAGGGACCAAGGCCCCGCGAGAAAGTCCTCAGTCCCCACGACGGCGCTCAAGGCCCCCCACGTCCACCAGGCACCTGGCCAGGCAGGCGGGCGCCCCTCCCGGCACCCCACCCTCACCGGGTCCAGCGGACCTGGCCTACCTGCCCGTGGGTGGGGAGCTCTGCTTGTCCCCCGCCGTCAGACCAGCGCCAGGAGCACAGCCCGCGGCCGCCTCGGGGAAGCCACGACCCCCAGGTGACCTCCGGGTGAGCTCGGCCCCACCTGCCATTGGCTGGGAGCCTGCGCCGGTACGCAGGTGCACGTGGAGGCCAGGTGCGGGCCCTCCCGGGCATCAGGCCCCCGGGTGCAGCTGGCCCCGCTGCCCCACCTGCAAGGTGTTCTAGCCGCCGCCCGCCGCCGCCCTCGGGCCCCAGAACCTGCCGCCGGGATCCGCCTGCGGCCGAAGTAAAACGGGTGAGAACGGGCTCCTGGGGCTGCGGCCGGTGGGTCACCTTGAAGAACAGACCCAGGCCCTGAAAGAGGCATTGACACCCTCCAGTCCCAAGTGACAGATGCAGAAAAACACAAACAAAACGGATCTTGCCTCTCAGGAGAATTAGAACCACCTCAGAAAACTACACGGTTTGAGTGAAAACGCTGCTTTATTGAGACTTCAGCAAAGTCTGGAACTGCTCGTCTAAGAAGCTGCTTCGTGGAGGCAAAGAGCACATCCAGCTGAGGGAACGCAACAACCCGCCTGAAAACGCAGGCTGTGAAGGATCCGAAGAGCCAGTTAAAACCTCTGAGGCAAACGGTGGTGAAGCGGGTCAGGTGGGCAGGCCGCCTTCCAGACGGTTCCCTGAATGACCCAACCTGGCCCTAGAGCAGATGCGTGGATTGCAGCAGTGGAGGTCATCTGGTCATCGACGCTGATGGGTAGAGGCTTCTTTTAAAAGGCTTGAGGGAGAAAAAAAAGAAATACTCAAAAACATATTTGAAGAAAGCCGAATGAATGAGGAACCTACAGGAGAAATTAGAAAAACCTTCAAAACTGTGTTTGCAGTCTGAAAACCTACAACTTGGAAGAGATGCAGCTGGAACTTCAAGTTTGGCCTAAATTACACCCAAAGCATGCCATGGACATGGACAGAGGAGGAAACGTGCTGCTTAGAAGTAGAGAATGAATGTCACAAGTGCATGGAGACAGCCCCCAACACATCAGAAGCCCCCCTTCTACAGGGACAGGCGAAGACGCGGACAAAAACCGGAAAAAAACTGCTTTCTTCTGTCACAACCAGATTCTCCTCTATGGGAAAAGAGCCCATGGAAGTCTGATGGCAGCTCTGCCACCAAGAGCTCAGGTCATGATCCTGGGGTCCTGGGATCGAGCCCCAGGTTGGAACAGTTATAGCGGCTAAAGCAGACTTCACTTCTAGCTTTGCCAGTGGCCCTTTTGCTCTTACACCTGTAGCCACAAAGGCCTGAATGGGGGGGGGGGCGCTGTTCGTGGGTCATCAGGCCCCCAGGGAAAGAGGAGTTCCCCCCGGGACAGCTCAGACACCCACAGTCACACGCAGGCTCGATTCAGCTTCCGCAGCAGCAAACCTGAACCCCACAACCACAGCGGAAGAGCTCCCCGTTTTCTCTCTTTAAAAGGAATTCTGTAAAACATTAAAACAATAAATACAAATAGGTAAAAGTAATTTTGATGTATCTCTTTATAGTTGAACGACTACGACTTAAATCATGCTACAGTTGCTCCTACTGAAGCCTTGACTGCATTATAACTTTAAGGGAAGTGTTTTTAAATACGGATTTGTTTAATGTAATTCTTATGGATCCATTATTTCCACCTCCGTGGGCCCTCCAGAATTAGTTAGTATATGTATTGTTATTTTGTTTTAAATTAAACACTATGACTGAAACCCATCATTGGAATTTGATATAAATAGAGATGTTTAAGACAGGAAATACCATTTATGTGTGGTAAAATAATGTATTTCACACAAAATTTGCCTGTAGTATCAATGCATCTGTCTACTTCTGCCTTCCAAAATATTCTAGTCTTCTGAGTTTTTGTTCACTTCAGCTGAGTTTTATTTTGAGAAAAGGAGAGGGATTATCAGAATTCTACTCTGAATAGGAGCAGGCAACCAAAGAAAGAATAAGAAGTAGGACATTATATTCTCGAAGCACATTAAGCACAGGGTCACGGTTTCTAACCTGTCCACTTGCCCTCACTTGCCCTGATTGCGCACCTGTTGGCTGTCAGACACTCTGCAGGGGCTCGGGCTTCTAGAGGGTTCCCCTTCCACCACGTGGCTGGGAGGGCTCCGGAGCCAGGAGGGGGCTGAGAGGACAGAGCTGCAGGAATGTCAAGAAGCAGACCCTTCCTCAAATGCAGAGGGGCCTTGAGGGGCCAGCAGGTGAGGGAGGGGAAGAGAAGAGGCGCTAAGTGGAAGAGAGAAGGAGAACACGCAGGAGAACCAGAGCAGCCGCGGCCCTCAGGGTAAACAAGCGGGTGTGGCAGGAGTTGAAAGCCCGCCGGCCGTGGGAGCTCTTGCCCACCATGCTTAGGGCTTGGGCTTCTCCTCTCGTGCCCAAGGAAGCAGCTGAGCAGAGCGTGCAGAGATCGCGGCAGAGGGAAAGTGATGGCCGCTCCACAACAGAAGACCTTGGGACAAGACGGGCAGCTGGGGGGTGGCCGACTGACCCACGGGGTGGAGAATGATGGTGACTTCAGGAGACCTTGAAAAGGGAGCACGTGCGGGATGTGGACTAGATGCGCATAGGGAGATGGAGTGACAGACGAGTGTGAAGTTGTAAGATTTTCTGAAATCCGGTAGCTTTAAAGGAGGCACCAAAGAACAGACGGGGGTGGCGGGGTGGATCAGGGAAAACCAGTGGCCTGTTCAGGCTCCGGTCGCCAACACACCCTACATAACCACATAAACTTAGAGACTTTTTACCTGGTGTTCCAAGAAAAGGCTAATGTTGTTAAACTGTTGTGGCTTCTCCCTCTCTCTCTGTCTCTTTTTTCACTTGAGGGCCTAAAACTGAATTTATCATATTTTCGACGACCCACTCTCCATATTGATACATGCAAAGCCTTTTCTCCACCCCTCTCTCCTTGCCTTTCCTTCTTCCCCTCATCTTAATGATGCAAGGAGCACCTGCAAATCTCCACTATGCAAATCAGGGGGCGCCTGGGTGGCTCAGTGCGTTAAGCCTCTGCCTTCAGCTCAGGTCATGGTCTCAGGGTCCTGGGATCGAGTCCCACATCGGGCTCTCTGCTCAGCAGGGAGCCTGCTTCCCTCTCTCTCTGCCTTTCTTTCTGCCTACCTGTGATCTCTGTCTGTCAAATAAATAAATACAATCTTTAAAAAAAAAAGTCTCTACTATGCAAATCAAACTAAAATGATCACAGTAATCTACACCTAAACTTGCGGTTCCTCCAACCCCATCCCATTCTCTCACTCTGCTCTGGTGCAACCTGAATCCTTCACTCACATTTCTATGTAGCTTTATCATACATATATATATATATATATATACACACACACACATGTATATTTATATTTATATATTCATATATATGTTGCTAATACTGGATATTATCTTCCTTATTCCTATATATTCCTACCTATATTCCTATATCTATTCCTAAATATTCCTTATTCCTATATTATAATATATTATACTCCTAAAACTGGATATTTAAAACATTTAATCTGTTTTTAACTTTTTACTTTAACATTTTATTGCTAAGATTCATCCCTAAGGTCATACGCCACTCAGTGCTTTTTGTTAATTTTCTTGAATGGAAACATACTGTAGTTTATTTATCTACTCTCCTGTTGAAGGACACTAGATCATTTCCAAATTTGAGCTTTTATGCATGCTTTTCTCCCCCGGTCTATAGGATGCTTCTACCAAGTTGGGATTCCCCATTTTTTTCAGAAGAGGGAGATGGAATGAATTCTCTTCACATATTTTTTCCCATACAGTTCTAAAAACACTGATTTCAACTCGAGTGATCTATCTTTTCACACTGACTATTGATGCTGAATCCACAAATAGTCTCTGTTTATATAACACCAAATATGACAAGCCATTGTGCCTAGTTTAAACTACTGGTTGGCTCCACGGACAAATAAATCACACAAATTACTGAAACTAACCCTTCCAATGTGTGCAAACAGTGCACGCAGAAGCCCCATAAATCCTCACAGTGGTAGATCGGAGCGTTTTCTCTAATTTTCAGATAAGACATTGGTAGTGAATTGGATTCCTATCCCTTAGGACCCCTGTTCCTCAGTGGCACAGAGACTAGTTCCCCATCTGACAGGGACTAAATCAAGGACACGCAGCTTGTACGAAGAGAACAAATGTAGTTCCTGAGCTTCAGGGCCCTGAGCGGTAGCGTTTTCACTGCTGTGCTGTCAGTGTTTCTACTCCAACATTCTCTCCAAACTCCTAAACAGTGTACCTCCCGGGGCCTTTCCTGGCCTGGGGGTATCGGGAGTAAAAACACCTGCACTGTGCCGGTTGGTACAGACGCATGGGGACCTGCACAGAGAAGGACACGAGGACTCTAATGCTTTCGAGAAGATACCACCTGCCAGCCTCGCAGATGTTAACATCCCCAAAGTGGTGCAGAGTCGAAAAATGTGTGGCTGGTTAAAACACTGATGCTTTGTCCTGCTGACTACAGGTGGGAGTTTGGAGGGTTGGGGGAGGGCTTCTGGGATAAGCGTCAGATGATTTTACCTCCCCAGTGTTTCCAGAATTTCTGTCTCAGCCAAATTTGAACAACATATTCACAGAGTTTCTTACTCTCTACATTTTCATTCCCTAAAATCTCTCTGGAAATTGGAACTTTTTCCTCTTTCCACCAGAGTGTAGAGTACTCATTTTCTTTGCTCATTCAACAAATACATATTGAATCAGAATGAAGTGCCAGGCACTCGGCTAGATCCCAGACATAGAATTCTGAATGAAGAAAAATCCCTTGTCCTTAGGGGTTCTAAGGATCACCGTGTGAGGTGTCGTGAGCATGACAGCAAGGAGGCTGAGGCAGATCCTCACCCATTCAGGCAGCGCAGGAGAGAGAATCCTTAGGGAGGTGAAATGGCGCAGGGGTTCCACGGTGAGACCCGAATGAGCAATGGCCGGCGTCAGAGAGCACACACTTCCTATTGCTGCTTCTCCTCTGTCTGTCTGTCTGTCTCCCACGCAGGACACAGTATCCCCTGCTGACCACCACACCACCGGCAAGGACGCTGGTCTTCCCACTTCCATCCTGCCCAGGCTAATCAGTTCTTTTCTCAGTAAGCTTGGGAATATTTTGTTGTTGCTGTTAAGAGACACACACAGAGAGAGAGAGACAGAGAGAGAGAGAGAGAGAGAAAGTGGGGAAGAAGGCAGAGAGGGGGAGAGAGAGAATCTTAAGCAGGCTCCATGCTCCCACACAGAGCCCAACATGGGGCTCGATCTCGTGACCTTGAGATCAAAACCTGAGCCCAAATCAAGAGTCAGACACTTAACGGACTGAGCCACCCAGGTGTCCCAAACTTGGAAAAATTTTTAAAAAACACGATCAACGTGAATTAAGTCATGTTAATCCAACCCTTAACATCCCTCCACAGTTTCCCATTTGTTTCTAGCTAATTCTCTTTGCTGTGATCCTCAAAGCCCTGTCCAGTATCTGCACCACCTACCGTGTGACTTCACCTCCTGCTCATCCCATGGACTGCTCACGGGTTCGGCAAAGCTCTTCTTCTCAATTCCCCCAGCAGGCCGACATCCCCGCTCTGGGTCTTCAGGCCGGCTATCTGCCCAGAATTCTCTGCTTCCTTTCTGTATGACTAAAAGAGTCCCATCTTTCAGGTTTCAGCTTGATTGGCGTCTCCTCAAAGTCTCTACCCTTTTCATGTCTTTCATAGAACCTATAAAAATATATTTCATTTATTTGTACAATGTTTCTCTCTCCTCTACCAGACTAAAATCTCCACAAAAGTAACAACCATATTCCCTGTTCTGTATCAGAGGTTAGTATAGGGCCCGGTACATCATAGACCCTAAGTGCATGTTTTTGCTGAATAAATGGACTGATGTGTCAGATACACTTTTTGTGTGTGTGTGTGTGTGAAATAAAATCTTTGTTACAAGATTACTCTACAAGCAAGGGGGAAAATGGGGAAAATTTTTACATAATACAAGCTGATAAGTCCCAAGATCTTTAGGATGAGTCAGCGAGTAGGAGAGTCAGTGGTTTAGTTACAGTTCAAGGTCAAAGGCCTGAGACCCCGGAGAGAAGATGGTGTCCTTGCACTCTGGAGGCAAGAGAAACCTATGTCCAGTTGGAAGGCAGCCGAGCCAGAGGAATTCCCTCTTACCGAGAATCCTTTTTGTTCTACTCAAGCCTTTGACTGATGGGATGAGGCCCACCCACCTACCATTGGGTAGAGCAGTCTTCTTACTTAGCCTGCTCCAATGTTAAAGTCACCTGAAAACACAGACATGACATTTGACCAAATGTGTGGGCACCCTGAGGCCAGCCAACTTGACACATAAATTAACCATCCCCATCTCCCAGTAACCTCACAGTTGTGTTTCCGCTGCATATCACTGACCTTTAAGCTTTTTGGTTGAGCCCTTTAAGCTTTTGGTTGAGCCTAAATTCACAACACGGGGGACTCCAGAATACACTGTGGGTGATTCCAAGATGCAGGTCCTCATGACTCTTGCTGCTGCCCGACTCTTTGTGCTTCTGGAGCTGGAATTCTGCCTGCGAGGGAACAGATGTAACTAGAGGCACAGCAAGAACCCAAAAGTGCAAAGTCACCACCACCATCAAGACACAAGACATGGAATCTATAATAAATAATAAATAATGATAGTATTGTAATTGTGTATTAATAAATGTTTGTCATTATTACTGAATAAACATCATTTATTTACTGCATGCCAAATACTGTTCCAAGTACTTCACTTATCCTAATTTAATCACCATGATGGCCCTAGTTACTATGCTTATTCCTCTTCTATAGGAGAGCAAACGGAAGCACAGGGAGGTTAAGTGACTTAGACTAAGGATGGAGATACTAAAGGCAAATCCCAGGTCCATACCCAGACATGTCTGCTCTAGAATCTGTGTTCCTTCTTAACGGGCTCGACTGTCCGTCGGAGAGCCCACTGTGCTATTGACACTTCACTTCTTTAACACCACGTCATTTCCGCAAGTTGAAATGACTACACGAGGAAGAGGAAGAAACAAAGACTGTCTAATTTACAGTGAAGACACTGAGGTTGACTGCTGAGGTGACATGCCCAAGGCTATAAGGCAAGTTAGCGGAAAAAAGGATTTTTCCAGCCAAATCTATTGGACCTCTAAACCAAGTCTCCAGTATTCCTCAGTCACCTCATCTACGTGGATTGATGCCCAGTGGGTTCCTCCATCTCCAAAACCAAGCTCCCAATCCAGATGAAACATCATCTTGAGTGTAGAGCACAGTCGGGATCAGGGAACTTTAGTCGGGTCGTATTTTTTCTGCACGAATTGTATGTATGCAGTGAAACGGGATTCGGTAGGGCTTGTGCAGAAATGGATTTGTATTTCTGATTTCTCTCTGCATTGATTATTTTTGATGGTAAAAATGGATCAGTTGGAACGACAAATGCCAGGCACTTATTTATAGCTCTGGTCACTTACGTGGCAAACTGATTGACGTAAAATATGTCCAAACCAATTGTATCAGATACCAACCAGGGAAAGAAGAGGACCAGGTCACGAACTGCCGAGAGTCCAGCTTTACATAGGTACAGACCAGGAGTCACCTGGGACGGTTTAGAGAGGTTTGTCTTTAGCTAAAATTCATCCCAATGCTCTCTCTACTTCTGAAATTTTGCTTTTGTGAATGGAGAGACAGGAACCTAGTTAACAATCAGGAAATCTGAGCCTACCCACATATGTTTTTTTTAAGGCCTCCCATGTGGGCATAGAGTAACTTCTTGCACACACTGCCTCAAGGACTCTGAGGTCTGGATTAGCAACATGAAGCCAACGTTGATATCCCTTCAGCCAAGCCCATGCACTAAGCACGGTATCTACAAATACCACAGCTACCATCTGGGTCCATCATTTTCATTGTGTACAATTTTTCCTAGAATGGATTCATATTCTGTAGGTAGTTTCAATAATTCTAAATATTTCAGACACTGTTCAAATGTTCGTGGGTATATAGCCATTTGGTTGTTTAAAAATAGTCCCTAGGGATAATCGTTTATAAATATTTTTCCCAGAAAAATCACAGGTACTTAGGAGGATGGGCTTGTGTTTGGGCACTGTGTGCACAAAATATTATCCAACACATTAAAAATGACATTACAAATAGTCTACATTAGCTAAATGGGCAGCTGTGATATATGTTTCTTAGCAGATATTTCTAAATAGTCGTGATTTCCATCTGCCCATCACAGTTGCCGAGGCACTGCCTAGATGCCTAGAAGCAACACGAACATATTTCCTCTGTTTTAAATATGCATAAACAATCTACCAGGACACACTGTTCTTTCCCCCATTCTTTTTTTCTTCCCTTAACAAAGCAAAGGCTAAATAAAGCAGCTACAATAAGGGATTTTCTAAAGGGGAGCTGTCACTGTAAAAACTTCCCGTAATTTCGGGTTTGGCTGGCAAATGTTTGAGGCTGTATCCCTGGAGAAGCGCCCATCCTCCACCTGCTGAAGACACAGATTAAAACTTTGTGCTGCCTATTCAGAAATACCAGGCCCATATCATAGGATGCGCTATCAAGGCTGACAGAGACCTAATAAACATACACGTGGGAAATACCTCTGAGGACAGGTGCTGACGGCTGGCACAGCCCACGGTCAGTCAGTGGCAAAAAGAAAAGGTCCGGCGGGATGATACACATTCACAGTTTACTGTGGTGTTTGTCCAGCGTGCTAATAACAGCGCAAAGAAAATAATTTGTTCTCAGGTAAGTCCCAACAATTCTCCAAATTCTCATAGTACTAACAGACTGAACAGAATCCTTTCTACTAAGATTTGCTTTCATTTTTAGTCCCATCGTCTTTTTTCAGTGGGTCTATGAAAGACGTAAATACAGTGTGTCAAGGAGTGTAATTCAGTGATTGTAACTCAATGAGGCATTGGCTCCATTTCCCTGTGGGATGTTCTGCAAATCTTTCTCTCCCTGAGGAAACTGATGGAGTTGTACCTGTCAAGAACAACACACTGCTATGTTTGGCATTTCCCCAAGTTGTGCTAGGAAGACCTTGAATTTGACTCTGTTATCTTAGCTTGAAATATTTCGACTCTACCATGAAATGGGGCAAACCAGCCAAAGGAGTGGGGAGAGGATTGATTATATGTTTTGGAAGAGAAAGACAGAGTCTTATCTTCTGCAATGTGTCACTGGCTTAGATTTTTAACTTAAGTGTACAAGTTCAAGTTCACACCAGATTTTACTTCTTAGAATTATGACTTATTGAGGTCTAGAAAATGCAGATAGCTTACAAATGAAACTGCTTTTTCCTCTTTTTTGCTATCTCCTGGGTCTCAGAGTTAGAAATTTTCCCATCACATGTAATATTAAACTCTTCCCACACTCCTTCCCAGGTTATTAAAGAGATATGTTATAGAAACAACCTCAAGCCCCTCGTTACATGATAAATACACATTTTCACTGTTTACTCAGTTTAATTCTGTATACAAGAGTTGTATTTATAAGGAAATGCTTACCTTATTAGGACCGCTGAGAGCAGCTTCCTACCTTTGGCTCATAATAGTCACCTGTTCCTGGAAAGCTACTTAGAGGCTTTTTCATTGTAAGCAGGACTCCCGTGTGCATCACAATATCCAACACATTGTAACTGACAGAACTTTAGTGAAGAACATTCTGGAGCTTAGGCACAGGAAGCCAAAAATCAACAAACTGAAATTCACATAAAATTCTGTGAGCCTATCAAAGCGTGGTAGCCTAACAGGACCTGGCAAATATTAAAATATAATAGTATGAACAAAGCACTAAAATAGAGAATTTGGGGAAATCCGGGAGGTGGTTTAGCACAAGATGAATTCAAATCAAGGAGGACAATCAATGAGTGAGTTCAGCACGTCAGGACAACTCCTTGAAAAATATCTCAAATTGTGTCATTTTCAAAGGCAAATGAGCTATTTGCATGCTTAGCTGTACACTGAACATGGTGCTAATTAGATTACAGCTGAATGGCTTCCAGCACCCATCTGTTTCACCTCCTGAAATAGAGTTGGATTCGATACAGTACCTATATGTGAGCTTTGGTTTCTGCCAAGCCGTGTAGGAAAGTTTAGATGTTCTACAGTCTGAATTTTGTAACTTGGCAGTAAAATGTGTAGGTGTGTCCATGTATAGACATCCATTATTCTCTTAAAATATATGCTTAAAAATTCATGCTTTCGTATTATCTTAAAGTATTGAGGATTCATGAAACCAATGGGCTCATTTAAAAAGCATCATTCACCTTTTGTTCCATTTTCCACTCCCAAGTTATGGTTTCCAGCATTGACCCTACCTTGGAAAAAAGTCCCCCTCTTCTCCCCCACCTCCATTCTTTTGGATTAAGTGTCTCTCAGAAGCAGGTTTCCCTTCCTGTTTCTTCACATCTCATAGAAAAGTGAGAACAAAGAAAGATCCTGGGTTCTCAGAAACCTTCAAAACAGCCACACAAGGGCCAGACAGAGGAAGGCGATGCTCTTTGATGGGCGCCGGCTTCCTCAAAGTCTGTCACCGCCTCAGTTTCAGCAGCACCTGGAGGACGCTTTTCTGTGTCCTCATTCTCCATGTGCCACACAAAGGCCTCAGAGGTGGGTAAAGGAGTGTGTGCCACCCCGGCGAGGAGGGGCTTGAAAATGCTGCAGAGCCAAGGATGGGACAAGCAGGGGTTCTAAAGTACCAGCGGGCAATCCCCACGCCCCCAAAGATGGCGGGTACCATGGCCACGGCTGAGAGATTTGGGATCAGTGGGGCAACAGGTAATGGGAAAACAAAAACATATTTGAATTCAGGTAGAGTGACTTAATTCACAAATCAGTACTTCACGATTTCCAACTTTCATATCCTCACACCATATCTTTTTCCACCCCGTTCTGCTCTTCCTCTCTACATAAAACTTCCATAGATACCAAATTACTGTAGTTGACGGAACAAGATGGGACCACTCCCTGAATAAACCTGTCCTCTCTTGACTCTGCTGAAGAACTAAAATGTCTACCGAGCTGGTATTCAGTTAGTGTATCAGGAGCTACACATTGTTAGCCCGCTGCCTTACTCATTCCTCCCAAAACCCAGGGAGACAGGTCCCACTACCCTGCTTTTCCAGTAACAAAACAAAGAAAAGAAACAGTAAGTAACTGTCCCAAAGACACACAGCTACTAATTCTCCAAACAATATGGCTGCCAAATCTCATTCCTACTCCTCTTTCCCCTGCGGGGCAGTCAGACAGGACGTCCCGGTGAACTCAGGGACTGAATGTCTGTTGGCCTTCAGAGGTGGCCAGCTCGGCAGCCCTCAGATCTCCTCAGATCACAGAACAGCCATATGTGAACCAGGCAGTATACGCAAAGATCGGAGTGGTCGCAGATAATGAAAACTAGGGAAATAGCACATCAAAGTGTCAAGTTCGGGCTCTTCTCGAAAAACTCCTATCCCTCTTTGTACACTATAAATTAAGCCCTTATGGGAATTCCACGTGTCTGAGGTTGACTTTCACCCAAAACCAGTTGTAAATACGGAGCTAGACCATTTGGAAATACGTAGACTCTGAGAAGGAAGAATTACACTAACTAAACAAATGGTCACGATTTTCCTTGCCAATTGCCACTTTTATTACCATTCTGGGGACAAAGTATCTGCTTTACACCGAGGGAGGGCAGATGGCTCAGTGGGAGCTGAACTCTGGCGTGGCTTAGGAGCTACTAAATCTTGGCCAGACAGGTACGGTCTCAAGTATTAGGCATCGCTAAGCAGTTGTTGCCGAAGTGTATGCCCTTTAGAGGCCCTGTATAATAGTATTCATCTCTGCTCCTGGCCTGGCAAGAAAATCCACCTGAGAGTCTCAAAGGTCTTTTCCATCCAAGATCTATGGGCCAACATCTCTGCTTCTGACCGAGACAAAATGCCCACAGAGCACTCGTGCGCTCAGCAGAAGCTTTGAAATATAATTCTCTGGTTCCAAAAATGTCCACATGCTAGAATTAGCTGATGATTAAGAAGCTTGTCTCCGTGTCAAAGGGAGGTTCATTTCCCATAAGTAAACTCGTGGTGGGCAGGAGGGTATCATTTATAATCCTCCATTTAAACATACCAAATTGAATAGATGTTGTGGGAGTTTCTGTTCAACTAAAAATAAAGATGTTTCCTTTGGTCTGATAAATGTTGGGAATTTACTATAAACCCATGCCTCTGGCTCCACCCTCCATCCCTTTTCCCTTGCTTATTTCTGTCTCATATTTTTCATTTCCTGAGCCACTGCCTTTCCTCCAGAACCCTTCCCATTCTGTTTCTCGGAGTTCACGCTTCCTCCAGTAAGCGTCAGCCTCTGGGGCCCACACATCTTCACTTCTTCCTTTGCATCTGGTTTTTGGAGGCACAGGATGTTGTATTTGAGAGCACAGGATCTGGGACAAAGCAGAGCTGGAGGGATTCTTTACTCTTAGCTCGATGAATGTGGAGACACAGCTTCCTTACACCCGAGCCTCCTGGATCTGCAAAATGGGAAGAAGAACCTCAGGTGTTTCTTGGGAAAATGAAATAGGGGAGCACTTACAAAGCACTTCCCACAGGGCCCTGTGGCTCACCACATTTTCTTTGTCGAGCTGTCAAGAAAGCGTGGACCTCTCTGATTCGAGCTGGCATGGAAATGAATAAAAATTGTGTTTGTCATCACTCGGCATCGGGGAGTACAAATCAAAACCACAATGAGATATCACCTCACACCAGTCACAATGGCTAAAATTAACAAGTCAGGAAACGACAGATGCTGGCGAGGATGCAGAGAAAGGGGAACCCTCCTATGCTGTTGGTGGGAATGCAACCTTGTGCAGCTGCTCTGGAAAACAGCATGGAGGTTCCTCAGAAAGTTGAAAATAGAACTACCCTATGACCCAGCAATCATACTACTGGGTATTTACCCTAAAGGTACAAATGTAGTGATCCGAAGGGACATGTGTACCTGAATGTTTATAGCAGCAATGTCCACAAGAGCCAAACTATGGAAAGAACCTAGATGTCCATCAACAGATGAATGGATAAAGAAGATGTGGTATATGTACACAATGGAATACTATGCAGCCATCAAAAGAAACGAAATCTTGCCTTTTGCAACAACGTGGATGGAACTAGAGGGTATCATGCTGAGTGAAATAAGTCAAGCAGAGAAAGACAATTTTCATATGATCTCCCTGATATGATGAATTTAAGAGGCAAAGTGGGGGGTTTGGGGGAAAGGGAAGGAAAAAATGAAACAAGATGGGATTGGGAGGGAACAAACCATAAGAGATTCTTAATCTCATAAAACAAACTGTAGGTTGCTGGGAGGAGGGGTGCAGGGGAGAAGGTGGTTGAGTTATGGACATTGGGGAGGGTATGTGCTATGGTGAGTGTTGGGAAGTGTGGAAGCCTGACGATTCACAGACCTGTGCCCCTATTGTGTTTATTACTTGTTTATTGTGTTTATTACTTGTTTATTACCGAAAATACCCATATTCCCCAACTTTTTGATCTGCCTACAATATTGTAAAAAACACACCTCAAGAAAAGTACACATTTTTGAAACACAATTTGTAGCCTTGTACAAACATTGTATAAACATTGCCTAAACATTGTATAAAATGTTTCTGCCTTCGCCCCCACCATGCATAAAAAGTTTTTAAAGTAAGATTACAACAGAGGCTCACCTTGAAGACACTTTAAGATTCCAAGTTAAATCAAGTATTTTGTGTATTAACATATTTAATTCAATGGGCTTTCTTTTTTTTTTCCCCCAACTTAGCAATAAAGACTTGGGTAAAATCTATACTTAGACTACTTAGAACATATCCAAAAAAGAAAAAAATAAGTTGACATTACATGCTCTACGTGCTCCGGTCAAATAATGGAACCAAATGACAAGGAAATTACTTACAAACAACCCTTTGAGGATCATAATTACAGCAATAGAAAGTAAGGGGGAAGAGGTTAAGAGGTATAACTAAGCCATGCAATTAGTAGTCAGTCAAAGGAAGGAGCGGAGGCAGGTCTAGAATCCAATTCCAGCTGGCCTGAAAGTGTAAGCTCTTTCTACTCCATCGCACTGTTCAGCCGTGCCCCACCGGATCTGCCAGGCCCTCTTCTTCAATATCACACAGCTGAGGTTCGAAGCAAATGCACAAAATATAATTATTCTTAATTCAGAATACACTGCAAACAATTGCAGAAATCTTTATTTTAAAATATCAACAGTGTAGCGCAATGATTCTTAATTAAGGACAATTCTGCTCTCTGGGGAATATTTGCCAATGTCTGGAGACATTTTTGATTGTCCTTACAAAGGAGAGGATGGGGTTGCTGGCATCTGGTTAGTAGAAGTTAGAAATATTGCTTGAGGGGCGCCTGCCTTGGGTTAAGTGTCTGCCTTGGGCTCAGGTCATGACCCCAGAGTCCCGGGATCGAGCCCCGGTGTTGGTGTCGGGCTCCCTGCTCAGCTGTGGGTCTGTTTCTTCCACTGCCTTTCACTCCACTAGTGCTCTCTCTCGCTCACTCTCTCTCTCTCACTATCTCAAATAAATAAAATCTTTAAAATAAAACAAGAGAAAAAAATACTGCTTGAACAACTTATGATATACAGGACAGTTCCCTCCAGCAAACAATCACCCACTCCATAATGTCAATGGTGCCTGAAAAACTTGACAAACACTGATGTAGGGGCTTCTGCTTCAGGACAAGTGAAATTGTTTCACTCACCTTCCCACTGTGGACAAATTTTATAAACCAATTAAATATTAGCTGATATTTTCCAAAACACTGAAAAGACAGTGAAGAGCCGTCTGATCAAAATCTGAACAAAGGGAATATTCCAGGGAGGTGAGTGTAGCACATAAAACTGCTTTTGCCCTGAGGGCATTTGCTGATAAGAAGCAAGCTACCAAGCTAAGCTATGGTTTAGTGGTTCTTCAGGACGAAGGGAACGGACCCCCCCCCCCCGCTCCCCACCGCCCCGGCTACTCGACGTCTCTCAATAAGAGATCAGTGGCATCCCTTCCAATTTAGCTGGGAGTTAAGGGAGGACACCCAGGGTTGCTCTGAACGAGAAATTAATCAGCCTTTGGGCATACTGCAGTCTAAATTTGTATCTTCTTAAGCTTTAATGTTTATTTACTACCAGACTAGTAGTGCCTTGAGGTACTGGGCAGCTGCGAATGGAAATTATTGCTTCAACAAGTTAGTTATAAGAAGCCTCGAAATTTCTTACAGACTTTTCAACTACAATGACCATCACACCGTCAAAAAATAACATGGGATAGAAGTACCTAAGAAGATGCTCTCAAAATAACAAACTAGAAACTCAACGTGTTAGGATAACGACATAGGGAGTGTAAGAAAATTGTGCTCACTGGGGCACCTGGGTGGCTCAGTGGGTTAAAGCCTCTGCCTTCAGCTCAGGTCATGATCCCAGGGTTCTGGGATCGAGCCCCGCGTCGGGTTCTCTGCTCCGCAGGGAACCTGCTTTCTCCCCTCTCTCTCTCTGCCTGCCTCTCTGCCTACTTGTGATTTCTCTCTGTTAAATAAATAAAATTAAAAAAAAAAAAAAAGAAAAGAAAATTGTGCTCACTGGGGGTAGTGGGCATTCCCACAGGTCACGGCCATCTGGCTCTGTCCTGCTTCCAGCTCAGGAGAGAATCACACTTCCTCGCCTCTTGAAATTAGGAATGGCCATTCACCTTTCTGTCACTCTGCCTAATGCTGCAATTTTGGCTATAGCTGTAAGGAGAAATTACCCGATACCACTTAATTCCCAAAATGACCGTGGTTCCCTGCGATACTCACCCCTCGCCGTTAATATGCAGCACACTGCGGCCAGGGCTCAGTGTGGAGCGGCTCTGCAGGGAGGAGGGGTTCTTGTTCTCAGACTGCCGGAGCGGTTAGGTGCTGGAGGTCACTTTCAGCCTCAAAGCAATCTGTCTCCAGGCACTTAGCACGCCTGCCTCGCTGGCTCTCCAAATGAACTTGATGTGTCTAAATTATCAGTGACTGGAGAGTCCAGACACCAATTTAATGTGCCACTTAGATATTTATGTTTGTTTCTTATCTCCCCAAACAGCCTGTAACTCCTCAATGGAGAAAACTAGTCCTGATCCAGGCCATTTCTCCTGTAATTCTTGGGGTGGGGGGCACAGTACATAGCAGACAATATACATTAAGGGTGGGAGTTGGGGTTGCGGGGGAAGCACTGAACATTCCCAAGAGAAGAAATTACATTATGTTCCCAAGAGTAATAGCCATTTAGCTTTTGGGTAAGGAGCCCCCTTGTGATTGAAACCAAGGATATAATTTTAGGACCTCCACTGGAGAGATGAAGGAAAGTGGACTTTTTATACAGCCCCAGACAATCTTGAGTCTTTTGTTGTTAGGTAGAAGGTCTCTGCCACTAAAAGACATTATTCAAATGACAGTGCTCTCCAAAAAGTAGCCTAAACCCAAGCCCAACTTGGATCTCTATTGAAAAGAGAATTCTAGAAACAGCTGAAATTGGCCTCTGCTTTGTGTGACCAGCTTTGTTCAGGGACACACTGCTGCTCTGTGCGGTGTGAAGAGACCACAGAAGCACGTCCGACAAGAAAAGAGATGTTGTCTCTTGCAATGTTGTAATTGTGAAGTTTACTTCAGAAACGTTAGCGGACTGGTGAATCTTTCCTCTTGAAATATCAATTATTTTATTGAGAGACTTGGGTAGCCGATCACTTTCATGTGAGCTTCCTCTTAACCTTGAGTTGAAATGCAATGTAATGAGCTGAACGTACTAACTATATGAGGTGTCGTCCATCTTAAACCACGGAAGGCCACTCTGCTTGAGTAATTGATGCTTCATAGCAAGAACTGTGGGATAACCAACCTTCTATTGTGTGCAACTCACACCTAGAGACACAGATATTGTTAAATATATGGGATGTTTTTTCTCCATTCTTTCTTTCGCAGACAGGGAAATCCTTCTTCATTTTAAGACGGAGACCTGTCCTTCCAGGTGTACGCTGGGGTAAGGCACGGAAACACACCAAGCTCCGTAAAAGAAAAGCTCCCTATTGGAAGGTGAACATGGCATCTTTTATAATTATTCTAGGGCCTTCCATTCAGGGGAAGAAAAAATAAAGAAGAAATAGAGCTCCTTGCTCAGAGCAGCCTCAAAGATCACCCACTTCCAAGCTCACCCATGTGTATAGTAACCAGGCCGGGAGGTATATAGTCTTATTTTACCTGTTCCACCCCCTCCCCCAACTAGGACGATCTAGAACAAAGTAAAAAGCAGTAGCCATACTTGGATTCAGAGGTTCCTGGAACACTGAAAGTTTGGAAAAGATTATTAGTCCCCCCCCTTTTTTTTTAAATTTGAATTCATCTAAAACCCTTCTGTATTTATTTTCTACATCTATTATAATATAGGACCACAAGTTGGGTGGCTTGGAATGATAAAAATTTATTTCCCCACTGTTCTGGGGACTAAAAGTCCAGAATCAAGGTACTGGCCATGCTCTGTCTGAAGGCTGTAAGGGAGGATCCTTCCTTGTGTCTTCCAAGCTTTGGGTGGTCCCAGGGATCCCTGGCTTGTGGCCACAGCACTCCAATCCTCGCCTCCATCTGGATGTGACTTTCCTCCCTGTCTGTGGCAAAATAGCCTTCTTGTACAGACACCAGTCACGGTGGACTAAGGGCCCATATTGCTTCAATATGTCCTCATCCTAACTTAACTAATCACAGCTAGAAGACCCCTTTCTCAGACGAATTCACATTCGGTGACATCACGGGGTAGGATGTCAGTCTATCTTCTGGGGAGACAGAATTCAACCCATAACAACCCCCAACTAGCAATGGGCAGAATCAGGCTGGATCACTTGGGATCTTGCGTTTGTGTTTTAATGAGCTGAGCATCAGCTCAAAGAACTGGCCTGTGGCCAGCGGCAGGCAGAGGAGGATACACGATTCAGTGGGCACTCACGCAAACAGGACAGTGCTTCTGTCCAATTTCAACTTGAATAGAAACGTTTCTTTCAGGAGGAAGTTAACCTCAAAGAATCACAGGGGATAGAACCCTCAGAGATGTTGGTGACTGTAATCTGGAGAGCGTAGGGACAGCTGGACCCACACGGGCCTCTCCCAAGCAAGCAGAAACACGGCCACAGGGTCAGACTCACACCCACTCACAGCTCGGCGGCCTCACGATACCCAGCCCCGTGCCATGTTTCCTCTGGGAACGCATGGCTGGAAGCTGCTCAAAGGCTCTGCCGTGATCGGGTTGGTCGCCTAAGCAGAACCGGGAGGGAAGAAGGAGGCAGTGGTGGTTGATGGCGGAACCGGTGGCAATGATCTTCTCCCACAAAAGAAGCTGAGGGGATCTCAAAGAGATTAAAGGAGAAATACCATTCACTGAGGCAGGGATCAAAGGTTGCCTCACATACCCCTCACAGTAAGGGCATTTGCTTTGGGGGTATACAGTTGGAGTCGTGTAATGGTCCCGGGACATAATGCTGTATCCATGATTTGCTACCTGTGGCCATTCTTTGTTCTCTACTGAAGCACGGAGGAGGATGGGTGGGATTGAAGAGGTGATAAATTCAATAAATCTGCTGAAAGACAACAGATCAAGTGGGTTTCAGAAACTTCCCAAAGCTGACGTAAAAGTCCTTTGCTACTCCGGCTGGTCACTACACAAGATGGACAATCACTTGCATTAGTGCCCATGCCAAGAATTTGCCTCTTCTTAAGGGCTCTTTTTCAAATGATCGTTCTGGATCATTTGAAATCAAATCACTCAAATGAGTTCTTTAACTTCATTTGCATCTTTTTTTAATAATTTCTTTCTTTCTTTCTCTCTTTCTCTTTCTTTCTTTCTTTCTTTCTTTCTTTCTTTTCTTTCTGAAAATGCCATTACTTTTTCTTTGCTGGAGAAACATTTTAAATCCACCCACTTGCCTATCTACATTTTGGACAAGTTACGTGGAAACTTCCTCCTCCAAGCCATGTACACACTACATCTGTGCTATTCCAGTTCTGAAGAGAAAATATATCTACTCTCTTTTTCTAGGAAAAAAAAAAGAATAGGAAAAAATGAGCAAGTGTGGTAAAAGATAGTTTAACTTATCATGAATGAGAAATGTTGTAAATACTTTCAAGTGAGAGAGCACAGAATGGACACAATACTTGCCAGGTCACATTTAAACAGTTAGTCCATACCTAGAGGATTATCCAACTCGTCACTGACCTTGGCAATGGGACAAGAGTAACATTTTTAAGAGGATAAAATGTTCTTGAAAAATATCCCAGAAGGATCAGATGGATCCCCACTTTGTTTTCATGACTCTCCATGGGGTTTTGCCTATCTCTCTTCTTTAGCCAAGAAATAGGGAGTCTTTTAAAACAAAGGTGGGAAAAATGTCATGCTTGATTCTGTTTCCATGTCTTGGATTACTGTTCATACTTAATAGAGTCATCATGGAAATAATCTCCTGAAAATGTGCATGTATTTTACTTCTCTTGAGGTTGAATGGCAGTAAAAGACTGTAAATGGAGACTAGAACAAGCCACAAAATTCTGACCTTAATCACTGGGAGCAACTTTTTGTTTGTTTGTTTGTGTTTGTTTATTAAAGTCAGTGATCCCATAGACCTGTCTTGCTTACAAGAAAAGATTTCATGAAATGAAATAACTGAATGAATGGCTAGTTCAATTAAATTATGAACAAATAGATAAATAGGAATATATAAAAAGTACAAATATTTTTAACGTTATGATTAACCCTTCTTTGTTGATTATGTTCTAAGTTTAAGACGTTGAAATGTAGTAGTTTAAGAGAATTCATGGCAATCTCAGATTGTAGTAGCATTCTAAAACAAAATGTCCTAGAAATATAGAAGCTGATAAATTATATGGTCTCATAAATTCTTTGAAGGTGAAAATTTATTTTTGAAATTCGGAAAATCACAGGGCTCTCATTAGTGAGTTGATTTCCTTTGCACCCTTGCTCAAGTAGCCACTTCCATTCATTAGAAAAAAAAAATTGTCATGCTTTGCTCCAGCAAGAGCTTTCATTGTTAATATAATAATACAGATTAAAGGCACCTACATGGCTCAGTCAGTTAAGTGCCCAGTTCTTGATTTTAGCTCAGGTCATGATCTCAGGGTCATGGGGTTGAGCCCCGAGTTGGGCTCTGTGCTCCACACTCAGTCGACAGTCTGCCCGAGACTCTCTGTCTCCCTCTGCCCCTCTCCCACATGAGCTCTCGTGCTCTCTCTCTTCCCCCCCCCTCAAATAAATAAATAAATCTTTCAAAAAAACAATAACAAAGCAGGTTAGTGGCCCCCAAATGATAGCTGCATTAAGAACCACTCAGTTATTCAGAATGAATAATTATAAAAGGTTGTTTATTTGATGGAAAGAAGCCAGTTGACAGAAAGGACAAGACAGAAAGAATGAAGTGGAGAGATGCTATTTCAGTTAACTGGGTTGTTGAAACTCCCATAGGATCTCAACAGGTAGAGAATTCGCCCCATCATTGCTGTCACGACAGTCAGTGAAAGAGAAGTGAGCTTATGCAAATGAACTTTGGAATTTTTTTTCAGTGAAAAAGGACAGAGTCTTCAGACTAAATGCACCATCTAGGTGTTCCCCAGAATAACTTCATTCTTATTTGAAAACACTTTCGGGCTTGTGTCAGGCATGGCAATGGTGCAAGGGGCCAAGAGGCAGGAGCGAAGAAACCAAAGTCCCTGACTTTATGGAGTTTTTATTCCAGTGAGTGAAAGAAACCTAACATCTCTGCGATAGTCTAACACACCAAGGATAAAGATCCTAGAAGATTCCAAAGAGAAAAAAATAAAACTACAAAAGGGTAATAATTGCATTGGCTTTCGGATTCTTTTCAACGGTCCCAAATACTTAAAGATATCGGAGAAATGCTTTCAACATTCTGAGGGAAAATAATTTTGAACTGAAAATTCTATGCCCAGCTAAAATAGCACGGAATGATGAGCTCTGACGTCAGGATTCCATAGGAATTCAAGATCGCAAGAAACACTCCTTCTTCCTTCCTGCTGCCTTTTTCATTCAATCTGAAGGCTTTCCTCTGCTGGTCCCTAGAGTTTAACTAAAAGAGATGCCCCAGCATGTTGTGTCCTTTTGCATATTAAAGAACAGTATTTAGGTATTACATATTAAAATGTTAAGTCTCAGAGTTTCATGTCACACCTAGAAATTTCTCCCCCCATCCTACTCCTCTAGCTTCTCGACCGCGCCCCACCCCCACTCCCACCAATTCAGCTCGATGCAGGGAACAGGTGGGGAACAATGTCCTTTTTCCCCCTCTTTCTTGTCATTCTTTGCCCTGTGTCAAACACCCCTGCTCTTCTGAAAACTCTAAAAGGAGTAAGGAAAACCGGAGTGTGGTGATCCTGCCTGGTGACAAGAGACGGACGCTGCTTCCTGAATGCCACACACCATTTCTCTGTTCACGTTAGTCCAAGCACATTTACATGTGCCAACAGGCACAGGGGAATACAGAGCAGAAACTGAGCTCTGCACTGCCAACTGCTCTTTCCATTTCACAAATTTTCCCTCTTTTCACCTGACAGAATGAGCATCATGTCAGGATTTTCCTTCACTTCAGTGTATTAGTGAATCTCTAAGTGGGTTTACCAGTTACGCTCAAATCCAAGAGGGGAAAAAACAAAACAAAACACTAATCTCTGCTGTCGTCTGTCTTTCATGGTTTGAAGAGACGCCTGAAATCTTCTTGCAGATGCACTAGAGTATATCATGTTCATCTAAGTACGAAATGTGCTTTTTATGGCGCGTACAATGCCCGGGATGTAATAAGTATTTCCCCTAAATGTTAACTCTAAGGAATTACATGTTTCTGCTTTCTTATTCAGTGTATATTTGGGTAATAATATTTATTTTGTATACAAAGCCCAGTGTTCTTTACGTGAGTGACTCACTCAATCTTCCAGTGCTATGAGGTCCTATGACCACTCTCGACTTCCAGATAAGGGAACCAACCAGAGGCACAGTGAAGATAAGCAACTTCCCTAGTCACACAGCTTGAATCCAGTCAATCTGGCCCCACAGCCTACCATTGGCTCTGAACAGGTTCTACCTTGTCGGCTCTCAACTCATGCTTTGCTAAGACTATGTCTATACTAAATCAGACGGTTATGACAGTTTTCTCACTAATTCACCCGACTTGCTCAAGGATTAATGAGCGACCCTGTGAAAACACGAAATGAACTTGGGTCTTTCAAAAGGTGTTACATCTCCAGCCTTCCTATGTCACTGCCAACCTTTTCTTACTTGCAGCTAATGCCAGAAATGTACAGAAACAGAGCCTATGAGTCAACAGAATCTGAGACATTATTCAACCCAACATCATCCCATTGTGGGAATCTTTACTACAACTTTCTTGTAGCATCTGGCTGCTGCTGCGGGACTCCCTCACTGTAGATCATCCCATGGCTAGACCATACTACTTACTGAAAAAACACCCTTATAAGGAGTCAAAACTTTCTTCCCAACAGCTTCTATTTCTCTTCCCAGTTCTGCTCTGGAAACGTGAGAATACAGGTAATCTTACTGCAACATAACGATTCCACCAACGGAGGTCCAGGATAGCCTGACTTCCTTCCAGACTGTTCATTTTCCTACTAACGCACCGAGTGTGGTCCTCCATGTCTGCAATGTTTGATAATCACAGTTGTCCAGACGCAAAAGAACTGTTTCATACAAAGTAATGCCACACTCTTCTCTACATAATTTTATGTACTGGTCCTCAATTAAGACATATTAAGTTGAATTAGTTATCTCGTCGGCCACAAACTACCACTGACTAGTGTTGATCTTAGAGGGTGGCTGTTAGAAGGCAATGACTTAATGACTTAGAATGAATTAGTTCAGTGCCCAATATCAGGAAGTACTCAATAAGCAGTAACTAGTTTCATTATGACCTAAATTGCCTAATTCAGAATGTGACCCATTATTTCACCAAGCTGATCTTCCAACATATTAACTTTTCCTGACATTTTGTCATTCTGAAGTGCTGTAAGTACGCCTTATACGGCTTCATCTGAGCTGACAGCTAAGACATCGAATCTGTCAGGCAGTAAGCAAACACAGAGACCTGCTCTCAGGAGGGGGCTTACTGCGCCATGCTTCTTTCTTGAAAGCGTAAGTGTTAGGCGTCTGGGTGGCTCAGTTGGTTAAGTGTCTGCCTTTGATTCAGGTCCTGATCCCAGGGTCTCGGGATGGAGTCCCGTATCGGGCTCCCTGCTTAGAGAGGAGCCCGCATCTCCCTTTCGCTCTGCCTCCTGCTCCTCCTGCTTGTGTTCCCTTTCGCTCTCTCGGTCAAATAAATAAATAAAATCTTAAGAAATCATCAGTGGTTAGTGGGCCTTTCATTTCATGTTTGCTCATGTCTAAGCAAGAAAAGAGAAACAGCATGCTATAAAGAGAGAGGACCAGATGCCATAGCAGTAGGGCTCAGCTTGGGGAGGATCTTCTAGAAGAGACTACTCTCCCTAACATTGCTGGGACATCTGTCGCGGATGTGTGTGTGTCTGTGTGCATACATACATACGTGCACACATATCAGCAAGCAAACCATATTGAAAACAAATGAACTAAGCTTGAACTCAAGAAGTTAAACAGGCAAGAAAATAAACAACAGAGAAAAGGAAGCAGTACAGAAAAAGAAAACAATAAAATGGAATAAGATGAATGACAGAATTGAATTGGTTTTCTGAAAAAAACAAAAAGAAATGAAATCCAAATAAGATAAAGAAATAATTGCAAGATTAAAAATATAGAGATAAAACCAAGAATATAACTGAAAACAAAACAAATATTCAAATAATATTTGTTTTTCTGCTGCCACTCCTCTTGTGAAAACTGTACTCACGCCTTCTGTATTTTGTCAAATTGCCAAGGTCATCCTTCAGGAATCAAGGTCAACAAAAGCCACGTCTTCTATGGCTGCCAAGAGAGAGGGAGAGAGGAAGGGTGAGTCTGCCTACATTGCTCTCTGCAGCGGAATGTGGAAGATACTTCTCACCGAGGTTCACAATCCGGGGGGGACCCCCAAATGAGGAAGATGTAGCACAGAATGAGAATGGCAAATGTCTACTCCCCTTTCTTTTTGACAGCTCAATCTCCACATATGTAATTTATCCTGTATTTATACTCGAAAAGAGTCCCTACCAAGAACACAACTATACCTTATACTAAAACCAAAACCACATTTATGTCCTTTCACAGAGAAACAGATCCAAAAGTTAGGAGTTACTATATCTGATAGATTCGGAACAACTGGATGTTATAAAAAAACAAAACAAACAAACAAAAAAAAAAACAAGAAAACCAGCCCCAAATGGAGTTGCGTATGCTAAGCCCCACGTCACCAAACCGAAACAACTTAATTACGGTTCTGGCTGTCCCCAAAATGGATTCTTAAACCAGTCAATCAGGAATCTCCTGACCAGCACCAGTCAAGTCACCTTTCTACCGGAGCCCTACCATCCCTGGAAGGAAGGACATTTACAGTAACCCACCTGCTCTCTTGCCTACTCTAACTTTCCTGTTCCCATTCCGTTCTCCCAATACAACTATTCGATCCTATACAGCTCCTCAAGCTCCCTTCCATCGGTTAGACTGGACGTTGCTCAATTCAAATTGATTTTTGTTCAAATAAACTAAAATTTTTAATAGGCCTCGGTTTATCTTTTCCCGTTACACCTGAGTAACGCCAATTCCTCCCCAAATTCTACTATCTTCTTGTTTTGATAGTTTTCCATAGACAAAACTGTAGATCTCATACAGTAGTGGAGGGATTTGGGGGAAGGGGAGGGGGAAAAAATTGAAATATGTAAATACTACCCCTCACCCAACGTGCTCAGACATGCACTGTAAGAGCTATGGCTATCAATCCAACAGCTACTGTAATTTGATGACCCACAGAGTCAAAAGCTGTGTTTTGATTTTTTGCTTGATCAGCCTTTTGGTAGCACTTACAAGGTAATTTATTAGCGTGGCCTTTGAATTTCCCTGGGGTATGACTTGCTTTTTGAATTGAGAACTTAGAAATTCAAGCTACCCATTTTTCTTCTTTAATGCCCTCTGCCAGCAGAAGCGGCCGCTCTAACTCAAGGACTGGAATTCTGCATGTCCTTAATGTTCTCTATGACAGGGCAAAGAGCTTCCCCAGAAACTTGCTTAAAACCAGAACCTCCCCCCAGGGGGTCATGTAACTGGTGCTTTTATCTTGGCGTGCCTTGGGCTGTGACATTCCCTCCCCTGACTAACGACAGGATTTTTGCAGCCCCTCAGCCTCAGCGGATCACCTCCATCTCCGCGAACGTGTTGACCTCCCGCCAGCACATTACTGCACATTACTGGTTTATTAAGCAGAATTCTTGTTACGAAGCAAAAGAGATGACTCTGGCTGATTTAAGCAAGAAATTGCTTACTGCCATCATATCGGACAGTTATAGAACCTGGGAAATCAACCACAGGAACTGACATTAACTCGGGGAACACACAAAGCCAAGAGAACCACCTGCGCAGCTGGTCGATACGGTGATCCCGGACACACAGCTCTGGTTTCGCTCTTGCTCTTCACTTTGTGTCTTGATCCCCCTGTTCTGGTCGCCAGGGAGAAGGGAAAAGTTGCTCTGATGGACCCTGCCTCCAGCAGGAGTCACAGAATTCTCCAGCCGTATAACAGAGGATTGAATGACACGTAAGTACGACACCTTGGTCTTGTCCCTCAGCTCTGCACTGCCCCTGTGTGTCACTGGAATAAAACTTACGGCTTGCATGGAGCACTGGGGGTGGTGAAAAAATAATGAATACTGTTTTTCTGAAAATAAATAAATTGGAAAAAAAAAGACATTAAAAAAAAAAACTTACTGGCATGTGAGTACTCTGTTTCTCTGCCTCCTTTTTGAGACACTTGTGTTCCTATGTCCTTGTTTCTGAGAGATTTGTTGTGAAAGGTTAGTACGTAAAGCAGAGAACTGAAAGAAGCCAAAGGAGTAAACTGATTTGTATGTGTCTATTTGAGGAGATCACAAAAAGGCGCCGTTTTATTAATGCTCACATTGAAATCCTCTTCGTCCTATTTAAATTCCTTTGGGGCTAAAGTCCGCTTGGTCTGAAATGTGATTCTTTTCATGGAAGCCCTGTGTTCTTGTAGTCTCTTGACAGTTCCAGACCCTTCTCTGGGTGATGCCTTTGTCTCAGAAGCTGCCTTTACCCTGGAGACTGAGGGTGCTGTTCAACTTCTACTGCAACATAATATTTCTTATTGTGCTGGTGTCTTGTTTTCCTTTGCTCAATCTCAAATGAGAGGAAATCTGTCCACCCTCTGGACACAGGTGAAACTTTCACTGCTGTCTGTGTCAGAGACTCTATGAGTTGATGGAGTCTTGAAAAATTACAAGCCTGCACCGTTGCCACCAACCCCAAACAGAGTGCAATCCTTACGTGGACTCTAGCTCTTGCGTGGGATAAACCACGACCAACCAGCCTTTTCTCTAGCTGTGTTTTGGCGACTGCATGTGCCAAATGTTCTTTGAAAAGAGGTGCAGAGCAGTGCAGCAAGGGGCACTGTCTGAATGAGGGATGAGTGTCTGAAGTTCTCTAATTGCTATAGACCTCAGGGTGCAGACAGTAGCAGATCAATGGATGGTTTTTCTAAGCATTTTTGTTTTTCAGCCTAGAGAGCTCACAGTACTGCAAGAGAAAGCACTGCGGCCCTCCAGTCTTACTGATCAATCAGCTCTACTGAGTTTATGGTCGACTGAAAAACTTCCACGATTCTAAAGATAGTTTGATTATGATTCTTAGTTGTTTGGTATTATGAATTCTCTGTGTCTTCCTAAGTGGTTCAGTGGGTCTTTACAAGTGACTACATCAGGTCCACTGAGGCAGACAGCGTTTGAAATGGCCTCATTGGTGATGAGGCCATTTCAAATAGAAAATGAATATACTGAGAGCAGGGATTGTGTCTTACTCTTCCTTATGGTTCCAGGCCCTATAACAATACGTGGCACAGAGAACATGTTTGATAAATGTCAAAGTATAGTTTTGTTTTGTTTTGTTTTTAAGATTTTACTTATTTATTTGACAGACGGAGATCACAAGTAGGCAGAGAGGCAGGCAGAGAGAGGGGAAAGCAGGCTCCCTGCTGAGCAGAGAGCCCGATGCGGGGCTCCATCCCAGGACCCTAAGATCATGACCTGAGCTGAAGGCAGAGGCTTAACCCACTGAGCCACCCAGGTGCCCCATCAAAGTATAGTTTTAAGTATACATGCAATATACTCACCAGAAGATTTCAGAACCAAACTTTTTTTGTCCCTCTATTATTTTTTTGTATTAACATATAATATATAATTTGTTTCAGGGGTACAGGTCTGTGATTCATCAGTCTTACATAGTTCACATACTCACCATAGTACATACCCTCCCCAGTGTCCATCACCCAACCAACCCAGCCCTCCTACCCAACCCCTCCACTCCAGCAATCCTCAGTTTGTTTCCTGAGATTAAGAGTCTTGTATGGTTTGTCTCTCTATGACCCAGCAATTGCACTACCAGGTATTTACCCAAAGGTACAAATGTAGTGGTCCAACAAAGAGGCATGTGCACCCCAGGGTTTACAGCAGCAATGTCCACAATAGCCAAAGTATGGAAAGAGCCTAGATGTCCATCGACAGATGAGTGGATAAAGAAGATGTGAGATATATATATATAGACACATATACAATGGAATATTACACAGCCATCAAAAATGAAATCTTGCCATGTGCAATGACATGGATGGAATAGAGAGTATTATGCTGAGCAAAATAAGTCAATCAGAGAAAGACAATTATCAGATGATCTCACTGATACGTGGAATTTGAGAAACAAGACAGAGGATCATAGGGGAAGAGAGGGAAAAAATGAAACAGAACCAAACTTTTTGTTCTTATTTTCTCATCTCTCTCTTCTCACTACTGCTTGACTTTGTCCTTACCTCCCAAACACCAGGGCTCTGAAGGCCCCAAACACCTTCCTCCTTGCCAAACCAAATATCTTCTTTTCAGTTCTTAGCCACATGAACGGTGATGATTGAAGCTTATGGCCATTCCTTCATCCTTCCAATGACCTGCCTTTGGTTTCTGACACCAGTTTTGTTTTACCTCCTCCTCTTTCCCTAACTGTATCTCCACTGCTCAGTCAATTAATCTGAGGGCTTCCCAGGATTTCATGTGCAGTCCTCTGCTCTTCTTGCTTTCCTTCTTTCTGTCCAATACTCTTTGCCCAAGTGTTTTCTTCCCAGTGGATCCCAGTGGATCCTGATGCTTCTTCCAATCTTAATGAGCTCTGCTTCTATCCTGAAATCCAGGTTTGTTTTTTCCACAGATTTTTTTTGAACCTGGGTGCTTCATTGGAATGGCATACTTGATATGTCCAAAACCCAATGCATCACTCTCCCTGGGACCCACCCTCTCAAGTTTTCCACAGCTCCCTTTCCTCTAACATTTAAAACATAGTTAATGTCATTTCTCAATCCCTATACGTTTCTGAACCAGATCTCAACATTATCCTTGGTTCTTCTTCCATCTTCTTCTACTACCATCCCCACATCCAATTTCCTACTAAACTTAGTCAAGTACACCAAACGCTCCTCAGATATACCCCCTGATTTCCATCCCAATGCTGCTGCTTTCTTGCAAACCCACATCCTTTCTCTTTCTGTATAACCCATGGCTCTCATCATCACATCCACTTCATATGCCCTCAGAATCATGATTCTGATCACAGTGTATCCTCTCCTACAGCATATGGTTCAAAACTGCTAGCAGGACACCAAAAACTTTTTATTTATAACATTTTGCACTAGATCTTACCCACTGACCTATGCCATCCACACTGTTGGTATGCAGTCTTACCCTTCTCTGAAAGTTCTGGGGTCTCTCATGCCCCTGTTCTACCTATGTAATGCAGTTCCTTCTACCTGAAATGACTTTTCCTTGCCCTTCCCTTCCTCTTCTCCCAATCTGAAATTATTCTATAACTTTAGCCTGGGACCTTCCTCATAAGTCATGATTTCACCACATCCCACTATCTTTTTTTAAAGTTGCTGACTAAGATTTCAACATAAGTCTGTATTTCCAGCATGGCATTGCAACATTCATCATTCTGTGGTTATCCCTAAAATGCTGTGGGTACGTGAGAAAGTGAAGGAAGCATTCTCAAGATTTCAACACAGTTGAGTTTTTCTAACAATATTTGCCAAGGCTCTGCACCTTAATTTGCTGACTGGACCTCCTTTCAGCAAATGGGTAGAAAAGAAAATAATTTTAATGGAAATCCTAAGTTAATTCCTTAGAATTTTTAGCCTAACCATGCATATGCAAAATGAGAAATGAGCTCCATTGGAAACACTGGAATCCAGGCCTACATTTGCCCTAATCTGGGCTCACAATCCTCATCCAAAGAAAGAAGGCTAACAAATCTCCACATAGAATTATTTGAGGAAATATTCAGCTTACACACAAAAAGTGTTTTTGTGTGTGTGTGTGTGTGTGTATAATGTACATTTGAGTTCAAATATAAAGGGAATTATATTTCATACCTACATCTGATATACCAAAATTATAAACACATACTCATAAAGTTTTCAAGAAACTATTGAGAACGCCCCAAATCAATCATAAGTCCTAAAACCAATCATAAAGGTACCACTATGGCACATAAGTATTGAAGATTGTCTAAAGATAGAATATACTTTCAATCTGTAATTTCAAAAGGACTTTAAAGATTTTATTTATTTATTAGAGAGATGGAGAAAGACCACAAGTAGGCAGAGCAGCAGGCAGAGGGAGAAGGAGAAGCAGGCTCCCTGCTGAGCAGGAGCCCGACGCAGGACTCGATCCCAGGACGCTGAGATCATGACCCAAGCTGAAGGCAGAGGCTTAACCAGTTGAGCCACCCAGGGGCCCCTCAAAAGGACTTTAAATGCAACTAACCTGGAAATAATAGTTCATTAATTTCATGTTAACTTATACATAGCTGGTTTTAGGTACTTCCAATGACATGTGTTAATACAAAACAGTCAAGAATGTGGGAGAGATTACGGTCTTTGATATGGGTAGGGAATATCGCATGGAAGGGAAACCAGGAAACCAGGACACGCACACACAGCAAGAGGGTGGAGGGGTCAGAGAAAGAGCAAGAGAGAGAGAGACTTACTCTTCGCAGGCTCCACACCTAGCTGGGAGCCTGACTCAGGACTTAACCTCACCACCCCGAGATCACGACCCAAGCTGAAATCAAAAGTCAGATGCTCCACTGACTGAGCCACCCAGGTGCCCCAGGAGAGTATACTTTTACGTGAAGAACTTCTTCTGTAGACCTAGCTACTACATAGAGCCAGAGCTGTGACCCCAGGGCATAAACTCTAGATGACTGGAAAGATTCTGGTGCATTCCAGGCCCTGACCACATCATTACCATATTGTAAGCAGAACCTTGTCAGTAAGTATTCCCTCCTTGTTCAAAGACTCACTGCGCTCACAACTTCACACACGGAGCTAATGTGACTCTACCATTCTGACATTGGTTGGATCCACACCAGTATCACTAAACTGAATTCCAAGTGGGAATCTAGAAAGTATCCTTTAAGGAAGGAAAAGAATCCAATCCTTTAAGTGTTTTATTATATATATAAAATACTCACTACATATTACATCCTGATTTACTTATGGTGAAGTCCCAGGCTTAGACAATACATTGATTCAATTATTTTTAAATTTTTGCTCGGACTCCAAGTTCCAGTTTTGGAACTCTTAATCCATAGTATAAAAGTGTCCTCTTTGCCCAAAAAAGGATGACTCTGAAACTAAAATGTGGTACCTAGATGATAACTCATCATCCACAAGGAAAATCTAACTGTTCTGACCTTCGGATTTAATTTGAATCCTGACTCCTGCAAAGAGTTAAAATAAGGGAAGGTCTCATGGTTTGAACACAGTTCACTCCACACCTTCAGTTATTTCCTCAACACTGATTTTGGAAGCTCTGAGGCAATGTGCAAATCAGAGGACATCAAACTGGTAAGTTGGCTAAAATGTCAAATCAGTCCATGTGTGTCACAGGTCTATGGGTGAACTCTATTCTCGAAACATTTGTCCTGTCTCTACATAATAGTTATTTACTCCAGTTGCCTTATGTTGAGTAAGGAGAACAAAGAATACCTGGGCTTAAGAAAATCTCTCCTGAAAAACTTCACCACATGAGGCTAATTTAATCTGCATTTAAATGAAATTTTAACAGTAATAGTTCCTATCCTGGAAAAGTAGAGTCTATGCAGGTACTCTTTCTCCCACTATTCCCTGTATCTGTACATGTTGGTGAGTAATCAGCCAGTATCTTTGCTTAGGGTTTTATGGGATTTCAACCATTTCTTCACCTCCTACTTTGATATAGTTGACTCGTAACTAGGACTTCATATATTCAAAGATCTCTATGGCACTTTGTTAAGGTTGTAAAATGGTTCACACTCATCTCTTTGAATTTTAAAAACTATTCCAAAGAGTTATAGTCTAATGTCTATCAGTTGAATAACATTAATACATTCTAAATTGAAAAAAAAAAAGCAAAGTCAAATTGATGTCACACCTTTGAAGTAAAAACTAAAAAACCCAACTAATCAACAGAATGTTCCTTTTTTTCTGACTTCATACCAGCACAAAGGAAAAAGTTCTCCGTGGACTGAAATCAATGTGTAATTTTTGTAAAGAAGCACTTTTACACAAATCATTGAATCATTGAAAAGTCATGGTTGTGCTCACTTCGGCAACACATATACTGAAAAGTCATGGTTAATCCTTTGCCTTGCAAAATAGGATGAAGAATCGGGTACTTTCATGACTACTAAGAACTCCTTTTCTCCTAACAGTTTCTCTTCCCATTAGCCATCTGTGGAAATCCCTCATCTGGTCACCATAATGACTAAGCATAAGCAAAGTGACTGACTCATCTCACATCTTGTCAATGGCTATATAACAGAGTAACTCATTAGTCGGTAAGTGTATCCCACACTCAACTGAGAAACATGAGTCTCGGGTTCTGGTGGGCTTCCCCACTAATTACCTGGATGATCTCTGATAAGCGACTTAAATTCTCTGGGCTTCGTCATAAAATAAAGAGTTAAGTCTAATCAGTGACTGTGTTATCATATGTATTACTCAGGGAGATGTTAAATACATGCCTATCCAACAATAAACACATCAATGGAATGATGTACCTTAATAAAGGGTACATGAAGAGACCCAAATAAATGCATATGCTTATTTTATGAAAAAACTAGTATGGCATAACAATGGGGTAAAGACAATATGTAATACATTATGTTTGGGTGATTAATACTCTCTTAAAAATAACTTAATTGCAACCCCAGCTTACTTATTAGGTAAAAATAAATCTCCTGATGATCCACAAATGTCAATTTTTTAAAAACGTAAAATTTTAGAAGACAATGTAGAAAATAGTTTTATCATATCTGTATGGGGAAACCTTTTCCAGGTTAGACACAAAACTACTTTGGCTTTATAGAAGGATAGACTGATTGCATTTGATACATAATAATTAAGCAATGTCTGAATAAAGCCACAGATAAAGTCAGAAGACAAATAGAAAATGAGATAAATATTGGCAATACTTATCACATAGGGTTATTACCACATTAGGTTTTTTTAAAGTCTTTTTTTTTTTTTTAATTTAAGTATTCCCACAACCCAACCCTGAGATCAAGAGTCATGTGCTCTTCCAACTGAGACAACCAGATGCCTGTAGGGTTTCTTTAACATGTAAAGAGAGTGACAAATCAGTAAGTAAAAGATAACGTTATTTTAAACATTTAATAAGAAAGACACAGTACACAGGAAAGACTATACAAATGGTTTTTAAAATATGAACTACACCCAATCTCCTTCAAATTTCAGACAACTCTTCTGGAGTTAAGAATTTAAACAGTGTCATCTCAGTCCTTTTGGTTTTAGAAGAAATTCTGTTAATTGACTCTAGGTTGAAAACCTCTGAATTAGCTATTCCTAAAACCCACTAATCTCAGAAGGGAGGTGTGGTTAGGCTTTGTCTGTCTGATCCAACCAACTCTACTCTGCCATTTTCCATGCCTGCTCTACAAACACCCAAAACTATAGCCATCACATAAGCACCGATCTTCGGTTCTTTAACCAGGAGGAGGACGTGGCTGGAGGGAAAATTGTGACAGTTAGGATTGAGGCTCGTTCAGATTGCTGCTTTCCAAATCTGTGACCTTGATTATACTTTTCAGGATTTTTTTTTTTCTTTTTGGACTTCCCCTCTTACATTCACTTCAGCTTTATATCCTGAATGAATTCTACTTCCTTAGGCCTCCTACTCAGATTGTGGCTTCTTCATTTTTGCTGGATGAACTTGTCTCCTTAACTCACAAAGGAAATGGAGTCATCACTTCATTTCCTGACCAGCATTCCTTCCCTGAATGCAAATTCCTTGCATCCTTGTGCTCTTTTTCTCCTTCATTGGCATCAGAGGAAAATGTGTCTCTTCTATACAAAGGACGCACCTTTATCTATGTTCTAAAGCCTAGAGCCTCCTTCTATGTCAGTGGATTCTGCATTATTTTTTTCTCACTTCTCTCCATTAGATGCTCAGTCTTCTCCACTGCCTTCTCTTCTAACCCAGTGGTTCTCAACAAGGAATAATTTCACCTCCCTCACCAAGCAATGTCTGGGGACATGCACCAAGCAATGTCTGGGGACATGCGTGATCATCATGGTGGCATCCACTGGCATCCACCAGTAGAGGCCAAGGATGTTGTTAAACATCCTACAATGCACAGAACCTTCCACACCCACCCCCACCACACCTGCACACAAGACAGTGTTACCTGGCCCAGGACAGTGTCAAAATTGATAGATCCTGTAGCCTATGGACATATTTACTCTCCCTGTCTTCCCTCAGTCCTTCCTTCTATCCTTCCTTCCTTCCTCTTTCTGTCCTTCCTTATTTCCTCTCTCACACACATATACACATAACTACATTTTAAACACATTCCTCCTTCACCCTTCATTCCCCTCTAACTATGCTTATCTTTCTCTTCCTTTTTTCTCAGCCAAATATTTTTGAAAAAAAAAAAAGACTAAAACACATCAATATCACTTGCTTATCCACCACTTAAGGCATCTGGCTTCACTGAAATCATTCTAACAAAGGTCACTGATGACTCAGTGTTGCCAAATCTTAAAACAAGTCTCAACTTTAGCTCAGAATACTTCTCTCAGGCACTTAGCTTTTGTTCTCTCTCTCTCTCTTTGACATCTCCCTCTTTAAAATTCTCTTACTATGCTGTGTGTTGTCATAGCTTACATTTCTAGGTCTTGGTTTGAGTACATTTTCATTCTCCTTTTAATGATACTGCATCTTCTTTTTGGCACAAGAATTGTCTTTATTCTTCTGTATCTTATAGTTTTCTCTTCCAAGGTTGTATCTTCTATTTCAAGTAGATTGTATCTACCACCTAAAAGCTGGTGGTATGTGAATTCATAACTATAAGCAAAGCTTTCTACGAGACTCAGAGCACATATAAGCAATCATCTGTTAGGGTCTCATCCTGCATATCCTAAGGCATTTCAAATTTTATATATGAAAAGATACATATATAAGATATATATTTTTTTGCACTTACAAAAAATGTCCACTTTTCCACCATCCTATCTCATTACAGACATCACTATCCAACCAATTCTCCAAGCAAGAAGCCATACACCTGGGAGTCTGACTTCATTCACTATCACTCCTTACAACCCAATCAGTGACAGGTATTAATGAATTTACACCTTCAGTGCCTTCAATATTTCCTATCAAAGCATGCCACTGTTAGTGCCTTGTTTTAGGTTCCTATCATTTCTCATTTAGGTCATTGTAATAGCTATTAATTGATTTCCCTACCTCTGGCCTCTCTACACTGCTCCAAAGGTCAGGTTTTAAGTGTTTGCCTTATCATGGCTCTCTCCCTTCTGAAACCTTCTCCACTGCCTGAACCACTGCCTGGACCAGACTCCAGAGTCATTTTGCAAAGGACATAAAGTTTTACTAATCTGAGCCTTGCCAAGCTCTTAATCCTTATATCTTTCAACTTGGCTCCTTCTACTTCATGTTCCAACAATACCAGCTGCTTACATCCTCCCACACTCATGAAATTGTTTCCCAACTCCTTGCTTTTGGAAGTTTTCTTCTTGGTGCTAGAATCAACTGGTATGTTCCATCTAGAAAACTTCTATTCTGCTTTTAGGACTCAGGTGTCTTTCTAGAAAACATTCTTTTGCATTCTTTGAAAATTAATTGCAGTCTTTCCTCCTCATCGCCTTGCGGCTCTGTCCTTGGTTTAAATGGTATGTTTGCTACAGTGTATTCTAGTTTTAAAATACACATTTGTTTCTAATAAATCATGGTTTGTTTGGAAGGATCTGAGTCTTAGTGGTCAATAACATAGCACTACAGCTTGGAAAAGTACCGAAGACTAAGCATTCTCCAAATGTTTGTTGAAGGAAGGAAGACAAGTGGTAAGGATACAATTTTTATGAACAAGCTACAACATACAGTCTAAAAATGTTTGACTTCGCCATCAGAAGCATTTATGAAATGTCTGCACGCCCTTGGTGGTACGTTAAGCACCACACAAGGCAATCGAATGCAACTGAGGAAATGTGTTTCAGGTAAATACAAAAGCAACAGCTCATGCTTGATACCGCTCAGTGTGAGGCAAGTCTGTCTTCACGGGAGCACACCCAGTGAATCCCACGGCCATAAGTGTTCCCTTTCTCTAGCATCTCCGCAGACCTTTAATTGTTTCACTGGATTTTGGCTCTTTAAAAACAAATGTCTTAAAGTTTGTTCCAAGGAAATTTGTCCTGTGAGACTTCCTCACATAAAAGTCTCATGGTCACTCACCTATATACAATACGCATGTCATACCTTTCTTTCAGAGATGGAGAATATATGTTAGCACAGTAAAGACTTGGAGAAAGTTTTGTAGGGAGCAAATCTGTTCTATTTGTTAAATACAATGTTTCACAAACTCATTTAATTACAGAACCTTGTTCATCATGCCTTATCTGTAATGGCTTGTGAAACGAAGATTCTATGCCACAAGCTTTGGGGAGCACGGGGTAGAAGAGTCGTTTACGAAGCATCCGAACTTTGCCCCCTTCCCCAGCCACCATTCCTCCCGTTCCATGGGCTTGGTGGGTGCTGGGCTGGGAGCGACGGCTGGGGAGGTGGGCTCATATAGCAATTCCAGGAATCTGATATAAATCCCGCATTTATTCAGAATTGGTGAATCTAAATTTACTTAATCACAGCAGAAAGTATTCTACGCTTACAAAATTTTTTGATATCCCTTTTTCCTAACATTTCAAAGAATAAAAATGACACCATTTTTTTGCTATAAAGATTAGTAGGCCAAGGGATATGTCTTAAAGTCACTTCAAAGGGTTTTCATCCAGACCAATCATCTGAAAATAAAGCAAAGAAGAAGCTGAAGGGTCCTATGTCATAATTAGGTAGTAGGACATCTGGCTTTTCTTTTTCTTTCTTTCTTTTCTTTTAAGATTAATTAATTTATTTATTTATTTTAGAGAGAGAGAATGCATACAAGCCCCAGGAGGGACAGAAGGACAGAGAATCTCAAGCAGACTTCCTGCTGAGCTCAGAGCCTGACGCGGGGCTCCATCCCTGGACCCCGAGATCACGACCTGAGCTAAAATCAGGAGTCACGCTCACAGGCTGAGCCCACAGGCGCCCCGTCGGGCTTCCCGATCTCATCAGGAATATGTACTATATAGCTACAAAGAATTATAGTGCTGAAAGGAATTTAGAGATCTCTTAACTTAGCCACTTAATTTTACTTAATTTTAGCGAGGATTCTGAGGCCCAGAGAAGATATGTAACTTACCAAATATTATTTCTATCCTCAGAAGGGTTGAAAACATAGGGCTTGTGACTTGCACTTCAGAGCCTTCCCTACACTCCACTTCCTGCTGATGAATTTAAGCCAAGGGATGGAGTTCAGGGTTGGAATCAAATGAAATGTACCTGGAGAGTAACCTGATCCATACTGAGTTTCATGTTGCTTGTAAAAGGCGGTCATATCCGTTATCGCATTTGACAGTCCCATCTGCCCTCCAAGGTGAGTCAGGCCGTCCTTGTTTCCTTCTGCAGAGAATTACAACCTAGCCCTAAGTGAAAAGTTCCCTGTCCCTGGGAGATGATGCCTCATTAAAATGTAAAGAAGCTTAGTTGTGCTTTCCAGGGACAGATCCAGGAATAATTCACGTAGACCAAAGACCAGGTACATACATGTCAGTGTAAACTGGTTCTAAGAAAATTACAGCAAACCAGAGGTCCCATTAGCCTCTTTTCTGCTGTTGCACTGTACAGACAGAGTCCCAAAAGTTCCATGGCTAAAAATACACATTTTCAGAACCCCAAAGTGTTTAGCTTGAATCAAATCTACAGTAAAAGACAAGCAGTCTGGGACATGGGCGTGCTTCCGGACCCATCTTCCAGAAGACAAAGAAAACAAGCCCTGAGCGGGACCCCTTCTCCCAGCAGCTCTCACCAACTGGAACTGCGGCCTCACTAAACACACACTATTAGAGCTTCATGCAAGATTAGAAAACATTCTACTGCAAACAGCACTTCCAGACCCAGAAACCAGGTCACTGCTATGTAAACATTTTGCACCACTTTGTAAACAGATAAAAATATCAAGTCAGCTTGGTGTAAACAGACCAACAGCAGGAGAAGCCAGCATCCTTCTCGGATGAGGCTCTGTGGACAAGCAGAGATGCGGTATTCGCTGATTTGGAATTGTTTCGGACTGTTCTCATTTAAGGGATTACTTTTTCGAAATCTGGCCCGTTTGTGGACAAGCTGGTGGCAGGAATAACAATAGACTCAGGGTGGCCCACGGCAAGCTCCAGACAGTCCTCAGGAGCTTCTAATTCCGTCCCTCTGCAACGGACAACTCCTCACGCTATGATTTCAAATAGGAGCTGACCAGTGTGGACATGAAAACCACAAATGACCGAGAGCGCTCCGGCCGGCAGTCAGGGGGAGGAGACCGGAAGATGGGGGGAAACAAAGCCTGGACACGAGCTAATCCCGTACGCTGGGGTCAGGACACGTGACTTCCAGAGTATCTAGTATATTTTGACAAAGTATTTCATTGCCTCCTCCTCTACTATGATATCCTACCTACCCTGCCTTTCTGCCTTTATACATTGCAGAAGCAGAGGACAGAGAAGGGTTTCCTCCCTCAAACTGTTGGGCATTGAAAAGAGTGATTGGATTGGAGTCACCTTACCATTCAATATCTTTGAAGGTCGTTTTCATTTACCCTCATGATTAAATATTTGTTGAGTGCTTTGATTGCCTGTCCCTCTACTAAGTACAGAAGTGGTAAAATAAATAATACATGGTAACGGCTCTCAAGGAGTGAACTTTGCATATTCAAATATATTTGTAAATTGTGGGACCTGTAAAAACCTATGTCCATTTAGAAGCCCTTCACTCTGTAATGACAGGCACTAGGGGAAAGGCAGATGGAAGACATATTAAATATCACACAGCACTCACATTCACCCACCACTATGTGACATGGGTGATTCACGGCGACAGTTTTCAAGAATTATGGGTCTGACACCTCCTGGGTCCAAGTTCCCCTGGCCTCACCTTCAGCTACAGCTCTGGTGACAAGCTCCGGGCCTGTCCTTCCCAGAGTCTTTCCCGACCTTGTGGCAGGGGAAGCCCACCGAGGGGCTGATGACCTGTGAGACCATCCTCAAAGAATGGAGTTTCTCTACACTGACAGCAAGTGCTTTCCTTTGTCCGCCTTTAGATAGCTAGTGCCGAGATGCCTTCCATAAAGGTTCTCAGAAAGTCACGGTGAAATGTGCGTCTGTCACAGACAGTGAGGACCGACCCAACACATCTTGTACTGACATTCCCTCCCTCTGTCCCTCACTTCTGCTCCCGGGGAGCCCACTCTCAATAAAGGCCCTGCCAACAAGCATGATCTCAGGTCTGCTTTGGGGGAGAGCCAGATTGTAACAATGTGAACGCTTCCTCATCTCCTGAGCCGCTTACTGATGCTCAATGCAACTGATTTTTTTTTTCTTCTTGCATTTTTTTCAATGATCCCTCCCCCCGACACAGAATTCTAGGAATCTAGAAAAGATGTCATTCAAAGATTATTTACCATCTTTTAGGAAGTTTCTCCTTTGAGGACTTCACTATTCACATGGAATTAGATCTAAGCATTGACAGAACAGCATGGAGAGAAGGAAGAAATGAAGGAAGGAAGGAAGGGTCAGAACAAGTTTATCCCTTTCACAGAGCTGAGAATCCACGCCGTTTTTGAGAAACCATTTCTTATGATTATGTTTTCGCAATAACAGAATTCTAAGGTGTTAACTTGTTAACTTAACTCTGCTTATTTTTTTTTTCACTTACCCTTCTGTCTTCTCATTTTCCAGTATCTACTGCTCTTCTTTTGGTCAGCTGTGTGGTGGGAAACACATCAGAGAATTAGGGCTGAACAGAGGGAAAGGGCTGGAGGCAGAGACACTTTGAGGGACGGCCCAGACACGCACGGGGTGGGGGGTGGCAGAGACAGTATTAGAAGCAAACACTAGAGCTAAAACAAGGCTTCCTTTTGTGTTTTTTTACACAACTCATAAATGGAACATGCTACATATGTTCCTGCAAATTCAATTTCCCCTTGTTACCCATAAAAAACTATTCTGTTCTCTTACAAAACAGCATCAATATTCCCTAGTATAATGATGCTACATTTGACTTCATCATTTTTCCCACTCAAGGATACAGTTCAGCCTCTTTGGGTATGCATCAAACCGACAGTTATCTCTGGGAAGGGACTAGGATTGTCCTGGTAATCAAAGGAAGACTAACCTGCATCAATAAATTTTAATGTCTTACAAGGAGAATTTATTCACGTGTTACTTGAGAAACTTCAAAGTAATGATTTTTAAAACCTCTCGTGTCTCAGTTGACATAAAAAGGCAGGTCAACAGATGATACAGGAAAATGTCTTCCCTACTTTTGTATTCTCCACAGACCACTTGCTGTGTTTCAGGACAACCTTCCCCTTACTGTACCTCCCTTTCTTCCCAACATTTGTTCTTGGTTTTGGTGTTAATTATTGGTTTGGTGTTAATAATTTCTTGTGTGTAAGATGTTAACCTCACAACACACCAACACCTCTACCTGCTCACTCACTGGCCATGTCTGGTTCCGTATTTCCCCTCCATAGTCTGCAAACCACATGCCCCACGTGCCCTTCTCAGCTGGCTTCCTGCTCTCAGGTCTGTCCTGTGAAAGCGTGGTCAGGAGATCAGAAAGCAGGAGGAAGAGAGAAGTTTCTGCTCTGGGCCCCACAGCAGCGGACACTGCTGGCAGGGGCTGGTCGTCACCACTGGGCTGGACAGACAGGCTGGTGGCAGCAGTCTCTCCTGGGGTCTGCAGCTCTGACAGAGGCAGGATCTCTAGAGAAAGCTACAGGTGCGGGTTCAGGGGATTTGACTCGGGAGCATAAGCAGATTCCCAATCTCTGCACCTCACTCCTTCTGTGGCAATTCTCTCGGCACCCTCTTCTCTTTCCCTTTTACTTTTCCAGTCCCTACGCATCCTTTGTTTCCAACCCCCTCTACTTGAAACACTTAGCATGGTTTTGTCTTCTTGACTGGATGATGCCTGACACATTGCTTTTAGCTCTAACAACATCCAGTTTTTTGGTGTGGAAGTATTTACCCAAACTACGTTAATTTTTCTTTTACACTCAACTTCAAACCTTGACATAGGCAAAGAGCTACACATTCCCATTTCATTCAACACATGCTATAATACATGAGATTAATGGAAGTTAAGAAGTAATAACGTGGGTCTCAAAGCAGAGAATCCTATTCTATAACTGTAAAGAGTGAGCATGTCAGTAAAACACAAAGGCATCAGGATGTCAAGAAGAAGTTTTGCTCTATCCACCAGATGTTTTATGTCCATGATGCCGAGCATCTAAATGTTTGCAAACCCCTAGGTGATCATCTAAGACTTCCCAGGTAGCTTGACATTCTGGGTCCGCGGCTCTGGAAGGGACTCTGACAGTTGCAATAGTGTCAGGACTTGTTTTAGCAGATGAGAGCCAAGAGCCTGAAATCCCGCCTCAGATTCTCATCATGTGGATCTCTATAGCCATCAGCGTATCATGATGCTTATAGGGAGGACACTGAGGAGCCCTCTGCGGTCTCAGACGTCAGCGGTCAGCAGCCCACACTGTCAGAACCACATAGTACCAACGGCAGGCAAACAAAGCGTGCTCAGAATACATGTATTCATGCGCCACGTTACTATTTCTGTTCGGTTTGTTTTCTCAGCAGTATTTTGCTATCTGGGGACCCAAAAAAAAATGTATTTTGCTTTACAAGGGAGACATGATTGATGCTTTACTAGGAGAGACTTTTCATAACAGAACAGATGTCTCCTGACAAGAAAGTTATTGGTAGAAGCAAACTGCGTTATTGCAATAATGTTAAGGCTCAGAGTTAAGCAAAAGAGAGTGCGGGGGAGGGCACCGGGGAGAGAGAAAGCAAGTACGAGTACGAGAGAGAGATACAAGATGAGTCAATATCCTTAACCTACTGTATTTCCATCCCCTGTCGTCTGTGTGGGTGGCACAGGGTCCCCAGGAGGTTCACACACACACCCTTAGGAAGGCCAATCTCTGAATGTATTCATCTGTCAACATCTTAGCAGCAAACACTTCTCTTTCTCCAGGTTCTCTTAACTTCAGCATAGCACACCGTCTCGACTTGCAAACGAAATGTGCCATTTCTCTCATTCCAACACGGTGGATTCACAGACCCCTGTAATATACAGAATATTGAATCACTTAGAATTTTATTCTCATGCTAATTTAACTACAAGGTTTTTGATTTTTTTCCCCCCATTATCACCAGTTTGTACAGAGCGGAAGGCTAGGAGAATGAAGACGACAGTTTTTAGAACAGGCTGTCGGGGTAGGGAGGGAGAAGGAAGGTGGAGTGGTGGGCCTCCAGAAGAAACAGAAGCCGTTCGTTTAAAACAAAGCAAAAAGCCGAGAGTTTTGCGTTGAGGATGTAAAGCAGAAGTAACAGATCCAAGGGGAATGAATTTACTTCAAAAACTTGATTATACAGTCTCATGAAAATCTGCTTTTCCTCCGTGGAGTAAAGTATCCAAGACAATGATGTAGATCCTTAATATGGAGCAATCCTCCTAGTCGAGCATGTCACTGTGTACGCGTGCGGTTCCAGAAGAAAAGAGGATGGTGTTTTCTGCGACACGCGAAGTGATACCCTCCTCGGTCTGCGACGGGCTCTCTTTTCAACAGGCGAACAGTGTTCGTCTCTCTCAGAATCATGGGCTAAATATGCCCATAAGTCATCTATCCCTGAGGTCTTCGTTGCAAGTTGACTGTTACACCCTACTGTTCTCTTCTAGTTTCTGCCCCCACTCAGTGTTATTGAGGTTGCATTTTAGGGGAACTGGGTAACATTTCTTCTCCATACCCTGCTTGTGATCATCCCACTTCTCATCACACAGCAGTGCATTAGAAACACCTGTTTCTCTTCCTCTTCTGCAGGTGTCCTGTCGGGCCAAGGAGCCCAGGACAAGGAAGCCCTTCAGTGATGCTTGAACGGTCTTGTCTTGCCGTGCAATACTAGTTTATAATTGTATTTGCCAACCCAACAGAACCACTCCCAGAAATGCTTTAGCTGGGATTTGGTCTGTCAAAACTATGCCGTCATTTAATGGATGCAACGTGTTCAGTATTGGTAGGCCTTTGGTTATGTGGGAAATAATTGATCCCAGTATCTCAAGCACCCAGCGAACAAGGTATTGGGAATCCATGATGTGTCTTTTGACGTCTTCACTTATTTAAACAGGATTTTGACGCACTTTCATGATGAATTTGGGTCTGGTTTTTCTTGTGACAAAAACCAACCTTAGGATTGGCTTCTCTAGTGAATAAATAAGCTCTTAAAATTGAATTCTCTTCTTGAGCACAGAATATTGGTCTATAACAGATTCTGATAATCTCTCAAGGGAATTTTGATAATAGTCAGAGTATATTGAATCTTAGGGATTTTTCTCCAAAGGAATGTAAACATTTACACACTGAAGTATGGATAGGATAAAAACCAGAGTGGGCTTTCTTGCAGATGTCCTCCTGTGGACATGAGGTGGGAAATTGCTTATGACAACAACGACAACCCTATACATTTAAAACTTGAAGAATTAACAGAATGTGCTGAATGAGTCAGGTCCCACAGCCAAAGACTCTTCATATAGCTTGTGTAAGACCTAGGGTTGGATTAGGGTAGAATGGTAGCCCTTACTATAATGAGCAAACCATTCAGGAAAAAAAAAAGTAAAAATATAAACAGGGATTTCTCTCAACCGTTGCTACCAGGAGGGATGTTAAACTGTGCAAAAGAAAAAGAATCTTGATATGGTTGGATTTAGACTTTACAAATAGCACTTCAAGCCAAGGGGGAACTCTTCTCATGAGAAATGTGGAGTACAGCATTCTCTTTGCTGCAGGGAGGCAGGCAGACACCGAGAGCAGAGAACAAAGCTCTCAGAGGCAGAGACCTTGGAATACAGCCATTCCCATGATAACGTTCTCCATTTGGCAACCAGCACTCTCCAGAGCACTTTAAATTTGTATGAAAAGATATTAATAAATGTTTAATATCTGAGGCAAACTGAAACAGCATCAACAGAGACGGAGAATCTGAAAACAGCTGTAAGCACCCTGGATGTGAGGAGATTAAAATATTGGTTGTGGAGCACAGACAAGAATCAGAATGGAAGAGGCCATTGGGCCCGGGGTAGGGTCATCTCTCAATCATGATGACAAACTATTACCACAAGTTCCCAGTGAAGAGGAAATGTAGACCGTTATCAGAATCACATGGTGTTTACGTCTGGTTCTCTTTCTAGGGCAAAGGGGAGTCTTTCTCAGTAAACCTTTTTACATACTTTCTTGTAGTTCTTTGAGTCAGGAACCTAGAAATACCTGCCCAGATAGAATCTCCATGTCACCAAGCATCCTTTATGTCCTTGAGAGCTCCTTTAGTAACTATGACAGATTTGAATTTTATTTTTTAAAAAGTAATATATGGGGGCACCTGGCTGGCTCAGTGGGTTAAGCCGCTGCCTTCGGCTCAGGTCATGATCTCACGGTCCTGGGATCGAGTCCTGCGTCGGGCTCTCTGCTCAGCGGGGAGCCTGCTTCCTTCTCTCTCTGCCTGCCTCTCCGTCTACTTGTGATTTCTCTCTGTCAAATAAATTTAAAAAAAAGTAATATATGATTTATTAAAATCAAATTTTAAAATTTATATTTTCCTAAATCCTTGAAGTCACGACTAGTAAATCATTTTATTCTGTTCAGTAATCTGCAAAATTTAACAAACATCAAGAGAAGCATTTCAGTAACCACGTTTAATTGGATCTATCAGTTTATTGTATTTTTCTTTTGAAATATTAAAAATGCCTCTTATAAAACAAAACCTTTTAAGTAATTAAGCATCCTTATAAATCTAATAAATTGGACTTACAAATACAGTGAGTCCCAAGTCATTCTAAATTTTTAACAGTTTATGAACAATAATTTTTTCATGCTTTTTTAAAAATTTTTTCAATTTATTTATTTTCAGAAAACCAGTATCCATTATTTTTTCACCACACCCAGTGCTCCATGCAATCTGTGCCCTCTATAATGCCCATCACCTAACTTAAAGTCACAAGTCAAGTCAATTCTCATATTATAAATTAAAACTCAAGTCAAATCTTCTACATTCTCTAAAATGCCAAAATCTGTTACAAATAGTTAAATATCACATAAACTAAGACAATGTCTAAACTTAAAACAAAATTATGAATGCTTTGAATTTATTTTACTACTTCTATACTTATACCTAGCTGGAGTTAAACCATATGGTATTAATTAGGGAATTAATACAATGTATTAATTATTAACTAATTAATTGTCCAATGTATTAATTAGGGAATAAACAGAGTTGATATTCAACTAGAATTCACTGATGCAGAAGCCATTATTTACAATTGGCCTCTAGTCCTATGGTATTAGCATCCATTCTGACTGGTTCATTCCAGTGGTGTGGTAAACCAGGTTTCCAAAACAGAAAGCTCCTGATTTGTAGCATTTGCCACTTTCTATGGTGTAAATACTCACCAACGGGTTATTTCAAGTACCAAAGACTTAATGACTGGATGATAAAATTCCTAAATATTTAACAATTGGTTCTCAAGATCCAGTTTTAGTAGACTTCAGCACAGCACTAGGTGTTCCCTATGCTGCATTAGTTTTTCAACATTTTGATCAGCACTCAAGGGTACAAGTTCAATTGTATACAAAAGATACTTCAAGACACATTCTAATATATATAATTATAATTATATACAAGTATATTTATAAATTATATATATTAGATATAATTATAAATAAATATTATATATATAACTCCCATTATATGTAAAGTAAAACATTCCTTGGGCTGCAAGCTGTTCTTAGAATATATTTCAACAAGCTAACATTGTCTCTCTGTCTCTTAGATTCATGTTCTGAATATTTTCATAAATCATCTGTCCCTGATTTCTTTATTCCAGCATATAATTTATGTAATAATTTACCCTGTGTGTATATATATATAATATATTTATATTACTGGTGGGAACATAAAAAATGATACACTTTGGAAATAGTTTGGCAGTTCCTCAAAATGTTAACCATAGAGTTACTACACAACAGTAATGCTATTCCTCTCTCTACATATAATATCAACATATACACAAGAATAATAAAAAACATGTCTGAAAACTTGTCAACTAATGTCCATGGTTCATGCTAGCCAAAAAGTAGAAACTACCCAAATGTCCACCAACTGATAAATGAAAAAACAAACTATGGTGTATCCATACAAGGGAATAATTTTTGGCCATGACACAGAATGAAGTACTGATACATGTTGCAAAATGAATGCACCCGAAGAACAAGATGCTGAATGAAAGTTAGTCACAGAAGTTCACATACTATATAATATCACTTATGTAAATGTCCAGAATAGGCAAATCTATAGAGACAGAAAGTAGATCAGTGGTTGTCTAGGACAGAAGGGTACAGCTGAGGGCTTGGGGGTGGTGAAAATGTTCTAAAATTAAGTTATGGTCTTGGTTACACAATTCTATAAGTATTATACGGTTAAAATAGGTGAACTTTACAGTATATTGAATTATATTTCAATAAAGCTATTTAAAATACCTATGCCTGAACAAGATACAGTTTTCTTTCTTTCTCATGTGAGAGTTTAGGAGTGGAAGAGTTTAGAAGTGCAAACATCCAATTTTTGTATGGCCTTCAACAATGAGCCGAGCCTCTTCTGTCAGCCCAGGGCAGACAAGGACTCAGAGTTCGTGCCTCCTACATGGCTACTCTTGAAGACTTTGTCTTTGGGTTCTAGCAAAACAGCACCCAGTTTTCAAGTCTGATTTGAATCTGCGATCCTCTCATATGAGTCGCCGCAAAACTAGGTCAGATTTAATGAATCTATTTCTTTATTCTGAATTCTTTTCATACTCTTCCTGTCCTATGTCAATACTTGGATGGCGTTCGACTGTGTTTAATGTTTGCTCCTCACTTGCTGCTGTGAAGATCACTCAGCTAACAGCGATGATCACAATCAGGTTCTTAGCTCCCAAGTGTGCAAAACCAAGTAAGAAGCGTCATTTAGGGAATGCTGTCCTCATGTTTGTTGTCCTCTAGAGACCGGGGTTGAGGTCATTTTTGTTTCAATAAGAACAAAATGTGTTAATTAACAGAAATCAAAATTAGCCATTGCTTTTTCATATGCTCAGGTGGGGCCTTCCTATACCAACCTTGTGGCCAAGAGGCATGGAGAGATCACTTTGATAAGTATTTCTGGTTTCTTTGAGAATCTTTCTTCTATCTTATGAGTATTTTGAGTTATAAATGAAAAGCAGTCTTGTTACTGATCATTCCCTCATTCTTTCTTGTTAGGATTATGCACAGTTACTGGACAGCCATGCGTATTCTGGGCACCATTAACAACATGTTTGATCTGGGTACTGTCCTCATCTCCTTAGGTCCTCTTAGTAAAACAGAGGAAGGAAAATATGTCATGGGAAGGTGGTGAGTGTTAGGCAAAAATATAAAACACTTAGCACATGGTAAGTTCTCAAAAATGTTAGCAATTACTATTTTCGAGACAATTTGCATGTTCTGAGACAAATGTCTGCCAAATATCTTGATTTATCACTGAAGAATAAAAACATGGTCTTTTGGGGGAGAAAAAAAAATCCAACCCTGTCATCTCAAATTTTTTCTTAGTATGTATAACAATCCTCCATATATAAGTAAAAAAAATCATATTGGTACTGTGTGTGGCAAGAGCATCCTCTTTAATTTCAATTCCTGCCCCTTTTTCCTGGTGTTCCATTTTATGAGATTCCTTTTCTCTGTGTTGAGTGGGGTTTTCCTGATTTTCCTCCAGGGACTTTGGTAAAAGTGGAAGGTGATGAGAACACCCTCTGTCTTAGATCTCTCTCATTTGAAGTAACTGGGGCCCTGAGCAGGGCTCTGGGGACATAGAGGACTGCAGGATGTCACTCCCAGCCCTTCGGTGTGCAAGTACGCACACCCCACAGCTGTACTTGACGCACCAGGGGCAGAGGGCTTGTGCCTTATGACTCACTCTGTAAGTAACAGCTCTTCTGGGAAGTAATTTACATACCGATGGAATATGCTTTTGTGGGCTTCTGTGTTGAAAAGTCATTGTCCTTCATGCACTGCATACGCCAGTGTCAACCAAGGCAGCCTCATCAGCAAGACAAATCTTGATTCTCCATGAAAATCCAGACCTCGGGTCTAGAAAATATAAGAATGATTTTAAAATGTTTCTATCTCTACGTACACATATTCCCACATGTAAAATATGTTCTCACAATTGCAAACACATACAGGCATGAATCTATATGTACTTGATGCCCGATTGATAGAGAAAGGCAAAATTCAGGAGGAATTGAACATTTTTAAAGAAATTTAAGGGCTACGTTCTATTATCCAGGGACTGGAATTCAGCTCTTTTCTATCTCTGAAGATTGTTTTTTATTCATTATTTTTATTAACACATAATATGTTAGTTGCCCCAGGGGTACAGGTTCTCTGAAGTTTTAACACAGTGTTTTCACCTTTACCCATTGATTCCATGTAGCTCTCCTTTCCTGGGTATCTAAAAGAGTGAAAATATCAAACAGGCTTCTACTAAAGCAGATTGAAGAACTATCCCAGAACTACAAATTTCTAACTCAAAAACTACACATTTCCTTTCATCAGAGATAGGCTTTGACTCGAATTCCTACATTCAAAATGAATTAAAAAACTCATCTCCCCCAGAATTGCCTTATCTCCCATTGTCAGGCCTATGACCTCGTTGGCCAAAGAACGGGTCACATTAGAAGAGAGTGGAATCCTGTTGGCAGAAGACAGAGGTACATGGGCTCACGCCATTCTTCCAGAGCTCAGGTGTCCAATGGCAGAAAGTGGGTAGACAGTGTCTGCAGGGCATAAACCAGAAACACATGGTCTAAGGGGCCATTTAATTCACAATCTCAAAAATAATAGCAAATTATGAATGAAAAATCAAATGCTCAAATCACAAAGGCCATGGTTTTCTTATATCCGAGCTTGTAAGCATCAGCAGGGAAATGAGCAGTTGTCTAAGATAATGATTACATACACTGACGGACAACACAATCCTGGTGACTTCTCATGCTGACTAAAATCCATACTGTAACCTAGATTTTCCTGATCTGCTGCTATGTTCTACATATGTGCAATGAGAAAATGACAACTGAAAAAGGAAATTAATGTACATAAAGGCAAATTGGGGCAGCATCAGAAAGGCATAACTAACCTTGGATTTGGAATCAGGAGGCATGAGTTTCGATGTGATCGTCTGGCGAGTGACCGTACGACTCCAAGAAAAACAAGAAAATTAGTATATATGGAGCACATTTTACTAGCCCTGAGTAGGATGCTGTATATATTGTGATACCGTTTAATCATCTTAATACCTCTGCGAGTTACATAAATTACTGCTATATCACAGCTGAGTAAAAAGTTTCACATGGCTATTATCTGTGTGGCAAGGGAATCAATGAACAGATTTCTCAACCTGTTGAAGTCATTACTTTGGTAGGCAGAAAAGATTTTCATCTGAATCCTATCACATGAGATATTAATAGTGTCATTTCAAGATACCTTCTTATACCATCTAACACCTTGATGGCTACCTTGATCATGTATTTGCTAAAAGCTTAAAAATCATATGCATTTTGTTTTTTATATTGAAGCAAGAATTTAATTTGGGAAACCCTAGGTCTCTCAGACAATGGTTTGAAAACCATTGTTTTAGTTCTTTGAGTCGGTGTTTCTGCATATTAGCAGAAAAGTAATAAATAGAATGTTTTAAAATAAGAAAATAGGGGCACCTGGCTGGCTCAGTGGGTTAAAGCCTCTACCTTTGGCTCAGGTCATGATCCCAGAGTCATGGGATCGAGCACCGCATCAGGCTCTCTGCTCGGCAGGGAGCCTGTTTCCTCCTCTCTCTCTGCCTGCCTCTCTGCCTGCTTGTGATCTCTCTGTCTCTGTGTCAAATAAATAAATAAAAATCTTAAAAAAATAAAATAAAAATACATATAAATAGCAATTAGCCCATATATAAGGGCTACCATTAATATTACTGCAGATAATCTCTTTTCTATGCAATAATAAATATCCTCCAATAATTAGTATGCTTATTTTGAATACCTTAGCAAATGAGAGTAAGCATTTGTGTGTGTCAGAGTAAGCTGTCTTCTGACCTGAGAGTAAGGGAAAATCAAATCTCAGTTATATAAACAACCCTTTAAGATGTGATGCCTTGGTCACATTATCAGAAAGAATGAAGTCTTATATGAGATAACTCATTTTCTAAGGACCTTCTATAGGTCATAGTTTGTATATGGGTCATAGATGTCACATTTCAATCATTTGATTGCGAAGAGATTAATAGAGACAGTTAATTATGAAATGATGTATGTCAACTGTTTCTCAGTAAAACTGGAAAAAAAAATTTTTAAAGATTTTATTTATTTGAGAGAGAAAGAATGAGAGGAGAGAGGTCAGTGGGAGAAACACTCTCTGGCGATCAGAGAGCCCCATGGGGGACTCGATCCCAGACTCTAGGATCATGACCTGAGCAGAAGGCAGTTGCTTAACCAACTGAGCCACCCAGGAGCCCCTGGAAAAAAATTTTAAGGAGGCAAAGTTAAGGCAAATGAGGAACAGGGAAGCATCAAAGCCACCACCCCTTGGCTTGAAGGGGAAAAGGAAGGGGGAGGGATTACCAGATACCTGTCAAGAGCTGTGGCCCTACGGGGAGAAACAGAGCCGTGGCCAACATGACTTGGCCCAGAGGGAGACTGGAGAATAAACGCCTCTACTTTTCTCTTCCCTTCCCATTTCTTGTTGTACTTCCTATTGGCCATACCACCTGGAAGCCAGAGGAAAGTGATTGATGCAGTCAATAGAGATCAATATCTCCGGTCCAGAGCAGTGTGGTGAAGGGTGGAGAGCAAACAGGGTATCCAAACAAATGCCTTTCTAATAGTAATTCACTTGTTGATTCTTTCATTCTTCCATGGCAAGCACATTTGTAAGCACCAATTACGTTTAAGATGTAATAATTCATGTAAAGGCTGATATCAGAAGAAGGAGGAGGAACTGAGTAAGTAATTACCCGTGTTCTCAGGGAGTTTTAAAGATAATTAGAAAAGTACATGAAGATTGCCAGGCAGAGAGCAACAGGCATAAACTCAGTATGGCAAGGTTACAGGAATTCAGTGTTAAGGAACCACGACTGAAGCAATGAGGAAGGGCTTAATGGAAGGCATAGCCTTTGAAATTGGTCCTGCAAAATAGGCAAAATATCCAGGGAAAGAGTTGATGGGGAGACAGCCCACATGGAGGAAAATAGTGGGAAACCAGGAGGTGGCGCGAGGTAAGCCATGTCCGGTGAAGTCGATTGGAACCGAGTGCTCCTTTGATGAAGTCATGGGCAATAAAAACAGAAATAAAGTCAGACAAAACAGACTACCTGCCCAGTCCCAACCTCACACACATGTTCATGTGTATGCACCCACACATGTGTATTAAAAACAAGACGGTGTTAGTGCAAAACCTCAACAAGGCATTTCTGAGGAAAATGCAAAAGCAATGCGGTGAAGGTGAACGATATGATCTGACAGGAGCGTATCTTCTGCTGGAAGACAAAATTCAGCATGCACCCTGAGCATTCTTTCCTTTATTCTAGCTTTATTCTGACTTGACTCTTGCGTGGTTTCCAGGGCGATCGCAACTGGGATAACAGCACCATCTAGTGTGTTCTAGTCTTATGTTAAGTTCAAGGACTTGTGATCTGTTTCTAATACTACACAGAATCTTTTCAAGAGTACGAAAACGACAACTGTGAAAAACCCTCCCATCCATTTGGGGCTTTAAAACTTGCAGTTTGATAAATTGGAATTTGTGGGAATTTATGGTATTTCTAAAAAATCCCCCTAAAAGAAAATTACCATATGTCATCAATACCTGAGATGAGGAAAGTAGAAAAAGTAATTTCTCATCATGTTGTGGTTTGCCTCATCTGGCAACTAAAATACAAACAACAGTATTAATTAATTTTCAGTGGAGAACAAATGACACTTATTTCTAGGTGCAATTTTAAACATATAAATTAAGCAACACATATCACGTACATTAAATATCCATGATCGCCATTTAATTATAAAATGGAAAATAAAAGGTCCAAGGACTATTTATTTTAGTAATCAGAATATGAAAATGAACTTTGAGCCATACATCATAAACTAATTCTGGAAAATAATCAGGTCATGAAGCAGGAAAACCATCACTAAGGAGAATCTCGGTTTCATTTGTCCTGCTGCTCCCTGTGCTAACTGAGACCAAGAGAATGATGAGAAGTGGTGTAACCAAGGATCAGACTGAGGAGGAAAAAGAAGGCAAAATGGAAAAGAATAGTGGGAATTCACGGGGACAAAAGAATGAAAGTCACATTTCTTATCTCTCCATTTCCCATCCTTCAGAAGTCTAAATCTGGACATCAGACTTGCAAGCCCACAAAGATTTTCTTCTTTTTTTATTATGTTCAGTTAGTTTTCAATGTAGTGTTCAATGATTCATCACTTGCATAGAACACCCAATGCTCATCACAACACATGCCCTCCTTAATACCCATCACCATGTTACCCTCGCTTTGTTTCTTGGGGTCCACAGTCTCTCATGATTTGTGTACCTCCCTGATCTCTTCCCCTTACATTTTCCCTCCCTTCCCCTAAGGTCCTCCATGCTATCAGTGCAACCATATAATAATATGATAATGGGTAATGGAACATATGAGTGCAACCATATGATAACTGTCCTTTCTGCTTGACTTACTTCACTTAGCATAATTCCCTCCAGTTCCATCCATGTCGATGCAAATGGTAGGTATTCATCCTTTCTGAGGGCTGAGTAATATTCCATTGTACACATGAACCACATCTTCTTTATCCTATTCATCTGCTGAAGGGCATCTCGGCTCCTTCCACACTTTGGCTATTGTGGACATTGCTGCTATGAACACTGGGGTGGATGTGCCCTTCTCTTCACTACATCTGTATCTTTGGGGTAAATACCCAGTAGTGCAGTTGCTGGGTCGTAGGGTAGCTCTATTTTTAATTTCTTCAGGAACCTCTATGCTGTTTTCCAGAGTGGCTGTATCGGCTTGCATTCCCACCAACAGTGTAAGAGGGTTCCTGTTTCTCCACATCCTCGCCAACATTTGTTGTTTCTTGTTTTGTTAATTTTTGCCATTCTGACTGGTGTGAGGTGGTATCTCATTGTGGTTTTGATTTGAATCTCCCTGATGGCTAGTGATGTTGAGCATTTTTCCATGTGTCTGTTAGCCATTTGGTATTTTCAACAAGCACACCAGGGGATTTTCAGGTGAAAATATGCTTTTATGAAAGCAATGTGAATCCCCCGGTTTTTGTTTTCTTCACCAATAAAAGATTTTTCTCCCTTTACTTCATGCAACCATTATCGTTTGCTCTTTGAACAAAAGGTCACATATATTAATAGATTAATACTGCATAATTGTTAGCAACTATGATTCTTATAATTTCTGTTACATTTACTCTAATTAAGGGTTCAAAGTGCAAAATCTGAATTCTCCCATTTAAAATGGAAGCATTTCTTTTACTAAAAACTAAATAAGATTTTAACAAATATATAAAATATTTTATTTAGGGTCCACTTATAGACTTCTAGAAGATACGCTGATTTCTTTTTTTTTTTGCTTCCCTACTCTCGGGTCCCCAAGAACTAGCATTCTACCATCCTCAAGAGTCATTTCCTTCCTCTGACTCTGTTCCTATTTCCAACTCTAATAGAATGTTCTTTTCTCCCCACACCCATCTGCATAGCAAACTTCAACAAACTTTAAAGACACAGATCCAATGTCATCTTCCTTGTGAATTCCTTCACGAGCTTCATGACATAGGATTGACTACTTGCAGCCCCATCCCCTCCTCTGTGCTCCTACACATACAACACTGAGTTGCATCTCCGTTATGTGTCTCTCTCTACCAGTCGAGCAGGAAGCCCTTCAAGAGAGGACGGTTTCTTAGTCATTTTAGAGTCCAGTATCCAGTACAGTGTAGATAGTAAGTGTTCATAAACCATAAATAAGTGTTTCTAGATTGAATGTATAAGCAATTCTAAGCACCCGCTCATCTTGAAAACTGTACCAAAGTGAATTTTGTTCTAAAGTCATACTTTGAAGTGTCACAGAAATAGTGAAAATACCAAAGTCCTCACTCACTTTGGCCTCAATATCATTTCTTTAAAAACAGTTCCTTGTTTCTTCATTGATTCCTAATTTAAAAGGATAGATATTTGGGGCAAATAAAAATGGTGTAAAGGGACGCCTGGGTGGCTCAGTGGGTTAAGCCTCTGCCTTCGGCTCGGGTCATGATCCCAGGGTCCTGGGATCGAGTCCCGCATCGGGCTCTCTGCTCAGCAGGGAGACTGCTTCCCCCTCTCTCTCTGCCTGCCTCTCTGCCTACTTGTGATCTTTCTCTGTGTGTCAAATAAATAAATAAAATCTTTAAAAATTTTAAAAAATGTGTGTGAAGTGGTTGAGAATGGAAGGGCCGCACACCTAAACTCCTTCCTGATAATACTCATCGGAGATTCTTTGAGATGCTTTATTTTGTTTTCTTTCACGTCTAAATAACAAGCCAGCAGAGCTGTTGCTACTTGGGGGATAAGAAAATCTATCACACTATTCATCATTTCCCAGGCAGTTACAGGAACTTCCAGAATTCTTCATTGTTTCTTAAACAAGGCATGTATCAGAAATGAGAGGAGAGATGTCTCCGGGGCATGAACAGACCCCTAAGTGGTAAGTTCAGCAGAACACATGCAGTGTCATCCAGTCTCAAGACATTTGCCTAAACCCTCATGAAAGTAAAGACATAAAAAAGTGAAAACATATTTGTTATAGGTTAGTATAAAGTAAGTATTGTATGGAATTTTATATTGCAAAGTACCATGACTCTTGGCAGTAAATTATCCACTAATAAAGACTAACCAGATGATGGTCAGCAAGGATGCCCTATCTGTCTACATTTGGAAGACACTACAAGAGACATTTGGTTTAGGAGTAATAATAATATTGATTGAAAGAGTCTTAAAAAGCACACGTACACCGCATTTCATCTTTTAACACTGGAAATTCACATCAGCAGGAAGGAAAAGTACAGCTGTTTGCACCTTGTATCTTGTCAAGGACAAAACTATCACCACTTCTTAGTCTCGGGCCTGGACCCACTATGGCCAGAACATGCGGGCTCTATTATTTATTTATCACCTACATCCTATAACTGCAAATTAAAACACACATCTGAAATGAAGATATGTTTCCCGTGTCATTTTTTTAGCAGCACAGGAAAATATGCTATAATCACCAGCGGAATCCACAAGCGTCTCTGCAAACAAGCACCGCGGAGCTTTAATCTATCGATACCAAACAACCTGAAGCAAGAAAAGATCAAGTTAGTGATTTTATGATGAATAAGTTTAGCATTTTCACATTCATGTTATTATCCTTCTGATGTCATTAAGGAAAACTCGTGGGGGAAAATATTAACATTTAGGATTTGTATCCTATGAAAGTAGTTGGAGTAGAGATTTTTAATCTATTTTTAATGTTTCTTGATTGCGAGGAACATTGGGAATATGCTCTAGTTATGAAAGAAAGAATTTTCAAAAGGTTATTTTCTTAAACACAAAGCATATCAATATTTATTTTAGAAACTGAGAATCATAATTCAATAGCCAGAAAGCAACTATAGAGTAGTAAAACCAACGATTAAAAGTTTTATAGATATCCTTTTACATATATCTCTATTATATGTGTGTATATGTGTGTGTGTATTTTTTTTATAGAGATATCTATAAAACTTATATGTCTCCCCTCATATGCAGAAGATCACGTGTCTCCCTTTGGGCACCCTGAAACACAGGGTCCTCAGGATTCCTCCAACTGCCTTCTCCTAAAATACATCACTTCAGGTTCTGTTTGCAGGCAGGGTTATACAATATTTATTTACTTAGGTGATCCCAGTGGCCTGGAACTTTCTGATGTCTACTGTGTCAATGTTATTCTCTACCAAGCTAAGTGTCTGGGTAAGGACTGGACAAAAACATGCTGTACTTTTGTCTACACAAGTGTGGGACTCAGTGAATGCCGCATTCCCACTCCATGTGTTGGACCTTGACAGGCAACTGAATTCTTGTGGGTGTATTCTCTTAGTCACTTCAAACTACCTTAAAAACATAGCCCCTGGCTTGGAAATAAAAATAAAAGAAAAAATATATATCTCCCTTGTTAGGAAGTTTCCACAAGATTTGATATGGAGTTCCTAAGAGCACCAGCTTCAAACTGACCTTCAGATAAAAGCTGCTTGTTGTAGGCTCTTACGTTGATTATGAAGGCAGAGGGACATCAAGAGAGGGAGAGACAGTAACTCAGAACAGGAAAATCAGTGATGCCACATAACTGGGCTCCCATGTCTTCATTTCATGAGTGAAAGGCTAATCAGACCACGATTTATTGCTTCACTACTGTCACTTTATATCCATAGTTAGATGTCAGTTCCTGATCTGTCATCAGTACAGCACAGGTCTCACTAAAGACTACGTGGTAAGTAACTTGGCCTTTATGGAGAGTTATTTGTATAGAATAATTTTACAATAATCAATAGAATACTTGGAAGTATGTTTCCAAGCTCATTAAATAATTTTTACTGTGAAATAGTCCACTATCACTAAACGTCTTCCCCAAATTAGTTCCATATTCATTTATTTTTTCAAATACAAATATCAATATCCATTAGTAAGTATGAAAAGGAAATAATTAATCAAATTATATTGAAGCAAAATAGCCTCAAACAGCTTTATAATGAAAACCAAGTGAGATCCCATTTTTTTATCCAGGATAAATTATATGCAGGGACATAATGAGCTCCAAGAATGCATTCTGGGGAAAAAAAAAAAAAAGAAAAGAAGGAAAGAAAAAGGAAACAGAAGGGCTAAACTTTAAAACAGACATTTAGTACAAGATTAACACTAAAATCATTAATGATCTTCTGACACTCCAGAGTTTAAAAGAAGGTATAACCTTTAAAGAACTAGGTCTTTGTATTTATATGCCAGTAAATGGCTCAAATTCAAAGTCTGTCTGTGGCCCCCCCTTTCAAAGGGTGTTTGGCAGTTCACAAGCTTGACAGTTTTCAAGTGCACTGGATTATAACGGTACTTCACAACCTCATCCAAACTCAAAACTTCCCAAGTAAACTTAAATTTCTGTTATTTGCCCTGATCTCATTTTTACAGAGCAATTATCTTTGACAAGAATTAATAAATCCACTTTTTAAAAGATATTCACTATATTGCATACTTGAAAGTTGCTAAGAGATGTAAATCTTAAATGTCCTTACCAAAAAAATAAATTACAATTATCTGAGTTGAAGGATGTTTCAACTAATCTTATTGTGGTAAACAATTAGCAATATGTCTGTGTATCAAACAATCACATTATACACCTTAAAGTTACACAATGTTGTATGTTAATTATATCTCAACCAAGCTGGTAGGGGTGAGGGTAGAAATCCACACATGGCAAAGTATAGTCTTCCACAAAAAACAATCATAATGTTTAACATACCTCTATGACAAAGAATTACTCTCACCCATCTCTCACATGATACAATTTTGAACAAGTTTCCTAAAAGAACTTGACTTAAAAGAAAGGGTAGATCAAAAGCCAATATTCTTGAGGCATTGGAAACACCAAGCCATGTATGACACGTCCTGCACAGCACTGGACAGGAACAAGGATTCATTAGTTATTAAAAATAAAGATCTTTCACTTAGAAAACTATGTCTTTAATTTCAAGATGCACAAGATCATATTAAAATATGAAAGGCAGTCATTTGACATTTTGAGGTAATTGATTTTCTGAAAATTAACATGAATTAAATTTAGCCAAAATTTATTGAGCAATAACTTTCAGTTGGCCACCCTGCTAGAGTTAGGAGTATACCAAAATGAAGAAAACAGGCCTCTCTCAAATTTCCTTCATCTAAAAGCACTGGTGTTTTTTTTTGATCTAGCACTTGTTCAACAAACACAAAAATTCCATACCTTCCTTTGATGTCATTCAAAACCTCCAAATATTTCCAACTTTCTAAATTCAACACACACCCACAACACATATCATTTTAATAGTTTTTTTTAAATAAACATGACTGAGGCATAAATTATACACAATACAACGGACACATAATATGTAACTGTTGATGGCTTTTGACCAATAACCCTATAATCATTATCCTGTTCAAGATACAGAACATGTGCATCATGGCCAGAAGTTTCCCTGTGCCCCTTTGCAATCATCTACTCCATTTCCTGCCCCAGGCAGCCACTTTCTGATTAGTCTGTACAGATTCGTTGTCTGTTCTAGAATATCCTATAAATGGAATCATAAGGTATGCATACATTTTACTCTGGCTTTTTTGCTCAACATAACCTTTTTACAAATAACCATATTGTTGCATTTTTCCTTTTTATTGTGGAGTTGTAGTCTGTTATATGTCTATACCACACTCTTTTAATCCATTCATCAGTTGGTAGATAATTAAGTTGTTTCCAGTTTGGGACTAGTATGAATAAAACTGTCATGAATGGTTCTATACAAGTCTTTTTTGTAATTGCTGTGGTTGAGTTTAAGATTATAACGTTACTACTTATTTTCCATCTGTCCCTTAAGTTTTGGGTTCCTTTCTACCCTTCTTTACAATTGGTCAAATGTTTTTAGTGTCTGTTTTATTTCTTCTGCTCTCTTCTTAGCTACCTGTCTTTTTATTATCTTTTAGTTGTTGCTCTAGGGCTAATGGCATTCATCACTTTAATCACTGACCTATAACTAACAATATTCGTCTTATTTAGGGACAGACAGTATTATCCCTCCTTATCCTTCACACTTTGAACTTTACAACTCCTTCACCGTTTCCCTCCTAGCATTCAACACAGACTTACCACTGCCTACTTCCTGCTCTGGCTTCCCACTTCCGACTTCCCACTTGGCAAATGCACTTACCCTACAACGTATAATTCTATTTGCCCACCCCTGCCCTTTCTCAGCTGCCTTTATCTTCTACTTCTACATGTATTATAAATATGGGTCTAAAGTGTTATTCTTTTTACTTTAAAGTTTTGTGAAGAAAGAAAACACAGTCATCTCTATTTACCTACTAATCTGTCATTTTTAGTTCTCTTAATTATTCTTTGTAGATTTTAATGTCCAGCTGTAAAATTTCCTTTTGACCTAAGGGACATCTTCTAATATTTGTTGTAATCCAAGTCTATTGGTGGTGAATTTTACCTCTTCTTTTTCTCTCCCTCCCTTCCTCCCTTCTTGCCTTCCTTTTCTCCTTCTTTCTTTTTTGCATGCCTGAAAATGATTTTATTTCATCCTCATTTTTGAAGAATTTTTTAATTGGATATGAAACTTTGACTGACAGTCTTATTTTTTTCTTTTAGCACTTTAAATGTGTCATTCCAGGGCACCTGGGTGGCTCAGTCAGTTAAGCCTCAAACTCTTGGTTTCCACTGAGCTCATGATCTCACAATGGTGGGACTGAGCCCAGCACCGGGCTCTGCACTGAGTGCAGAGTCTGATTCAGATTCTTTCTCCCTCTCCCACCCCCTCCTGTCTCTCTCTTTCTCAAATAAATAAACTCTTTAAAAAAATAAATAAATATGCCATCCCATTGTCTTCCAGCCTGCATTGTTTCTGAGGAGAAATCAGCAACCTTTACTATCCTCATTCCCTTATACAAAATTTCCCTTTTTTATAGTGGCTGTTCTCAAGATTTTCTTGTTCTCTTGTTTCAGTAGTGTGACTGTGATGTGTCCCCGCCTGGTTCTGATATTTATCCTGCTTGGAAACTTTCTGTATTTGTAAGCAAGTTGGTGTTTCAAATTTGAAAAGTTCTTGGACATTATTTCTTCAAGTACAGTTTTCTTTCCCAATCCCAGTCTATTCTTCTGAGACACCAAGTAAAAATAAGTTAGACTATTACATATTTTTTCCTTAAGATTCCATTCCATCCCTGAGGATTTATCTTTCTTTAATACTTTATCTCTCTGTTGCTGAAATAAAATAATTTCTTTTTACCTGTCATCAAGTTTATGGACTCTTTTTTCCCCATCTTGAATATACTCTTAAGCCCATTAGCAAAATTTTTATTTCTACTATTGCACTTTTCCATTCTAGTATTTCAAGTGGATTATAGTTTTCATTTTTCTGCTGAGATTCCCTACCCTTTTGCTCAGCAAGACTATATTTACCTTTTTAAGAGAAACTTATAGTAGTTATTTAAATGTCTTTCTCTGCTTAAATTCAACAACTGATCCATCTCAGATTTGTTTTCTTATTGATTACTTTTTTCCTTGACTATGGTTCAAATTCTGTTTCTTCAAATGTCTTGATTTTTTTTAATATAGCAGGTTTAATATAATAGGTTTATTGATTAATGTGCCATAGAAACTGGAATTTTAAAAATCTCCTTCTGAAATGGATTAATTCTTATTTCAATAGGCAGCTCAATTACAGACTCTTATGATAAACTTGCGCGGACTTGAATTTTTGCTTTGTTCGTGTAGATTTGCATAAAGCTCAAGATGCCCTCAATTCCTGTAATTTAATGGGAGTCAATCTCCAAACTGTTTTCTCTGCAGATCTTTCCAAGGGTTGATTTTAGGCTTTGTTAAGATGGCTCTACCATATTACTTGAGGGTTAGTAAAGATATTACTTGAGGGATTTGTCCTTAAATGGGGAGGTTTTATGGGATCTGACCGGTGCTATGAAATTGTTACTGTTGTCTTAGCTAAGTGCAGAGCATCAAGAAGGTAGATACTGAGGTCACTCTAAAGTACTTCTCTTCCCCAGCATGAGCAGCATCTCTTCTAGTATCTCTCTTCTACTCTTAATCCTTAGTACCTTCGATCTCCACATACACAGTCCATCCTCCATTCACAGGCCTGTGACACTGCTCCAATCTTTAGGATTTGCCTCTCTGCATATCTCCCAATGTCCCACTACACAGATTTAAGCTGCTTTAGATGTCTTACACCCTGATCTCCGCCTCTTCATTTCATTGGAGAACATCATTCTCTCCTCAGTCTCAAGCTCTTTGCAACATAGGAAATTTTCTCTCAGAGAACTGGGGAACTCATGGGACCACTGTGGCCTTCTCTTCTTCTAGAGGTCCTTGATATAGAGAGTTACATTGTTTATTTGAGATATTTCTTCTTTTTTAATCTAGATGCTTAGGGCTGTACACCGTCCTTCCAGTACTGCTTTTTTCACATATTTTGTTTCCATAAGTTTGGGCATGTTATGTTTTCATTTGTTTGTCTCAAGATATATTCAAATTTCCCTTTTCATTACTTCTTTGAGCCACTGGTTATTCAACAGTGTTATATAATTCCTACATATTTGTGACTTTTCCAGTTTTCCTTTCCTGTTGATTTCCAGATTCATTCCATGGTGGCCAAAAAAGATACTCAATATAATCGTAATATTCTTAAATTTGTGAAGACTTATTGGGTAATATAACATGCTCTATCCTGGAGAATGTCCTGCATGCACTTGAGAAGAATGTGTGCTCTGCTGCTACTGGATGGGACATTCCATATATGTCTGTAAGGCCCATTTGTGTATAGTTTTTAAATCTTCTTTTTCTTTGACCTTCTGTCTGAATGTTTTATCCATATTGACAGTGTACTGAAATTGCCCACTCTCATTGTAAGGCTATCTACTTCTCCCTTCAGTTCTGTCAGTCTTTCTTTCATATATTTAGGTGCTGTGTTATTGGTTGCATATATATTTATAAGTTTTATATCTTCCTAGTAAATTAGCCCTTTTATCAATATATAATGTCATTGTTTTGTCTCTTCTGACAGTCTTTACCTAAAGTCTATTTTGCTTAATATAACTCAGGCCATCCCTGCTCTCTTTTGATCACCATTTGCATAGAACATCTTATCCCATTTTTTACCTTCAGCCTACATGTGTACTTCAATCTAAAGTGAGTCACATGAAGACAGTGTATATAGCTAGGTTTTTCTTTTTATTCTGTCAGCCACTCTTTATCTTTTGACTGAGGAGTCTAATCCATTTATATTTAGAGAAATTACCGATGAAAAAGGACTTACTATTGTTGTTTCTTAGTAGTTTCAAGTCTGGATTTCTGGACTTCTCACAAAGGGAATGGTGGTATTGTTGCTGAACTGGTGTTTCTGTAGAAGAGAGAGTCTGGGGTTTCTTATCAGCCATCCTTCCAACTTCCTGCAAAGATCTAATTTTAATTAATCACGATTATTTCAGACTTACAGTGGTATTGAAGTTAAAATAATAACAACTGCAAATAACCAAAAATTAGTGGCATAGAGCTTCTTAAGTAAGGCAAGGCTTAAATAGTATAGTTCAAAGCTCTTTTTCTCCACCATTCAGGTAGGTTCACGCCTAACAATGAGTAAAGTTGCCTATCACTTTAGCAGCCTGAATCAAAAGCTCCACCTGAAAAATTCTCTGATTGCCATGACTTGTATTATGTGTCTTTCCCTGAACCAGCCACAGTTTCCAAGAAAATGAGGTCACTAGTGCTCTGAAATTCATGCTATGAGAGACTATGGACTCTGAAAAACAATCTGAGGGTTTTGAAGGGGCAGGGGGTGGGAAGTCGGGGTACCAGGTGGTGGGTAGTAGAGAGGGCACGGATTGCATGGAGCACTGGGTGTGGTGCAAAAATAATGAATACTGTTATTCTGAAAATAAAAAATAAATTTAAAAAATAAATAAATAAATAAACAAAAAATTCATGCTAATATGTGCTCATTGCAAGGCTGACAGCCATTTCAAAGATGTAATGAAATGGATTTCCCCATTCAAAATGGGCTTCTGTTTCTATGAGAGTGGGAAGACCTGTAAGCTGAAAAAAAAAGAAAAACCGACAGATTTTCTGTCTATCTCACTCTTGAAGACAAGTTTTATGACAACAGAATTGCTTAGGGCATCACTGTAATGTCTAAAACCTTAAAATACACCAAAACACCTAGTAATAAGGGAATGGTTAATAAATGGTGATATATAACTGACCTTTGAACAATGTAGAGAGATTAGGGGCACCGACCTCTGTGCACTCAAAAATCTGCATAGAACTTTTGACTCCCTCCTAAACTTAACCACTAATAGCCTATTGTTGAATGAAAGGCCTTACCAATAACATAAAGAGTTGATCAACACATATTTTGTATGTTATGTGTAGTACATACTGTAATCTTATAATAAAGTAAGCTACATAAAAGAAAATGTTATTAAGAAAACCATAAAGAAGGAACACCTGGGTGCCTCAGTTATTTAAGTGTCCTTCTTCCACCTGGGTCACGATCCCTGGGATCGAGTCCTGAATCATGCCCCTTGCTCGGTGGCGAGTCTGTTTCTTCCTCTGTCTGCTGTTCCCCCCTACTTGTGGGCTCTCTCTCTATCCTTCTCACTCTCTGTCTGACAAATAAATAAATAAAATCTTAAAAAAAAAAAACATAAGGAGGTGAAAATATATTTACGGTACTGTACTATATTTATTTAAAAATTCCATATGTAAATGGACCCATGCAGTTGGTAAAGGGTCAACTGTATGCATAAGACCATTAAAATTTGCATGCAAAGAGTTTTACTAATGTGGGAAAACATGTTATAATGTTAAATGACAAAATAAGGACACAACTTTAGAAGACTCTGTAGCAGAACATAAGTATATAAGAGGTTGTAAGACACATAGGAAAAGATCTAGAAATGCTACAATAGAAAGAGTCGATACATCTGGATATAAAATAAAATTTTTTGCTTTTCTCTGTTTTTCTATAACACATATAGATTTTACACTTAGAAAATAATCAAAATCTTAAAATAAGTAGAGACAACAAAAGAAATTCCTATGTTTACTAGCTTTATATTTGAAGATGTGTCTTGAAATTAGGACACTGGTATCACAGGAGGAATTATGAGGTGTGATAAATGTTTGAAAACAGAGGTTTAAACAGACAAATTGTGTTTCAACCAAGAGACTGGAGATTTCATTTATTTTGAAAATGAAGACTACATTAGCAGGCATTCAGGGATTTGGAACGGTTCCAATACATGACACCAAGGTGCCTTTCTTAATTTTCTTTTTAAGTAGTGCAACCTACATTGGCACCTTGTTTAAGAAGCTGAGGTGTGTTCAGTGTTATATAGCCAACAGTCAAGTTTTAATAGGGGTAGAAAAGGATGCTTCTGCTCATTAACTCCACAGGGCTCACATTTGGCGTAGAACTTCAATAAAACCGAGAAATAAACGAGACTCCGAAATAAAACTGCGTGAACACTGGAAAGTGTATCTGTCGATGATGTGGCACTAAATAAAGTCGAATTTCTTTTAACAGTACCTGTTTCTAAGTAAAGTTAGAACCAATGACTCTTAGGGTGTGAGAGACTGATGTTAATTTCAGAAAACACCTTCCATCTGGATTCTTGCTGATGCTGTTCTTGTTCTTTTAATTACAGAGTTTTACATTGATTTGTTTACTTATTGTATTTCAGATTTAATTTTTAACATCTTCACTGTGCTACTGCGAACGTCTTGCCTCCCGCTTTCCCTCTGTTCTTCATAGGCGGGCTCACATGGCACGCTGCCAGGAACGGGCCATGCGTTTCCTTGCACAGTGTCCTCCAACTAGAAAAGAGGCACATAATTATAAAAACATAAACATATAAATTTGGCAACAGAGTAGAATCCACAATTTCAAGCTCCCAACCTAGAACGGTTGAGAGTTACAGATTCACGTACATAAATGCCTCCTCCTCATCTGTTCGCTGTTAGGACTGTGTCCAAAGACTCGGACAAGGTTTCTGCTCTCAAGGAGCTCACAAAGTTGTTGCAGAAATGAACCTATAAATCACGACAATGAGGTTAAAAAATGGTGAGGACAGTAAGAGGAAAATCTGCTAATTAGGCAGAAAGGAAAGGAATTTTAGCTTATATCTGCAACGGCATAGAGAACTTCAGGCTGAGGGATTTTTTCTTTCTTTCTTCAGAAAAGTCATGGGTTTAGGAAAACTGCCCTTGGGAGCACTGAAGAGCCCAGTGTGACTGCAGCCTAAGCATGTGATGAGGACAGCAAGTTGTATGCAGATTATCAAGGACTTGGATCCCGTGCTAGGGACCGGACATGATCTTATAGCAAATGGGAAGCCACGGGAGCGTGAAAGTAACAGAGTGTGGCATGAACATTTCCGGGCTTTTGTAAGAGAAAGCGTGGGACAGAACAAATGATGGATTTAAAGGGCAAGAAAATATAAACAAGGAGGCCAGTCAAATGCAATAATCCACATGGGAAAACCAAAGGAATTCAACTAAGGCAGTGGCCGTGGAAATAAAGGTGGGGCGCACAATCCAAAGACGGTCCAGGGTTAGAACCAGCACAGCGATGCGCCTGAAAGAGACACAGGCTGACTTCTCTGCGCCCCTTACTGGAGTAAGGACGCCGGCACTCTTGTCCGTTCAGTCTTCCAAACAGCCCTGGGAGCTGCTTTCTGCTTAGTATCCCTGTTTTCCAGCTGGGAGAATTGAGGTTCAGGGAGGTTCAGGAGTTTGTTCAAGGTCACGTAGTGAAGAAATGGTAGAGCTGAGACTGAACCCAGGTCTGAGTCCAGAGCCGGACAGACCCCTGCAATACACACCCTCCGACGTGCCTGGGTGATGACGGGAAATGAGCAAGTGGCAACAGACGATGATCGTGTTGTTCCTGGCATCAGTGACTTCAAGAATGGGGACCGGATTGGCTGGGATAAGGAATATATGAAGGAAATTGGTTTTGGGTAGAAAATCAATCAATCTTAGTGTTGGTATACAGATCTATATCTCTATCTATCTATCTACCTATAGGTCTATAGATAGATCGATCGATCTTAGTTTTGCACACATTTACATTACCCTGATTACCCTGAAAAATGAAAATACTGCTCTATTCAGTCAGAAGCCAGAAGTTCAGGTTAGGGCTAAGGCTACAGCGCCCTGAGTGCCCCTTCTGGAGACTGCCTTCGAAGCCAGGGCGGAGTGCAATCTCACTGCAGAACATGTGATTAGAAGACACCAGCCCTGGGGACAGACGCCTGGAATCCCTTAAGGACTCAGGCCAGGTGATGAGTCTGGAGAAAGAGGAAAAGAGCTTTTGGAGATGTAGCCAACACTTTGGAGAATGCATGGTTAAGGAAGTCTAGGCAGATGAGAATTTTGAAAAAGTGATCCCCAAAAATAAAACACACCATTTCAAAAAGCCGAGTCTCAAATATCAAAGAGAGAGCCCATTGGAGGGGGAGTGTGGGGAGTTTGTTGCACTTGGCGTTCGGGAGATCCCCGCTGACATCTGAGAAGGTGGCTGGGGGGAGGCAGGAATCGGGCACCGGGCACACGGTGAGGTGCAGCCAGCAGGGCAGGCGGCAAGTGGGAGAGCTTTCTCTTGAAAAACGGATTCTTTTCTGGTGTCTGTGCTCATCTCTTCCTCAAATCCCACAGTGGAAATAATAGTGTTACAAAGCAATAGTTACACTTTTAGAAGAACAATCAACACACGCGTAGTCTAAGAGAGGTGTTTTTCTCCTTTCAGCCCGAGAGAGAGCCTGAATTGTTTTTGTTAAAAGAGAAAACTTCTATGCTTTCTTCCTCTGGAGGGTATTCCATTTGTGAACCCCCTGCTAGTTTGTTTCTGCCCCCTTTACCGACTCACACACCTCACTGAAGCACCTTTCTATGGAGGTAAGTCTAGAGCGACCTCAACAAAGATGTACAAGGCAACAAAAGGCATCAGCAAAAGGCATCAGCAGTTTAGAACCAAACTGATTGCTTCTTGATCTTGAAATACACTTGCATATAACATATACATGCAAAACCACAACAGATGCCAGCCGCTACAGAGACCTCAGAACTCCAGGACGTTATAGAGACAACTGGAGTTTTTCCATAAATTTGTAGACTCTGATATAGTTGCTTTATTTTTTTTCTCCAATTTATTTATTTTCAGAAAAACAGTATTCATTATTTTTTCAACACACCCAGTGCTCCATGCAAGCTGTGCCCTCTATAATACCCACCACCTGGTACCCCAACCTCCCACCCCCCCGCCACTTCAAACCCCTCAGATTGTTTTTCAGAGTCCATAGTCTCTCATGGTTCATCTCCCCTTCCAATTTACCCAAAAGCACATACCCTCCCCAATGTCCATAACCCTACCCTCCTTCTCCCAACCCCCCTCCCCCCAGCAACCCACAGTTTGTTTCGTGAGATTAAGAGTCACTTATGGTTTGTCTCCCTCCCTATCCCATCTTGTTTCATGGATTCTTCTCCTACCCACTTAAGCCCCCCTAGTTGCTTTATTTTTTTAAGATTTATATATTTCTGAGAGAGAGAGCACAGGAGAGAGAGCAGAGGGAAAGAGAGAACCTCAGGGGTAGGCTCCATGCCCAGTGTGGAGCCCGATGCAGGGCTTGATTGATCCTAAGACC